>NW_027361823.1:28830000-29481279 GCF_039654945.1 Dendrobates tinctorius
ATTGCATTAGGACGAGTAAGGAAAACTCATCATTTGACACAAGGGATGTTATAAATGGAAACAAAACACGCCTCTACGGAAACCAGCAACATGTCTCACATCATCAATGTGGTACTGATGGTTGTTCTTTTACATTAGAGGCCCAAATTGTGGAACAGAAGGGATGCAGATTATAGGGACCACAGTTGGCGCCATGCAGCCTGGACCAATTTTTGCTGTGAACTGTATCTGAATTTTGAAAGCATATCACAAGATTCAAGCGGATATTAGTAAATACGGCAAATCTAAACAGTACTGTTGTAAGGAGGTGGCGGGGACCCTCACGTGCCTTCTCTCTGCTGGACACTGTTCACATGGTTACCTGCGGCACCTCATTGTTATTGATGTGATATGTAATGTAATGTTTATATATTGTGATGACAAGTACTGTTATAGGATTAGGGCTAGAATAGGATCTTAGATAGCATTGGACCATAGTGAGGTAGAATAGAGGGAGCACATTAGTGATAGAGGACAGCATAGAATGGAGTAGGAGATAGGCAGCACAGACGTTAAGTAAATGGGAGGGACAGCAAAGAGCATGGAAGTATATTCAGGATATTTCCTGATTAGAGCAGAAGCCTAGACAACCTACCCAGGGCAGGTCATGTGAGCAGTAGTGAAGCAGAATGTTACAGATCATGGGGATAAAGCTGTTGCTGCAGTAAGGGACCCCAGGCTGGAGAACAGTGCCGATGGGCACCAGCTCGACAGTACCATCTCCAAGCAGGATCCGGGGTCTATGACTGGGGAGGGGCAGCTGAGATAATGTTTCCAGCACCTCCTCCCATTGGAGCCGGACGAAGGGCTGATGAGGAGCTGGTGACAAAAGAGGCACAGATGGGACTTGGATTGTCCAAAGAGACTGCCCTGATGGCAGGGAAAAGGAAGCATAAATAGAAGAAAGAGTCTGCCTGGATGGAAGGGAAAAGGAAGCAGTAAGAGAGGATAGAGCCTGTCAGGATGGCAGGGAAAGATATGAAGATGACTCTGTGTTTTCCTTGTGCTGCCAATGTGATGAGAGTACTGCCGACCAGTAAAGTTGTGTTATTTGAAAAGACTTGTGATTCTGAACCGTTTTGTGAAGCCGGAGTGACATCACCTGAGACGAACATGGTAGTGACAATAAGTGTTTTGCAGCGCACACTGTACACACAGCAAGAGAGACATTACATTTTATTTGTGGGGCGCCAGGGTGTGGGAACCATACCACCCTGGCCACCTTACACTGTTACGACTGGGTGTTTGAACCATTGCTATCCATGATCGGAGGAGAGCATGGACGGGCGTGACTAGGTGCCTCACCAATAAAAATTGATATACAGCACTCTCGGTATGTGGTGCTCGAGTAAGGGTTCCACTTTGTATAGCTAGTAATATATAGTACTCGGCATACCAAATTTGGATTCAAATGAATATTTTATTTATAAGGCAATTCTCAATATGTGACATTTCAACCCTTCTATACGGGTCTTTCTCAAACTCTGAGTGAAATGAAAATATAAACATAATATAAAAAATAAGAAAAGAAAAAATACATACTTCTGTAACTCATCTCATAATTGTGTTACAAGAAAACAAAAATCATCCTACAAGTAACTTCTAGGATGATTTTATTTTGCACACATAAAGAAAAATAAACACCATACCAACACTGATCTTAGAACACACACTATACATGTTAATGCATACAGCATCCTTTACCTAGATTATTTTATTATTCTAATATCTTCCACTTTTCTTTCCAGTGGGTTTATTCACAAGAAGATGGAGGAGTTGCCAGGACCAGTTCTGCTGCAAGAGACAACAGCGGAGAAAGATCGGTGGTGTTGCCCTGAAAAAAGGCCCTTCCTCTATTATGACCGACTACAATTTTTGGCCCTAGTGATAGCTACCTTTTTCATTTTGCTGTTTGCAATGTTTTCATTATGATTATGCAGTCAAAACATATTTTTTTATCTGTCATCCCTCACCTTACAGATTGGGCATGGGCAAAAAGGGAACTACCTCCAGCTCGGAGGGAAGATTCGGAACTAGAGATCAGAGCCTGGGGACCAGGAAAAGATAAGCCAATGGAGACCACCACTACACCGCAGACCAACGACACCTCCCCATGCACCCATCATCCAGCGACTCTACCAGCAAAGGAGGGCACCACACACCATCACTGCCGTTCGTGGCATGGAAGTTTCTGTGTGTGAGGATGGGGAGAAGGATTTCTGTCAAAGTCTGGTCCACTATTTCTGCCAGGTCACATTGAGTTTGAAGCTGAGGACCAGGGTTGCCCTCCAAATCATTTTTAGTGCCGCAATACCTCCAAATTGTCCAGTGATGGCTTTTGAATACCTAGAAAAGTGGCAGCTTTTGGAGGAAAGCCAGAACCAGCCATTGGACTCCAAAGAAAGCCACTCACCCGAACCACCTGCACAACATCCACTACCTCCAGTGCCAGCCTCCCACCAGCCAGCACCACCTCCTCCAATGCCAGCCATCAGAAAGACACCACCACCTCCTCCGGTGCCAGACACCCGGAAGCCATGACCAACTATTCCAGTGCCAACCACCAGGAAATCACCACCACCACCTCCAGTTCCAGCCACATGGAAGATACCACAACCTCCTCCTGTCCCAGTCACCCAGAATCCACCACAAACTCCTCCAGTCCATCAATCTTGGCACCCAGCAACCCCCTCACCATCATGTCTCCTGACACAAACATCTTTGCATGTTTGAAATGTAGGGCAAAACCCAGAGGACAATGGCCGAAGGAGATATCCAACTGAGGATTTCTGTGGTGAGATGCCACCACAGCCACAGAAGCCACCTGAACCACAGGACCACAGGAGGAGGGTGGTATACTTGGTGTGCAAATCCCTTTCCGACCCAACACTCTGGACCATGTGGTTTTCCCACTCTATAGTCCCCTTCCCTCACTTACCCCCTATGTCTCCTCTCCTCTTGCTGCTCCCTTACCTTTTTCATCACCCACGTCCTGGCCCTGATTTGAGTTTCCTACCTTCTTAAATTTGTAATGTTTATTGTATTTCATATTTTTTTTATATTACTGATGGTTTGGCGTATGATATTAATATGCCTATGTTATTCTTTATTTTGTTATCTACCTTTATTAAAATAATTTTTTGAAAAAACAAACTACCTTGTTCTTTTATTCACACTTTACACAAACATGTAATTTTAAGTACTCTTGCAGCATATCTGTAGTGAAAATGAATACATTTAAACTTAATTTATGATAACAGAAGGGTACATAAAATGCCTAATTAGGCCTATAACTATGATGAGTTTTCTTCGGAAATAAGAACATTATATTTTCTCTTCATGTATATTTTAGCTACCAAGGTTTTGAAGTTGTTTAACTTGTTTTTACAAGGATTAAAAAAAATCCAAAAAAAGAAATCCCCCACAATTTTGTTAATCAGCTGAGGTAAAGTCAACAGCTGGGGGCTGGGAAAGGGGTAATATACATGGAGCTTCACAGGCTATTAATTTCAGCACACAACTGTCTACTTAGCCTTTACTGCTTATTAAATTGGGGGACCCTCCAAAAAATAACGTGGGGGCTCCCCTATAATTGATTACCAGCAAAGGCTAGGAAGGAAGCTTTGAGGTGATATTAATAGGCTAGGAAGGGGCAATGGAGTCAAAACTTGTCCTTAGCCTTGCTCTTCCCACTTGCCCTGATGCTGTGGACAGTGGGATAATAGGGTTGGGGTTGATGTCAATTGACATCAAGCCCAGAGGTTAGTAATGGAGAGGCGTCTTATAGGGGTCATTACTCACCCCCATAGTCATATTATAAAAAATACACAGCCAGAATAAAGTCCTTTAATTGAAAGGACACAAACTCCTTTATTTTAAATAAATACCATTAATTACTGTAAAATCAAAAATAATAAACAACAATATTCTTCACCTGTTTGACGACAATCCTTTTGTCCCACATAGAACTCCAGCTCTGCTACATCCGGCTGGTTTGCATGATGGAAAGCCAGCACTAACACACTGAGACAGGAGCGTGAGAACACTCCTGCAGTGTGTAGTACGGACGTGAGAAAGGTCACCGGAGTTCATAGCTGATGAACCTCAGCCACTTCACTTATTTTTTGCATGAGAATTTTTGATGCATAAAAAATACAACTTCTTACTGTTCCAGCAAAGTGCATTGGATTTATCTGATTTATTTATTTATATTACTCACTTATATAGCGCCATTAATTCCACAGCGCTTTACAGATATTATCGGATTTAAAGACATCTCATGCCCACTGAACTTTTCTTTTGCTACTGCAGTGCTTTTTTGGAAATCCTCAACATGTCCATTTCTATGTGCAGATTTTCCCAATAGAATTGCAGGCGGAAAATCTACACGTAAAAAAACGCAGCTGCCTTATAGTGTATTATCACTGTGGAAGAAAAAACACTAGTAACCTACAGTAATTTACCTAGTAGGTGCATAAATGCTGCAGAAAATCTGCAACATCAAAAACCCACCAAATACTCAGTGTGGGAATGTTGCCTTTAGTCAATAAGCAGCACCAGCAATCGGAGCTGGCTCTAGGGCCACTGCTGATAGAGGCAGATGTAAGCTGTATTACACAATCAGTTCCCACCATGTATTTTGTGGGATTTGCATATGCGGTCCATACGGCCACACTTGACATGTGACGTACATGTACTACTTTGTCAGGGTGGCCAAAGAGGTGAGCGGTGAGGTGAGTATTATTTTGTTTATTTGTTTATTTTTTTACCATTTGTCATCCCTGAATGGTTCACTAAAGTGGCAGATGGGTATTTTTTATGCTAATCAAATTGCAATGTGTTTGAATTCACATGGAACTGAAAATTTAAGGAAATTTGACTCCAACTCGATCGTCACGGATCATACGCTCAACTTAACCTTCTGATATTTGAAGTCCCTGAGATGTTGTGGTACAATGGCTAGACTCATTATACACAAGTGCACAATAAACTGCATTTGCGGGTGTAATTATTGTTATTTTATTATATATTGTCTTAGTTTCTTGGTTCTTCTTTGTGACATTTTTCAGCATCTCTTACTATGAAATAAAAGAAAGTGGCATGGATCATGAGTATGCAAGAGAAATACAGTGCGGCCTTTGAGTCTCAATTTTCTGCATTGTTGGGTGTCTCAGAGATCAAGACCCCCAACTTATCAGTAAGTGAAGGCATAATCTTGCAATATGACATTACATTATTATCTGGGAATGTCCCTTTAAATTTCATATGTTCACTGGGTGCAATTACATCCTGTACACAGCGTGAATAGCTTTGAGAATGCCCCTGCACATTGAAAAATGAACAATGTGTCCCAAACACATCTATCAGGCCTGTCATGAGGGTATTAATACCCTTACTGGTGTATGGGGCCCAGTGAGCAGAAGCAAATACCCCCTCTATGCTTCTGCTCACCAGACTCCAGGCTGGAGTGCATGCTAATTATGGATATTGGAATGTCTCCTGCTAATCCCCTCCTCTTTTGACTCTATTTTTGGTATTTGGAATGCAAAAATGTCGCTTCCATTAGAGTACTACCGTTCCGTGGAACACATGACGTCACTTCCTACCACGGATCTCCAGAGAGAGAGTGTATTTAATAAGGCGCACAATAAGAAATGTAGCACACTCGCTAACACAGACTTGCTACCCCTGGCATCACTCCTGAACATGGAGCACTGGGCTAAATTGAGCAGCAGTCTCTCTACTTTATCAAGCTGAGTGCTAATAATCATAAGTATACAACATTGGGTATATTATAACCTGTTAGAGCTTGAGCATTGCTGTGCTATATCTATATGTGTTGCACCATGTTGTTCAGATGTGTTGTCCTATTTTCACATCTATTCTGATGTGAACTTCTGATTTTTTGGGGGAAATATGTTGAGTACGATAAAAGCACGTATAAGGGTGCCTTCATGTATCCTGACATGTGTGTGTGAATCTGCACAAAAACTTTTCTCTAATATCTTTGTGACATCAATAGTGATGTCTGCATACCTCCCAACTTTTGAAGAAGGGAAAGAGGGACAAAGCCTGTGGCAAAATTTAGGCCACACCCCCAGCCACACCCATTTTACAACTATTCACACCCATGTCCACGCCCCAACACCCATCTAGCACTGCTGATCACACTGACTGGTACCGAGGGCACAATGGCTAGCATTATGGGTACAGTGGCTGGCATTATGGGCACAGTGGCTGGTACTGTTGGCACACTGACTGAGGACTGGTACTGAGGAAAAAAAAAAGAAAACAGAGAGAGAGAGAAAAAAGAAAACAGAGAGAAAGAGAGAACAGAGAGGGAAAGAAAGAAGGGGAAAAAAGAACAGTGAGAAAGAAAGAGGGGAAAGAAAGAGAGAAAGAGAAAGAAAGAGGGGAAAGAAAGAAGAAAGAGAAAGAAACAGAGAGAAAGAAAGAAAAGAGAGAGAAAGAAAGAGCGGACAGAAAAAGAACAGAGAGAGAGAAAGAAAAAGAACGAAAAGAGAGAAAGATGGGAAAGAAACAGAACAGAGTGAGAAAGAAAGAACAGAGAAAAAGAAAGGAAGAACAGAGAGAGAAAGAACAGAGCGAAAGAAAAAATAGAGAGAAAGAGAAAGAAAGAGGGGAAAGAAAGACCAGATAGAGAGATAGAAAGAAAGAAAGAAAGAGAACAGAGAGAGAAAGAAAGAGGGGAAAGAAAGAACATAGAGAGAAAGAAAGAACAGAGATAAAGAAAGGAAGAACAGAGAGAGAAAGAAAGAACAGAGAAAAAGAAAGAAAGATTAGAGAGAGAAAGAAAGAACATAGCAAAAGAAAGAACAGAGAGAAAGAGAAAGAAAGAGGGGAAAGAAAGAACAGAGAGAGAGAGAAAGAAAGAAAGAAAGAAAGAATAGAGAGAAAGAATGAGGGGACAGAAAAAAAACAACAGAGAGAGAAAAAAAGAAAGAGGTGAAAGAAAGAACAAAGAGAGAGAAAGAAAGAACA
This sequence comes from Dendrobates tinctorius, assembly GCF_039654945.1. Taxonomy (NCBI): domain Eukaryota; kingdom Metazoa; phylum Chordata; class Amphibia; order Anura; family Dendrobatidae; genus Dendrobates; species Dendrobates tinctorius. The sequence goes on from NW_027361823.1 coordinate 28,837,042, forward strand.
GAGAGAAAAAGAACAGAGAGAATAGAGAGAAAAAAAGAGAAAGAAAGATTAGAGAGAGAAAGAAAGAGGGGAAAGAAAGAACAGAGAGAGAGAAAAAAGAAAGAGATAAGAAAGAGGGGAAAGAAAGAACAGAGAGAGAAAGAAAGAGGGTGAAGAAATAAAGAGCAGAGAAAGAAAGAAAAAGGGGAAAGAAAGAACAGAGAGAGAGAAAGAAAGAGGGGAAATAAAGAACAGAGAGAGAGAAAGAAAAAGAAATAAAGAACAGAGAGAGAAAGAACAGAGAGAAAGAGAGAAAGAACAGAGAGAGAGGGGAAAGAAAGAAAAGAGAGAGAAAGAAAGAGGGGAAAAAAGAAAACAGAGAGAAAGAAAGAACAGAGAGAAAGGAAGAACAGAGAGAGAAAGAAAGATTAGAGAGAGAAAGAAAGAGGGGAAAGAAAGAACAGAGCAAAAGAAAGAACAGAGAGAGAAAGGAAGAGGGGAAAGAAAGAAATAAGAGAGAGAAAGAAATAAAGATTCTATAAAGATAATATAGCAGCCCGGTTCACATTTTAGTGCCCACCTGAGCCTCCTGATGCAGGACATATCATGATCCGCTCACATGGCCAACATCCCCGAGTCCAAGGCGATCCCACTGTCCACGCTGTTGGAGGAGGACACAGTGATGGATCTGAAGCATTCCCTGAGGTGCCTGCATGGTTCCGTCACAATCTCCTCCCGAAATTACCTCATTTCTGGTCAACTTCCAGGACGTCATTTCCAGTGGAATGTCACGTGCGAATTTTAAAGTGCTCCTCGGGGTTTCGCCGTATACTCCTGTGTCCGCGGGGAAAAGTAACCTCCCGGCCGGGGCAGTGGGGCAGACTCAAAATCGGGACTGTCCTGCTGGATCTGGGACGGTTGGGGGGTATAAATGCTCCCCACCATACACCTTGTGCACACATGGCTCTGCACACCTCATACACACACGGCTCCGCTCCGTACACCTCGCACACATACGGCTCCACTCAGTACACACATGGCTCCACTACGTAAACCTCGTACACATGCGACTCTGCTCCGTAAACCTTGTACACATGCGGCCACGCTCTGTACACCTTGTACACACATGGCTCCACTCTGTAAACCTTGTGCACATGCGGCTTTGCTCCATACACCTCGTACACAAGCGGTTCCACTCCGTACACCTCGTTCACACGCGGCTCCGCTCCATACACACGCTGCACCACTCTGTACACCCCGTACACACACGGGTCTGCTCCACTCCATACACACACGGCTCAGCTCTGTACACTTCGTACACACAGGGTTCCATTTTGTACGCCTCGCACACACGCCACTCCGCTCCGTACAACCCGTACACACATGTCTCCGCTCCATACACACGTTGCTCCACTCAATACACCCCATACACACACGGCTCGGCTTAGCTCCGTAAACACACGGCTCAGGTCTGTACACTTTGTACACACAGGGCTCCGTTCCGTACACCTCGCGCACACGCAGCTCCGCTCCGTACACCTCGTACACACGTGGCTCCGCTCCGTACACACGCGGCTCCACCCCGTACACCTCCTACACACACGGCTCCGCTCCGTATGCATCTCTGTTCCGTACACACACGGCTTTGCTTCGTACACCTCGTACACACGCGGCTCCGCTCCGAACACCTCGTACACACATGGCTATGCTCCATACACACACAGCTCCGCTCCATACACCTCATACACACCCGGCTCTGCTCCATACACATCTCTGCTCTGTACACCTTGTACACACGTGGCTTTGCTTCATACACCTCGTACACACGCGGATCCGCTCCGTACACCTCATACACACATGGCTATGCTCCATACACACACACAGCTCCAGTCCATACACCTCGTACACACGCGGCTCCGCTCCATACACATCTCTGCTCTGTACACATCGTACACACGCGGCTCCGCTCCATACACATCTCTGCTTTGTACACCTCGTACACACACGGCTCCGCTCCATACACACACGACTCTGCTCCATACACCTCGTACACACGTGGCTCCGCTCTATAAGCATCTCTGCTACGTACACCTCGTACACACCACTCAGCTCCATACACCTTGTAAACCCCTTCTGACCTCACACATAAACTTCCTTCACCCAGCACCATGACGACCAGCACAACAGAGAGAGTCCTGCATACACCAGGCTCCTGATCATCTCAGCCCCTCACAGCCTGCAATGAACACTAAGCTGTAGTTCTCTTCTCTGTGCGCACAGGACCTGGGATGAGGTCACAGGAGGAGAGGAATCAGGGGTCACAAGATGATCATGTGACTCCTGACTCCTCCCATCCTGTGACCTCATCACAGGTCTTGTGCGCACAAAAGAGAACTACAGCTTAGCGTTCATTGCAGGCTGTCAGTGGCTTCGGTGCGTCTCTGGGAGGGCGAGTATGGGGTGCATGGGGGGGCGTGTGGCTTATCTCCCTGCAGTGCGGGACAAATAGTGTCCTGGGCGGGAAAGCGGCTGGGTGGAGCAAAAATGGGACTGTGGAGCTATGGTGTCTGGTATATAAATAACTTATATGTATACAGCTGAACTACATAAATATAATGCCTTGATTGAGTAATTAATCCAAAGATTATTTCTATCAATATATTCTTCTAGTTCTGCAGGCTTTAACAGTTCTTGCTTTTTGGGTGTTCTTTACCCCCTAAATATAACTATTTGTCTCTGCAGACCCTAACAAGTCTTGCTTTGCGTGACGTTTTATACATTCAGATCAGATTATTTCCTTAAGAAAATCAATGTATATCATTGTTAACACTTTTCCTAGGGCCTTCCTGCCAACCTCTGCTGCCAAGAAGGGCGATAAGAGGGTCTACTAGGACTTTGTATATGAATTACTGCAATACATGTGAATGTGTATTTATAGTACCTTATATATTTGATATTCATAATATTGTCTTCTGGTATAGGCGTATAGTATATTGGAGATACATCACACTAAGTGTAAGCTTTTTTTTTTATTTCTCATGGAGATATTATCTTGGGTTGAATTTTATTCAGCATATCTAATAAAAGTTATATTGTAGAGAGTGTAAGTTATTTTTTTGTGAATTTCCTAAGTATTGCAGTATTTATGTGATATTTGCCCCAGTGCCGGGGGTGGATTGAGCCAAGGGCCCATAGGTGGATTGCAATGATAATGATAATCGGCGGCGCACATCTCGGTGCAGGGAGCTTTCAACGGCTGTCAAAACAGAATGGCAGCACAGCTCCAGGCGAGGTCTCTCCGCATTTTGGTCACATGCTGGTGACGCCACCTATGCGATGACGTCTTCGAGCAGACAACAGCAGGTACACGTACTTAATAACAGAAGTGGTGCTGCATGGAATCGTATGAGAGGTAAGGTTGAAAAAATTATTTTTTATACGTGTTGGTAATATGTGGTCCACTCATGGTGTGACTGTATATGTTCCCTGTATGTGGTATTATTTGGTCACTATGTGGTGGTAACTTGTGGTCTGGTCATGGTGTGGCGATATTTGTTTCTTGTATGTGGTATTATTCAGTCACTATGGGGTGATATATGTGGTGATAACATGGTGTGACGAAATTTGTCCCTTGTATGTGGTATTATTGGTCATTTTAAAAAATATATGTGACACATTCTGTTAAAGAAATTTTATAGAAATATGCCTAAAAAGAGTATTGAATATTTAAAGAAATACTAATACGTAAAAGTAGAGTAGGACCCTGCCAAAAGAGTCTGCCTTGTCATGGTGGTAGGCTTAAAAGATCTTCCAAAACATCATCATTGCATATCAAGTTTGGCCTAATGAAGAACCTTGTAAAGGTAATGGATAAAAATCCAAAAGCATTCAAGTGTCTCCTTGATAAATTTACAAGGTTAAGTGAAGCAAAGATAAAGGAAGAAGCCCTTATTGGACTTCAAATTCATAAACTTCTTCAAGATGAGGAGTTTCTCCGTTTGTTGCAGGGAAATGGCATGAGTAGCATTCGCATTAGTGGTATCTAATTTTTTGGGAAACTCAAGAGCAGATAACTATGAAGATTTGATGGAAAGTCTCATCAAAACGTATAAGGATCTTGACTGTACCATGTCCTTAAGGATTAATTTCTTACATTTGCATCTAGACCTTTTTCCACAAAACTGCAGATCAGTGAGCACAGTGAGAGATTTCACCAAGATATTGCGGCTATGGAGAAAAGATATCAAGGAAAATGGAATCCATTAATGCTTGCAGATTACTGTTGGACAATTGTAAGAGATGATCTGATGTTGGAGAACAAGAGACAGGCAAAAAAGAGTTGTCACTGAATGAGAACCAAATTTTGCAGCGTAATTCTGAAACTGTTTATAATTCGCATTAATATTTAGACATGTTTTAGTTATTTGAATTGTTGCCAAGTTTCCTCTAAATAAATATGAAAAAATTGGTATAACAAAATATTCTGCATCTTTTTATTTGCAAAAATATTAATATTTCAAAGTACTGAAAGTTTTATGCATTAATTATATGTAGCAGTAAAAGGAAAACTCTTAGATATCATACAAACAAGAACCAACCAAAAATGTTCATTGTCAGATTTGAATTCTCAAGGTCAAAGTCATTAAAAAATGGCTCATTTCATAACTGAACCTAACAACTTTTGATATATGTAGAACAGTGGCATAGATCTAATTACAGCCTGCGCTGACCGTCAATTATAAGCACTAAAAATATTTATAAAAAAAACAAAACGTTTATTTCTCCCTTATCTTCATTAGGGTCTGATTACCTCTGCCATTAGCTTATGACTGTTCTATTATTAGAGACAAGTGCCTTTCACCCTAATGGACAAAAAGTTCAGAGTAATATCTTGATTATCCCATCAATAATCATTTAGAATCATTTTTCTTCATCCTGTGAATAAATTCATCATGTATCCCTCAAAAAGTGAGTAGAATTAAATTACCTTCTAGGTTTTATAGCTACTGGGAATAAACATTTTTGTAGGTATGTGTGAAATTAGAGAGAGAAAACACAGTTTATTTCTAATTATATGCATAATACAGCTTGATGAATAATTTGCAGAATATCATGGACAATCAATTGGCTTTCTATGCAAACCATGGAAATTGTTTTGTATTCCCAGGAATCTGTCTAAATGTGTTATGTTTCATCTCACTTAAGCACCTAACGAAACAGATACTCTTTGCGGCATGGATTGTGCACACAAGGCAAAGGTTAGTGGTTGGTTGTGTAAGGGTACTCCCTGGTCGAGGTGTGATTCTGGGACCCAAAACCAATGTCCCTGGATGTGTGCACAGTTGTACGCTGACACTCAGACTGCATATGGCCATATCTTGGAGCAGGTTGGGACCCTTTGTGGTTGTGAAGAATGAGCCAGACATTAAGGGTATGTGCACACACTGCGGATTCCACTGCGGATCCGCAGCGGATTTGGCCTCTGCGGATCCACAGCAGTTCGGCAGACAGTGTCCAGTACCATGTAAGTCTATGGGATTTACTATCCGCCGTGCACATGCTGCGGTTTTTTCACTGCAGAAAAACTGCGGTTTTAACCCCTTACCTACAATTGACGTAATATTCCGTCCATGTTACCATGGACCTAATTACCATGGACGGAATATTACGTCATCGCGATCAGCGGCGCCCACGTGGTGAGCGCCGCTGATCGCGGCCGAGTGTCAGCTAATTATCATAGCTGACACCCGGCACAATGTGTCAGGGGCGGTCACGGACCGCCCCCGACACGTTAACCCCTTGCACACCGCGATCAAACGCGATCGCGGTGTACCGGGGGTTAAAGGGAAGCATCGGCAGGGAGGGGGCTCCCTCCGTGCTTCCCTGAGCCCCCCACGGCAGCGCAATGTGCAGCGCTGCTGCGGGGGACTCCTTTCCTCCAGGCCCCCGAATCCAAGATGGCGACGGGGGCCTTCGGGGGCCTGAGGAAGCTGGCTTCCTCAGTGCCTGCAAAGCGCAGGCATGAGGAAGTCTGCAGCAGTGCCTGTGACAGATCGCTGATCTGTCACAGTGATCTGTGATGTGACAGATCAGCGATCTGTCACAGGACAGTGATGTCCCACCTGGGACAAGGTAATAAAGTAAAAAAAAAAAAAAAAAAGTGTTAAAAATAATTTTAAAAAAATCGCTAAATAAATTAGTAAAAAAAAAAAAATATATTCCCCAATAAATCCATTTTTTCAAAATAAAAAAAAACAAAAACAATAAAAGTACACATATTTGGTATCACCACGTCCGTAATGACCTGCCCTATAAAACTGTCCCATTAGTTAACCCCTTTAGCAAACCCCTTAAAAAATAAAAATAAAAAACAAAGCAAAAAATAATGATTTATTATCATACCACCGAACAAAAAGTGCAATAACGCGCGATCAAAAAGACGCATATAAATATCCATGGTACCGCTGAAAACGTCATCTTGTCCCGCAAAAAACGAGCCACCATACAGCATCATCCGCAAAAAAATAAAAAAGTTATAGCTCGCAGAATAAAGCGAAGCAAAAATAATTATTTTTTATATAAAATTGTTTTCATTGCAAAAAACCGACAAAACATAAAAAAACGACCTAAATGAGGTATCGCTGTAACCGTACTGACCCGAAGAATAAAACCGCTTTATCAATTTTACCGCACGCGGAACTGTGTAAACGCACCCCCCCCAAAAGAAATTCATGAAACGCTGGTTTTTGTTCATTCTGCGTCCCAAAAATCGAAATAAAAAGCGATCAAAAAATGTCACGTGCCCGAAAATGGTACCAATAAAAACGTCAACTCGTCCCGCAAAAAATAAGACCTCACATGACTCGGTGGGTCAAAATACGGAAAAATTATAGCTCTCAATATGTGGTGATGCAAAAACTATTTTTACAATAAAAAGCGTCTTTTAGGGTGCGACAGCTGCCAAACATAAAAACCGCCATAAATCGTAAATCAAACCCCCCGTTATCACCCCCTTAGTTAGGGAAAAATAATAAAACTAAAAGAAAATGTATTTATTTCCATTTTCCCGCTAGGGTTAGGGTTAGGGTAGGGTTAGGGTTAGGGCTAGGGTTAGGGTTAGGGCTAGGGTTAGGACTAGGGTTAGGGCTAGGGTTAGGGCTAGGGCTAGGGCTCAGATTAGGGTTAGGGGTGTGTTGAGGTTAGGGTTGGAGTTATAATTGGGGGGTTTCCACTGTTTGGGCACATCAGGTGCTCTCCAAAGGCAACATGGCGTCTGATCTCAATTCCAGCCAATTCTGCGTTGAAAAAGTCAAATGGTGCTCCTTCCCTTCCAAGCTCTGCCATGCGCCCAAACAGTGTTTTACCCCCACATGTAGGGTATCAGCCTACTCAGGACAAATTACAAAACAACTTTTGGGGTCCAATTTCTCCTGTTACCCTTAGGAAAATAAAAAATTGGGGGCAAAAATATAATTTTGCGGAAAAAAATGTTTTTTTTATTTTCACGCCCAGGTGTTATAAACTTCTGTGAAGCACTTGGGGGTTCAAAGTGCTCTCCACACATCTAGATAAGCTCCGTGGGGGGTCTAGTTTCCAAAATGGGGTCACTTGTGGGGAGTTTCAATAGTTTAGGTACATCAGGGGCTCTCCAAACGCACATGACACCCGCAGACCAATCCATCAAAGTCTGCATTCCAAAACGTCACTACTTCCCTTCCGAGCCCCGACGTGTGCCCATACAGTAGTTTTCTCCCACATATGAGGTATCAGCGTACTCAGGACAAATTGGACAACAACTTTTGGGTCCAATTTCTCCTGTTACCCTTGGGAAAATAAAAAAATTGGGGACTAATTGATCATGTTTGTGGAAAAAATACGATTTTTTTATTTTCATTCCTGGGCATTATAAACTTCTGTGAAGCCCTTGGGGGTTCAAAGTGCTCACCACACATCTAGATAAGTTCCTCAGGGGGTCTAGTTTCCAAAATGGGATCATTTGTGGGGGGTTTCCACTGTTTAGGTACATTAGGGGCTCTCCAAAGGCAACATGACACCCGCAGACCATTCCATCAAAGTCTGCATTCCAAAACGTCACTACTTCCCTTCCGAGCCCCGACGTGTCCTCATACAGTAGTTTTCTCCCACATATGGGGTGTCAGCGTACTCAGGACAAATTGGACAACAACTTTTGGGGTCCAATTTCTCCTGTTACCCTTGGGAAAATAAAAAAATGGGGACTAAAAGATGATGTTTGTGGAAAAAATACGATTTTTTTATTTTCACGCCCGGACGTTATAAACTTCAGTGAAGCACTGGGGGGTTCAAAGTGCTCACCACACATCTAGATAAGTTCCTTGGGGGGTCTAGTTTCCAAAATGGTGTCATTTGTGGGGGGTTTCTACTGTTTTGGTACATCAGGGGCTTTCCTAACGCGACATGGTGTCCGATCTCAATTCCAGCCAAAAACGTCAAATGGCGCTGCTTCCCTTCCGAGCTCTGCCATGCGCCCAAATAGTGGTTTACCCCCACATGTGGGGTATCAGCGTACTCAGGATAAATTGCACAATATCTTTTAGGGTCCTGTTACTTTTGGAAAAATAAGAATTGAGGGTGAAAAGATCATTTTTTTGGAAAAAATATGATTTTTTAATTGTACTGCTGTACGTTATAAACTTCTGTGAAGCCCTTGGGGGTTCAAAGTTCTCACCACACATCTAGATAAGTTCCTTGGGGGGTCTAGATTCCAAAATGGTGTCATTTGTGGGGGGTTTCCACTGTTTTGGTACATCAGGGGTTTTCCAATCGCGACATGGTGTCCGATCTCAAATCTAGCCAAAAACGTCAAATGGCGCTGCTTCCCTTCCGAGCTCTGCTATGCGCCCAAATCGTCATTTACACCCACATATGGGGTATCAGCGTACTCAGGACAAATTGCACAATAACTTTTAGGGTCCTGTTACCCTTGGAAAAATAAAAATTGGGGGTGAAAAGATCATTTTTGTGGAAAAAATATGATTTTTTAATTGTACCGCTGTACGTTATAAACTTCTGTGAAGCCCTTGTGGGTTCAAAGTTCTCACCACATATCTAGATAAGTTCCTTGGGGGGTCTAGTTTCCAAAATGGGGTCACTTGGGGGGTTTCCACTGTTTAGGTACATCAGGGGCTCTCCAAACGCGACATGGCGTCCGATCTGAATTCCAGCCAATTTTGCATTGAAAAAGTCAAACGGCGCTCCTTCCCTACTGAGGTCTGCCATGCACCGAAACAGTGGTTCCCCCCCACATATCAGGTATCAGCGTACTCAGGACAAATTGCACAATAACTTTTGCAGTCCAATTTCTCCTGTTACCCTTGGTAAAATAAAGAAAATTGAACCTGAAGTATTTTTTTTGTGAAAAAAAGTTAAATGTTCATTTTTTTTTTAATATTCAAAAAATTCCTGTGACACACCTAAAGGGTTAATAAACTTCTTGAATGTGGTTTTAAGTATCTTAAGGGGTGCAGTTTTTAGAATGGTGTCACTTTTGGGTATTTTCTATCATATAGACCCCTCAAAGTGGCTTCAAATGTGAAGTGGTCCCTAAAAATAAAATGGTGTTGCAAAAATGAGAAATCGCTGGTCAATTTTTAACCCTTATAACTTCCTAACAAAAAAAAATTTTGGTTCCAAAATTGTGCTGATGTAAGGTAAGCATGTGGGAAATGTTATGTATTAAGTTTGTTGTGTGCCGTATCGCTGTGATTTAAGGGCATAAAAATTCAAAGTTGGAAAATTGCGAAATTTTCAAAATTTTCGACAAATTTCCGTTTTTTTCACAAATAAACGCAAGTTATTTGAATGCAATTTTACCACTAACATGAAGTACAATATGTCACAAGAAAACAATGTCAGAATCACCGGGATCCATGGAAGCGTTTCAGAGTTATGACCTCATAAAGGGACAGTGGTCAGAATTGTAAAAATTGGCCCGGGAGTTAACGTGCAAACCACCCTTGGTAGTGAAGGGGTTAAATCGGCAGAAAGAATTGACATGTCAATTCTTTCTGCGGATTCCGCTAAGGTTTGCCACCTATTCCATTGTCAAGGCGTCAAACCGTAAGGGAAAACCGCTGGCCAATCCGCAGGGAAAACCGCAGGTCAATTTACCTGCGGTTTTACCTGCGGATCCGCACTGAAAAATCCGCTGGTGAATCCACAGCGTGTGCACATAGCCTCATAATAAATAAAATTTGTGCTTAATTGTTCTTAAAACTATACCCACACTAGGTAGTAAGTAAAACACTTCTGCACTCCATCTATTATATGACAGAGGCATGAACATTTCAGTTAGCAAATAACTTTTGAGAAACGTTACTGCATAACAACAGGTTAAGTTGAGGAACTCCATCTTCCCAGCACAGCCCCTCCCAGGTCAATGTGTTTTGCTCTGACCACTATACTCTAGCTGCACTTCCTGTGAGCAATGTAACTCCACTAGCTACAATCTTACTGACGTGCCCCAGCCTTGCTGACCCAGTATTTTTTCATGCTGATCTCCAGGTCTGGCTAACACTAAAATCGTGCCTAAAAGTCTATTGCTGTACGTACCCCAACTTGCCTGCTGAGAGGAGAAAATTGCTTTCTCTGTTGCTGGATAATGCAGAAACTTACTACCCTCTCTTGAACCTGCTTATCTTTGCGCACACACCCCCAAAATGTCTCACGATCTATGAGAGTAGTCCTCCTTTTTTTCCTAACTGGGCTCGAACTCCCCCTAAAATCAGGAAATAAATGCCCACTGTCTACTTACTCCTCTCCAAACCATGGGCTGGCACAACAGTTAACACTGTCCGCCCCTGTCCACAAGAAAACTGCAGCTTCAATGAGGACAAAACATTAAAATATAACAGGTCACATAAAATACACATTCAGGAGTCTTCAGAGAGGGTGTTCCATGTCTTCTCCATCTTTATAGTTATGAGGTTAACCTGCTTTGAAGATTCACAAAGGTGGAATTGGAGAACTACAGTTTTTCTTTTTGCTACTTTCTTGTTCAAAATTGTTTGTCTCAGCAGGTCCATATTGTAGTTCCTCATATATGTATGCATGCATACACTACTAGACCCTGTTACAAGTAAATGGCCAGGAATGAAACAATATTGGACTTTTATCACTGTCTTAGAAGATCACGTCAACCCAACATTTATCACTACTGAGAATAGTACTGAAAGAAATAACCAAATATCAGCAGCTAGTAATTGATTGCTCAAGCTTAGAACATCTGTCACCTTGAAAATCAGTAGTGAGCTATGAAGTTATAGCCAAAGAGTTTCCAATGATAATTTGTTTATTTTTGAACTTACTTTCACTACCACACCTTAAGTTTGCAAATGGTCTAAGGTCTATAACCTAATGAGGCATCTTGGAATTCGCTGTATCGTTTGCTAGATCTTACGTGTCTGTTGCATGCATTACAGTACAGAACAAGGATCATTTGTGGGCTTAGAAAGTGAGTTCAGAGATAATATATGCACCCTGGTCAGACATGTCCAAAGTGTAGAAGTAACTAGTAACAAGTGAAAAAGTCACAGATAATACATATAAAAGGGACAAAGCTTACCAAGGGATGTGATAGGTGAGCCTGAGCCTGATGGCAAGACCCCAACGCACGTTTCGCATGTTTAAGACACTGCTTTCTCAAGGGTATGCAACAAGGACCTTCTTGTAGCCCTGGTGATTGGTCACATGTTAGATCACATGGTCTGTGTGGACCAATGGCGTGTGCACTGCGTCCAGCTGGTCTCGGCAGCTACAGCACAAGATGTCAAGTATCGCTGTGCACTCACAGGGAGGAGGATGAGTGTCAGAGTCCCTGGGTGGACGCAGGAGGCATGTAGACATTTGGTCGTACTCAGGACACGGTGGATAGCAGTGCACATGTGCACTGCCATAAGGAAGATGTGCAAAGCATCAACCCCTATGTATAACCAGACCGGTTAACTATGTTTACAGAACCTGTGGTTATCTTCACTTGCTTTCATTGGCTACGGGTCTGCCGCAAACTTTATTGATTTTGGACTGGTTCTTAAATTAGGACTAGGTACAGTTAGATTGCAAAGACCCATCCAGATTGTCGCAATTGAAAATATTGTTACTCCAGAACTTTTTCCAGCTGGCAGGGGCGGGGTGGGCCGTCATGCAGGGGGCAAATGTCACCTGGGCCAGTTGCAAGGTATGTTATGGAGGGTACAGCAGCAATGTTTATTATGAGGGACTGGGGGTCTGCAGCAATGTATATTATGAGAGGTGGGGGGTCAGTAGCAATGTTTATTATAGAGGGTCTGCAGCAATGTATATTATGGGGGTTCAGCAGCAGTGTATATTATGAGGGTCTGGTGGGGTCTGAAGCATAATGAATTTTATATGGGGGTCTGCAGCAATGCATATTATGGGGGTCAGTAGCAATGTATATTATAAGGAATATGCAGCAATGTATATTTTCAGGGGCTGGTGTAGTCTTCAGCAATGCAGATAATGTGTGGGTCTGCAGCACTGCATATTATGAGTGGCTGGTGGGGTCTGCAACATAATGCATATTATGTGGGGGTCTGCAGCAATGTATATTATGAGAGGATGGGATCTGCTGCAATGTAAATTATGGGGGAGTATGCAGAAATGTATATTATGGGGGGTCTGCAGAAATGTATATTATGAGGGGCTGGAAGGGTCTACAGCAATTTATTATGAGGGACTGGGGGGTCTGCTACACTTTGTGTAATGTGTGTATAGAGAGGAGGGGTGTTGCACTGTCTACTGTTAGGGGCTGGGGACATATTACCCTGTACACTACGTGTTGCATTGGTTACTTTGGGGTGCTGGTGGGTGTTATTAAAGGGGAGTCTGCAGCAATGTAAATTATGAGGGGATAGGGGGTCTGCTGCAATGTATAATATGGGGGAATATGCAGAAATGAATATTATGGGGGTCTGCAACAATGTATATTATGAGGTGCTGGGGTGTCTGCAGCAATGTATATTATGAGGGTCTTGGGGTCTGTTGCAATGTCTGATATAAGGCCTGGGGGTCTGAAGCAATGTATGTTATGAGGGGCACATGCGTAAAGTGAGCGCTTCAATGCAATCCTATGGCGGCGGAATCGCCGCAATTCCGCAGAATTAATGGACATGCTGCGGATTTTACCGCTATGCAATTCCGCAGCGGAAAAATCCACAGCATGGGCACAGCAACTGCGGAATCCCATAGAATTGCATGGGGATGCGTTTTATTAGCGTTTTTTTAAGCATTTCAGCTGTGGCAAAAACACGGCGGAAACGCATAAAAAACGCAATGTGAGCGCCGCGCGATGATTAGAAACCCGATGTGTACGCTAGATACCAGCGCTTTGATGCAGGGAGCTGGTAAACAAGGTAAACATCCGGTTTCTAAGTGCCGCGCGGTGCTTAGAAACCGGATGTTTACCTTGGTTACCTGCTCCCTACACCAGCGCGCTGGTATCTTAACGTACACTGCGGGTAACTAAGCGACGTGCGTCGCTTGTTACCCGCGTGTTGCTGTCCTGATCGCTGGTGAAGCTGCCTGTTTGGCAGCTCACCAGCGATCATGTAGCGACACACCAGCGATCCTGACAAGTTCATATCGTTATCAGGATCGCTGGTGAGTCGCTATGTGTGACTGGGCCCTAAGTTAATGTGTATGCACAATGTAAGTGCATATTAACACATGACCATTACATAGAGAAAACAAAAACAGAAAACACAAATTCTGCCTTTCAGAACTTTATGAATGACATTTTTTCTGAAATTAATGGAAGGTTTATCATGGTATACCTTGATGACATTCTATTTTTTTCATCTGATCTGAGTTCACTCTATTCTATAAGCATGCTCGCAATATTTAAGATAAAATTCTTTGTTTGCCAAATTAGAAAAGTATACTTTTTCTGTTCAAGAAATATCATTTTTGAGGTTCATTGTATCTGCTGAAGGGTTTAAGATGGATCCTGGGAAGGTGCAGGCTATAATTAATTGAGTTCAACCTTGCGACCTTAAAGTACTACAGTTTTTTTTAGGATTCCCCAATTACTATAGAGAATTCATTGGGGTTTTTTTGCAGATCGTTAAATCTCTTACCAATATCACACATGAGGTGGCGGATCTTAAGGTTTGGGTTAGCTTTTGAAGAATCGAGGCATTTTTTGGAGGGAGTGAATTGCGACTGATCATAAAAATGTAGCTTATATTGAATCTTCTAAACATTTAACTCCTAACAGGCCAAATTGTCCTTATTTTTTTCTAGATTAAATTTTGCCTTCACGTTCAGGCCGGGGTCTAAGAATGTTAGGGCTGACGCTTTGTCACATTGTCTTAATTCAGTTTTTCCTCCAGAACATCCTTACTGCATTCTTCCTCAGGGTAGAGTCATTTTTATGGTGTCCTTGGAATCAGAGGCTGAGATTTGTGAAGTCCACTCGTTGGCTCCTTCCGTTACTCCTGGATCTAAATTATTTGTTCCCGTGTATCTAAGATTACGTCTGTTGCATGATTGTCATAACTCCATCTTGAGTGGTCACCCCAGGGTCAATGCTATGCAGAAAGCTATATATAGACTCTTTTGATGGTCATCCATGCTTAATGACATTAACAGTTTTATATCCGTTTGTGAAGTATGATCAAGCGCTAAAGTTTGTTATAACCAGCCAGCCAGGGAATTGGCTCCATTGCCTTTTCCAGAAAGACCGTGGACTCATTTGTATATGGATTTCATTACTGATTTGTGTTTGTCTAGTGGGAAAAATGTTATTTGGGTGGTGGTTGACCAATTCAATAAACAAGCTCATTTTGTTCTGTTATTAGGGTTACCTAATACTTTACAGGATATTTATCAATCAGGTGGTGAGATTGCATGGCATTCCTTTGAACATTGTCTCTGATAGGAAGGTGCAGTTTGTCTCCAATTCTGGAGAACATTTTGTAAAAAGTTGGGGATTGATGTATTGTTTTTCCTCTGCTTATCCTCCTGAAACCAACTGTTATACTGAGAGGACAAATCAATTCATTGGAGAAAATTCTAAGATGTTTTGTTGTGGCTCAGCAAAAGGACTGGTCCTCATTTTTACCTCTTGCAGAGTTCGCCTTTAACATTTGGATTAACCAGTCTACTGGAACCTCACCTTTTTTGTAATTATGGTTTTCATACTCTATTTGGGGAATTCACGAGGACGAGTTCTGGTTGTCCTGGAGGATAGGTAGGCATGCAGAAATTTGGGGATGTCTGGAGGGAAGTTCAGAAGAATATTGGGGTGGCTCAGTGTCGCCAGAAAGGAAGGCCAATAGGAAATGGTGATAAGTAGAGTTGAGCGATACCGTCCGATACTTCAAAGTATCGTATCGGATGGTATCGGCCGATCTTTAAAAAAAGTATCGGTATCGCCGATTCCGATACCGGAAGTCCCATTCAAGTCTATGGGACTTCCGGTATCGGAATAAGAAAAACCCTTTCCTGCCCTTGTACAGCCTCTCTGGGGTCTGTACGGGCCTTTCGGGGGGCTGTGCCGGCCTGCCAGGGGGTCTGTGCAGGCTCCGGTGGTCTGTGCCGGCCTGCCGGTGGTCTGTGCAGGCTCCGGGGGGCTGTGCCGGCCTGCCGGGGGGCTGTGCCGGCCTGCCGGGGGGCTGTGCAGGCTCCGGGGGGCTGTGCCGGCCTGCCGGGGGGCTGTGCCGGCCTGCCGGGGGGCTGTGCAGGCTCCGGGGGTCTGTGCAGGCATCGTCCGATGGGACTACAAGTCCCATCGGGCGATGCCTGCTACCATGACAGTGATTGACACATTAGCCAATGATGGGACAGTAGTAGTCCCATCATCCGGCTAATGTGTTAAATGTAAAAAAAAAAAAAAAAAAAAATTACATGCTACATACATACAACATGCATACTACATACATGCTACATTCATACTACATACTACATACATGCTACATACATACTACATATATACTACATGCATGCTACATACATACTACATGCTACATACTACATGCATGCTACATACATACTACATGCTACATACTACATATATACTACATGCATGCTACATACATACTACATACATACTACATATATACTACATGCATGCTACATACATACTACATGCTACATACTACATATATACTACATGCATGCTACATACATACTACATACATACTACATATATACTACATGCATGCTACATACATACTACATGCTACATACTACATGCATGCTACATACATACTACATGCTACATACTACATATATACTACATGCATGCTACATACATACTACATGCTACATACATACTACATATATACTACATGCATGCTACATACATACTACATGCTACATGCATGCTACATACATACTACATACATACTACATGCTACATACATACCACATATATACTACATACATACAATACATTCATACAATACATACATAGACATACAGTACATATAACATAGAGTAACATACTTACCAATACTTGTCACATTGTTCCCCGAAGCCATTGTCGTCTACGGAATAAATATTAACATAACAAACCACAAAAATACTCACCCACGATCCGAAGCAGTCCACGAGTGTGTCCCACGACGATCTTGGGTAGAGAACTGCAGCATCAGATGATGCTGCCGTTCTCTACGGGCTGCAGGAATCCAATGACGGAAGGTAGGTATCCTTCCGCACTGTATTCCTCCGCCACTTAAAAAAAAAAGTCCCTAGTCTCACTTTATGCCATTGCTGTGTGGGAAATTCCCACACAGCAATGGCATAAAGTGAGACTAGGGACTTTTTTTTTTTAAGTGGCGGAGGAATACAGTGCGGAAGGATACCTACCTTCCGTCATTGGATTCCTGCAGCCCGTAGAGAACGGCAGCATCATCTGATGCTGCAGTTCTCTACCCAAGATCGTCGTGGGACACACTCGTGGACTGCTTCGGATCGTGGGTGAGTATTTTTGTGGTTTGTTATGTTAATATTTATCCCGGAATAGACAATGGCTTCGGGGAACAATGTGACAAGTATTGGTAAGTATGTTACTCTATGTTATATGTACTGTATGTCTATGTATGTATTGTATGAATGTATTGTATGTATGTAGTATATATGTGGTATGTATGTAGCATGTAGTATGTATGTAGCATGCATGTAGTATGTATGTAGCATGCATGTAGTATGTATGTAGCATGCATGTAGTATGTATGTAGTATGTATGTAGCATGTATGTAGCATGCAGTATGTATGTAGCATGTATGTAGTATGTATGTAGTATATATGTAGTATGTATGTAGCATGTAGTATGTATGTAGCATGCATGTAGTATATATGTAGTATGTATGTAGCATGCATGTAGCATGTATGTAGTATGTATGTAGTATGTATGTAGCATGCAGCATGTATGTAGTATATATGTAGTATGTATGTAGCATGCATGTAGTATGTATGTAGTATGTATGTATGTAGCATGCAGTATGTATGTAGCATGTATGTAGTATGTATGTAGTATATATGTAGTATGTATGTAGCATGCATGTAGTATGTATGTAGTATGTATGTAGCATGCAGTATGTATGTAGCATGTATGTAGTATGTATGTAGTATATATGTAGTATGTATGTAGCATGCATGTAGTATGTATGTAGCATGCATGTAGTATGTATGTAGTATTTTTTTTTTTTTTTTTTTTTTTTTTTTAACATTTAACACATTAGCCGGATGATGGGACTACTACTGTCCCATCATTGGCTAATGTGTCAATCACTGTCATGGTAGCAGGCATCGCCCGATGGGACTTGTAGTCCCATCGGACGATGCTTGCACAGACCCCCGGACATCAGCACAGCCCCCCGGCAGGCCGGCACAGCCCCCCGGCAGGCCGGTACAGACCCCCACAGGGTGCACAGACCACCGGCAGGCCGGCACAGCCCCCCGGCAGTCCGGTACAGACCCCGGGCAGTCCACACAGCCCCCCGGCAGGCCGGCACAGCCCCCCGGCAGGCCGGCAGAGACCCCCGGAAGGCCCGAAATGACGGCGCATCATGATGCGCACACACCGCGCATCATGATGACGTCAGGCCGTCAATCAACTGAACTTCCGATTCCGATGCCGAATTCCGATATTGAAAAAATATCGGAAGTCGGTATCGGAATTCCGATACAGCAAGTATCGGCCGATACCCGATACTTGCGGTATCGGAATGCTCAACACTAGTGATAAGGTATGGGTTTCTTCCAAAAAATATTTAATTGAAAGTGCCAACAGCGAAACTGAGTCGTAAGATTATTGGTCGATATGAGATTTTAGAGGTAGTTAACCTAGTGGCTTTCAGATTAAAACTCCTGTCAATGAAAGTTTGTAGTCTGAACATTGTTGATGCTCAGAAAGTCCATAATTCCCTCCAGTATCTCATTCATTGGAGAGGTTAAGGACTGGAGGAGAGATCCTGGGTCCCTGCTCAAGCTGTAAATGCTGATCGTCTGGTCAGGGCCTTCCTTCATATGTTTCTTGGGAAACCTGGAGGTCTAGTAGCCCCCTGAGAAGAGGGGGTACTGTCATGATTCCTCCGCTCAGTGAGTGATTGTTATGCAGTCCTTTGGAAACTGGGTCATGCTGATTCACAGATCGGCTATCCAATCTTTTAATGGGCGTGCTGAGCTGTTGGTGCTTGATTGACAGCTTGGCTGTCCAATATGTGACTGGTAGTTGCGGTCATTCCCCAGGTGTTATGTGTTCTGGAGATTGCCCAAGCTACTTAACTGAGCTGTCTACCCCTGATCCCTGCCAGACGTAGTTTGTGTTTCCTAGTGAGTGTTTGCCTGATTCTGTTGTTCTGAGTTCTGATCTTCTGTTGCCTGACCCTCATTCTGACTACCCCTTTGTCCTGTCCTTTTGCTTGATCCGCTATCTCCTGGTATCTTGAGCCTTGGATCGTGAACTGGCTTTGCCTTTTTCTTTTCTTTTGGTTATCTATGTGCTCTCTTTGTACTGACCCCGAAACGTCTGACTTCTCTGCCTCACTGTCTGTCTGACTAGCATCACAATCTGCTTGCATGAAGTGTGACAAGTCAGAGTTGCGGTTGGCCACTCACTTCCTCTTGATTACTTATACTTCCAAAGATGGGGACAATGATTGAGTGCAGGGCTCACGTGTCATAACAAACTCATGTGAGCCCCGGGAACGCCAGTGTCGACACCGCTGGAATGGTGCCACCACAGGAAATGAGTATAGAAGTCTTTATTTTAACAGGGGCAAACATGGAGAAGAGGTTGTCCTAGTATTGGATAACCCCTGTAAAGTCAAAAACAGCAGTTTGGATTTTTACAACTGATGACTGTGTTGAGCAATTTCACCCACATCTTACTCTAAAACAGAACAGGCACTTTCTCTTGTTTTTCAAGCAATAATTAGATATATGACGGATATATGAGCCTAATTGGGAGTGTTGAGTTCAAATACAAATGTACAAAGGTCACTACACTTTATGGTGCAATGTAAAGAGACATTTCCTGCAACCTATACAAAAACAAATTAAATGGACTGCCTTTTGACTATACGGCAACGATAACATATGTTTGATGAACTTTGATATGTGAAAGCTTCATTGGCCGTTCATAATGCATTTCTAGACAAACATATTTTGAGTACATATTGATCTTTAATCTACGTCAGCAGCCAATAAAAATGGGCAGTCGTGCTGGTGCTATACATTTATGCATTTGATTTCTAACTAGTATGTTGTTGTAATAATATTGCAAAGAACAGCATTTTAATACTTGCTTGGCACACAAATTGTGTTTATTAATTATTTTGACAGAGTTATAATCACATTGATAAGAATTATTGGTTAAATTGCTTGTTTTACCACTATAAAGTGCAAAGTATCTATTTATCCAGAGCGGGTGTTCTGGAATAGCTACAGTTAGGTCCATATATATTTGGACAGAGACAACATTTTTCTAATTTTGGTTCTAGACATTACCACAATGAATTGAATTTTAAACAAAACAAATCAGATGCAGTTAAAGTTCAGACTTTGAGCTTTCATTTGAGGGTATCCACATTAAAATTGGATGAAGGGTTTAGGAGTTTCAGCTCCTTAACATGTGCCACCCTGTTTTTAAAGTGACCAAAAGTAATTGGACAATTGACTCCAAGGCTATTTCATGGACAGGTGTGGGCAATACCTTCATTATGTCATTCTCAATTAAGCAGATAAAAGGTCTGGAGTTGATTTGAGGTGTGGTGCTTGCATTTGGAAGGTTTTGCTGTGAAGGAAACATGCGGTTAAAGGAGCTCTCCATGCAGGTGAAACAAGCCATCCTTAAGCTGCAGAAACAGAAAAAACCCATCTGAGAAATTGCTACAACATTAGGAGTGGGAAAATCTACAGTTTGGTACATCCTGAGAAAGAAAGCACTGGTGAACTCATCAATGCAAAAAGACCTGGGCACCCACGGAAGACAACAGTGGTGGATGATTGCAGAATAGTCTCCATGGTGAAGAGAAACCCCTTCAGCCAACCAAGTGAACAACACTCTCCAGGAGGTAGGCATATCAATATCCAAATATACCGTAAAGAGAAGACTGCATGAAAGTAAATACAGAGAGTTCACTGCACGGTGCAAGCCACTCATAAGCATCAAGAATAAAAAGGCTAGACTGGACTTTGCTAAAAAAAAAATCTAAAAAAGCCAGCACAGTTCTGGAAGAACATTCTTTGGACAGATGAAACCAAGATCAACCTCTACCAGAATGATGGAAAGAGAAAAGTATGGTGAAGGCGTGGTACAGCTCATGATCCAAAGCATACCATATCATCTGTAAAACACGGCGGAGGCAGTGTGATGGCTTGGGCATGCATGGCTGCCAGTGGCACTGGGTCACTAGTATTTATTGATGATGTGACACAGGACAGAAGCAGCTGAATGAATTATGAGGTATTCAGAGCCTTACTGTGTCCTCAGATCCAGCCAAATGCAACTGATTGGTCGTCGTTTCATATTACAGATGGACAATGACACAAAACATAAAGCCAAAGCAACCCAGGAGTTTATTAAAGCAAAGAAGTGGAATATTCTTAAATAGTCAAGTCAGTCACCTGATCTCAACCCAACTGAGCATGCATTTCACTTGTTAAAGACTAAACTTCAGACAGGTCCACAAACAAACAGCAACTGAAAACCACAGCAGTGAAGGCCTGGCAGAGCATCAAAAAGGAGGAAACACAGTGTCTGGTGATGTCCATGAGTTCAAGACTTCAGGCATTCATTGCCAGCAAAGGGGTTTCAACCAAGTACTAGAAATGAACATTTTATTTACAATTATTTAATCTGTCCAATTACATTTGGTCCCTTTAAAACCAGGGTGGCACGTGTTAAGGAGCTGAAACTCCTAAACCCTTCATCCAATTTTAATGTGGATGCCCTCAAATGAAAGCTGAAAGTCTGAACTTCATCTGCATCTGAATTCTTTTATTTAAAATTCATTGTGGTAATGTCTAGAACCAAAATTAGAAAAATGTTGTCTCTGTCCAAATATATATGGACCTAACTGTATGTATTGTATTGCTTTACAATGTCTGAAATGTGTTGTAACTGTCATGTAAATTGTAATAATCATCTGGTGAGCCAACGTCTTATCCCATCCTCCTTAATAGGGTTGATCATCCTTTACAAAATCTAATCTATAGAAGCAATGATGTAAAAAAAAAATCAGTAAGCCAAGGTGTTAGCTGCTCTGAAACAATGCTGTCAAATTCTAGACATCTGACTATTGAGGTCTGTGATTGGTTGCAGCAGTCAGGTGACTGGTCAAATCAAATGTGCCTCGGATCATCTCCAGTTGTCTGTTTAGTGCAACCAATGAAAGGTCTCAGAATTTAGTTGATTGAAGAATTGATAGTGTCCATCTCTGGATCCTAGGGCGTTAGAGCAGGTGAGTAGGCCTGTTTTTATTTTTCTACCACCAATTGTTGAGGTATTTGCAGAATTTCGCTCTTTTATGGATGCACACATGCATTTGTAATGCAGTTTTTAGTACAGTTGTTGACACCTTTTATGAGTCATAGACAGGAGTTAATACAAAAAAAGAACAAGTATACAAAAAAGACTGATAAATATCAGTCCTGGCTTCACCTTAAAATTCGGCATAAAAAGCTGCACCAAAAACTGCAGGAAAGGTAATTCTTGCCTTTTGGAATTTTCCAAACTGAACATCCTCATTCTCAAATGCAACGACACCAAACATAATCCCAGGAATTAGTTATTACTATTGTGGTATTCTGTGTAAGGGAGCAGAAAATTCAGCATTTCACTGCTGTTGTTCAACTGAATGGGGCAACTATAGTCATACCATTTCACTAATTGTCTGCCAGGGTGTAAATTAAGGGAATTATAGCCCCCTCTGCTCTACACTGCGTGCAGAATTATTAGGCAAGTTGTATTTGAGAGGATTATTTTTATTATTGAACAACAACTATGTTCTCAATCAACCCAAAAGACTCATAAATATCAAAGCTTAATATTTTTGGAAGTTGGAGTTGTTTTTTTTTAGATTTGGCTATCTTAGGAGGATATCTGTTTTTTTAGGTAGCTATTACTGTGCAGAATTATTAGGCAACTTAATAAAAGCCAAATATATACCCATCTCACTTGTTTATTTTCACCAGGTAAACCAATATAACAGCACAAAATTTAGAAATAAACATTTCTGACATTCAAAAAAAAAAAATCAGTGACCAATATAGCCACCTTTCTTTACGATGACACTCAAAAGCCTTCCATAGATTCTGTCAGTTGCTTGATCTGTTTACGATCAACATTGCATGCAGCAGCCACCACAGCCTCCCAGACACTGTTCCGAGAGGTGTACTGTTTTCCCTCCTTGTAGATTTCACATTTTATGAGGGACCACAGGTTCTCTGTTGGGTTCAGGTCAGGTGAACAAGTGGGCCATGTCATTATTTTTTCTTCTTTTAGACCTTTACTGGCCAGCCACGCTGTGGAGTATTTGGATGCATGTGATAGAGCATTGTCCTGCATGAAAATCATGTTTTTCTTGAATGATACCGACTTCTTCCTGTACCACTGGTTGAAGAAGGTGTCTTCTAGAAACTGGCATTGGGTCTGGGAGTTGAGCTTCACTCCATCCTCAACCTGAAAAGGTCCCACAAGTTCATCTTTGATAATACCAGCCCATACAAGTACCCCACCTCCACCTTGCTGGCGTCTGAGTTGGAGTGGAGCTCTCTGCCCTTTACTGATCCAGCCTCGGGCCCATCCATCTGGCCCATCAAGAGTCACTCTCATTTCATCAGTCCATAAAACCTTAGAAAAATCAGTCTTAAGATATTTCTTGGCCCAGTCTTGACGTATTATCTTATGTTTCTTGTTCAAAGGTGGTCATTTTTCAGCCTTCCTTACCTTGGCCATGTCCCTGAATATGGCACACCTTGTGCTTTATGATACTCTAGTAACATTGCAGCTCTGAAATATGCCAAAACTGGTGGCAAATGGCATCTTGGCAGCTTGACGCTTGATTTTCCTCAATTTTGCGCCTTTTTTATCAACACGCTTTTTGCGACCCTGTTGACTATTTGCCATGAAACGCTTGATTGTTTGGTGATCATGCTTCAAAAGTTTGTCAATTTCAAGACTGCTGCATCCCTCTGCAAGACATCTCACAATTTTTGACTTTTCAGAGTCCTTCAAATCTTTCTTCTGACCCATTTTGCCAAAGGAAAAGAAGTTGCCTAATAATTAAGCACAACTTATATAGGGTGTTGATGTAATTAGACCACACCCCTCCTCATTACAGAGATGCAAGTCACCTGATTTACATAATTGGCAGTTGGCTTTCAAGCCTATACAGCTTGCAGTAGGACAACATGTATAGAAAGGATAATGTGATCAAAATACTCATTTGCCTAATAATTCTGCACACAGTGTATTGAAAGTATTCTACCAATACTTTTTAAATATATTGGCGCAATGTACAGATGCAATAACCAAACCATGCCTAGAGAATAAATAAAGTATAAGAACCATGCTTAAGTACTGTACCGGAAACACACATTGATATGGTAACAAACCAGCTTGTAGGTAAAGTCACAGATGGGACAGGCTGATGGGGCTATTACTCCCATCAGCCTGCACATGCTGCCATGATTAACAGTGAGAGCAGGCGGCCGCTGATGGGAGTATTCGTCAGCCGCCACCTGCGCTATAAATAAATAAAAGACACGGTTGCCACACATATGCCACAAGTAATACACACACTGAATTCTCCGGTACTGTTTTTTCCGGTACCTGAAATATCAAGACGTGTGAAACCGGTCTTTGGGCTTGTTTGCACTTTTGCCACAATTTTCTTAAAAAATGCTAGTGAAAAAAATGCAGCATTTTACAGTACCGGCCAAGTGCATGGGATTTCTGAAATCTCATGCACACGTTGCTTATTGTTTCCTTGCAGATTTGAACCTTCAAAGATTTTTTCTTTTTCAAATCTTCAGCATATCAATTCTATTAGCGCTTTTGCAAAAATTTTCAACCAATCGAATGAGAAATAAAAGTATAAAAAAAATAAAAAATGCGGCAAACATGCTCCTATTTAATCAGTGTTTTTCTTGCCAACACCATGCATTTTGTAGCAGAAAATTTACTGCAAAAATGAATCCTTAAAGAAAACTTTGAAAACAACATTGAACAGGAATCTTTCTGACTACTTAATGGCATCACTCACAATTATGAGAACTAAACAAGTCGCTGACTTGTCACACGTGCCAATCTCTTTGGCAGAATACAGATGCTACAAGTCTACCTGACTGTATTCAACGTGTCATTTATTGACTGCTGAAACTGTGATTTGCAAATAATTGGAGCACCATCCTAATGTCCAAGCAGACTGACAGCTGTCCCGTGGGAGGAGCGATGTGCTCAGGAAAGCCATCAGCCTAGCAAACAGCAGGACTCCTGAAGGGACCAGTGTCCTCCCACACACACCTTTGTTTGGCCTCCTCTGAGTTCTTGCTGACGTGCCCCCATACTGCAAGACTGCAAACTGTAGGGCTCTATGTGATCGCTGCCAGCCACACCACATGAATAACGAGTCGCTGACAGAGACGTTTTACTGTGGACTGGAGATTGTATTTATCATAAGAACATTTTAATGTAGCGTCCTATCTTCTATGTGCCTACATTGGTCAAATATTAATATCTTGCTATTGTTCTTTAAGAATGGTTTCACATGATGCACTTCTTCAAAAATGACAAGTTTTTATTTCTATCACTTTCTTCATTTACATTTTTAAGAAACAGAAAAAAAAACGACAGGTACAAAAAAGGAAAAAAGAGGTGTGAGAAAGAAATGGGGATTAACAACGGAAAATAATGTACTGTATATTATAAATCAGGTCATAAGACAATATTAAAGGTGGCAATTTTTCACACTTTTGGTGTATTTTTTAGGGTCCCTATTGTTTATTTTCAAATGCATTTTTTCTCATGTATTTTCCTTCTTTATAGGAAAAAAAATGTTTGAAAAAGCAGAAGTGTGCATAAAAAAGTACAATACATTTGGCATTTTTATTTGCATTTATCAAGTTACAAAAAAAACCAATGACTGAAGACCACTATGGTCCTTTAAAAAGTGAAGGTGATATACCAGGCAGTATTGCTTTTCCTTTTGTTACTATGTTTTCAGAATAATTACTTTTAAAATCTTATTATGTATAATAAATTATTTACTATTACTTTTCATGGTCAGGTTTATCATCATGTTTGATCACCAGCAGATAGCAGCTCAGATTTGACCACTCAAACCATTCTCCGTCAATTATAGATTTACCTCTCTTTCCTCTTCTCTTCTGCTCCCGAAACCACGTGTTAAAGAATAACCGTCACTTTATTTGTCATTAATCAATGGTACACATGAAAATAAGAATTTTTGTCATTTATCTTATTAAGGAAATTTGCTCTTTTCTCCTCCAGGACAGATTATTCTGCAGCGGTGATATCACGTCAGCATTGTTGCAGCCAATCCCTGAGCTTATTGGGCATAAACCACAGCACTATCGACATGAGATCATTGCTGCTGCCGATCAACATAGACCAGGGTGTACACAGACAGCGCAAAACACAGGGAGGGTAACTAAAGCTCAGTTTTCACTTATGACTGAGCCTATGGCGAAAATTGTTAAACTGGGACAACTGTAAAATACGATGGCCAATGCTGGAAATATTAAGGATTCTAGGAAAAGCTGAAAGAGGTACATTGTCTTAAATCTCAAATGGAAAAAAGTCAATAGTTGCCAGATTATTGGACACATGAAATAGAAAATAGAATTTCACCAGTTTTGCAAAATGTCAGTGCAGTTTTTCAAATCCGTAGGCAAATGGCGAATAAGAGGTCGCACTCCAACCATAGCAAATAAAGGGAAAAACATGTATTCCATGCCAAAGATTCACAATGTTTCAGATCAAGATGTCAGCCTTTCTCAAGTGAAAGAAAAGTTCACACCTTGAGCTGAAACGTTGTGAACCTTTGGCTTGGAATTCATAATTTTTCACGGTTTTTGGCATGTTTCGAGTGCGACCTTTTTTTCTCCTATACAGATTATAAAAAATAAAAGTATATTAAACAGTAAAGAATCAGGGAAAAAATATAAAACTAAAAAATGTGATTACTATTCTAACCAGCCATTTCTGTAACTGGTTACCTCTGTTCAATCTTCTGCCTCTTTTTTGTGAAATTCCACATTATATCGCAGTTCTGTGCAGAGTCAGACTTTCCAGATTATTGGATACCAAATGAATGTACCAACCCTTTTTGCCACTGCGCTTGGTATTATTATTTATCCCTTGGTCTAATATAGATGAGTGAATGTTAAATGTTTTTGTTTTCAATTATAAAATAATTAGACATCAGAAAAAAACAATATTATATGCAGAATAAGAACATTACATGCAGACTGATGAGAACATTATATGCAGCGTTAGTCTCTCCAGAGCCTCAAGGTATATGTGATATGGTGGATTGTCCGAGAAACCAATTAGAACCTTGGAGGGAGAAATACTGCAACCTTCAGGAAAACCACGAGTAACAAAGTCTCAGCAGCAGGCCATTGTCACTTTGACTAGACAGAGAGAAACCACCTGCAGGAATAGCCCTTTCTCTGTTTTCCTCCAGAAGAAGTGACTAAATGATGATTAATCACTGAATAAACTGAAGAAGTGACAGACATATAAAAGCTGAGGAAAAGTAGAGATGAGGAGAGAGCAGTGGGTGCATGTGGTCCAGCATGGGTGGGTGGGAGGAATGTCCAAAGATGACGGATTGACCTGTGGACACTTGACACTTGAGTATCTTGTCTCTGGTAAGAGGAAAGGGTGATCCAATGTACAGTGCTACTGTAATGGTGAAGCCGTAGAATATACCCTGTCACTGCTGATCATACAACAAACAGTAACATTTCTTTGAAGAGGTTGTCCACTACTTTAACACTGATGGCCTAACCTTAGGGTAGGTCATCAATGTCTGATCGGAGGGGGTGCAATGCCCAGAGTACCTGCCGATCAGCTACTCCCGGTGATTGCGACGGCCAGAACTGCTCAGTTACGGAGCTGCACAGCACAACTTTGTTGACAAAATAGTGGCTGCATCCGGGTGCTGTACATTGATTTAAATAGGGTGCAGATTTGCAACATCCAGCCATGACCACTATTCTAATGACAAAGCTGTGCTATGCAGCTCCACAATTGAGCTGTTCCGGCCGACGCCAACATCGGGAACAGTTGAGCGGAGCGGTTGCGGGTGTCTCACCCACACCGATCAGACATTGATGACCTAAGGATAGGCCATCAGTGTTAAAGTCCTGGACAAGCTGTTTAATCTGGCATCAATATAATCTTCTAAGGGTTGTAATAAAATAACAATGTGTGCATATAAAACTATCACATATCAATCTTGCACATGGAGAATTATATATATTCTGGCACATGAAGAATTTTTGAAGCCTAAAATTACAAGATTGAGCAGCCATAGAAAATTAGGGAACTTTACTGATAATAGAAAACAAGGAAAATCATATTATAAAGGTGCCCGTTCAACTGGGAGAGAGAGAGATGTTGCTCATTCAACTGACAACTAACTCTCCCAAACACATGACAATTGGCTCAGCTGAGTGTTTTTGCGTTTTCAATTGGAAAGAGGGTGAATAGTCACCGCAAGGCACCTCTGAATTCAATCTGCTCACCTGCCAGATAGCCCAGGAGGTCCCTTCCAACTCTACAATTCTATCTAACACTCCCCACCATCATTGTCAGGGAAGATGCTCAGTAAATTTTTCAGTTTGCCATGGGCACTTAATATTTCTGTGCTGCTTGCATCCTCATACTAGGACAGCTATCCCTGGATTTACAGTAAGGCTAAATGGAGCATTTGAATAGTGATCATAATGTGGCAGCACCATGGTTAAGAACCACCAAATTAATGAATTCTGTTGGGAAACAGCTGTTTCACTCATAAAACCAATCGGCCGTAACAATCAGCATAATGACTGCTACACAAACAGCCCATCTGGACTTACCTTTAAGAGCTAATTTCTGGGGGTCTTGGAAAGTGGAAAATTTATGGATTGGATTTAAATTAAGGTAAAAGTCACGTACAAGAGATCGGTTGCACTTCCTAAATTTGAACAACATAAATCTTTATTAGGTAATAAGCACAAAAGCCAGACAAGACAAATAGAAACATTTATAATTGTGCCAGAACCTGTTTCAAAAGCCAAAAATTGGCACTCGGATACAACCCATGTGACCGGCATGACTGCTGAGGAAGCCACCTCCTTTGGCGAAACACATGGGGTCTTCATTCCGATATGATGCTTTCCTATGAAAATTTACTTGGGTGACTATGCTCGTGGCACTTTATTGCATATAGTTATTACTTACTTTTCTATATTTTTTTGCTACTACATTATTTATTATCAATACATGTGCATTGCACTTTTCTTTATTGACTACTATTTGACAACATTATAAGGGTGGTGTCCATTCATATCTATCTCAGATATCCATTATACCATGGCACATAAAAATTTGACACCACTGGTCAAAATTACTGTTTATGTGAACAGTTAAGTAAGTTGAAGATTAAATGATCTCTAAAACGCCTATAGTTAAAGATTAAACATTTCCTTTGTATTTTAGGCAAATATATATTCATCTTTTACATTTTAAAAATTACAAAAAGGAAAATGGGCCAATGCAAAAGTTTGGGCACCCTGCATGGATAATACCTAGTAGCACCCCCTTTTAAAAGTATCGCAGCTTGTAAACACTTTTTGCAGCCAGTCAAGAATCTTTCAATTCTTGTTTGAGGGATTTTCATCCATTCTTCCTTGGAAAATTCTTCCAGTTCTGTGAGATTCCTGGCACTGCTATTTTGAGGTCTAGCCACAGATTTTCATTATGTTCAGATCAGGGACTGTGAGGCCCAGTATAAGACCTTCATCTAGAGTCTTTTGAGGTAGTCTATTGTGGATTTTGACATGTGTTTACAATCATTAACCATTTATAGAAGCCATTCTCTTTTCAAATTCAGTTTTTACAGATAGTATGTCTGCATTAAGAACTTGAAATTTCATTGAACCTGTTCTTCCCTCTACCCATGAAATGTTCCCCATGCCATCGACTGCAAAACAACCCCAAAGCATAATTAAATCACCTCCATGCTTAATGGTTGGTGAGATGTTCTTTTTCTGAAATTCTGTGCCCTTTTTTCTCCACAAATGCCTTTGATCATTGTCGCCACAGAGTTCTATTTTAACCTAATCAGTCCACAGGACTTGTTTCCAAAATGTATCAGGCTTATTCGGATGTTCTTTTGCATACTTCCGACTCTGAATTTTATGGTGATGATGCAGGAGAGATTTTCTTCTGATGACTCTTCCATGAAGACCATATTTGCACAGGTGTTCCTGAACAGTAGAATCATGTATCACAACTCCAGAGTCTACCAAATCTTTTTAAAGGTCTTTTTCAGTCAGGCTGGAGTTCTGACTTGCCTCTCTAGCAATCCTACAAGCATCTCTCACTGAAATTTTGCTTGGTCTTCCAGACCTTATCTTGGCCTCCACTGTTCCTGTTCACTGCCATTTCTTAATTACATTTCAAACTGAGGAAAGGGCAACTTGAAAACGCTTCACTATTTTCTTATAACCTTCTCCTGCTTTGTGAGCCTCAACGATTTTTATTTTGAGAGTGCTAGGCAGCTGTTTAGAAGAACAGATGGCTGCTGATTTTTGTCATAAGGTTAGAGGAGGCTGCTTTTTTTATAAAGCTGGGAAGTTTGAATCATCTTGACTTTCCAAACAATGATAACTTTTGCATTGGCCCATTTTACTTTTTGTCATTTTTAAAATGTAAAAAATGAGAAAAAAAAATACATATACTGTATATATATATATATATATATATATATATATAGCCTATAATACAAAGGAAATGTGTCACCTTTAACTTTAGGCCTTTTAGAGATCATTTAATAATAATAATTTTATTTATATAGCGCCGACATATTCCGCAGCACTTTACATTTCAGAGGGGATTTGTACAGACGATAAACATAACAGCATAACAGTAATTACATAGGTCATAACAGATACCAAGAGGAATGAGGGCCCTGCTAACAAGCTTACAATCTATGAGGAAAAAAAGGGAGACATGAAAGGTGGGTTTTAACAGTTGCCTTCATTGTTCAGACCAGCCATAGTGTTGAGTATGTAACAGTACGGACACAAAGGGATAATAGATGCATAAAGCATGTGGGAACATGATGCGGGGAACCTGGTTATGGTAAAATTTTTGACAGGGCCACACAGGGATAGTTAGGTTAATGTGTTGAGGCGGTAGGCTAGTCTGAATAAATGTGTTTTTAGGGCACGCTTAAAATTGTAGGGATTGGGGATTAATCATATTGACCTGGGTAGTGCATTCCAAAGAATTGGCGCAGCACGTGTAAAGTCTTGGAGACGGGAGTGGGAGTTTCTGATTATTGAGGATGCTAGCCTCAGGTCATCAGCAGAACAGAGGGCATGGGTAGGGTGGTAGACTGAGATGAGGGAGAAGATATAGGCTGGTGCTGAGCCGTGGAGTGTTTTATGGGTGAGGGTAATAAGTTTGTACTGGATTCTAGAGTGGATGGGTAACCAGTGTAAGGACTGGCACAAGGTAGAGGCATCGGTGTAATGATTGGTGAGGAATATGATCCTGGCTGCAGCATTTAAGACAGATTGGAGGGGGGAGAGTTTGGTAAGAGGGAGACCGATTAGTAGAGAGTTACAAAAGTCTGGACGAGAATGAATAAGAGAAACAGTAAGAGTTTTTGCAGAATCAAAAGTAAGAAAAGATCAAATTCTGGAAATATTTTTGAGATGCAGATAACAAGAGCGAGCCAGTGATCGGATGTGGGGGGCGAATGAAAACTCGGAGTCAAGTATGACCCCAAGACAGCGGGCATGTTGCTGGGGAGTAATAGTGGAACCACACACCAAAATGGCAATGTCGGGCATAGGTACATTAGTAGAGGGAGGAAACACAAGGAGTTCAGTATTTGACAGGTTCAGTTTCAGATATAGTGAGGACATGATGTTAGACACAGCGTTTAGACAATCACTGGTGTTTTCTAAAAAGGCAGTAGTGGATGTATGATGGCATGCTTGCATAAGGAGGGAAAGATACCAGAAGAGAGATAGAGGTTGAATATTTTTGCTAGGTGGGCGGTGACAGCAGGGGAAAGGGACTGGAGGAGATGTGACGGAATTGGATAACTGGTGCAAGTGTTTGGGCGAGAAGATGTAAGGAGCCTGCTTACTTCTTCCTCTGTGACTGGTTCAAAATCAGAGAGTGAGCTAGCTGCAATGGGGGAGGAAGGAAGATGCATGGTATGAGGTGATTGGGAGATAATTTCCTGTCGGATATGGTCAATTTTTTCTTTGAAGTAATAGGCCAGATCATCTTCAACTTGCTTAGCTGTTCACAATAACAGGAATTTTGACCATGGGTAATCAAACTTTACTTATATGTCTCTACTGGTAATCATGCTGATCATATGGTTTGGATCTCAGTGCCAATTTTTGGCCTAGGGAACTGGTTCTTCTAGCGCAATCTTAAATGTTTTTTATTGTTTAGACTTTTGTGTTTATTATCTAATAAACATTTACATTTTTCAAATTTAAGACGTGAATCTAATCTTTTATTAGTGTCGTTTTCCTTTTTTTGAGTTGCATTTGTTTTACACCTATTTTTAGCAAGGGCTCCATTAATAAACAGGTGTTGCCCACTATATTACATTTTTTAAACTTTATGATAAACTAAGACACCCTTTTAACAAGTAGAGAATATACAAAGCAGAGAATCCAAGTAAAAAAATATATTAAATGACTAAAAGGTACAAAAAGATTTTTTCTTCATTACTGTTAAGTGTCTTTGTTAACTTTGTTGTTAACAATTTTATGCATGTCTTTATAAAGATATGTGTTGCTATGAGGTACACATAAAGTTTGGACACAATCACATATAAAAAATAATGAATTTGATTCAAATTTAACTAAGAAAATTAGAAGATCACAAAACGAGAGCTGATTATAATATTCATTTCACCTCCACTATGACATCTGTTAAAGATGATGAATGACTAGGTCAAGAGCACTACACATTAGCCTACTGTTGTAAGTGCTAAGATCTACCACTCATCGTCTTAACTGTGGGCAAACTTGGATATTTTACTTTATGCGAAAACATTATCTCAATTCCAGACTCTCAACTGACCTAGTCATTAGCATAGTGATATTACCTGGCTGCTTTAATTTCATACTCATTTACAGTTACTGTGGCTCGTAACATTACTTCTTGACAGTAATGGGAAAAAATGAAAGGTGAGGTATAATTCAATCATCTATACAATTCTGTATGCATACTAACTACTCAGCGACAAAGGGGCTTCATGAGTGAGCTGTGTAATACTTCACAGGAAGAGATTTGCCTCCACGCATGTTGCATGCACTGAACACTCTGCATAACCTGCATATGTACAGCTGATCACATTATTTCCTGCCAACAATCTTTTGCTCCCTGGTCATCCAAAGCTTGGCTTTTAATTTACTCAATCCTTTTCTTCTTCAAGCTATGCTACAAATGTCTTATCCATCTGTTACTACTGAAATGGACATAAACATCTGGCCAATAAAATCATTCAGTCATGAGAAAAACTAATTTAAATTCTATGGTGTTTCATATTAGGACATAATTTAAAAAAATATGTTCCTTAGACAGTCTTCAAAGTATGTAAATAATAATGACATTTTTTGAAATTTGAGTTTGCTAAATTAGACAAATGTTTCCCAAATAATTGATCTGCAGCAAATCAACTTGCCCTAAATCGCAATACTGCAATGCTTCCACTTGTCTTGAAAAGACATGTAATACTTTGAGGTCTATTGTGACTGTATCCAACCTGTTACACCCTGGCCCTGTCCTGGCGCGGCGTGCAGGTCTGCCACTGTTACACCTGGTCCCCGTCCTGGCGCTGCGTCCAGGTCTGCCGCTGCCCGTTATGGGCACTCACCTCGAGCCTCACATGCTGTCCTTAGGCAGCAGCCAGCCTCCTCTGGATCTCATGCTGCTGCTCAGCATTCAGGCCTCCCTCCTGCCTCCACCTCCTGGCGTCCTGTGAGGAGATCTGTAGCTAAGGCTATTAGGGCACGCCCGCCTGCTCTCCTGCCTTCTTAAAGGGACGGTGTGCATTATTCAAAAAGTGCAATTAACCAATGGCAGCGCACTGGCTGCTATTTCTGGCCTCTCATCCATAGGAAGAGCGCCGGAGCAACGAGTATCTATCATTGCTACATCCAGTTCTCATGCTAACCTGTCTGCGCTGCGTCTGCAGTCTCTGTGCACTTTCTAATGCTCTCTGTCTCCACAGCATATCAGTGTCCTGTGCTTCCTGGTTATATCTGCAACCATCTGGGCAAAAGCCATCCCGTTCCGCCAACAGCTATCCGTGTCTGAGGACTGTGTGAAGGTCACTGGAACCGACTCCTTACCATCTACCCGGATCCAGGACCCGGCTCATTACGGACTCTGCTGCAACTACTGTTATCCCTTCTGGTCCTGCTGGGACAGCTGCCACGTGTTCGTGGTCTAACTGGAGGTAGTACCTGTGTCCTCCAGGTATTCCATTCTGGCCCTGTCTGAGGGGCTTTACTACGGGTGCCCGGGGCTCACTAGTCACGCCCCCTTCGGAGCCCCCCGGACCGTGGTTCCACTTTAAAAATAAAAACGAATGTGAACTTCACCATCTCTGCCTCCGCTTCCATTCTTTACAGATTGCTCTGGCCATGGAATCCGCTGGACCCCAGGGTCCTCCGACTATGGAACTGTGCCAAGAGGTAACCTGTCCATCCGCATGGATTCTCTGCTGAACCCGGCTGCTTCTGAATCACTTATCAACACCCAGGTATCTGCTGTCATGGCAAGCAAGGGTCCTCGCCTGGCAGCTCCTCCCCGCTTCCATGGTGACCCCACTCAGTGTACCTTACACTTCAAAATCTTGGGGCACATGTTTGCTTCTGACCATGCCAAAGTGGGCTTCATTATGTCACATCTAGCCGGAGAGGCTCTCGCCTGGCTAAACCCGTTATGGGAGAGAGGAGACCCGCTGGTTAATGATCTTCAATCTTTCCTAGAGCCTTTTTGCAGGAACTTCGATGAACCTGGCCGGGTCACGTCGACCACTTCTGCCCTGCTTTGTTTACGCCAAGGAACCCTCACGGTGGCTCAGTATGCTGTTCAGTTTCGCACCCTCTTGTCTGAGCTGTCCTGGAACAATGAGGCCTTGCTGGCTACCTTCTGGGAGGGCCTATCTGGAAAAATTAAGGATGAGCTGGTGGGACGGGACAGGCCTAAGATCTTGGATGACCTGATTTCCTTGGCAACCTGGATTCACCTGCGTTTTCAGGAGCGTTCCATGGAGATTAAGCGAGACAAAAGGTCCTACCACCTGGACTCTAGTTCTTCCAAAATGGCTACCTCATCTTCTTCTCCCGAAGCTATGGAGGTAGATCGAGTAAGTCTGGCCAGCCGATGCCAGGAGGCGCGTCGCAAAGACAGAAGCTGTCTATATTGTGGAAGTTTCCGAACACCTGATCCGCTCCTGTTCAAAGAAGTCGGGAAACTCCTGTGCCTAGGTTCGGTAGGAGAGGCCACCCTAGGTAGAGAACATTCC
Source organism: Dendrobates tinctorius (assembly GCF_039654945.1). NCBI lineage: Eukaryota > Metazoa > Chordata > Amphibia > Anura > Dendrobatidae > Dendrobates > Dendrobates tinctorius. Next base: position 28,872,333 of record NW_027361823.1, read on the forward strand.
TCTCCTTCATTACAGATCTCAGTCTCCGTGACCTGCGGAGCATTAAAATTTTCAGGACTCTGTCTGTTGGATTCTGGGGCTGCCGGGAGTTTTATCCAGCAGATGCTTGTGGATCGTTACCACTTACCAGTTCAGGCTCTTCCCAATCCGCTGCGGGTGACTGCTGTCGATGGCCAGCCACTGACTGAACCCGTCCAGTTCCAGACTGTGCCAGTGGAACTACGGGTAGGTCTTATGCATTCTGAAAGAATCCATTTTTATGTGTACCCTGGTTTGTCTCACCCCTTGCTTCTAGGTGTGCCTTAGTTTCAGAAACACGAACCAGTTCTTAATTGGAGAACAGGCGAAATTCTATGTTGGGGAGATTCCTGCTCAGACCGTTGCTTAATCCGGATTGAACCAGTTTCACCCCCGGTCCAACCTGCTACCCTGCCTGGATTACCATCCGCTTACTGGTCCTTCTCGGATGTCTTCGGGAAAAAGGAGGCTGAAAAACTCCCCCCCACAGGTCGCATGACTGTCCAATAGATCTTCATCAGGTAGTCAAATACACCGATCGCAAACACCTTGCTTACCTCCAAACTGCACAAAGGCTGAATCCTTGTCAAGCTCGCTGGGAATCGTTTTTTGCTCGCTTTAATTTATTTCTTCATTTTCGCCCAGCTGACAAAAATGTCAAAGCAGATGCACTTTCCAGAGCCTTTCTACCTCCTGATCAGGAAGAAGAACCGCAGCACATCATTGAACCCTCAAGGTTAGTTGCTGTCACTTCTTCTGACCTTACCCGGCTTCCCCCTGGGAAGACTTTCATGTCAGCTTCTGAACGTACTCGTGTCCTTCAGTGGGGTCACTCATCCAAGTTGGCTGGTCACGCCGGTCAGAAAAAGACTCTTCTACTCATCTCCCGGTACTTTTGGTGACCTGCTATGGCTAAGGACATTCAGGAGTACGTCACAGCCTTCCCTTCTTGTGCCCGTAACAAGACGGCCAAGCACCTACCTGCAGGTACGCTTCAGCCCCTACCAATTCCGTCTGCCCCCTGGCAACACATCGCGATGGACTTCATCACAGATCTTCCGATCTCATCTGGCTGTTCTGTGGTGTGGGTAGTGGTGGACCACTTCTCTAAAATGGCCCACTTTGTTCCGCTACCCGGTCTTCCAACTGCTCCTGTTCATCCGGCACATCTTCCGTCTCCATGGGTTCGCTCTCCACATCATTTCCGACAGAGGAGTCCAGTTCACCTGAAGATTCTGGAGAGCAGTTTGTAAACTGGTAAGAATTGAACTGGATTTTTCCTCAGCATACCATCCCCAGTCCAATGGACAAGTGGAGAGGACAAATCAAATCCTGGCTGGATTCCTGCGTCACTTTGTCAACGCGCATCATGACAACTGGGTAGACTTACTGTCCTGGGCCGAATTTTCTTCCAACAACCAAGTAAGTTAATCTTCTGGAAAGTCTCACTGTCAAATTGGTACTATAGGTTCTATGGAACTCGGTAGCATGGGTCAGAGAAGACAGACACAGTATATGTTCAAAGGTTCAGTATTGTATTGTAGCAACAGGTCACAGTACTATGCAGAGATAGTTCAGGGGTATTGCAGGAAGCAGGCTTCAGTATTACACAGTAAGCAGATATAAGTTCTGGCAACAGGTAGAGTCTGTACGAACCAACTGGCGAGAGTCTGAGGTCCGGGAGCACACAGTCCTAAAGTCCTGAGCCTGGACCTGGCTTCAAGCGGAGAGCAGGCCGCAGAGATGAATGAAGCAGAGCAGATCCGGACAGGAGAGGCGGTCAGGCAGGACGGCAGGTAAGTAACAAACGGGGAATCCCGAGGTATAGAAGAAGCAGGCACAATGCGAGTTCTCCAAGCTTGGCAGCAGGTAAAGATCCAGATACACAAGCACAGGTATAATGTGCTGAGTCCCTTTTGTACACAGCAGGCAGGAAACAGGAAGAGTCAAACAGGAACAAGATGGCCCCTTGTGAAGCTACTTACTCCATCTTTGATAAGGGCAAAAGTAAGGGCAAAGTCAAACAGGAACAAGATGGTCCCTTGTGAAGCTACTTACTCCATCTTTGATAAGGGCAAAAGTAAGGGCAAAGTCAAACAGAACAGGAACATGGCTCAGAGCCTCACACTATTCCCTCCTTCAAGGATGTCCTCCGGACGACCTTAGATCAGGTTTATTGGGGTATCGGCTGTGGAACCATTGGATCAGATGGGGAGCTCGAATGTTCTCCTGAGGTTCCCAGGAATTCTCCTCCGATGGGTAACCCTGCCATTTCACCAAGTACTGAAGTTTCCCCCTATGGATCCGAGAGTCGATGATCCCTTCCACGATAAATTCTTCTTGCCCGTCAATGAGAACTGGACCAGGTGGAACAGGTGTACGTCCAGGAAAAGGATTCGGTACTACCGGTTTAAGCAAGGAGACATGAAAAACAGGGTGTATTTTCAAAGATGTAGGCAACTTAAGACGGCAGGCTACAGGACTCACTATGTTGTCGATTTTGTATGGGCCAACATATTTCTGTCCCAACTTAGATGTCGGAATCCTTAATTTCAAATTTCTTGTCGAAAGCCAGACCATGTCTCCTACCTTGTATGTTGGTGCTGGTTTACGGAACCTGTCTGCAGCTCTCTTGTATCTCTCTTGAGCTGTAGCCAGCGTTTGTTTCAAAGACTCTAAATTCTGTTGTAAACACGTAATTCGGTCAGCTGCTGCGGGTACAGACGTGTCTATCGGGAGTCGAGGGAGGATGCTGGGATGATACCCCTTATTGGCGAAGAAAGGAGACTGCTTGGTGGAGGCACTCTGCGAGTTGTTATATGTAAATTCGGCCATCAGGAGTAAGTTTACCCAATCATCTTGCAAGTGGCATACGTAGCAACGTAAATACTGCTCCAAGGTTTGATTAGTCCGTTCCGTTTGTCCGTTAGACTGCGGATGAAAAGCAGATGATAGATTTACCTTGATGTCCAGGGCGGCACAGAAGCTTCGCCAAAATTTTGAGGTAAATTGGACCCCTCGATCTGATATCACTTCGTCAGGAACTCCATGTAGCCGAAAAACATTTTGTACGATGAGGTCCGCTGTCTGTTTGGCTGTCGGAAGACCGATACAGGGAATGAAATGGGCAGCCTTGGTCAAACGGTCGATCACTACTAGGATAGTGTTTTTCCCCTTAGAAGTAGGCAATTCTACAATTAAATCCATTGAAACAGACCCCCAAGGGCGAGATGGAATAGGGAGGGGTTGTAACAGTCCCGTAGGTGAGGAGCGGGGAACCTTTGATCTTGCACATACCTCACATGACGAGACGTAATGCTGGACGTCTCTCCAGTAGGTCGGCCACCAAAAGAAGCGAGATAAGAATTCCTGAGTCTTCTGGACTCCTCTATGACCGGCGATCTTTGAGTCATGCATTAATTTTAGTACACTTAGTCTGACCGTTTCTGGAATATACAGGCGTTGCCCCTGAAACCAAAGTCTGTTTTTCAAGGTTAGGTTTACCTGATTGGGGGGTCGGATCAGTAGTGGGTCTCCAGCGTAGGCTTCCTTAATACCTGTTAATAGATCTTGATTGTGTAACACTCCTATGAAGTTTCTTTCTGAGAGTATAGTCCTCGGAGGTAATGCTGGAGTTACGTTTCCTGAGTGAATCCTAGATAGTGCATCGGCCTTCCCATTACGAGAGCCTGGCCTGTAGGAAACAATGAAGTCAAACTGATTAAGAAATAAAGTCCATCGGGCCTGTCTAGGTTTTAGACACCTTGCCGATCTCATGAATTCGAGGTTCCGATGATCCGTAAATACAACAATCTGGTGAGATGCTCCCTGTAGTAGATGCCTCCATTCCTTGAATGCGGTTATAATGGCCAATAGCTCTTTATTCCCGACATCGTAATTTCTCTCTGCGGGCGACAATTTCTGGGAAAGAAAGGCACAAGGGTGTAAAAGATCTTTCTCACCTGTTCTTTGCGAGAGTATGGCCCCTATCGCACAGTCGGAAGCGTCTACTTCCATTATGAAAGCTCGATCCGGATCCGGGTGTACGAGGATCGGTGCTGATGTGAATTTAGCTTTTAACTTGGAAAATGCTGTCTGCGCTTGCGGTGACCAGACAAATGGTATCTTCTTCTGGGTCAATTGGGTGATGGGTATGACGATCTCCGAAAATTTTTTAATGAATCGTCTGTAAAAATTGGCGAATCCAATAAATCGTTGTACTTCTTTCACAGACTTGGGAATTGGCCACTCCTGAATGGCTTGAGTTTTACTGGCATCCATGCTGAGACCCTGAGGAGAGATAACATACCCCAAGAATTGGATTTCCGTCTTGTGAAATTCGCATTTCTCCAACTTGATATACAAGTGATTCTGCCGTAGACGATCCAAGACTACTCTCACGTGCTGCTGATGCTCCTCGATGTTACTGGAAAAGATCAAAATGTCATCCAAATAAACAACAACAAAAATATCGAGTATGTCTCTGAAAATGTCATTCACCAAGTGTTGAAATGTAGCCGGCGCATTACGGAGACCAAAAGACATGACGAGGTACTCAAAATGCCCATAGCGTGACCGGAAGGCTGTTTTCCACTCGTCACCGGGGCGGATCCGTACTAGATTGTATGCTCCACGAAGATCTAATTTCGTGAAGATTTTAGAGTGTCGCACCCTTTCAAGTAGTTCAGGAATTAATGGAAGTGGATAGGAGTTCCTGATCGTAATTTTGTTGAGTTCTCGGTAATCAATACATGGGCGGAGCGAACCATCCTTTTTTTTTACGAAGAAGATTGGGGCACCCGCTGGAGAGGAAGATGGTCGTATAAATCCCTTGGCTAGGTTCTCATCGATATACTCCTTGAGGGCTTTTAGTTCTGGCCCAGCCAAAGGGTAAATGTTACCGAACGGAATCGCGGCACCAGGTAGCAGTTCCACGGGGCAATCGTACGGCCGATGTGGAGGTAATTTGTCTGCATTTTTTTTGTCACATACATCGATGAAATCCTGATACTCTATTGGTAGATTTAGGTCAACTGAGCATGCTGACCCAACTAAAGCTGGTTCTTTAGATGATATCTGTCTTCTTGGAAACTGTATTTCTTTTGTCTCCCAATTGATAGTAGGGTTTTGCAGTCGTAGCCATGGTAATCCTAGGATTATGGGAAAATGAGGGGAAGAAATTAACAAGAAGGACAGTCTTTCTGAGTGATCCGCGCCCATACGGACTTTCAGTGATGTTGTTTCAAGGTCTACGGGCCCGGATACCAGTGGGGAACCATCCACAGTTTCCATCAATACCGGAGAAATCCTCCTTTGTGAACATATACTGTGTTTTTTAGCGAATGTAATGTCCATAAAATTGCCGCTGGCCCCTGAGTCAACCATAGCGAAACTAGTAATCCACTGGGACTGGGTCCATATCTTGATGGGGATATAACAGTGCGAGTCCTTCCTTGAGCCGTCCAAGGTCGAAGTAGTGGAACTTACTGATGAGATGGCTGCATTCACCGGTGAGAATATTTCTGAAGTACAGTCGGAGAAGTCGTGATTCCAGTCGACTATTTCCTTCCTAGGAGGGTTTGAGTGGGAAACTACTGAAGATACATCCGAAAAGTCACATTCGATTACCGCAGCCGTGGTCTTGCGATTCTTACCGGGACAATTTGAAATATAGTGACCTGATTTTCCACAATAGAAGCATAAATTTTCTCTAAAACGGTGCTCCTTGCGTGGGTCAGGAGGACTTCTCCGGACTGCATCGACCTGCATAGGTTCTGACTCAACCGGGAGGAAAGACTTGTTCTGAGCTTCCCTGGAGGGAGACCGCAAGGTTAAAAAATTACTGCGGTTAGCATCTGCCCATCTCTCTTGCCGGCGTTCTGCAAGACGAATATCAATACGAATGCAATGGTTTATGAAGTCTCCCAGGGCAGTGGGTGACTCGCCTCTAGCCAATTCGTCTTTAATTGCGGCAGATAACCCCCTCCTAAACACTGCGTATTTTGCTGAGTCGCACCATGTGGTATCCAACACCCACCTCCGAAATTCCATAGCGTATTCTACGACAGGACGCTTTCCCTGATGGAGGGCCAGCAATGCGGTTTCTGCTGTGGCACTTCGGTTGGGGTCATCGAACATCTGACACATTGCGGAAATAAAGTCATTTAAAGAATTCAAACAGACATCATTAGTTTCAATCAGGGGATTTGCCCAACCAAGAGCCTTGTTGGTTAACAGCATTATCATAGCTAACACCTTGTCTCGTCCTGTTGGAAACTGAGCCGCATGCGCAGCAAAATACAGCTGACACTGATTTAGGAACCCTCGGAACTTTTCTCTTTCGCCACCGAACCTGAATGGCGGGAGTTTAGGGAAAGCTGGAATCGAAGGTGGGGTTGCGGCTGGGGCTGAAACTGTAGTCTCTAGTTTTGAGAGACGAGTAGCTAACGCCTGAATGGACGTATCGGCTATGGTAGCATTATGGTTAGCTTGAGTCTCTAGTGCCGACAATTTTGTTTTGGTAGCCTGAAGCTCCCCTTGAAGTCCTGAGATAAATGTGCATATCTTTTTAAGGCGTACTTCCACAGAATCTGACCCAGCGAGCTCCATATTATTGGCTTGTGTATCCTGTCAAATTGGTACTATAGGTTCTATGGAACTCGGTAGCATGGGTCAGAGAAGACAGACACAGTATATGTTCAAAGGTTCAGTATTGTATTGTAGCAACAGGTCACAGTACTATGCAAAGATAGTTCAGGGGTATTGCAGGAAGCAGGCTTCAGTATTACACAGTAAGCAGATATAAGTTCTGGCAACAGGTAGAGTCTGTACGAACCAACTGGCGAGAGTCTGAGGTCCGGGAGCACACAGTCCTAAAGTCCTGAGCCTGGACCTGGCTTCAAGCGGAGAGCAGGCCACAGAGATGAATGAAGCAGAGCAGATCCGGACAGGAGAGGCGGTCAGGCAGGACGGCAGGTAAGTAACAAACGGGGAATCCCGAGGTATAGAAGAAGCAGGCACAATGCGAGTTCTCCAAGCTTGGCAGCAGGTGAAGATCCAGATACACAAGCACAGGTATAATGTGCTGAGTCCCTTTTGTACACAGCAGGCAGGAAACAGGAAGAGTCAAACAGGAACAAGATGGCCCCTTGTGAAGCTACTTACTCCATCTTTGATAAGGGCAAAAGTAAGGGCAAAGTCAAACAGGAACAAGATGGCCCCTTGTGAAGCTACTTACTCCATCTTTGATAAGGGCAAAAGTATGGGCAAAGTCAAACAGAACAGGAACATGGCTCAGAGCCTCACACTCACTTTCAGATTGTCTTCGGACTGCAACTGGGGATACCTCTTCCCATCTCCGGATCATCTGGAGTTCCGGCTGCCGATGCTTTCTCCGAAGATTTTTCTAAGGTCTGGAGGGACACCAAAACAGCTCTGGAGAAAGCCTCCCAGCGTATGAAAAGGCATGCAAGACAAGAGACGTTTGGACAAGGTATGGCTCTCTTCAAAGTATATCCGTTTAAAGATGCCATCCAAATTGGGTCCCCGGTTCATCAGACCATTTGAGATCTTGAGACAGATCAATCCAGTCTCGTACAAGCTAAAGTTGCCTACTTCCCTACGTGTGCCTCACTCCTTTCATGTTTCTCTCCTCAAAATGGTAGTTTTGAGCCCCTTCCTTAAGGATCCGGTTACCACTCCTGACCCTGTCTCGGATGATGATGTTTTTGAGGTAAAACATATCTTGGCCATAAAAAAAGTAAGGGGTAAGACCAACTACCTGATGGACCTGGAGGGGTTTTGGTCCTGAGGAGAGATCTTGGGAGCCTAGGGAGAACATCCAGGCTACTCTTCTCCTTAAACGGTTCTACGCAGGCTTGAAGAAGAGGGGGTGTAAAGAGGGGGATACTGTTACACCCGGTCCCTGTCCTGGTGCGGAGCCCAGGTCTGCCACTGTTACACCTGGTCCCCGTCCTGGCGCTGCATCCAGGTCTGCCGCTGCCCTCCGTTATGGGCACTCACCTCGAGCCTCACATGCTGTCCTTAGGCAGCAGCCGGCCTCCTCTGGATCTCATGCTGCTGCTCAGCATTCAGGCCTCCCTCCTGCCTCCACCTCCTGGCGTCCTGTGAGGAGATCTGTAGCTAAGGCTATTAGGGCACGCCCGCCCGCTCTCCTGCCTTCTTAAAGGGACGGCATGCATTATTCAAAAAGTGCAATTAACCAATGGCTGCTATTTCTGGCCTCTCGTCCATAGGGAGAGCGCCGAAGCAACGAGTATCTATCATTGCTACATCCGGTTCTCATGCTAACCTGTCTGCGCTGTGTCTGCAGTCTCTGTGCATTTTCTAATGCTCTCTGTCTCCACAGCATGTCAGTGTCCTATGCTTCCTGGTTATATCTGCAACCATCTGGGCGAAAGCCATCCCGTTCCGCCAACAGCTCTCCGTGTCTGAGGACTGTGTGAATGTCACTGGAACCGACTCCTTACCATCTACCCGGATCCAAGACCTGGCTCATTATGGACTCTGCTGTAACTACTATTATCCCTTTTGGTCCCGCTGGGACAGTTGCCACGTGTTCGGGGTCTAATTGGAGGTAGCACCTGTGTCCTCCGGGTATTCCATTCTGGCCCTGTCTGAGGGGATTTACTACGGGTGCCCAGGGCTCACTAGTCACGCCCCCTTCAGAGCCCCCCGGACCGTGGTCCCGAGGTTCCACTTTAAAAATAAAAACGAATGTGAGCTTCACCATCTCTACCTCCGCTTCCATTCGTTGCACAACCCCTTTCAAGCTGTGTATGCTAACACAGCCTTAGTAGTATCAAAGTGAACTCACCAAAGAAATGGGTGGTAACTTGGTAATAGGAAAACAGCAAAAAAACAGAGAGGTTTACCCATCCAGGCCTCCAGACAAATGCATCGGTATTCTTGCACCTGTGTTTCCATTTTAATTATATGGGTCCACTGCATCCTGATAGTGCATTTGTCTGGAGGCCTGGACGGGTAAACCTCTCTGCTTTTTTGCTGTTTTCTTGTATTATTGGAGGATTTTTAAGTCCTCTTTTTGTGCTATTTCAGTGTTTGGATTTAGTGTTAGGGACCCGTAAACGTGGAGACCTTTGGCGCAGGTTACAGGCTCACGTATTTTGGCTAAAATATCAGCTAATACTCCACATTTTGTTTATGTGTTTTTTGCACTTTTTATTCAGGGTGCAGTTGGGCCCATTTGGTCTTGTAAACTGCGGTGTCTGTTCACATGGCATGCATTTTGATAGCGCTGGGCAGCCCGCCTGAGCTAATAGAAGGGTGTCACTACTAGACTGTTAACCTGGATGCTGTGCATTGCCATAGTGTGAACAGCGCCGCATACAAGTTTTTATTGTGCATCAAAAACCTTTTTCAAAGCCTTTTTTTATAAGTTCTCCCATTTCTTGGATATAATCATCAGAAGGATCATTTTCCATTAATTGATATGTCTGTGTGTCTGCTAAAATCCGAATATCAATTAATGGAAAATGATCCTTCTGATGATTATATTCAAGAAATGGGAGAACTTATAAAAAAAGGCTTTGAAAAAGGTTTTTTAAATAAGCAAGAGAGAGATTTTATTAACACTCCGTACCCAAGGGTCCCCTATTTTTACTATTTACCAAAGGTGCACAAGAATTTGTCTAAACCACCGGGCAGACCAATTATATCGGCCATAGGTGGACTAACATCTAACTTGTCCAAATATGTGGATTGTCACTTACAAAAAATAACTTCCACTCTTCCTACGTATTTAAAAGATAGTACTCACATTTTAAAACTTTTGAAAAATTTAGTATGGCAGGATCATTATATTATGGGGACCCTTGATATCACCTCATTATATACGGTGATACAAAATAAAAAAGGTTGTGAAGCAGTTGAGTATTTTTTATCCAAGAATAGTGTGATACTTAAAGAACAGAGGGAATTTATTTTGGATTGCATTGAATTCATCTTAAACCATAATTATTTTAAATTCGAGATGAACTACTACTCCCAGAAATGGGGCACAGCTATGGGTACAAGATTCGCCCCTAGCTATGCCAACCTATATGTGGGAAAATGGGAGCTTGAGACCATTTTTATCAATGGAGAATTGTGTCCGAATTTGGTGCTCTGGCGCCGTTTTATTGATGACATTTTTTTCATTTGGTCAGGTGGTGACATTTTATTGAATAAGTTTTTAAGTGATCTAAATAAAAATTGTTATTTTTTAAATTTTTCTGCCACTACCAGCCAGAAGGAGGTGAATTTTTTAGATTTAAACATTTTTATTGAGGAGAACACTATCCAAACCCAAGTATACCATAAACCTACGGATTCAAAGAATTTTATCTCTTTAGATAGTTGTCATCTCCCAAAATGGCTTTTGAACGTCCCAAAGAGTCAGCTCATCAGAGCTCATAGAAATTGTTCTAAATTACAAGATTTTGAAAAAGAAGCAGAATCTATGAACAATAAATTTAAGGATAAAGGATACGATATTAAATTATTGGAAAAAACCACAGAGACAGTTAGAAAAATACCAAGAGTTCAATTATTGGACCCTATTAAGGAAAATATTCAGGATGCTTTTGGGGTTGAGGAAAATATTCCGATTGTTTTGCAATATAACTCCAATGTTGGAATAATTAGGAATATTGTCAGCAAGCATTGGAACATTTTACAAAATGATAAAATTATAGGGGAATTGCTGCCTGAGCACCCCAGATTTGTATTTCGAAAAGCTAATAACCTTGGAAATTTGATTGCGCCCTCAATACCTAGAATCCCAAATAAACAAGATAAAGGTGAATTGAAACTGCCAAGTGTTTTTTTTCCATGTAAAAAATGCGGACCGTGCAAGAAATTAAATACAAAGAAGCAAAAAATGATTACCAATAGAGGGATTGATAATAAAATCACTGATTTTATTAATTGTAATACCAAAGGAGTCATTTATGGGTTAACTTGTCCATGTGGTAAAATGTATATTGGAAGGACTATTCGTCCCATGCAGGTACGAATTGCAGAACACCTTTGCAATATTATTAATAAATTCACTGGTCACCCCCTTTCTAATCATTTTTGTATTCATCATGGGGGTTCTATTAGGGGTATTACGGTAACTGGCATTAAGATAGTTAAAAAAAGTTGGAGAAAAGGTAATTTTATTGAACAAATGTCAAAAGTGGAAAGCGAGTGGATTTTTAAGATGAACACACTTATGCCAAATGGTTTAAATAGTGAAATAGAGTTATTTGCTTTTAATAAATAATAATATATAATCACATGGGCTGGGTATATAGGTGCCACCTTATTGGCAGGGACCATCCCTGATGAAGGAAGCAGTAAGCCTCCGAAACGCGTAGGATTGGTCTAAATTTCTGTCAATCTTTTTCAAGCCGATCACGTGCTCTGACACGTGACTGTGACGTCACGCAAGGTCCTGTACCTTGCCGGCTCCAAACAGCGTCCTCCGCTTCTCGCCCTTCTGTCAACGGGTGGAGTATCAGCGGTGAACAGGGGGATTGCTACCGGCCGGAGCATCCCCCGTTAGTACTTTGGACATCACTAAAGGTGACCCTCTTGCAACATTTACCCAGATCCTTTCGTGATTACTATTTTTTCTATCCACGCCGCTTCACTATTGGATTATAAGGAAGTCAAGCAGGGGAGCACAATAGGTATGTGCGCTATTTGAATTGAGACTAATTTTTATCATTTGCCAATTTCAGGTGCATTTATGTGTGCCTAATTTTACATACTACTATGTGGGGGAGCGGTTTGGTTTTTTATTAGTTTATTAGTTTATCTGCTTCCTCCTTAATTTATTGTTCATTTTGTGTTATTTAGTTGCACTATTGATGTGGTTTTTGAGATCATAAAGGGAATTTATCTACACATATATATATATTTTTATATTGTATGTTTGTTTTTGAAGAGAGACAATATTGTGGGTATTACTAGCGCAAATAAATATTTTTAAGTAATTTTTTAATATCATCCAGATAAAAGGTGGCATTATCTGTTAATTTGCAGCTGTCATTCCCTCATGTAGCGCCACTGGTTTTTATAAGAATTTTTTAAATTTAAAGTTCGACTATCTTTTTGACCTAATTATTTAACCTTTACAAAAGTGGAAATAGCAAAAAATGCTATGTAGGTAGGTACATGTGCAGAAAGCTAAATATGTCAGCAGGTCACAGTATTGGTGAGGCATGTATGGTTGTTTGATTGGACTAGTAAAACCAGTGTGCAATAACTGATGCAATGTTGGATGTCTACATATTGAAACTTTCTTTAATAATTGTAATAGCATTCAATCCTCTTCCCAAAAAATTTACAATAAAAATGCTAGGTATGTGCAAATCCAAAAAGCCAGTACCTACAAAAAGGCGCTATATTGCTGTTGCATGTACAGATGTAAATCTGACTAGTAAAACAGACTAGTTGCGGAATACCATGAGATGTGACAATTGAAGCCAGCATATTTGTACTTGAGGTCATGTGAGCCTTCTGTGGCTGATGTAATCTCCTGCAATATTTAAAATGGTGGCTGCCTTTTTTTTTTAGTGATTTTCCAAAATCAAATTGAAAATTGTTCGAATTTGCTGGGACCAACAAATTTAATAAAATTTGACATTAATTTGATTTGCATTCATTTGATTCGCTCATTTCTACACAAGACAAATTAACCCATGTCATTACTTTTTCTGTACTTTCCATGAAAGTTGAAAAGCAATGTACAGAGTGAGCCTAAATAAAATGATATCAACTTCCTGTTTGTGGCACATTAGTATATGGGAAGGGAAAAACTTTTCAAGATGGGTGGTGACCATGGTGGCCATTTTGAAGTCGGCCATTTTGGATACAACTTTATTTTTTTCATTGGGAAGGGGGCCATGTGACATATCAAACTTATTGAGAATTTCACAGGAAAAACAGTGGTGTGCTTGGTTTTAACATAATTTTTTTCTATCATGAGTTATTTACAAGTTTATGACCACTTATAAAATGTGTTCAAAGTGCTGACCATTGTGTTGGATTGTCAATGCAATCCTCTTCTCCCACTCTTGACACACAAATAGCAACACCACAGAAGAAATGCTAGCACAGGTTTCCAGTATCCTTTGTTTCAGATGCTGCCCATCTCGTATTTTACAGCATAGACAATTGCCTTCAGATGACCCCAAAGATAAAAGTCTAATGGGGTCATATCGGGAGACCTTGGTGGCCATTCAACTGGCTCACGATGACCAATCCACTTTCCTGGAAACTGTTCATGTAGGAATGCTCGGACCTGACACCCATAATTGATGGTATGATGGTATGGTGTGGTATATGGGGTGCAAAGATAATGGGGCCATTCTTTATCAATGGAAACCTCAATGTCACTGGATATCTGAAATTGCTACATGATGATGTGTTGCCCTCTTTATGCACTGAAGATGGAACCTTCCCTGAGTTTTTCCAGTAAGATGGTGCTTCACCACTTTAGGGGTGTCAGGTCCAAGCATTCCTACAAGGAATCTGACCCCCTTAGACTAGCATTTCTTCGGCAGTGTTGCTATCAGTGTGTCAAGAGTGGGAGAAGAGGGTTGCATTGACAATCCAACACAAAGGGCAGCACTTTGAACACATTTTATAAGTGGTCATAAACTTGTAAATAGCTCATGAAAGAATAAAGTTATGTTAAAACCAATCACACCTTTGTTTTTCTTGTGAAAATCTCAATAAGTTTGATGTGTCACATGACCCTCTTTCCATTGGAAAAAATAAAGTTGGATCCAAAATGGCCAACTTCAAAATGGCCACCATGGTCACCACCCATCTTGAAAAGTTTCCCCCTTCCCATATACTAATGTGCCACAAACAGGAAGTTGATATCACCAACCATTCCCAATTTATTTAGGTGTATCCATATAAATCGCCCCCCTGTATAACATAAACATAGCGTAATGTTATATTTGGTCACAAAAGACCATCATAACTTTACTGCTATCAAGGCTTCAACTATAACTTTACATATAGTTATATCAATATGTTTCTATATTAACAAAGTGAAAATAAAAAAATTAGGGGGAAAATATAAGAACGAAAAGAATAAGAGAAAAAGAGAGAGGGAAGGGAAGACGGATGAGAGTAAATGATCATGAAAGAAAAAAACAAAAACATGCAGCTCACCAAATATTCCAAAATGCAGCAACCAGCACCAATCCAGGTATGACCCGATGGATTTCCAGCTTCTTCGAAGAAGCAAAGAAGCGAAACGCACGTTGGGGTCATCCTGCCCACATTTCAGCAAGGTTGGTATATGGCACTATATGCATTCACTTTACTTACCTCCATATTCCTCCTCTATGTATTCTTATGGCCGGTATTACTGAACGCTACTTTCACTGTCAGGCTATATTTTCTCTTATGCACTATTATTTTAGGTATTTTGAACCACTTATATTGCACTATTGCACTTTATACTCAATAATTGAGAGATATTTGCTTATTCAACTACTCATAAATTTCTTATCTGGCGGCTATTGTTGTTTACTTATATTGCTGTTCTCTTATGGCTAATTGTATATTTTTTGGGTATATGTTGTATATGGATTTTACCTACTAACTTGCCTTTCATATACCAAACCTAGTCTGAATGTGGCATCTAGGTGTCGCTGATTCCCTTTTTGATATTGTTATATATCATATATTAATTATTTTATTCAAATTTTGTATACAATAAAATTTACTATTTTATTTACTGCTCTTCGGTCCTATTTTTTTCTCTTTTTGGATTTTTGTTGTACCCTTATGGATGAGCTTTTATGTATTTAGCCTTTTTTGGGGATTTTCTCACTGAAAAAGTCTATGAAAATCAGATGAATCGTGAAACAAAATTCAGACACTCCAAATTCTTCTGAATTTATCAGTGGAACCAGCATAATCAGCAGAAAGTTCTTTCATTCTACAAATATTAAACATTTTATGTCATTATTTGTTTTAAAATAACTAGGCTAAAATTGAAAATCACCATATGAAAAATTAAGTACACCCTTACAGCTTCTGTAGCAATTAAAAGGGTAGGTTGCAGCCAACAGCCAAAGAAGATGTTTTGGCTGTTGGCTGATTTGAATTATTCAGGTGTGTGTTAGCATATTGTTGAGTATGAAATATATCAGCAATAATCCCAGAGAAGCAATTATTGTTCCCCATCAGTCGGGAAAGGGTTATAAGACTATTTCCAAACAATTTGGAGTCCATCATTCTACAGTGAGAAAAAATATTCACATGTGGAATACAGTCAAAATGTTTCACAATCTTAAAAAAAGTGTGCATCCCAGAAAATTCACAAGGTCAGACCAGGCAATGCTAAGAGAAACTCAAAAAGAAAACAAGAGCTGCAGCTCGGACTCTAAAGGCCTTAGCTAGCATGTTAAATGTTCAAGTTCATAACAGTACAATTAGTAAAACACTGAACAAGCATGGATTTTTTGGAAGGGTTGCCAGGAGAAAGCTTCTTCTTTCTACAAAGAATATGGCAGTGCAGCTAAAGTTTTGAAAATTGTATCTGAACAAGATTTCTGCGATAGTGTCCTTTGGAAGGACAAGACCAAAGTGGAGATATTTGGCCATAATGCCCTGTGCCATGTTTGCTGAAAACCAAACACAGCATATCAGCACAAACACGTTATAGGAAATGTCAAACTTGGAGGTGTACAGTTGATTATTTGGGTTTTTTGCAGCCAAAGGACTTGGGCACCCTGCAGTTATTCAAGGTATTCTAAAGTCAAATGTGAAACTATCCAAGATCTAAAGTTTCACCAAAACCGGGTCATCACAAAAGGACAAGGATTCCAATCACTTCAGCAAGTCATCAGCACCAGAATGGCTGAGAAATAAAATAATCTAGGTCTTGCAATGACCCAGTCAAAGTCCAGACCTCAACCCAATTGAAATGTTGTGGTGTGACTATAAAGCCGGGGGTCACACTGCGCTATAGGCAGTCCGTTGATGGACTGTGTTACACCGTGTTATAACACGGTGTAACGCAGTCCGTTAACACCGCCATTGAGCCCTATTTTCGGGTGCATCGCGACACATGCCGTAAAGCGGCACGCATTCGCGATGTGCCGTCATTCGCTGACGGAGCCTCGGATGCGGCCTGCAGCGTCTGAGGCTCCGTCACCTCTAGCGCAGATGAATCATCTGTGCTAGCATAGATGATTCATCTGCGCTAGTGGGTATAGCATAACGCGATCGCGTCATGCTATACCGTTAGCAGCCTGTTAACGCTATGCGCTGAACGGGCTGCTAAAACGTGGTGTGAACCCAGCCTAAGATATGTGTGGATAAAATAATTCCCACAAACCTCAATGATTGTTGCAGACAGTGAAAAATTCCTGCAGAGCGATTTGAGAGGCTGCTAAAGTCATGGAAAAATTATTGCTTTAAGTTTTTGCTGCTAACGATGCTTCTACAAGCTATTGATTAATAGTGTGTACTTAATTTTTCACACACTATTGCTGCATAACGTTTTGTTAAATATATGATGACATGGTATAATTTGTGATGTGTTGTTCTTTATCTGAGGTTGTATTGTATTTTTCTGTTAAGAACTTCTAATGATTGGATGATTTTTTTATGTTCTGCTGTGTAAAACCATGTAATTATGTAATTCAATGAGGGTGTGCTTAATTTTTTCTTAAGACTTTAACTGTACAGAAATTGGACTGCAATTTTTTTAAGATTTGCAGAGGACCAGATGCAATATTATTGATGTTTGTAAATGTCGGTTTGCTATTGCATTTTGATTATTTTCTAAAGTGAAGTTTGAATTTTTAAATAATTAACATTAACCATGATACAATGTAACAATTCTTAATGTTGTCAAAAATGCATCATTTTATATTGCTAAAAAGCAGCAAATGGTGCCAAATTTGACAAAGTATCCCGTCCCTATCTGAGATAACCAGTATTCTTACTGACAGTTTGCATTTCTAAAATTGCATTTAACACTTTTTAATGACCATAAAATTAACTACAAATTACAAATAGTACTGAGAAATATTATATTTCAGTTATTACTGTAGACAAATTAAATTTTAATGATGTGACACAACTTAAACCGTTATTGAAAGCAAGATTTAAAAAAACAGGAATTCAAAGGCAACCTTTGGCCCGTGTGCCTCCAGTTGGGCAGCCCTGACCTAAGTTTATAGTTGATATATGAAGCCATGTGGTAAAGTCCAATTGCAATTATTCCTTAACCACAAAGCTACTTTGAATTCACAACTTTGGCTTGGATCTTTTAAATATGTAGATCAAAAGAATTCCCACTATAGCTAATACAGTGATGTGCTTTCTTGCAGCACGGTTATGGTGTCAAACCTCATAAAATCTATTTCAAAGAACTTTGAAGACGCCTACAAAGTTGCATGAGCTTGTTATACATATGATCATTTAGATATGGGAACTTGCTAGTTTTTAATTCTTTATCACCCTGAGAAATACGTGTATCATCTATTTGATGCCTACAGATGCAGCTTCTAAAATAAAAAAACAGGAACGATCCCACAGAGGATGAATCAACACAGGACAAAAAATATTCCAGGTGTTGAAATGTTGCAGTGTTTTTTAGTGAATAACGTTTTTAGAGCTGATTTTTCCTGGAACGAGTGCATCGGTTTTCTTCAATTTTTTTAGATTCAGCTTTAAGACTAATTTTTGGACTGCTTTAGCGGAGCATCTTGTAACTTCATGTTCACTTCTCTGTTTGGCTTTATCTAGATCCGGCATAGTTGGCTAGTGACTGTAATGAGTCTTCCGTGTGTCCTCCACAAAGAGCCAAGGAGGAGAAAAAGGGGCACTGGGCTTTCCTAGCTGCTGAGTCATTCTAACTGTCAGGAGCATAGAGGATGTAAAAGAGGTAGTTGTGAACATGGGTCCTAGTGTCTAAGGAGGAACAAGGGCCTCTTGATCATATGAGATGGCACCAATACTATGACTGGTACGTAATAGGTGGGACCCCTTTACATATTTTGCATTAAAGCACAGGATCTTCATGTTATGCTACTGATCAGCCAAGGTTTGCAGCAATCGGTCTTTCATAATTGATAGCAAATCCTAAGGATATACATTTACCTCTGAGGCTGCAGTGAACCTTGGCAGCGATCAGTTCACTACTAAATTTGAAAAAAAAAACATGAGAGGAAGCTGTCATGATGAATTAATTTAAGGTGTTGTAAAAATGGGGCTGTGATCATTCCCATAGGCAAGGAGTGTACCATGGTTGCAAGCTGTTATCTATACAGTCTGCAAGTTCTTCTCTGAAGCGGCAGAAATGCCGTATCTGTCCAGCTTCAGTGTCCCTGTGCTTCTCCAGTTCTGCTGAGATAAATCAGCCTTTGATAGCAGCATCAGAGAGCGCATAGTTTAGGTCCAGTGGATCAACCATGATTAAGGATTCATAAGCTTACGCGTTTCAGGTTAAAAACCCTTATACACAGCTATGAATAAGGGTTATTAAGCCAAACTTGTAAGCTTATGGATCCTTAATTTATTTAATTATTTTTGCTTTTATTACCATGTTTTTTATGGCACAGTAAAAGTTATGTTTTAACATTTTTTTCATTGATGCTGGAGTTCAGACCTCACGGACTCTCTCTATTATTAGTGGCATCACTGTGCCATCTTCTAGACCTACAGTACAGAGAGTGGTGGGTATGGGAACCTATGGCTTCCAACGCTACCACAGGATCTAACTGTATTGGCAAAGTGTTAACAGCCATTGAGTACAAAATGGTGTGTACCGGAGATCGAAGGCGCTCAGCCATAAGTCCAGGACATGTACACTTCCCTCGATATTCAGTACTATTGACCAACTGTTTTTTCTTTTTTATTTAATTACATTTTTGCACCACTAAGAATTTTGTCGCCTTTAGTGCAGTCTTCACAACCCCAGTTCTTGTTTTGTGGCATTATCAATCATGATGAACAACAATTTCCAATAAAAATGAGAAAAATGAGAAAGTGTCTACCATCTGCTTAGCACGCTGATGGAAAAGTTGCTTATTCTTGATAATCAGAGGTAATAGAAAACATATCCTTCTTCCATTGTGGTCCTCCTTTCAAAACAAGCAGAGAGATGAGGAAATAGCTGTTAAATCCTGAATAGCAAATACAGTGGTATTTTACCTCCTAAATGTTAAAAACATCTTGTGCCACTCTCCACAACAATCGACAAGAAGATTGATGTCTTCCAATCATAATGGTTGAGGGAAGTACATTTCCAAACTGCCAGTTCTTTTTGTATGTTCCTCTCTGCATGTACCAAGGTATCAGTGCACTCAGCAAAGTTTCCCTGTTAATGTTCAACTAGGTACAGTAGTAGGTGTATAGCCCCGAGAGCGATAGATCAATGTGACACTCACAGCACTTCAGCCTATTTAAGTATGCATGTACTTCCTTGTAAGTTGCCTTGTCTAATTAGCTGTGGAGGTGCTCCATCTTCATCCCTTGATGTCTCACTGATGCTGAAAAGTGGACGGAATTTGTGTCAGCGACCATGATGAAGCAGCACTTGATTATACTACAAGGTGTCCTGCAGACTGAGTCCAGACTGCTTGAGCTAATCATCAGCTATATTCCATTTCCAATTGCTTCTTGTCTGATAGTATTTTTTACTTCTTATTATGAACATCCCCCCATTATATGCCATTGTTTTGTAATAAGATAATGTGTATTGAAATTTAATTATTTTTAAAACTTCTTTTCCATTCTACTTGACGTAGAATGGAAAAGAAATTAAAAAAATGTCAAATTTCAATACGCATTATTGCTGCAAAATACAAACTAAACAGTCGATGTGAATGTGCTCTATCAAGAACAAAATTTATGATTCTGACTTTCTATGGAGGAGAATAAAACTGCCCAATAAGATTGAAGATTAAAAATCTTAGATTAAGAAATGACAGATTTAATACAGTTTCCCCTTTCGTGCATGAATACACCTAATATTAAAAAATGAAAACTTTTTCGTTTTTGTTCAAATACAATAGATTTTTTTGCAGGCATTCCTCCAACAGTCCCATTCATAGGGCTAGCAAATGTTGCAAAAATAACCCCATCCACACGGGACTTCCAGTGCATTAATTAAATACTAATTAGTAATTACTAATTATTTGATTGAATAAATTTGCAAAGTAAAATTGAGAAAGAAAAAAATAGGAAATATGCTATTTACTCTCTTCCCACTTAATGTGTGCCCTCTAGAAAATGCCTGTTTGTCTATATGTAATTCAGTTCTTTGGCAATAAAAATACAGCCAACGGCTGGCATTAGACAAAAGGACCGAGTCCATCCTAGAGTGACACTGCTACCAACCTCCTTACATAATCTCTCCATTTAACCTTTACAACAGTACCAACCGCTGCCACCTGTTAATGCTCCTCTACAGTTTTCCCTCACTGGCTTGGGATCTGCATTCCTCTAGCTCAGTCACTGATCTCTCTCTTAGACCTGTGTGTCTGAAATGTATCAGTGGTTTTATACCTTATGTGTCATTTTGTGGATTTCATTGGATTTAGATAAAAAGTACTTTTTTTTAAAGGTGAAGCATTCTTCTGCCCAGGCACAGAGATATCTACAAGTTAATAGCGTTTTTCCACTTGACACGTTCCCTTTAAGTAAATTAATGGGATGGCCCCACAGTCGCTAAAGCATCGTATGGTCCAATTTATTTTTTCTACATATGTTTCTTATCCATTTTTTGCTCAGTTTTTACAAACACTTGATGAGGTAATCAGCATAGCAAGTCAGGATATAGAAAGGGACCAACTTTTGAGTATTTATTATATCCTTCAAACACTTATTTTTCTTTGTTTTTGGTGAGGACAGCCATTAACAACATTTCAAAAATTGCATTATATTTATTGCTTTAAATTTTTCATTTTTACCCATATTAGCATTCATACTGAAGGTTGTTGGAAATCAGCAAAAAGTCTTAGTTCTGTACAAACCATCATTGTACATATTGTATTAAAGAAAATATTTCTAGGTTGTCAGTCTTTAGGAAGAAATCTTTCAATCATCGCAACATATTATCTGTTTATGTTGTCCTTCGGGTCATTACAGTGAGTAAGCAATACAGATAAATTGTATCTAATCGTCTCTCTTTTTTCCATTGTGTTGATTGATGTGGAAGCATCTTCTGTAATAAAAGGCTGAAATATTATGCTGACATTTGCATGCATTAGTTGCAAAAGCTAAAAGTTTGTAGAAAGAATGAAAGAAAAGAAACTGATAAAAATGATTTAGGAAAACAACTGCTTAAAGATAAAATACAAAGTTACATCAATTGAAAAGACCACAAAAGTTGTATAAAAAAGCATATAGTGGTCTTGTTAGAAAACCTATTTCAGATACCCTACAAGAGTATATACTGATCAAAGGGGTGTCCCTCACTCCTAACCTTCAGTAATTGGCCAGAAAGGAGAGCAGCTACAATCAGTGCCTCAACCGCTCTATCTCTTGAACTTGCTGCTGATTACACCACTTTGCTTAATGTACCAGTAGTCATAGATCATGTGATCAACTTTCCAACAAAACTCGAGCTGATGAATTCACATGTATACATAATGGAGTCATTTCTTTTCATCGCCTGTATTATGTTACATGATTGTAGATTCCAGATAGTAAAAAAAGTAATTATGTATTGGTCACATATAGTCACATTGTTAAAATGTACATGCACTCTCAGAAAACTTTTAACTTGTCATAGAGATATGTCAGAATTTTTGATGGTTGGAGGTCCAGGTGCTGGGAGCCCCACCATTCTCAAACTGTGAGGCTGGCCCCATTAGTGAGGCAACTCCTAGCAGCTCTGCAGGCACAGCTGGGGAGACAGTATTCACAGAAGTGATTTTATACTGCACAGTCTTTTCTCCGATTAGAGTAATCTCTACTTATTCTCTATTTATTTTAATGCTATTCTGACTTCAGGAGACAAATGAAGGGTAAATTGAGTCTTGCTTTTCATTTTGTCATGAAGGCCCAAACATACCCTGGATCTGTGTGGCATCATCTTGGTCTCTCTGGCAAGGCTCCAGAAAAAAAAAGTTTTAGAAGCCCTGCACTAAACCCAAGGGGCAGAAGGGCTCAGTCAAGCATTGGTCCATTTTTCCGTCTCGGGGAGAGCAGGTCACAGCTCAGCACTTCCATTACTATGATTTAATAAACAGTGGAGGTCTCAGCACTAGGGCCCTTTCCAAAATAAACTTTTACCATGTCTCTATGTCATCAAAAGTTTTTTGAAAGTATAGTTACATCTTAATATTCTCAAACTTTTACCCAAAATAGTTTGTCAACTATTATTTAGATTTGTGGATATAAAAAGGCAGACTTAACTGAGTAGAAGTCATATTTATTTATTCTAATACATCAGAGATTTCAAACACGTAGCCTCAGGGATGCGTGCATCCTCTGAGGATGTTTTTTGCAGCTCGCGGGGCACTGAAGCTCCTGAGACATATTCAAGACAGCAGAGAGCAGGCTGAAGGAGCAGCACCTTTAATGATATCAGCACTGTGTGTCAGAGTGCAGTGTGTTGGAGCAAAGGCGTTTCTTTTCTGTACTGGATCACTAGTGGTAGGTAAATTTGAAGAAAATTATTTTTTTTACCCCTTCCTTCAATGGTAACAGCAGATGGTTATTTGAGGGAGGGGACTACTTTGTTAAGCTTATTGACACCCCACAATCACCCAAGTAGTAGCTATGGCAACCCAAGGCCAAGTAATGGTCTTCCAGCCAGCCAGCTACCAGTAGTAGCTATGGCAACCCAAGGCCAAGTAATGGTCTTCCAGCCAACCAGCTACCAGTAATAGCTATGGCAACCTAAGGCCAAGTATTGGTTTTCCAGCCAACTATGGTAGCTTGTAAGGCCCTGTAATAATTTAGGTCTACCAGGCAAGGTGTCATTCTAAAACTGACCAATAATATCCTGCAGTACAAAAGTACTACAAGATATTAGATCAGGCAAGTAAAAGTTCAAGTCACATACAGGGACTAAGTAAAAAAAAAACAAGAAAAAAGTGGAAGAATTAGGCCGGGATCACACACAGCGAGATACGGCTGAGTCTCGCAGGTTAAAACCAAGCTCTGGCACTCTGGAGCGGAGCGTGCAGCCGCACAGCAATACATGGAGCAATACTCCGGAGTGCCGGTGCCAGAGCTTGGTTTTAACCTGCGAGACTCGGCCGTATCTCGCTGTGTGTGATCCCGGCCTTAAAGAAAAATTCAAAATAAGGTATGAAAAAGTAATGAAAAAATATGTTGCCACTAAAAATGCTATTTTATGTAAAAAACAAACAAAATAAACAAAAAAGTAAATTATACAACTGTACAATAACCCATATGATGAACAGCAGAAAAAAATATATTAAAACACATGAAAAAATGTAGCTTTTTCGTTATACTGACACATAGAAATGGAATAAAGAGTAATGAGAAAGTCATACAGAAAGAAAATGAAATTACAGAAAATGTCATCTCTTTCCAAAATAAATGCGGCCTACCAATTTCAAAGGTTTCTTTTAAGTGCAGCCCATTTGCCCGGCCGAGTTTGAGACCCCTGTAGTGCATGAATGCCAAATCTCACAGGCAACATTTTTGGTGGGAGGAAAGTAAGATAGATAAAGTTACCTTTTTTTTAAAAAAAAAAAAAAAAAGGATTTGGTCCATATGACCTTTAATTTACGATATTGCCCTTGGCTATGTTAAACCTTGCAGCCGATATTACTATATCTAGTTGACGTTTCCTGCCCCTACACGGCATTACATAATCTGGCTGTACTTTATAAAAATAAATGATACAAATAATCTTTGGATCTACCACACATCAGTTAATGTTCAGATTATGCCAATTTCTTTGCTTTTAAAGCTAATTTAATGAAGTGTTTTTATTGGCCTAAGTTTCTCAGCTGTTGGCAAGCCCGTGCATTACTATTTACAGAACAACTTAATAAGGAGAATGACGAGGCATTGTTAAGGAGTACCAGAAATATGGAGAAGATATACAGCATCTGGTCGGATGGTATTTTATTCATGCATGTGCAGTTTTCTGTGGGGAGAACTCCCGATGGTGCGTGGTTGAATCTCCGGCTGAGCAAAGAATTAACTGAACAGCGGATGTGTGGGTTTCTGGAAGGTTTAAACTGTCTCTCACCACCAGCTTTTGGATAGTTCTTCAACTTTTTTTTTAATATATATATATTATATTCTGTTTTGTGGTTAAGAATTTACACTTAAAGATGTATTGCTACTTATTTCATTATTTCCATTACTGGGAAATGTGAATCTCCAGTCGTAACCACATAACCACATGGAATATCATGTGTACGCCCTGCCTACTCTTCTGATGTGATGTGTATGTGTGCATTACGGTTATTAGCACAGTGTCATCCAGACATGGGACAACAGGCAGACGCTGCTTAAAATTAAGCCATTGTTTAATAGAAATGTTTGCACTAGTGCAGATGGCATTAGAGATCGGCATGCTTCATGCTGGATAGAACTTACTCTTTTGTAAAATTTGAAAGTCCAGACAGTCTAACTTTTCTGTATTAAAATAAAACTACAAATTAAAAAAAAAATCTTGTTTGTATGCTGCATGTGGAATTTCTCTTCATTTATGGATAGATGTACAATTAGTAATCTAGATATAGCTATTATTTTTGTTCTTCTAAAAAAAAAATGGTGGGCTATCTTTTGCCCATAGCTATAGTGGGTGACATAAGTATTGAACACATCATTAATTTTCTAAGTAAATATATTTCTAAAGGTGCTATTGACATGAAATTCTCATCAGATGTCGGTAACAACCCATGCAATCCACACAGGCAAAGAAATCAAAACATAGATGTCCATAAATTAAGTTAAAATGAGAAATGACACAGGGAAAAAGTATTAATTACATGAAGAAATAGAGGTGCAAAAAGTCAAGGAAAGTCATGACACACCCTGAAATCTATCAGTATTTGGAAAGCAATCCTGCCACTCAGTAAACAGAAATATAATCTGGTTCAACTGATGGCTTATAAAAGGGTGTCTCATTACCAAGGTGCCACACAAGAAACATCTCATGATGGGTAAAGCCAGTGAGCTGTCTCAAGATCTTCACAACCTAAAGGGCCTTTTACACATAGCGAAATCGCTAGCGATATTGCTAAAGCGTCACTGATTTTTTGACGCAATAGCGATATCGCTAGTGATCTTGCTACATGTGACACTTACCTCCGACCGGCCCCCCAGCTGGATATCGCTGATCGCGCGAGATGGTCCTGGTCCATTTCTCGTCGTCGGCTTCCTGCTGGTGCCGATGAGCGATTCATGGACGTGGGAGGAAGTCGTCATCAGAGCTGCCGTCTCACAGGTAAGAGCGATCGCCGACTGCTGCTACATCGCTGGTGAGATCTGCCTGTTTGGCAGCTCACTAGCGACCATTTAGCGATGCACCAGCGATCCTGACCGGGTTGTATCGTTGTCGGGATCGCTGGTGCATCGCTAAATGTAACGGGACCCTTATTGTTGCAAAACATACTGAGGGCACTGGTTACAGAAGAATTTCTAAACTGCTGAAGGTTGCAGGAGTACTGTTGGGGCCATAATCCAGAAGTGGAAAGAGCATAATTTCACCATGAACCGGTCACGACCAGGTGCTCCTTGCAACATTTCAGATGGAGAAATTGCACAACGAATT
Source organism: Dendrobates tinctorius (assembly GCF_039654945.1). Lineage (NCBI taxonomy): Eukaryota > Metazoa > Chordata > Amphibia > Anura > Dendrobatidae > Dendrobates > Dendrobates tinctorius. The sequence continues at coordinate 28,898,110 of NW_027361823.1, forward strand.
TTGAGGTCAATTTTCTTCTGTTACCCTTGTGAAAATAAAAAAATAGTGGTAAAATAACATTTTTGTGGGAACAATGTGATTTTTTTAGTTTAACGGCTCTACATTATAAACTGCTGTGAAACACCTGTGGGTTCAAGATGCTCACCATACATCTAGATACATTCCTTTAGGGGCCTAGTTTCCAAAATGGGGTCAATTGTGAGGAGTTTCCACTGTTGAGGCACATCAGAGGCTCTCCAAACAAGTCATGACACCGGCAGACTATTCCATCAAAATCTGCATTCCAAAGCATCACTCCTTCCTTTCTGATCCCTGCCATGCCCCCAAACAGTAGTTTTTCATCACACACAGGGGTATCTGCATTAAAACTTCTATGAAGTACCTGGGGGCTTAAGGTGATCAGCACACATGTAGATAAGTTCCCTGATAGTTCTAGTTTCCAAAATGGTGTCACTTGTGAGGTGCTTCCACTGTTTAGGCACATCAGGTGCACTCCAAATGTGACATGGTGTCCACTAATTATTCCACCAAATTTTGCATTCAAAAAGTCAAATGGAGCTCCTTCTCTTCCAAGCCCTGCTGTGCGCCCAAACATTAGTTTTCCTCCACATATTGAGTAAAAGCATATTCAAAAAAAATTACACAACAAATTGTATGGAGCAATTTCTCATGTTACCCTTATGAAAATGCAAACTTTGGGGCTAAAAAACATTCTTGTGGGAAAAACGTGATTTTTAAAATTTTCATGACTCAATGTTATAAACTTCTGAGAAAACCTGGGGGTTCAAGGTGCTCAGCACACTTGTAGATAAGTTCCCTGAAGGTTTTAGTTTCCAAAATGGTGTCAATTGTGAGGTGTTTCCATTATTTAGGAATATCAGGGCTGTCCAAACAGCGTCCGCTAATTATTCCAGCAAATTTTACTTCAGAACCCTGCCATGCAACCAAACAGTGGTTTTCTCCATGCTCAAGAAAAATTGCGCAACAAATTTTGGGGTCCATTTTTTCCTGTAACACATGTGAAAATAAAACAATTTGGGTCTAAAGTAAAATTTTTGTGAAAAAAATTAAATGTTCATTTTTTCCTTCCACATTCTAAAAATTCCTGTGAAGCACCTGAAGGGTTAATAAACTTTTTGAATGTGGCTTTCATCACCATGAGGGGTGCAGTTTTTAGAATGGTGTCACTTTTGGGTATTTTCTGTCATATAGGCCCCTCAAAGTGACTTCAAATGTGATGTGGACCCTAAAAAAATGGTTTTGAAAATTTTGTTGAAAAAATGAGAAATTGCTGGTCAACTTTTAAGCCTTACAACTTCCTAACGAAAAAAATTGTTTCAAAAATTGTGCTGATGTTAAGTAGACATGTGGAAAATGTTACTTATTAACTATTTTTGGGACTTAACTCTGATTTAAGGGCATACAAATGATAAGTTTGACAATTGCAAAATTTACATTTTTTTGCCAAATTTCATTTTTTTTCACAAATAAACACAAGTCATATCAAACACATTTTGCCCCTATCATGAAGTACAATATGTCACAAAAAGCAATCTCAGAATCAGTGGGATCCATTGAAGCGTTCTAGAGTTATTGCCTCACAAAGTGACACTGGTCAGAATTGTAAAATGTGGCTTGGTCATGAAGGTGAAAACAGGCTTGGAGGCATAATGGGTTAATTAAGTTATTTTATTGTGTGTAGAGGTACTTATAAACTTTTTCCACACTAGAATAACTGTTACTGCTTTTCTATGTCTGATATATTGGTGTTATAATAATGTATTACAATTTATAAAAGTAAAAACTATGCTATGCTAAACAAAGTGGGACACATTTGTTTCATGAGAAAAGAAATTGCAGCTAATCAATAGATTCCCTTTCGGTCTGGTGGGACGCACCTCATTGAAAAGAAAAGCAATGCGTGCGCACTGTTTATGGACTGGCTTGGTCACATAATATTGTAATATTGATGGGTGTAACGTAGCAATTCCATTTATTACGTGAACTTGCTGTCAGCTGATATTGTTGATAAGAGTGTACAAGCATAATCAGGGTCCAGTCTAATCAACATGCCGAGTTATGTTACTTACACACGACTGCCTGTATACTGGTGGTAAGTCTCATATTTACTGAATGTGCTTGTAAGATTGCAGAACTTAGTGTTTGGTAGATGCTTTTTCTCCCTGTTGCTGTCTGCACTAACCAAATATTTGTGCATACTTTACTTACTTAAACCCCTGTTCTTCTTATGCCTGGGAATCATAAAAATAGGGCAGTAGCTGCACAAATAAGCATGTTCGCACAGGTTCTTCATTGAGATTAGGTGCAGCTCTAGATGATGCCACGATAGTAGTCGTACCTTGGTCCTGGTTCCTAATGGGCCCAAAAGGTAACTCTGTACATAAGGAGCATGTCAATAGCGGTCAACTTAGACAAAAGTGTCTCAGCTCACCCCTTTCACGGAAAAAGCCTTTGATTCCATGGACCCCAAGCAGGGATTCGTGTCTCCGCCAGACACCAGGAAATGTACTTGAAGAAAAAAGGGGAATCCAGCTCAAAGGAATAAAATCAATTTTTTTTTATTTAAATCCAAAGATAAAAGTATGACAAAATAATACATCATGCAGATACTGGGTATACCAGTGAGAAAAAGTGCCTGGCTGAAACTGAACACGCTTCGAACACACACATGTTCTTAGACTCAGTCAACTGCCGCACTGCAGTGCCGCTAAAAGCCCGGTTTAGCCTGCTGGTAGGGGCCCGGTGAGCAGATGAGACCCTCTGCCCACCTGGCCCCATACGCCAGGCAGGGCAGTAAGCCCTGATGGCGGCCCTGACTACAGTACTTTACTCTTCTCTTGGCAGAGCAGAGAGAAGGGCGCCTGTCATAGGACGCATCATCCTCATGAAGTAGGGAAGGGAAACAGTGATTGTAAGAAGAGAGGAGGCACCAGATCAAAACCAGAGACGCCCATCAGACTGGATCACAACGTCGGTGGGTATAATGAAAGGTCTTTTTTGGGATCTGCAGAGTGAATGCTGTAAAAAAGTTCTTAAAAATGATGGCAGAACTTTATAGTGGGAAAATCTGGTGACAGCTTGCCTTTAAGCTGTCTCAATTATGAGTCAATTAACTCTGTAAGCTTGCAACCATAAAAATTTTTGTCCAGGGTTTGTCTATGTATGATTAGGAAAAAAGGGCAAATTGGTGAAAATGCACTAAAATAACGAAAGAAGGATTACCTACTATTTGAATTCCCTGCCACTTCAGCTCAGTGGCACTCTTATGGTGCTATTGGCCAATCTTGGCCAAGCTTGGCTTGCAATGATTACAAATGTGACCACTGCTGCCAATCACTTTATTCAGTTGAATGACCACTGCCCATTATTTCTTGATTATGGACAACACCTTTAAGATTTGGACGCATGTTTTGGTATATATACCATGGATATAGCTTATGGGACAGCAATTAATAAATAATATTCTCTAGATCTAGATGGAAGCAGGTAGGATGGAGAATAATTGATAACATTTGGATAGTGCTGAAATTCATTCGACACAGCTTGCAACCCAGTTCAGGACACTGTGTACATGGTAGAACCATCGGATACCCTGGAGCCGAGCTAATAGACACATATCAATACAGAGAGTTCATTTTTGCTATTTGTAACTCACATTACAAGTGTTTATGACTGACTATTTGTTAAACTATCAAGCTGTCATCTCCAGCAGAGAATGCTATAAATTGATAGGAATTATCCATATTTGTAAACAGCACTAAATCGAAATGAAGGTAATAGATTTATCACTAGATGAGACAAAAATCCAATAAATTTACAATAAAAGATCATTAGCAAATGGAATCACGTCAGCTCAGATTAATGGATCTGATTATTGTGTTTAAGTCAAACTAAATTACTGTCTTTGTATCTATTACCACATTAATAAAAACGTCCACATTCTGTCTTCAAAGTCTCTCGATGTAGGTGTAGAAATCACAGTAATTTTGATAAGTGAAAACAATTTGTTCTATGGTTGGAGCAGATACAAAAAATGAGCAACACGTTGCATCTAAAATGTTTGTGGATATTTACTGAGCACCCACATAGTCAGCAGCGGCGTACAAAAAGAAGACAAGTACAAAGCAGCTCACAATCTTTTAAATACGGTAGATGGGATCTGGATCACCACAGTTTGCTATGAAAATGTTGGCGATATTCTCAGTGTTGCAGCATTTAAAACTGCCATATTTTTTTCTTACCGACACATTTCAGTACATATGTGTATTTAGGTAAGTAAATGGAGTATTTAGAAATAAAGTTAAAAGGATGGATAAATTAACTTTGGCCTTGGTCCATCGCAGTCGTATCTCTCTGGCACATTTTCTCCATATGGAAGCAAAGTGTATGCAAGATATTTGTTCAGAAATATAGAGGTAAATATTAATATTGCTGGACTTAGGGTATGCTTGGTCTAAAAGGTAACTTCATTAACAATAAACATTGAAAATGAAAATGATGAAAGACAATATCACCAGTTCCTTTCTTAAAGGGGTGGCCCAAAACGAAATTTTAATTTAATCCTAAATCTCTATTTATTGTCAGATTCTAATCCATTTTCTAATCTCCTTTAATTAAAAATTCCCTACCGTTCCCTCACTACACTAACTGCTTTATTATTATTTTTTTACTACTTCCTCTTTGATGACGCTTTGTTTGAGAATCCCAGTGCATGCTGGTTACTCAAACAAGTCATCATCAGGGGTCAGAGGCTGCGATTACTGCTAGAGTCTCTGACCCCTCCCTGAAATGAAGCGTCATCAATCATGTCCATTTTATTTCAGGGGCTGGGCTAGTCCCTGCTCTACAGAGTATGCATCGACTGTGAATTTCAACCGATGCTCAGCAGGTTTTTGTCACTGTGAAAGAAGCTACTGATCAAAAGTGACAAGCCAGCAAGAGAGCACACTGTAAGTTCGCATTGTAAGAAGATTACCCAACGTGTAGGCTCTCTGCTTTTCCTGCTTGCCCATTCTCTCCTTACAACTCTCACTGCCAGTGCGCTCTCTTGCTGGTTTGTCACTTCTCATCAGAGCCGGCGAGGGAGCACATTGTCACTACGCAATATACATGGTCACAAGAATATTATCTCTTTAATCTTCTCCTTTCCATTGACCTTATTTTGTCTGATTTAGTTAAGCCTGAAAAATATATAAACAAATCTTTTCTATGTGTCTCATCAGAGCAGCAATGTCCTTCTCTTCTTTTTCACGATCCAATGTCTGGCTGTTAGATTACTGTCTACAGCAGAAGCCTCCCCCTGTGCGCTGTCGGCAGTAATTTATTTAAAGGACCAACCATTTTTTTGAGTTTCATGCACTCTATTATTATTTATCCAATGAATTAGCAAGTCCTTGAAAAATATAAAACAATTTTCATGGCTAAATATACATATGAAAAAAAACAAAGTATATTTTAAAGATTAAATTTTAATTTAAAAAAATGCTTCTAAAACCTCATGGAATATTACAAAACATTAATCAACTACGCAGAAAAGGTCACTGTTTCCCAATCCTTTTATTCAGCTGAACAATAAGTGTGTATGGCCAGTCGTAAAGTTCCTTTAATATTAAAGTGTCATGATAAACTACACTATAAGTGTATCAAGGCTTAGGCTGTGTTCACACACAGCATTTTTTTAGCGGTATTTTTAGCGGTTTTTCCAATAAAACCGCTAAAAATAAGCTTCCCATTCATTTCTATGCATTTTGCACTTTTTGTGCATATTGATGCGTTTTTTACCGCGAAAAAAACGCATCGCGGTAAAAAACGCAGCATGCTCATTAATTTCGCTAATTTTTCCGCGTTTCTAGCTAGTTCTATGCGTTTTGAAAACGCACGGGAAAAAAATGCATAAAAACCACACGTTTTCTGCGCAAAACCTGCACAGAAAATGCGTGGAAAACGCACAGAAAAAAACACGCGGTTTCTGGGAAGGGAGTCAGGTTTTTAAGCAGAAATTTTCTGATACGGGTGCACTTAGCCTTACAATCAGACTTACCGACACTGGTGCCTTGGTACCACCAAAGTGCCCACCCTCCTCCTAAAAAGAACATGCTTTTCCACTATGATTTACATCTTTAATTAAGCCTGTAATATATTAAGTTATTTGAAAAAAATGGCCTGACAAGCAAGTGGTGAGTGTCATAATCCAGTCCAGAGTTTGTTTTATGCTGTCTTCTCTTTGGACTGGTCATGCGGGGGTTAATCCCCTCTGCCTCGTTCTGGAGCTGACTGGGCTATTTCAGTCCTCTGCAGCCTGTGGGTTAACGTCAGCTATACTGCAAGCTTCCAAGCTAGTGCCTCTGACCTGTATTCCTTTAGTGTTCCTTCTGCCCCTGCTTACCTGGACCTGTGTATGACCTGGCTTGATCTCTGTACTCTGCTTCTGGTTTTTCCATTTCTGATACCTCGCTTTCTGACTGGCTTTTGACCCTCTGGCTTGTACCCTGACAACGGCTTATGTTATATTTCTGATACCACGTTCCTGGTAGGTCCTGACCTCGCTCGTCCATGACTACACACTTGCTTTCTCCCTTGGTACTTTTGCTCCTGACAGTTGCTGACTTCGGCTAGTCTGACCACTCTTTCATTACCTGTGACACCTGTGCTGTTGCTCTGTGTTACTATGCTGTGTGTGTGTGTGCAACCTCTCTTCCCTCACCAGCACCCCCTGGTGGAGGTTGCTCTGTACTGCAGCAGCACATTACAGTGAGCTTCAAATTCAGCTTTAAATGGAGCGTTCTTCTGCTGAACCTTAAGGGTCTTTTAAGACGTGGAAACATTGGAGCCAACTTCAAAATGGAGGGTTGAAGACCAAACTAGGGGTCTAAAATCAGGCCAACAGATCTGTATTCAGAATTTAAGTACCGGGAAATTGAGTTTTCTATTATTTTTTTTTAATTATTAAAGTTATTTAACGTTTATTATGACACCTTTAACAGCAACGTAAGAATTATACATTTTGCTAGACAGTCCCTTTCCATTTTTGATTATCATTTTCCTGTTGATCATCATCATTTTCCTCTTGATCACTTACAGGAAAAAAAATTATTTTTTTCCCATTGATACACAGTGTTCACGGTCACAAGCAGAATCTGGTGAGAATTCCTAGTGAACAGTTCTGCTGCTTTTATTCCCACCCAGAGACATTATGCTTGGTGAAAGCCGCTCATTATTTTTGTGCCTTAGCATGGCACCGCTTATAGAGACAGAATGACATTCAATTAAAATGATATTAGCAGCACAGGAGTGATTTTGTTTAATTTACTCCTACTCAGATGTAAAAACATTAGCGACTTTTTTAATTGAACCTCATAATGTCTAACACCTACTCGAATGCAATGAAATTAAAGACTTTGGTGACTAAATACCGCTTAATTTACTCACACCCAGCCCTAATGACATTAAATATGCTTTAGGGTAGATATTATTTCCAATCAATTCAGTTTGGAGGAAATCTGATCTAAGAGGCAACATTATTAGGTTTGTAATAAAATCAGACAAGAAATATGTACTTCTGGGTATACATTAGTTGTCAATAATATGAACATGTAATCTTATTCTTTCCCCTAATATAGAAATATTAAAAAAATAATCCTTTTTATGTTGGCTCTCACTGGTATCTTGGCTTTTCATGGAGATGTGCTAATTATCTTTGCGGCATTTTTATATCCATCGTACATTTAATTGTACTGTTGTAGTTTTTAGTTAATGGTACATGAAAAATTGTATAAGTCAATGTCATAGCAGACTGGCATATTAATAAATTACCATTCAATGTTTGGCCACTTAGCGAAATGTTTAACCCTTTACCTGTATATCAATGCTGGGGTCATCATACCTCGAGGGCAGGGGTGGACATACCATTGGTTCAACCTGTGCGGTCGCACAGGGGCCCAAGAGCTGATGGGGTCACTACCACCTCCAAACCAGGTAGAATTGTGCATTATGATGAACTATAAGGCTGCGTTCACACTAGACGTTTTTGTAGCGTTTTTTAATGCAAATTTTCAGCTGCATTTTACAGTGCCAGCAAAGTCTATGAGATTTAAGAAATCACATGCACACAGCTTGTTTTTTTTGTCATCAGGATTTTGCGCTTTGCCTGTTTTTTGGACATAGATATGTCACTTCTTTCAGCATTTTTTCACCCAGTGATGCAAAATGGGTGGTGAAAAAACTCTGAAAATCCACAGCAAAAACACAGGAATTTGTGCCAAAACCTGATTCTATAGAATAAGACTTTTTTTTTTAGTACTAAACTTTATCAGCATGCACAAGAGACAAATCTAACATGCCAAAAACGCAGCAAAAAGGGCACAAAAAAGCAGCAAAAATGCAGGAAAAAAAGCAATAAAAAAAAAAACAATCAGGGAAAGCCTGCTTTTTTTACTGCAACTTCTTTCCTGCCAGGAGATCAGGTTTTGCGACATGAAAAAATGCCTAGTGTGAACTTGCTCTTAGGCTGCAAAGGGCCAATATACTGTTCTTGCATAGGAGTCCTTTTCTGCTTGTGTCCAGGGGTCACAGGAGCTGAGCTCCCTCCGCACAGGACATGCTAGCTGGGTTACATACAGTGGGGAAAAAAAGTATTTAGTCAGTCAGCAATAGTGCAAGTTCCACCACTTAAAAAGATGAGAGGCGTCTGTAATTTACATCATAGGTAGACCTCAACTATGGGAGACAAACTGAGAAAAAAAAATCCAGAAAATCACATTGTCTGTTTTTTTTTCATTTTATTTGCATATTATGGTGGAAAATAAGTATTTGGTCAGAAACAAAATTTCATCTCAATACTTTGTGATATATCCTTTGTTGGCAATGACAGAGGTCAAACGTTTTCTGTAAGTCTTCACAAGGTTGCCACACACTGTTGTTGGTATGTTGGCCCATTCCTCCATGCAGATCTCCTCTAGAGCAGTGATGTTTTTGGCTTTTCGCTTGGCAACACGGACTTTCAACTCCCTCCAAAGGTTTTCTATAGGGTTGAGATCTGGAGACTGGCTAGGCCACTCCAGGACCTTGAAATGCTTCTTACGAAGCCACTCCTTTGTTGCCCTGGCGGTGTGCTTTGGATCATTGTCATGTTGAAAGACCCAGCCACGTTTCATCTTCAATGCCCTTGCTGATGGAAGGAGGTTTGCACTCAAAATCTCACGATACATGGCCCCATTCATTCTTTCATGTACCCGGATCAGTCGTCCTGGCCCCTTTGCAGAGAAACAGCCCCAAAGCATGATGTTTCCACCACCATGCTTTACAGTAGGTATGGTGTTTGATGGATGCAACTCAGTATTCTTTTTCCTCCAAACACGACAAGTTGTGTTTCTACCAAACAGTTCCAGTTTGGTTTCATCAGACCATAGGACATTCTCCCAAAACTCCTCTGGATCATCCAAATGCTCTCTAGCAAACTTCAGACGGGCCCGGACATGTACAGGCTTAAGCAGTGGGACACGTCTGGCACTGCAGGATCTGAGTCCATGGTGGCGTAGTGTGTTACTTATGGTAGGCCTTGTTACATTGGTCCCAGCTCTCTGCAGTTCATTCACTAGGTCCCCCCGCGTGGTTCTGGGATTTTTGCTCACCGTTCTTGTGATCATTCTGACCCCACGGGGTGGGATTTTGCGTGGAGCACCAGATCGAGGGAGATTATCAGTGGTCTTGTATGTCTTCCATTTTCTAATTATTGCTCCCACAGTTGATTTCTTCACTCCAAGCTGGTTGGCTATTGCAGATTCAGTCTTCCCAGCCTGGTGCAGGGCTACAATTTTGTTTCTGGTGTCCTTTGACAGCTCTTTGGTCTTCACCATAGTGGAGTTTGGAGTCAGCCTGTTTGAGGGTGTGCACAGGTGTCTTTTTATACTGATAACAAGTTTAAACAGGTGCCATTACTACAGGTAATGAGTGGAGGAAAGAGGAGACTCTTAAAGAAGAAGTTACAGGTCTGTGAGAGCCAGAAATCTTGATTGCTTGTTTCTGACCAAATACTTATTTTCCACCATAATATGCAAATAAAATGAAAAAAAAACAGACAATGTGATTTTCTGGATTTTTTTTTCTCAGTTTGTCTCCCATAGTTGAGGTCTACCTATGATGTAAATTACAGACGCCTCTCATCTTTTTAAGTGGTGGAACTTGCACTATTGCTGACTGACTAAATACTTTTTTTCCCCACTGTATCTGTCTTCTGTCTTTAACTGCAGCAGTCAGAGATGAGCTGTTAACCATTTAGGTACTGCTGTGAATCTCTGACAGCAGCATTTAAATGGAACAATTGCCAGGGCATCCATACACTGTCTCCCATCAGCCCCTACGATGTGGGTGCAGGGCAATGATTGATTACAATAGCATCCATAAGCCTACTGAAGACCCCCAAGGCTGCCATCTTGGTACTCTTGTGAAGCTCAGCCGCAAGTTTGGCTTTTTAGGAGACCACAATTTATACTATAGACTGCAATACTGATGTAATATATATATATACAGGGTGGGCCATGTAAGGATACATCTAAATAAAATGGGAATGGATAGTGATATCAACTTCCAGTTTGTGGCACATTAGTACATGGGAGGGGGAAAACTTTTCAAGATGAGTGGTGACCATGGCAGTCAGTTTGAAGTCGGCCATTTTGGATCCAACTGTATATTTTTCAATGGGAAAAGGGTCATGTGACAAATCAAACTTATTGAGAATAACAACTAATGTATTGCAGTATATAGCACAAGTGATTAAAGAATATAATAAGATAATATTAATATATTGAATCAAATTATATAAATGGTATAGCGACAAAAAATAAATGTAAAAAAGTGTTTAAAAATCTAAAAAAATACATTAAAAAAATTCCATAATTCAAATCCTGCATTTATGTGTCCGTGTTAGCCAAATATATAGCTGTTGGTTGAGTACCACTGCCTCCTCATTGTCTGTGCTGTTGCATCCGCAAACCTGTTAAAATACCTCCTTCACCACTCCCCTCTCCATAGACTTCAAAAGGCAGCTGTAATCTGATCCTTCTGTAAGATAAGGCAGAGGAAGAAGTAGCTTGCACGTAACATATATATACAGTACAGACCAAAAGTTTGGACACACCTTCTCATTCAAAGAGTTTTCTTTATTTTCATGACTATGAAAATTGTAGATTCACTCTGAAGGCATCAAAACTATAAATTAACACATGTGGAATTATATAATTAACAAAAAAGTGTGAAACAACTGAAAATACTGTATGTCTTATATTCTAGGTTCTTCAAAGTAGCCACCTTTTGCTTTGATTACTGCTTTGCACACTCTTGGCATTCTCTTGATGAGCTTCAAGAGGTAGTCACCGGAAATGGTCTTCCAACAGTCTTGAAGGAGTTCCCAGAGATGCTTAGCACTTGTTGGCCCTTTTGCCTTCACTCTGTCATCCAGCTCACCCCAAACCATCTCGATTGGGTTCAGGTCTGGTGACTGTGGAGGCCAGGTCATCTGGCGTAGCACCCCATCACTCTCCTTCTTGGTCAAATAGCCCTTACACAGCCTGGAGGTGTGTTTGGGGTCATTGTCCTGTTGAAAAATAAATGATGGTCCAACTAAATGCAACCGGATGGAATAGCATGCCGCTGCAAGATGCTGTGGTAGCCATGCTGGTTCAGTATGCCTTCAATTTTGAATAAATCCCCAACAGTGTCACCAGCAAAGCACTCCCACATCATCATACCTCCTCCTCCAAGCTTCATGGTGGCAACCAGGCATGTAGAGTCCATCCGTTCACCTTTTCTGCGTCGTACAAAGACACGGTGGTTTGAACCAAAGATCTCAAATTTGGACTCATCAGACCAAAGCACAGATTTCCACTGGTCTAATGTCCATTCCTTGTGTTCTTTAGCCCAAACAAGTCTCTTCTGCTTATTGCCTGTCCTTAGCAGTGGTTTCCTAGTAGCTATTTTACCATGAAGACCTACTGCACAAAGTCTCCTCTTAACAGTTGTTGTAGAGATGTGTCTGCTGCTAGAACTCTGTGTGGCATTGACCTGGTCTCTAATCTGAGCTGCTGTTAACCTGCGATTTCTGAGGCTGGTGACTTGGATGAACTTATCCTCTGCAGCAGAGATGACTCTTGGTCTTCCTTTCCTGGAGCTGTCCTCATGTGAGCCAGTTTCTTTGTAGCGCTTGATGGTTTTTGCAACTGCACTTGGGGTCATTTTCAAAGTTTTCCCAATTTTTCGGACTGACTGAACTTCATTTCTTAAAGTAATGATGGCCACTCGTTTTTCTTTACTTAGCTGCTTTTTTCTTGCCATAATACAAATTCTAACAGTCTATTCAGTAGGACTATCAGCTGTGTATCTACCAGACTTCTGCACAACACAACTGATGGTCCCAACCCTATTTATAAGGCAAGAAATCCCCCTTATTAAACCTGACAGGGCACACCTGTGAAGTGAAAACCATTTCCGGTAACTACCTCTTGAAGCTCATCAAGAGAATGCCAAGAGTGTGCAAGGAAGTAATCAAAGCAAAAGGTGGCTACTTTGAAGAACCTAAAACATAAGACATACAGTATTTTCAGTTGTTTCACGCTTTTTTATTAATTATATAATTCCACATGTGTTAATTTATAGTTTTGATGCCTTCAGAGTGAATCTACAATCTTCATAGTAACGAAAATAATGAAAACTCTTTGAATGAGAAGGTGTGTCCAAATTTTTGGTCTGTACTGTATATATATTTGTACTATTGATTTATGAAACGGTTGATTAAATTACAGTGACTACTTCATATTTTTGGATTATACCTATTAGATTTTTCTACCACCTAAAAAACATGTTTAGATCAATGTTACTATACTTTTGGCAGATAGAACTATGTTACGCAGTATATATGTCATAAAATCCATACTCAAGTAAAAGCCTATTCATTATTAAATAGGAGCCTAAGTGTAGTTTCCAAACTATATCATCATATGCTGGTGGTTTAATTTCTTCTAATGCTTCCATGTACATGTGTATATTCTGACATTCCTTGTCCTGCACATACGTTCACACAGATGTGATCTTATGTCCTCTGACTACAATCTAATATATAAAGCTCAAAGTGTGTATGTATGTATGTACAGCATGTATGTATGTATGTATGTGTGTGTGTATGTGTGTGTGTATGTCCGGGATAGGCATCCGCACCGTCGCAGCTACAGCCACAAAATTTGGCACAGTCACACGTCTGGACCCCGAGAGCGTCCTAAGCTATGTTGTGAGGCGAAATTTTAACCCCTCGCATTCCAATTCACAAAACAATTTTGCCCCTATCTACATAATGGGGAAAAAGTGTGTGCGTGTCAAGCCCCGCCCCTCATTATGATGTCATAATGCCCCTATCTACATAATGGGGAAACAGTGTGTGTGTGTCAAGCCCCGCCCCTCATTATGATGTCATAATGGTTGCCATGGCGACGCTGATGTCATCATAGGTTGCAAGCCCCGCCGCTCATTGTGATGTCATAATGGTTGACTATGGGCACTGGACTATAGGATGGAGGATATGTATGACGGGTATATGGGCACGGGACTATGGGATGGCGGATATGTATGATGGGTATATGGGCACGGGACTATGGGATGGAGGATCTGTATGATGGGTATATGGGCATGGGACTATGAGATGGCGAATATGTATGATGGGTATATGGGCATGGGACTATGGGATGGAGGATGTGTGATGGGTATATGGGCACTCGACTATGGGATGGAGGATATGTATGATGGGTATATGTGCATGGAACTATGGGATGGAGGATGTGTGATGGGTATATGGGCACTCGACTATGGGATGGAGGATATGTATGATGGGTATATGTGCATGGAACTATGAGATGAAGGATGTGTGATGGGTATATGGGCACTCGACTATGGGATGGCGAATATGTTTGATGGATATATGGGCATGGGTCTATGGGATGGAGGATGTATGATGGGTATATGGGCATGGGACTATGGGATGGAGGATGTATGATGGGTATATGGGCACTCGACTATGGGATGGAGGATATGTATGATGGGTATATGGGCACGGGCCTATGTTATCGTGGATATGTATGATGGGTATATGGGCACGGGACTATGGGACAGAGGATAATTATAAGTTATTATTACTAACCACAGTTAGTTACTATGCCCGGGCAGCGCCGGGCTCTTCAGCTAGTTTTAAATATAAATGAAATTTTACTTTTAGTTGTATGCAAAAAATAGCACATTCCTTCCAGATATCACTTGTGTATTTTTAAAAAAAACTTTTAAGCAGTTTTTCAAAAGTTCTTTTTAAGTCTATCATTACTCTCATCTCTTAAAGAAACAGTCCTGTGTTAAACAGCCCAAACAGAAGGAATGCATGTGTGAAAACTAGCCTCTTAAGCAGAAAGTCACAATAATGATAATGTGTGGGTTGAACTTTCTATAGAGCAAAGACTAAGAAAACCTTTCTGTGAGCAGCTATGTTCTGACAATTGAGGAGGTTTTTGGTGCTCCTACTCAACTCCCACAGATCTTTGTATCAGTTCCTTAACAGGAAGAAAGTCTGTCAGCAAGATCTATTTGTCACTGGATATTTTCAGGTATTGAGATTTCATGTCCGAATTATCTCACTAGGCATTAATGGCCCAACACAATGCTAGAGCAAACAAGCATCAAAAGCTCTGCAAGATGCCACCATGCCTAATCTTTATTGTTTTTTCACCATCTGAGAAGAAAACAAGAAAGTTGCGTTATCAATCTTTCACATGGGCCAAACTTATAAATATTTCTGATATGAAGAAATCAGCTGCATAAACTGTAAAATAATGATAATTACAGTCAAAATAATTTGTATAAGTTTCTTCAGCCTCTTAGATTTTTTTACGGGAATAGGCGAAAAACTGCCATGTTTTACGGACTTTCCTGGAATTTCTGGATGGTTGGCAACTTGGAATCCCTGCTTCCCAAGTGCCAGTGTATGGAATGGGTTCTCCCAACATGGCAAGATATCACCTATTCACATCTATCCAACCACTGGGATCCCCAAACGTCTGAGAATGGGACTCTGTCAGAATGACGAATGGCTGCTTATGTCTTTGCACCATGGGTTGTTTGTGGGCCAGCCGGAGGTTGTCACTTCTCTATTCCGGCATTTCAGAGCCTTATTCTTTGGTCTGATTCAGGATCTTAGAAGTGTCAATAGGTACAAAATGTGCAACATATTTAATAAAAACTATCCTTGAATATTTTATAATATTTTATAATTTGGCGAGCATTGCCAATTTCTTTCTTCCTACATTTGACTTCTTATTCTCAGGACTGGTAGGAGTCCCAATGGTCAGACCCTCTGTGGATAGGTGATTACCAGCCCAGTTGGGACAACCAGTTTAATATTTGAAATCACCAGTAACTTGGGGAGGCACATACAGGAGGCCTGACATATGGTGATGATTACTGAGTAAATGGTTGAGGAATACAATGTAATGAATACTAATTTTTTTAGGGATATAGAAAACATAGTAATATGATAAACCCGAGAAAATATGATCAGTCTCTCAGCGTTATAGAAGGTGTACAAGAAGATAAGCTCCTAATAAGTATTACAGCAGTTCCAGTCAGAATGACAGAACTTTGAGGTCATTGGATGCAAATGAAATGACTCTGAGATGTCATTTCAGGTTTAGCTTCTCAGTAGTCACCGCTGCATCCGGGGTTGGAGCTTGTAAAGAATCCTCATGTAAAGCATCACCCACATTCTGCTATGACATGTGGTTACAGACATTTCATTTCTCTTATCCTACACTGTAGACAGGGCGAGTCTAGAAGTTAGAATGCAGTGACCCTCCCGGTGATTCACGGCCAATTTATAGTTCTGCTTATTACAAGAAATTATCAGTAAAAATGCTATTTGACCTGAATCGCACTAAACTGGTATTGTCATTGCACACCATTATTAATGTATCGTGTGATGAGTGGCATTCCCCAATTTTGGTTTGGCATGGGAATAATCATCTTTTCAAAAAATACTACATTGTCTGAGGTCCAGTCTAAATGTAGCTGTAATCATCAAGACTTTGTAATAATTTGTTTGTGTTCTTGCACTATGCAATCACACTCTTGAAATTCTAGACAAATGGATTGCAGTTTCCCTTAATGTATAGACATTATTGACATATTACTGGGATGTGCTGTCAATGTCCAACTGCTATGACTGATGAACAAATGGGTAGTGGTGCAAGGAAAGTGCCTTTTGTCCACTTTCTTTAAATTACTGTACATTTTCTTTACTCTTTATGAGTAAAAACAGTAGGACTGTCCTGGCAGGACTGCCTCCAATCTTGCCAGATAGCAAGAGAAAGTAGGAGTTTTCTACTCAAGAAAAAACTAAAAACCTATAAATAAATTAACTTTTAATAGTATGTTACATAACTTAGCATAGAAATAGGGTACACCAGCTCCCTCAATGTTATGACTGTGGCTGCAGGGAATTAGATCTGAAACTGTGCATAACGACATATAAAATTTTTTGCCATAATACTATAGTAATCTCCATGCTTGTAAGGGCAGAAATTATTGATCACAGTCGTTATTACGAGTGTATACTATGCAGCAAATTATATAACTTACTAATATTGTTGTAATGGGTGAGTAAATAGAGAAAAATAACATAATTTTTATCAGCTCACCAATGCAGTTTATTTCAGTGCACGGTGCACAGACAAGTTCCTGTCCGGTACCTGGGCAATAAACTGAGAAAAAAAAGGAAAGGGGTTGCCCAGCATCTGCAGGTAGGAATATAAAAATTGACATTTAATGTAAATAGGTTTAAAAAAAAAAAGTGGGAAAAGATGTAAAAGCCAGTTATTTCATAGGAGACACTGGGACTACATGCTTCAAATCCACCTAGGATTTTTAATCATAACCATGATCAACCCCTTCATGATATGCGGCATATATATATGGCGCTGCAGGAGCTGCATTCCCGCAAACCGCCATATACACTCACTGGCCACTTTATTAGGTACACCATGCTAGTAACGGGTTGGACCCCCTTTTGCCTTCAGAACTGCCTCAATTCTTCGTGGCAGAGATTCAACAAGGTGCTGGAAGCATTCCTCAGAGATTTTGGACCATATTGACATGATGGCATCACACAGTTGGCGCAGATTTGTCGGCTGCACATCCCTGATGCGAATCTCCCGTTCCACCACATCCCAAAGATGCTCTATTGGATTGAGATCTGGTGACTGAGGAGGCCATTTGAGTACAGTGAACTCATTGTCATGTTCAAGAAACCAATCTGAGATGATTCGAGCTTTATGACATGGCGCATTATCCTGCTGAAAGTAGCCATCAGATGCCTGTTCTTAGCTGAGAGGAGTGGTACCCAGTGTGGTCTTCTGCTGCTGTAGCCCATCTGCCTCAAAGTTCGACGCACTGTGCGTTCAGAGATGCTCTTCTGCCTACCTTGGTTGTAACGGGTGGCAATTTGAGTCACTGTTGCCTTTCTATCAGCTCGAACCAGTATGCCCATTCTCCTCTGACCTCTGGCATCAACAAGGCATTTCCGGCCACAGAACTGCCGCTCACTGGATTTTTTTTCTTTTTCGGACCATTCTCTGTAAACCCTAGAGATGGTTGTGCGTGAAAATCCCAGTAGATCAGCAGTTTCTGAAATACTCAGACCAGCCCTTCTGGCACCAACAATCTTGCCACGTTCAAAGGCACTCAAATCACCTTTCTTCCCCATACTGATGCTCGGTTTGAACTGCAGGAGATTGTCTTGACCATGTCTACATGCCTAAATGCACTGAGTTGCCGCCATGTGATTGGCTGATTAGAAATTAAGTCTTAACACACAGTTGGACAGGTGTACCTAATAAAGTGGCCAGTGAGTGTATGTTAAAAAAATGAGAAATCGCTGGTCAAATTTTAAAAACTATAACGTCCTAGCAAAAAATAAGTTTCAAAAATTGTGCTGATGTAAAGTAGGCATGTGGGAAATGTTATTTATTACCTATTTTGTGTGATATGACTTTCTGATTTAAGGGCATAAAAATTAAAAGGTTGAACATTTCAAAATTTTTGCCAAATTTTCTTTTATTTCACAATTAAATGCAAGTCATATCAAACATATTTTACCACTGTCATGAAGTACAATATGTTATGAAAATATGTTCTCAGAATCGTTGGGATGCATTGAAGCGTTCCAGAGTTATTACAGCATAAAGTGACACTGGTCAGAATTGTAACATTTGACCAGGTCATAAAGGTGCAAAGAGCCTTGGGTGGTAAAGGGGTTAATATATATTTCAATATATATTAATGGCCTCTGCACATACTGTTCTGATAAGATGTGGATACAGGAAATGCTGTGTCGGAAAAAGGCCCAGAAGAGAAGTCTCTGAGACCCATATGGAGTGCGTAGCTTAGATTCCACCTCTAAGAGAACTACATAGGTTAGCTATGATGTTGATGTTATATTAAAAAATAAAGTGAATGTCTTTGAGGTCTTTAAAGAGATGGTACACTGATTTGCATGGATTTGAAATGGAATTGTAATTGGCCAATCTGGCCTAGGACCATTTTCTTGATTGCCAAGCAGAGATAAAGAGATGGAAACTTTGCACGTTCTGGAAAGGTCAGGGTCCATGAAAGAAAATGACATTGAAGCTCCAAGGATAGCAGGAAAATGTAGAGGAAAAAACACACTCCCATCCTTTAAAATGTTTCTTCTTTATTGGAAAATTAAAACAAAGGGTTTGCAGGGATGAATGGAATGCTTGCAGGACAACAGCAGTTTCTCACCAACTGGTGCTTCAACAGGTCCTTGCAGACATGCTATTTTATACGTGTTCCCTGCTTATCCCAGAGAGCATCTGTGGGTGGTGCCAGCACACATCTTGGCTGCATATAGATCCAAAGATAGATGGAGTTGCAGAGTGCTGCCATGCAAAGTAACTGGTGCAGCCACTTAAGTGATGTATAGGTGGAGGTAGTCCCTCAGAGACACATGGCAGCACAATAAGACATGCTGTGTGGGTCACAGATCAATATGGCGCAACTGACCTGATAGGATGACATGTTAAGGTCAAGATCACTAACAGTTATGGACCCCACCATAAGGCCATGTCACGTTTATAAATAAGTTTGTTATCTGCAGCATCTGTGTCATTCTTAGGGGTTCCTCTTAAGGATGATGCATACTTTTCATGCCAAAATATTTCTCAACAAATGGGTGTGACACTATATAATATAAGTGTAAGATGCTAAAAAGGTCTTATTCTGTATTACACCATCATCATTAAATAACAGAGATCGCTTAGGCTACTTTGACACATCAGTTTTTTGCCGTCAGGCACGATCCGGCGTGATGCCGGAGCGCCGGATCCGGCTCCAACTATGTAAAAACGGAAGAAACGGATGCGTTTTTCTGCCGGATCTGTCTAGTGGATCCGGCAAAAAAACGGATCCGTTTCTTCCGTTTCGTCCAGTTTTTAATCCGTTTTTCAACAGATTACGACGGATCCAGTTTTTAAAAACGCCCATGGGGGTGCTCCAAAACATGATTGGCTACGGAAAACCTATATTTACAGTGTTCCTCCAGCCCATCTTTGACAGTTTGTAGAGGAGCAAGTGCAGGTTGGAGAGAAGAGAAAGTAGCTGGCTGGCGAAGATGGACGTTGTGATAGCAAACATTCTCAAGAATTTGGTTGATTTCACTGTTGAGGCAAATCGTTTGAAAGCGATTGTTCTGGAGAAGGAGAGAAAGAGACAGCAGCGCCTCATGTGCCAGCGCCGACGACATTTGTGGATCCACCCCATCACAGCCCAGAGAATGACACGTGGGGTGTGTTCTACACTCTTCATGGAGCTTAGAGGAAACTCTGAGAAATTTTTCGCATATGTTAGGCTGAAAATGGAGAACTTTGATTTAGTGCTGGAAAGAATTGGACACCTCATCAGAAGAAGTGACACATATTGCCGCTTCTCTATTTCACCGGCGGAGCGTCTGATGGTGACTCTTCGGTAAGCCATATTTCTTTGATCTGCTCGCTTGAGAGCACACTTGCACTGGAATGTTGTTGATGATCATTTGTAATAATTGTTTTTATAGTATCTCCAACTGTTGTAGCTGACATATAACTGTTATGTTATTGCTGTGAATTGGAAATCATTTTTCATCTTTTTTTTTTATTTATTCACAGATTCCTTGCAACTGGAGAATCCCTTTCGTCACTCCATTTCCAGTACAGACTTGGGATTTCCACCATATCTGGAATTGTGAAGAACACATGCCGTGCATTTGGGACTCTTTAGTTGACAAATTTATACCAGAGCCCACAACGGAGAGATGGCTTGAAATTGCTGACAAGTTCCAAAAAATATGTCAGCTTCCTAATTGCTTGGGTGCAGTGGACGGGAAACATATCCGCATTGTTAAACCTGCTGGATCTGGATCAGAATATTTTAATTACAAGAAGTATTTTTCCATTGTCCTCATGGCCATCGTTGATGCCAAATACAAATTTATAGCATTTGATATTGGGGCCTATGGCCAGTCTAATGATTCCCAAGTCTTTAAATTGTCAGCAATGGGCCGGCATCTCTATGGAAACACCTTACAATTTCCACCCCCTAGACTGCTGCCTGAAACATCTGGCCCACCAATGCCTTTTGTTTGTGTAGGGGATGAAGCCTTCCAGCTCTCAGAACACCTATTGAAAACGTACTCCAGCAGTGCATTGACACCTACAAGAAGAATTTTTAATTACCGCCTCACACGAGCATGAAGAATGGTGGAGTGCGCTTTTGGTATTCTGACAGCCTAATGGCGTGTTCTGTTGACCGCGATCAACCTCAAGATTGAAACCGTGGACGAGGTGATCAAAGCTTGTGTGGTCCTGCACAATTTTGTGATCTGCAAGGGACAGATTTCCATTGAGGACCACCCTGAAGAAACCACCTTGCATGATTACCTGAACATTACCTTTAGAAGTTCTGTGGCAGTTTCCAGAATGAGGGACAAATTTGCTGAATACTTTAATTCACCTGAACGACAAGTAGACTGGCAGGATGACATAGTTTGAAAACTTCTTCTGTTACCTTTTTAACCAAAATTCATGTACCTTCTGTAACCACATTATTTGACATTTTTGCCAAAGTTGTGTACCTTGTTGTTACCTACAGGATGTTACCATTTAACCAAAGTTGGGTACATGGATGTGTATTTTACCACAATAATTTTACCTTTTTGCCAAAGTTTGTACCTGGTTGTGTATTATCCAAAGTATTTTACCTTCTTAACCCAAAGTTGTGTACCTTGTTGTGGAGTACAGAAATACTGTCGATAATACACAACAATGTACCCAACTTTGGGTAAAAGGTTAAATACTTTGGATAATACACAACCATGCACACAACTTGGGTCAAAAGGTTAAATTATTTTACCTTTTACCTAAAGTTATGTACCTGGTTGTGGATACCCAATGAATTTAACCCTATGTAACCACATTTTTTTTGCCTTTGTTTTACTATTTAACCTTAGAAATAAAAGACAGACAACTTTTTGAACCAACAAAATTTTTTTTTTATTTTATGAATATTAATCATGTTTTCTTGAAAAAGATTTTTATTAATCACAAATACTTTTGAGTTTTAAATGGCAAAAAACTTTAAATTAACATAGTGTTGGGTGGAGACAATGCTGGAGGGGCTTCCACTTTGGGACACTTCGACATTGGGAGTGTGTAGAGAGGACTGGGATGATGGTGGTGGGGAAGGATTGGTAGGTAAAAGAGGTGAAGGGGTTGAAAAAGAATAAGAATGGGAGGACATGTGGGAGGCAGAACACGTGGTGGAGGGTGAAGAGGAGGGTTGGGCAGGGACTGGAGGCACAGAAGATGTGGTTGGGAAATGGTACGGGGAATAATGTTGGAATGTGGCAGGTTGGTGGTACGGGGCAGTTTGGTGGTACTGGGGAGATTGATGGTACTGGGGAAGTTGCTGGTACTGGGGAGGCTGCTGGTACTGTGAGGGCTGCTGGTATTGAATAAGAGAGGGAGGGAGGACAGTGGCTGAAGGGAGGGCATGTGTGGGTGCAATTACCGGGGTGGGTGGAGGAGCTTGGGAGGTAACCTGCGCTAGACCAGCATGGCACGAATGCATTACATGCATCTGCTGGCCAGGAGATAGCGCATCTATGCGCTCAACTACAGACCTAAAAAATGTGTGGTTTGGAGTTCGACTTGCATCTGAATGCATGCTTTGCAAAAGTGTTTTGACCTCAACAATGCTGTTGCTGAACATATTAAAGCCTGCAGCAATTTGCTCAGACAACACTTTGAGACAGTTTTGGAAAGATGCATTCAGATGCAAGAATTCTGGCACATAGCTCCTTTCCTGACCCCTCTGCTGCTGCCTCCCAGTACCCATAGGTGTACTAGAGGTGGCAGCGGCAGAAGGGTTGGGGTAAAGGGAAAGCTATTTCCTCACCAGCAGATTCATGCAATGGAGTCGGCCACGATGCTCCAGCACTGGTGGATGGGATGGAGGGATCACATGTGAGGGCAGGCTGTGAAGGTGCAGATGGGCGAGGGCAGTCGAAGTGTCCCTCGGTGGCGGGCTCCTGAAGGATTGCCCCAGAAGGGTCCAACTGTGCAGGCTCCCGAGTGCTGCTCACGGTGCTGATGAATAAAGAGAGAAAGAAAAAAAATTAATATATTGCTATTGCATGTCCCTGGCTGAAACAAAAAAAATATGTTAGACATGTTAAAATTTTTTGTACATGCGGTTTTTAATATTTACCTTCTGGTCACCATTGTTGTCCAGAGGAACGACAGGGCATGCGCATACTTGTACTTGCTCCTGTGTCCTCCAGAGCCACTCGGGGACCGCATTTCTTTGCTGAACTCCTTCTTGAAGCGATCCCTGAAAGACCGCCACCGCTTCACAATTCTCTCCCCTGAAAAGAGAAAGCCCAAATTGGTTACTATCCAACATCCGGGTTTCCCAAACTCCAGTCCTCAAGTCCCCCACGGGTCATGTTTTCAGGATTTCCATAGTGTTGCACAGGTGATAGAATCACAGATGCCTTGATGATACTTCCACCATCTGCGCAATACAAAGGAAATCCTGAAAACATAACCCACATAGGGGCCACGAGGACTAAAGTTTGGGAAACAATGGTTTACATGCAGCAACATTACTGAAAGGTGTATACTTACAGTTTTGAATCTTGGTCCGAGCATCGAGGTCCTCCCAGTGGTCCACAAGTTGGGCACAGATTTCCTCCCACATCTTCCATGTCACTATGAGATCGGCATGTCGGCGGTTACCCATGTTCCACAGCGGCTCCCTTTCTCGGATCAGATCAATGAGGAGGTCAATGTCCAGCCCCCCTCCTTACCGTCCGAGTCAGGAGCACGCTGTGAATCCTGGTAAAGAAAAAAAAAAAAAAAAAAAATTTGCCTCAAAACATGACCAAAAATAAAAAACCTAAAAGGCATTATACAAAAAAGCCAAAAGAAAAAATTTTAAAAAATGTGTACCAAAAAAGGTATAAAAATTAAAAAAAAAAAAATTTTTTGACAAAAGCCAAAAAAAGCGAAAAATGTTTTAAAAAAATTTGAAATAAAGGAGAAGAAAAAAATAAATAAAATAAAGGTACTTACACGATGACGACCGCCGTGTTGCAAATGCCGACTGCCTTGGGAGGCACTTCGATGACCTCTTGAATGGCCAACAGATTCCGAAGACTATAATAAAAAACAGAAAAAGATAAAAATTTGTGCTTGGATGTAGGCATATGTGCTGTGTGCAGTGTGATCTCTGCAATCATCTATGTCTATTTGTTGTCTGCAGTGTGATGTCTGTACTAAATTGTTTTCTATGTGTTGTGTGTACTGTGATGTTGTGTTTCCGCGATGTATGCAAGAATCTTACGAATTGCGAGCCCACTCCGGGTATCTCTCCACCCATTCGTTCTTCTTCTGGGAGCACCTCTTCAGCCACCTCTTCATCTTCAAATTCCTTTAAAGAAAAAAAATATATATATAATAATCTATCTATATATATATATCATCGTCTTATCATGTCATGTCTGTCTGTCTGTCTGTTACAAAACTCACGCGTAGGTGCTTGGTAGGATACGCCAGGGCGCGACAAATCAGCGACAGGCGCAATCCGGAGTTTGAAGGATACACGCCACCACTACCATCGGTTGATCAGCAGCGCTAGAAAAACATACAATAACAAAACAAAAAAGGAATATACTCCTCATCCAACGGCCCCCAGACTCTGTCCCTACTCTCACCACGCGCCCGGCATCTTCCGATCACAGTATATGCTTTGCTCAAAACACTGATGATGTCACTCTCGCCCAACGTCATGAGCGGTCTTTGGCGCAAAGCATTACTGGGAACAGAAGATGCCGGGAGCGTGGAGAGAAGAGAAAGAGTCCGGGGGCCATCAGCTAGTGAGTATATAATTTTTTATAAATTTTTACATCCTATCTTTTACTATTGAAGCTGCATAGGCAGCATTAATAGTAAAAAGTTGATTCAAATTGTCAGTCTACTTTACAAAAAAATATTTAAAAAAACACATTTTTTTACCTGTAAGCGCTGTCGATGCGAGGGAGGGCTCCCAGAAGAAGACATTACATCTACTGCTGGCGGCGTGTGCTGATCGTGGCCAACGTCTGATGCTGGTAGCGTCTGCTGCTGTGCAGCGTCTCCTGCTGCTGCCCAGCATCTGCTGCTGGCAGCGTTTGCTGCTGCTGGGCGGCATGTTATTCAGCTGCGCGGCGTCTGCTGCTGCTGGCGGCGTGTACTTCAACTGTGCGGTGTCTGCTGCTGCTAGCGGTGTGTACTTCAGCTGTGCGGCGTCTGCTGCTGCTGGCGGCGTTTGCTCCTGGCCGTCGTCTACAGCTGCTGCTGGCAGCGTCTGTTGCTGGCTGGCTGATGCCTTGATGGCCTTTTTAATGCTTTCTCCTTGGCAGGCTCCATGGGGGTTGGCCATCTTCTGAGCATGCTCAGACGTAAAACCCGGATCCGGCCACCGGATCCTTCTTTTGCCGGATCCGGCGCATTGCGGCGTCCATAGACTTCCATTGTTGCAAAAAACAGAATCGCCGGATCCGGCGTTTCCGGCTTTTTTGTTGGAGACAAAAAACATTACTGTTGCCGTTCTTTGCAGACGCCGGAAAGCAAAGTTTCGTGGATCTGGCAAAAACCGGACGAAATGCAAGGCCATGCGGCATGATCCGGCGCTAATACAATTCAATGGAGAAAAACCGGATCTGGCTTTAGATTTAGCCGGATTCGGTTTTTAAAAAAATAGCCGGATCGCGCCTGACGGCAAAAAACTGATGTGTGAAAGTAACCTTAGAAGAGAGGAATCGAGAAATGAGATGTTTTCCGCATGTTTCTGGCAGCTGTCTAGCCCTCCTCCCACATCCCATCTGAACTTTATCGTAACAGCACTATTGTTTGCAACTTCATATTACTCAACTATCATTTTTACACGTCTGCTTGTAAACTACAAGAATCTAGACTAGGAGATCCTAGTTCAGGATTCCTGGAAACAATTATGTGTAGGGGGTTGATTTGAAACATACACAAACAATGCAGACCGTTTCTTATAAAGCCTAGAGCTATAATGTTTATGCCAAGCTTACAGAATATTTTCTCAATATTAGACGTTTTTCTGTATATTATTTTATTTTCTACCTGGCTATACTAGAAGTGCACCAGAGCAGAAGATGGGCAAGCAAAGTACTGAAGAATCCACACTGTGTCGGTATATTTACAATTGGATGGACTCTCAAAATCGGGGTGAAGATAATATTTAATTAACAAAGGAAACATTTATGTGAGCTTTTGAATACAATTAGGATTCAATAATAAAGGGTGAGCCACATTGGCCTTGCCAGGTTTCATAGAAAGGTGACCTTGTATTTGCATATAGTTGATTTATTGTCGGACATAGTGATGGTTGTCTAATTAGTAAATGGTATGGCAGAGGACATAACACATGTTTGTTGTGGCTTCATTCTCTTATACATATAGTACAAATGTTCTTTTAGGACAATGTTGTCTTAAAAAAGGCTATAGAATTTCTGGAAAGAGCATCATGCCAACCATTAGACATGGGGGTGGATCAATCATGCTTTGGGGTTGTGTTGAAGCCAATGGCATGGGGGACATTTCATGGGCAAGAAGGAAGAATGGATTCAATGAAATTTCAACAAATTCTTGATGCAAACATAACACCATCTGTAAAAAAGCTGAAGTTGAAAAGAAGATGGCTTTCACAAATGGAAAATGATCACAAACACACATCAAAATCCATAGATGACTTCAAAGGTGCAAGCTGAAGGTTTAACAATGGCCCTCACAGTCCCCTGATCTGAACATCATTGAAAATCTGTGGCTAGACTTCAAAATAGCAGTGCAATGTAGCAATGTAAGATGACCCAGGAATTTCACAGAACTGGAAGAATTTTCCAAGGAAGAATGATTGAAAATCCCTCAAATAAGAATTGATAGACTCATGGCTGGCTACAATAAAGGATTACAAGCAGTGATACTTTCAAAGGGTGGTACTACAAGCTACTAACCATGGCCAAACTTTTGCCTCTGCCCATTTTCCTTTTTGTAATTTTTAAAAAGTAAAAAAGAAAAAAAAAAATATATATATTTTGCCTAAAATACAAAGGAAACGTGCCATCTTTAACGTTAGCCCTTTTAGATATCATTTCATCTTCAACTTGCTTAACTCTTCACAACAACAGTAATTTTGCCCAGGGGTGCCAAACTTTTACATGTCACTGATATATATATATGTACTTATTTATATACACTCATTATTGTATGACTCTCCAACTCCTTGGTAAACAAGTTACCCTTAGTCGCAGACAAATGTTTCAAATATTAACTTTGTCCAGAGCACCCACTGTCATTTTTCTAGACCCCGATTTTTAAGTTTCTGCGCATAGTTGAGGCGCCTGGCCTTTTTCAACGTCTCAGGTGTGGCCTTTTGGCCACAATTCATCCATGAAAACCACTTCTGGACAGACTTCTCTGAACACTGGATAGGTGATGCTGGGTCACACTTATTACTATCAGTTCAGAATTGATGGAATTGCTGGAATCTTCAGATTTAGAAGAAAATTAAGTATGATATGTCCTATATCTGCTGCACTAAGTTTCCTTTGGCTCACCACTGCGTATAAGGTTCTCATCATTGCCCATTTCTTGGTGCTTTTGTAAGGGTGTATGGGACTGTTAATACTCCACTCCTTTGCTTTGCGTTGATACTGTGAATATTATGTGCCTAATGTACAGTGGGGAAAAAAAGTATTTAGTCAGTCAGCAATAGTGCAAGTTCCACCACTTAAAAAGATGAGAGGCGTCTGTAATTTACATCATAGGTAGACCTCAACTATGGGAGACAAACTGAGAAAAAAAAATCCAGAAAATCACATTGTCTGTTTTTTTTTCATTTTATTTGCATATTATGGTGGAAAATAAGTATTTGGTCAGAAACAAAATTTCATCTCAATACTTTGTGATATATCCTTTGTTGGCAATGACAGAGGTCAAACGTTTTCTGTAAGTCTTCACAAGGTTGCCACACACTGTTGTTGGTATGTTGGCCCATTCCTTCATGCAGATCTCCTCTAGAGCAGTGATGTTTTTGGCTTTTCACTTGGCAACACGGACTTTCAACTCCCTCCAAAGGTTTTCTATAGGGTTGAGATCTGGAGACTGGCTAGGCCACTCCAGGACCTTGAAATGCTTCTTACGAAGCCACTTCTTCATTGCCCTGGCGGTGTGCTTTGGATCATTGTCATGTTGAAAGACCCAGCCACGTTTCATCTTCAATGCCCTTGCTGATGGAAGGAGGTTTGCACTCAAAATCTCACGATACATGGCCCCATTCATTCTTTCATGTACCCGGATCAGTCGTCCTGGCCCCTTTGCAGAGAAACAGCCCCAAAGCATGATGTTTCCACCACCATGCTTTACAGTAGGTATGGTGTTTGATGGATGCAACTCAGTATTCTTTTTCCTCCAAACACGACAAGTTGTGTTTCTACCAAACAGTTCCAGTTTGGTTTCATCAGACCATAGGACATTCTCCCAAAACTCCTCTGGATCATCCAAATGCTCTCTAGCAAGCTTCAGACGGGCCCGGACATGTACAGGCTTAAGCAGTGGGACACGTCTGGCACTGCAGGATCTGAGTCCATGGTGGCGTAGTGTGTTACTTATGGTAGGCCTTGTTACATTGGTCCCAGCTCTCTGCAGTTCATTCACTAGGTCCCCCCGCGTGGTTCTGGGATTTTTGCTCACCGTTCTTGTGATCATTCTGACCCCACGGGGTGGGATTTTGCGTGGAGCACCAGATCGAGGGAGATTATCAGTGGTCTTGTATGTCTTCCATTTTCTAATTATTGCTCCCACAGTTGATTTCTTCACTCCAAGCTGGTTGGCTATTGCAGATTCAGTCTTCCCAGCCTGGTGCAGGGCTACAATTTTGTTTCTGGTGTCCTTTGACAGCTCTTTGGTCTTCACCATAGTGGAGTTTGGAGTCAGACTGTTTGAGGGTGTGCACAGGTGTCTTTTTATACTGATAACAAGTTTAAACAGGTGCCATTACTACAGGTAATGAGTGGAGGAAAGAGGAGACTCTTAAAGAAGAAGTTACAGGTCTGTGAGAGCCAGAAATCTTGATTGCTTGTTTCTGACCAAATACTTATTTTTCCACCATAATATGCAAATAAAATGAAAAAAAAACAGACAATGTGATTTTCTGGATTTTTTTTCTCAGTTTGTCTCCCATAGTTGAGGTCTACCTATGATGCAAATTACAGATGCCTCTCATCTTTTTAAGTGGTGGAACTTGCACTATTACTGACTGACTAAATACTTTTTTTCCCCACTGTATATATTTGCTGTGTTGTGTACCTGATATTAGGGAAAGCGTAGTGCCCCTTTTTGGCCACTAGATGGTGAGCATTTTAGTGCATATAGTGAAACGAAAAAAGTGGTTTGGTACCGTGTTAGCCAGTAGAAAAAAATATTTAAAGTGCTCTCAGTGAGAGAAACAAAATAGGAATCTTGTGGGCGTGATACCTTTTAATGGCTAACAAATAATAGTAAATGATGTTACAAAGCAAGCTTTCGGGACTGCTTATGTCCCTTCATAAGGCTGATATAACAAAATATTTGAAGAAACCTTATTTATATACAAACAACCTATATAAGAAACAAATCCTCCAATGGATTTTTTTCATATAAAAATAAATTTTTATTGAGCAATGTCATAAAAGTTAAAAAAAGGGATGATGACACACAGAAAAACCAATGTAAAACATTGTGCGGGAGGAAAAGTTTTTTTTACCCTGTATATAACAGTAAGTGCCAAAGCCCAGATTTCCAAAAAATAATAATTACAATAATAAAGTTTAAAGCAAGTGGGATTTGGAAGTCACAAAAAATAACTAAGAGCTCAAAAACAAATCCAAAAGGACAAATTATGGGGTTAAATATTTATGCAAATTTGCAGAAAAAAGCACCAATTATTATTCCATAGATATTACAAATAGCCCAGAGAAACTACCTAAAGCTGAATTTTTTGCACACCATGGCCACACAATATATAAATAATCCACATGAAATGAAACAATAATGATGCAGCTAGAATAATAAACAAAAGACTAAAAAAGGTGCAAATATTTACCCAGTGTCCAAGACCGCCACAACGTACCCCCTTGACATGCGTTTTGATTTTCTTCCTCTTCCACCCCTTCTGAGGGACCGTTCCTGTCAGACTAATCTGATGAGTTTCTATGAAGAACTAAGTTCCGGACTGGACCAAGGGAACGCAGTGGACGTGGTGCATATGGACATTTACGATGCCTCGTAAACCCATGTTGATATTGGGTCATGAGGTTATTCTTCTTCAGATACTCCAGTTATAGCATCTCTTAGAAAACACTACAGTATTTTACCCACAGTAGAGGTTAAGCTTACTGGCCTATAATTTCCAAGTTCTGTTTTTGTCCCCTTTTTGAATATTGGTCCCACATTTGCTATACGCCAGTCCTGTGGTACAGACCCTGTTATTATGGAATCTTTAAAGATTAAAAATAATGGTCTATCAATGACTGTACTTAATTCCTGCAGTACTCGAGGGTGTATCCCATCCGGGCCCAGGGATTTCTCAACTTTAGTGTTTCTTAGAAACCACCGTACTTCCTGCTGTGTTAAGCAGGTGACATATAATGGAAAATTTTTGTTATCACTGATCATGTTATCCATTATGGGATTTTGTTGTGTAAATACTGTGAAGAAAAAAAAAAAATTTAGCATATTGGTTTTTTCCTCATCCTCATCCACCATTTTCCTCATCCTCATCCAACATGTGGAACATGTTAATGTTGTGAAGAATATGGATGTGCTGTGTAAAGAAATCAGTAAAGTTGTTCTTTTGAAAGTTGAAATGGACTGCGTCTCTATTCATGTGGAACCGTCTATAGGGAGCCTTCAGCAGTGCAGAGAGGACTCTGACGGTGCAAAAAGCGAAGCCACAGGTATGCAGAGTAATGGACACTATTTTCATGTGATAGGAAGCCAGGGCACAGATACACCGGTGTCCTTGGCCATGACTATGGCCCTGGACCTCCCTCAAAGCACATCTTAACACCTCAGTCTGCATTGAAATCTTTACATGGGAAACATCTTAACATCATGTTGATGCAGTATAACTAACCTGTGTCTTGCTGTTTTACTCAGTCTTGTCATGGTGTGGGTTTGTGTGACATTAAACTGTCATCCAGAACCTCACCTTTGTAGCAGAGTTTGGCTGTTCCTTTCCCAGTTTTAAGCCTTCTTCACAGCTATTTCTGTTTCACTTAATTAATGTGTTTCAATCTACATATGAAACTGATGATCATTGTCACTTGTTGACATAACTGGTTTCACATACACCTGACTATAATCCTTCCAAATCCTGGACTTTCAAGTTCACCTAGAAGAATTGATGCTATTTTGAAAGCAATGGATGGTTACATCAAATATTGATTTGTTTTAGATTTCTCTTTTGTTCATTTACCTTGCAATTTGTTAATTGATAAAAATAAACTATTAACACTTATTTTTGTAAAACCTTCTTACTTTCCAGTATTTTTCCACAGATGCCTAAAATTTTTGCACAGTAATACATATTTATCTACTATATAATCGTCTTATTCTGTCTGTCTGTCTGTAACTGCGACCAATCAGTGACAGGAGCAGTCGGGCGCAGCGCTCAATGTGCGGATGGTAACCAGGGTCCAGAGGAGAGGAGACTCTCCTCCAGGCCCTGGGTAGCCTAAACCTGTAAAAAATAGAATTAAAATAAAAAATAGTGATATACTCACCTTCCGATGGCTCCCAGACTCTTTCCCTCCTCTAACCACGCGCCCAACACCTTCCGGTCCCAGTAATGCTTTGTGCGAAGGGCCGGAGATGACGTCATCAGCGGTGTTTCGCGCAAAGCATTACTGGGACCGGAAGATGCGATCGGGGGCCCTCGGAAGGTGAGTATATAACTATTTTTTATTTTAACAGTGACTCTAGAATACCCGATGCAATAGAATCGGGCCACCATCTAGTATTTACATATATATGTGCATATCTATAGCTATATCAGTACATCAAAAAATCACATAAAAAATTTGAAAGTTAATTTTTTGTGGGGTTGGATTTTCCTGATACATGTGAATGTGGTATAAAAAAATGTAAGCTAGAGGAGTTGATGTATTAGAAACATTTTTGTACAGAACTCCACAGGATATAATATAACACAATTCGCTATTAAATAAACCTGCCATATTTACCATTTATTATTCTACCAATATTTATTTCCGAATTAATCTTTTAATTTGTGACTGTATGCCGACCTCACATCTCAATAACATCCCATTCACACACAGCCTTGTCCTCACAAACATAACACGTGCTAGAATACCAACTAATCTGGTCTGCGGAGGCCCTTGGGTGAGACATCATGCAAGCCACCTCCACATTTTGTATGGAGACAAAAAAAGGGTAAATTGCTTCATGACTGTGCTATACAGTGTCAGGATTAATTAATGCCGCTTTATTCTCCCCCACAAGCGACACTTGGGAGGTCTGGACTTGTCGCTATCCCACATTTGCTCCTTCTTATATTCTGCAACTAAAAACTATAGAAAGAAATATGTTTTTACCAGTTCTTATTTGGATAGTTTGTTTATGTACAATCCTTTTGGCCTGCAAATTTTAACAAATGATAAGAATAAATATTAAATACCCAATTCGGATGTTTTGGATTGTAATGAGTATAGTGGAGCAGAAACATACTGACAGGTGTGGGTGTCAGGAAGTTCTCAAGTTGCTGAATGTCTCTCGCTTGCTCTCTTCTTACATAGTGCTCTTTTGTCTGACATCCTCTTTATCCCGCCACCCACCACACATCTTTTCCACAACTACTACAGGAAGATGCCTGTGTTTTTATGAATGGATTAGAAAGTGTATTGAGCAAATATACAAAATGTGAATTTTGTCTTTTTTTGGTCTTTCAAACAGTGATGCTGGGTAAATCCCAGGACGTACTTTAAAAAATAAACTATTAAAGAATCAAACATCTCACAACTCTTATGTACACGGTGCATACTATGATAGATAGAGATATATTTTTATAATCGATAGAGATATATTTTTATACAGAGTGCCTCTGAGCTCTTCTTCTTCCGTGGCATAGATTGTAAGTATCCATCAAACCGTAGCCTCAGATGTTCACCACTCTACAGACATACAGCGGCATAGGCTGCTCATAGATTACCATTGTAAAACACTTAGACATGATGGACTTTAAGGTTTGGAGGATATTTGCCTCTGCCATACTAAAGAAAATCCTGCTTTGGCAACCTAGTTTTAGGGCATAACTAATATGGGTGGTACATTACAGATATCAATGAAATATATCCAAGATATCCGTTCTATAGGGAGATGAAATGCAATGCAGCACCTCATAGTGTATACGTAGCCTTTCAAAACGCTGCTTATTCCTGCTTCTCATTTCCTCCCATATTGCAAAATTTGGGATTGATATCCATTTTTGTTGATAAATAAAGATTTGCAAAGAATTTTGTGTATTAGAGATGAAAAGATCTGGCAAAATTCTAAATTGCCTGTCCGCACAGATTTACCAGGAAAATTGAATTGCAGAGACGTTACTCTCTTCAAAATTAATGTCACTTATTACGCTCTGGGGCCTCATATCTCTCTGTCCGCTTTCCGCTTCCGCTGTTATCTGTCTGTTGTCCGGTCTTTAGTGTCTCCGGCACGTCACATCTCCAGCCCTGTGTTCATTGTAGGCTTGGGCTTCTGGATAGGATTACACCCTAAAGTGAGGTACACATAACCTCTGTGCACTGTGACCAGAAGTTGCAGCCTTGTGTTCACTCTAAAGGCTCCGTCTCACATAGCGAGATCGCTGAAGCGTCACCGATTTTATGACACAACAGCGATCTCGCTACATGTAACACATAGCGGCAATCGTGATCGTGCTCGAATGTCCTAGGCCATTTTTTCATCGCTGGCGGCCTGCTGGCCAGGTCGCGACGAGCGACCTTGTTGGCGACACAGAACTCATGGATGCAGGCGTGAGTTGTCAGAAAAGCTGCTGTGTGACAAGGTACCAAAGACCGCCAAGGTCGTTATATGGATCGCTGTCGGATTGCTGCGTCGTTGAAGAGATCTGCCTGTTTGGTAGCTTACTAGCGATCATGTAGCAACGCACCAGCGATCCTTACAAGGTCGTATCGTTGTCGGGATCGCTGGTGTGTCGCTATGTGAAACAGGACCCTAAGGCATGGTCTTCCTGAAGTTAGTAGGTCCCAGAACATTCATAGGGAACTCAAGGGCCAGCTCACGGCCACAAGCCTACTTAATGCCGGCATAGAGTGAGCTTAGGGCCAGTAATGTGGGACAATGGAGGCTTGGAGGTCTGGGCAACAGGCAGGGAACAGCGGGGGTGGCTGCAGAAGTGAGCAGTGATTTGTTTAGGCTTTTTTCAACTTTTTGCCAGCCCCCTACTGTTCAGCAAAATGGTGGCAGCAGCTGAATTCGCATGGAGCAAATTGCAACAAATGTGTATTCTCCAGAATGAGAACTTTTGTAAAATTTGGGTAGAATTTGATTCTACAGAAATATATTCACCCATCTCTAGTGTATATGATATATTTATATATTGAGATGTTATTTACACTATGTCGAGCATCTTTGGCTACATTATGAGAATGTCTGATCTTAATGGTCAATGTACACTAGGGTGACCGCAAAAAATCGATGTCGGAATTTTGTCCGTCTGGACCCCACAAAACGATTCCCCTTTCCAGATATTGAGATAGCCAAAATTTGAGCTCGATCAAACGACGTTAACCCATGCCGCTCGTCGCTCAAAGTTTGAAAAAAATCCAAATTGAGGTATTTTAAGATTTAGGTATTTTGCATAGTCTGTTAGACTATAAAGAATGTGACAACAACATTGCAGAAATAGCCCTGACCAAATTTTCGAACCATTTGTGGTATTTGAATGCAGAGTTGGTGGGATTATCGTTTTTTGATCCCACCATTACAGACAATGAAAAGTTGTTAATGGCTAATAAATTGCTCAGTAGCACAGATGAACCATCAGAGCACGCTAGGGTTGTAAATCCAAAAGTTAGGAAAGAAAAATTAAAAGAGGTGGGAAGTAACCGACTTTAACGACCTTCTGACAAAAGATGAAGAACAAAAGCAATATGTCCTGCAAGTTGTAAGCAAATGCTGAGCATGATATTCTGACGTTTCAAAAACTACTTTAACAAAAGCTCTAGAATAGATTAGATAACTATGTAAAATTATCAACTCATGTAGGTTAGCGTGCTCTGATGGTTCATCTGTGCTACTGAGCAATTTATTAGCCATTAACAACTTTTCATTGTCTGTAATGGTGGGATCAAAAAACGATAATCCCACCAACTCTGCATTCAAATACCACAAATGGTTCGAAAATTTGGTCAGGGCTATTTCTGCAATGTTGTTGTCACATTCTTTATAGTCTAACAGACTATGCAAAATACCTAAATCTTAAAATACCTCAATTTGGATTTTTTCAAACTTTGAGCGACGAGCGGCACGGGTTAACGTCGTTTGATCGAGCTCAAATTTTGGCTCTCTCAATATCTGGAAAGGGGAATCGTTTTGTGGGGTCCAGACGAACAAGATTCTGACATTTTTTCCCCCCCATATGAGATCCGGTCACCCTAATGTACACGCGTATTTAATGTGAAATTTTTTGTAGGAAGTTCTGCCACTGTCCTATTCACCTGGAACAACCCAATTCAGGCAAATATAATCAATTTTCAACCCCAGAATTTTCTGCAACAAAATCTGCAATCTGGGAGTTTACCCTTGGAATCAGAAAGGTACAATGGACAGACGAAGGTAACTGGCATGTGCAGAGAACACTGGGTGCCATAATGTGATGATGAATATTAGAAAATCTCTTACATCCACATATCAGTATCGTTATTGTTACGCGTGTTCTCCCATGTACTACTGTTTCTAGTAAGCCCGTGCCATATTGGTGCCGAGAGTTCACTGTTGTCCTAGGTGTCCTGTTAATCATTGTCGCTGTGTGCCAGTCTAGCAGCTGTCCATGGTACTGAGTGGGTGTACAAGAAGCTTTTCCACCCTCACATTTCCCATTTATACCTCTCAGTATGTAAGAAAGGGTCACTGTACTGACTGTTAGGCAAGACCTCTGACTTCTGTGCCATTGATAGGCACAATATATATATTTTTAGATTCTCAAGACCCAGACATTTTTTTTCATTTTTGCCTCCACACATTTCAGTAGCCTTTCTTTGGTTTTGGTTTTGCTTTTTGGTTTCTTTATTTTTCTATTACTAAAATACAAATATAAAAAAAGTTGTTTGGGGGCAATATTTATTATGGTTTATTTCTAGTATTGCTCATGTTTTGTATCAAATGACTTGTTACATTAATTATCCTGCTTATTACACTTCTTTGGATACTTAATGTGTGTAGTTTACTTTTTCTTACACTTATGTACCAAAATGTAATTATGGTGCTTGCAACATATTGTAAACCGATTTCTTATGTTTTATTATTATTATTATTATTATTCTACTTCTTCTTCTCCGCATTTGCTGCAATTAATGCGGCCCGAACCGCTTGGCGCGTTTCGAAGCCCTCGGTGGGGACAGGTGTACTATGTATTTTTTGAGTCGATCCGATTTGTAGTTTTTTAAAAAATCGCATTTTAAAGGGGTTGTCCGGGCTTTTCACATAATTTCAGTGCATATCTGGGCTGCAGAATGCTGACAATAAGTAATTTACCTTCTGTGGCCAGTTTGTAGGGTTTGCTAGATATCATCTCTTGCTTGTAAGAAAAACATCCAGGGGGTGTGTGTTCTGACATTGAAATTAGAACTGGTCGTTTCCTCTTACTCTACTAAAAATATGCCGTCTGTAGCAACAACCCCACCCTCCATAGCTACAGGCCCTCCCCGACCACATGAACAGGCCCTCCTCACACAGTAACAAATCCTCCCCCTCTAGCAGCCTCAGTGCAGAGAGCAGGACCCCCCAGCTGCTCCTCCCCCAGACTCATGCTGAACAGTGATCTATGGAAAGTGAAACTAGTGAGGAGGAAATGACCAGTTCTCATTTCAATACCGGAACACACCCCCCTGGACGTTTTTCTTACAAGCAAGAAATGATATCTAGCAAACCCTGCAAACTTGACACAGAAGGTAAATTACTTATTGTCAGCATTCTGCAGCCCAGATATGCCCTGAGATTATGTGAAAAGCCCGGACAAACCCTTTAAGCAAAAATTTTCCTATAGGAATTAATGGCGACCTTTCCATGACCCACAACTGACATGGATTGAAGCCTCAGTGCAGGTGCAGTGACCTTACAAAGATCGCTGATTCAAGGTCTTTGGTTTGTGCCAAAGTGGCCAAAGTGGCTACCGAGGTGCCGCATGTGCCAAAGTGACTACCAAGTGGGCAAAGTGGCTACCGAGGTGCTGAATATGCCAAAGTGGCTACCAAGTGGCCAGAGTGGCTACCGAGGTGCCGAATGTGTCAAAGTGGCTACCAAATGGCCAAAATGGCTACCGAGGTGCCGAATGTGCCAAAGTGGCTACCAAGTGGCTACCGAGGTGCCGAATGTGCCAAAGTGGCTACCAAGTGGCCAAAGTGGCTACTGAGGTGCCGAATGTGCCAAAGTGTCTACCAAGTGGCCAAAGTGGCTAGTGAGGTGCCGAATGTGCCAAAGTGGCATCACTACATCACCCCCATTGGCTTCATATACAACCCATCCCAGGTTGTGCCATCGCTATACACAACATGATACACTGCTGTAAAGCTGGCAGCGCTGTTCAAGCACCATGTATTTCCTTCAGGAAATGCCCATCTACTTTACATTATATCTTGCGGGCGGAGCTTATCATTTTTTATTACAGATATTTGTGGGTTTTTTTCCCTGATGATTTGATATGATTTTTGTACATACTCCCCCCCAAATAAAAATCATAAAAGATCTCTGAAAATTACATTTTTTTTGCTTTAGTCTTTAGGGCTATACAGTAATGTGTATAATGCAACATGTAGCTGGTGGAGTTACATTGTGTCATCAGATTTAAAAATAACCTGTGACCATCCATTACAGGAGTAACTAAGGTTCCCACAAAGTGTCCACCCAAAAACCAACAGAGCAAAAATCTCTATTTACCTATTTATTTCACTCACTTATATAGCACCATTAATTCCACAGCGCTTTACAGACATAATCACTGCAGCCATTGTGGCTCACAATCTATATTCTTTATCAGTATGCCTTTGGAGTGTTGGAGGAAACCAGAGAATCCGGAGGAAACACTCGCAAACATGGGGAGAACATACAAACTACTTGCAGATGTCGTCTTAGGTGGGATTTGAACCCAGGACCCCAGTGTTTTACTGTACCAACAGGGTTCCCTTTAACATTAAAAAGAATCTGTCAGCAAGATCGATCTCCAAAAACCTCATATATGGGCATGCAGATCTTTGAAATGTAAATTTATCAACATTTTTATATCTTCTATCTGTTGCTGCATTTTCAAGTAATTAGCGTTTTAAATCATTTGCAAATCATATGCAAAGTGCTATGTGTGTGACAAAGCACTTTAGGAGCCACTGACTCTGGAGGTTCTTTCCGCACAAAGCACTGTCTGATTTCCTTGCCTGGCACATGACATCACACAGGAGTGGCTATCAATCAAGCTAAAGAGGCTGGTGTTGGGTGGTGAAACAATTTTGGGAGGCAGTGGCTCCTGGAGTGGTTTGTCATGCCCAGATCACTTTATCCATTATTTGCATATGAACAAAAATGCTAATTTCTCAGAAATGCAACAACAGGCAGAATATATAAAGGTGCCAATGATTTTACATTTCAAAAATGGGCATGTCCCTATATATGCCATATTGATGAGCTGATTTTAGTGACAGATTTCCTTTAGGTACAGGACTGTTTCTAATCTTTACTCATTATCTTGCCCTTTGTGTCTATCTATAGCAGATAGAGAAGTGGATGTTGGTGAACAGTCACAATCTCAAGATTTCTGAATCATAAAAAAACAGTTATAAATTTGCTGACACTTTTGACCATAACTGAATTTTTATGTTCTCAAGAAACCACTCTAGATAATAAGACAATAAATGTGATATACAAATATGTTTCCAAGAAAATAAAGTATGAAAGGGTTGATGTCCTGAGAATGGTTTTCTGCATCCATATGATGTAAGATTGAGTCAGGCTGTTCACATGGCTAACTTACATAGTAATATAGTTGTCACATAACTGTATACATTAGTCTTCTTCCGAATAGAACATTTTAGAAGGGAATTCCTAAAAATCTTGTGATTTCTGTAAACTGGATATACTGTTCTTCAACTATTTATGCACATGGAGCAAATTACAGATCATACCAGAGCCCAAGCCTGATATGTACTCAACTGTGTCCACCAGGTGCCTTCTGCGGGTCACTCAGTGGTTATCTGGTCATGTATTTCCCATAAGAATAGTCATCCTTCATAAGTCATTTGTTCATTTTTACTGTAATCCCAGTTTATACCATGATTCCCACTAACCAGAATTGTATTCTGCGCTATGAACTTTTCTCACCTTTTCCAAAAAACAAGTGAAGCTTGTCGTTCATTTACTACGGTCAAAGTGACCGTAAAAAAATGCCCATTTCAATAAAAATTACTAATCTTCAGGCCATATTCAATTGAGCTGCAAATATTGCTAAGATTACCCCAATCTACAGTTCCTACCTAGATGTGAGTGTGTTTTCATGAAACCTCTTTCAGTATGTGCTCTAAGGGTACGTGGACAGGTTGAGTTATTGGCAGCAGATTTTTCTGCACCCAAAACAACAGTGTTGTCAGGAAAATATGTGCGCTTTATTGCTGTTTTAAAGTGCTTTTTTTGCTGCATTTTTACTCGGATTTTTTACCCATTCATGTGAATGGGTGAATATATGATTTTATGATATCTAATTCTGTCTGCGCTCACATTAATGGGAAAAAACAAAGAAAATAATTTACTATGGTGCTAGAATGCCAGTACATATAAGGTGTAAAAAGTGGAATAATTTATGCATTTAGATGATTTTACATTTACCTTAACAGTTAAAAACAGTGTCTAGAACAATGGGGTACAGCTAAGAGAAGTATAGGCCAAATCTTTGGCACAAAACTTTGCCGAATATGTATGGCAACTAGGTAGCAGCAGTGAACTGGTCTTGGATGTTTCCATCATGATAAAATCATATGATGATCTACGTTTGGTCAAGTAAAACCAGAGGAGATCTGGTTACTGTATTACTAATACAGGCACCAAAATGCAACTGAATAATAGTAGTTTGAAATCTGCATATGGATGAAAAAAGTGCCGTATTTTTTGGACTGATAAATCCAAAGGGAGTTCGTAGCTATATTCCGCGCTGCCGCTTTAGACAAATTCCAGGAGAATGTTGTATGATTGCAGGGGTCTCATGCCCCCTTCATCAGGAAATACCACAAAATACATACAGGTATCACAGACATAAATAGGTTTGAGCGTCCTTTCAAACCTATTTATGTCTGTGATACCTGTATGTATTTTGTGGTATTTCCTGATGAAGCGGGCATGAGACCCCTGAAATGCGTAGAATAAAACCACTGCAATCATACAACATTCTCCTGGAATTTGTCTAAAGCGGCAGCGCGGAATATAGCTACGAACTCCCTTTGGATTTATCATTTCTTCTGGTCACTGAAGACCTGTGGATCTGCAGCAGCCGCTACCTACACGCTCTTATCTCATCCTAACCAGGTGAGCGACTCCGGCTAACTCCTGTGCCCACTGCTGAAGAGAAATTAATATTCACTGCATTCCACAAGCAGAGCAGGGCTGCCGGAATAATCACCAGGACTGTTCCTCACAGAGAGCAGTGAGTATTCCTTGCTCTTCAGTACACTACATTAGTGAATCTTATTCATTGTCGTTTTCCCACTTTGCGCTTTTGCCACTTTGTTTCCACCTGTTTTTGGAGGGTAAAAAAAATGTAAAAAAATTTTCCTTACAGATATGAACCATGAAAACATTTTTTCAACTCTACAGCATGTTAATTCTTTTATGCGTTTTGACCTATTCAAATGAATCCATTATTTTACCACTGTAAATGAACAAGTTTCATTTGCGTTTTGGAAAAGGTGATAAAAGTGCACAGAATAGGCTAGAATGCCGGTTAGTGGGAATCATGGTCGGAAGTGGGATTACAGTAACAATGAACATATAAGGAGTATGACTGATTGTATAGGAAATACCAGATAACCACCGAGTGCTTGGGTTCTTGCATGATCCCTGTAATCTGCTCCATGTGCATAAATAGTTGAAGAACAATATCAGCAGTTTACAGAAATCACAAGATTTTCAGGAACTCCCCTCTAAAATGTTCTGCGCCGAAAAGTAAGGTTAATTTTCTACAGTAACGTGACAAGTATGTACTTCGGCAAGTTACCGCATCCTCATGAACAGCCTGACTCACTCTTACATTATATGGATGCAGAAAACCATTCTCAGGACATGAACCTTTTTTCCCTGGAAACACCTTTGTATATTAAATATGCATTGTTTTATTATCCACATTAGTTTCTTAAAAACATCAAAATCTAAAACAGACAGAAGATTGCTAATAAAGTTTTAAATAATAACTTTTTTAAGTTATTGAATTATTGGGGATGTGTATGTTTATCTCCACTACATTATCACTTCTACATCTGCTATAGACAAATGATAGGTAAAGATTAGACGCCATCTTGGTCTTAAAGTTAAGTATGTTTGACTACTGAACGTCTAAGGGTATGTGCACACAGTGCTGCAGATCCGCAAGTCATGTACAGTACAATGTTAATCTATGGAAATTAAAAACCGCTGTGCACATGCTGCGGAAAAATCAGCGCGAAAACGCTGCATTTTTTTTTCCGCAGCATGTCAATTCTTTTGGCAGATCTGCAGCATTTCTGTATCCATTGACTTGCATTGAGTCAGGCATATCTGCAGCAAAACTGCAGGTCTAAAAAAGATCTGCGGTTTTGCTGCAGATCGGAAGGGGGTAGAGTGTGGGCGAAGTGTGGGCGTGACTGTGTGTGTGTATGGTGTGTGGGCGGTGACTGGGAGTGTATGAGTGTGTGGGCTGTGTGTGTGGATGGAGTCTGCGGGGCTGTCTGGGGGGTCTGTGGGGCTATGCGGGGCTCATCGGGCTGTCCGGGGGTCTGGTGGGGGCTGTGCAGGGGGTTACTGGGGCTGTGCGGGGCTCATTGAGCTGTCCAGGGGTCTTGTGGGGGGTTACCGGGGCTGTGCTGGGCTCAGCGGGCTGTCCGGGGGTCTTGCGGGGGATTACCGGGGCTGTGCGGGGCTCATCGGGCTGGAGTCTAGCGGGGGCTGTCCTGGGGGTCTGCGGGGCTGTGCGGGGGGGGTCTTCGGGGCTGTGTGTGTGTGTGTATGCAGGCATCGTCCGATGGGACTACAAGTCTCATCGGGCTATGCCTGCTACTCTATCAGTGAGTGACACATTAGCCAATGATGGGACAGTAGTAGTCCCATCATCCGGCTAATGTATTGAATGTAAAAAAAAACATACAGAACATATATCATACAGAACATACATATAACATACAACACATAACATAGAGTACATACTCACCAATCACCTAATTCCCCGAAGCCCTCGATCACCTGTAATAAAAATATAATAATAAACCAACCTATACTTACCTTTCCACCGTAGTCCAATTAATAACGAGTGTCCCATGACGATCTCCCATGGAGAGCTGCCACATCAGCTGATGTGACCGCTCTCCAGGGGCTCCAGCAATGAAATGAGAGGCGGAGGTAATCCTCCGCTGTGTATCCCTCCACCAAAAGAGGTCCCATAACCCTAACCCTAACCCTAATTCTCACACAGCATTGCTGTAAAGTGAGACTCTGAACTCAGGTAACCTCAGTGATGGACTGCAGGAGCCATTGTCTCCTGTCAGTTCATCACTGGGAGGCCCTATAGAGCAGTGACATCACCTGTTGCCACTGTTCTATAGGGGAGATCGTTGTGGGACACTCAATATTAATTGGACTGCATCGGACAGGGAGTATACGGCTGGTTTATTATTTTACTTTTTACTATAGGAGACCGAGGGCGTCGCTTGGATCTGGGTGTGAAATAAAAAGATGAGAACCGTGTTCTGTTTTATTTCATTAAAATACTTTTTTCTTATGTGTGTGTGTTTTTTTAACCCTTTCAAAAGATTAATAATGGATAGGTGTCTTATTGACGCCTCTCCATTATTAATCGGGCTTAATGTCACCTTAGAATAGCAAGGTGACATTAACCCCTTATTACCCTATATCCCACTGCTACACGGGAGTGGGAAGAGAGGGGCTAAGTGCCAGAATTGGAGCATCTTATGGATGTGCCATTTCTCGGGCGGCTGCAGGCTGGTATTTGTAGCCGGTGGGGGGCAATATCCATGGCCCCTTCCTAGGCTATGAATATCAGCCCGCAGCTGTCTGCGTAGCCCTTCTGGCTATAAAATATAGGGGGACTCTACATCTTTTTTTGGGTCCCCCTATTTTAATATCCAGTAAAGGCTATGCAGACAGCTGTGGGCTGATATTCATAGCCTGGAAAGGGGCCATGGGTATTACCCCCTTCCCAGGCTACAAATATTGGCCCCCGGCCGTCGGCTTTCCCCCTCTGGCGCAGAAAATTGCGCGGGAGCCCACGCCTTTTTTCACGTTTTGTTTTTTTTAATATGTATGGCTATATGTCTTTAGATATATCTATGGATATATCTATGGAAATATCTATGGATATATGTATAGGTTTATCTATGGAAATATCTATAGATATATCTATTGAAATATCTATAGATACTGTATATCTATAGATATATCTATGGAAATATCTATAGATATATCTATGGAAATAGATAAAGGCTCTGCATGAGCCGAAACGTCGCCAACCATGTGGATCTGAAATTAAACCACATTTTTTACTCTTTGAAAAGGAGTGCTGCCTTCAATTTTTCACATATAGATATTTCCATAGATATATCTATAGATACTTCCATGGATATAGATAGATAGATAGATAGATAGATATGTCCATAGATATATCTATAGATATACAGTATCTATAGATATTTATTTATCTATATTTATTTATCTATAGATATTTCCATAGATATATAGATATATAGCCATACATATTTAAAAAAAAAACGGGAAAAAAAGGAATGGGCTCCCGCGCAATTTTCTGCGCCAGAGGGGGAAAGCCGACGGCCGGGGGCCAATATTTGTAGCCAGGAAAGGGGGTAATACCCATGCCATAGATATATCTATGGAAATATCTATAGATATATCTATGGATATATCTATAGATAGATAGATATGGGATAGATAGATATATCTATCCATATATTTATCTATATCTAACTATCTATCCCATATTTATCTGTCTATCCCATATTTATCTATCTATTATCATCTGTCTATCTGTGTGTGTAATGGAGTGTGGGTTGGACAAATGTAAAAGAGGAGGTTTGACAGAAATGACATCACAAATTTTTTTATTTTTTTTTGTTAAATAACATATCTTTATTTAGTTTACAAAAACGCACACAAATCCACAGGGAAAACTGCACTGAAAAACCTCATGAAATCTGTGGCAAAAACCACCTGCGTTTTCTGCCAAGAGATGAGGATTTTGTGCGGAAAAATCCGCTGTAGAATCTGCACTGTGTGCACATACCCTTACCCTTTTTGGCAGAAAACACAGGTAAAAATCCGCGCATTTTATATGCATTTTTCATGCATTTTTTATGCGGATTGTATGCGTTTTTGTAAGCTAAATAAAGATATGTTATAAAACAAAAAGAAAGATTTGTGATGTCATTTCTGTTTCAACCTCCTCTTTTACATTCATCCAATCCACACTCCATTACGCACAGATAGATAGATAGATAGATAGATAGATAGATAGATAGATAGATAGATAGATATGGGATAGATAGATCTATAGATAAATATATCTATATCTATCTATAGATATATCCATATCTATCTATAGATATATCCATACATATATCTATGTCTTGATATATCTATGGCTAAATATAGATAGATAAATAATAGTAAGTACGATGTTTATTAATGAATAATATGTTTAATTTTGAAAAAAAAAACAGGAAGAAAATGGCGTGGGCTCCCGCGCAACTTTCTGCGCCAGAGAGGGAAA
The DNA here is from genome assembly GCF_039654945.1 of Dendrobates tinctorius. Classification (NCBI taxonomy): domain Eukaryota; kingdom Metazoa; phylum Chordata; class Amphibia; order Anura; family Dendrobatidae; genus Dendrobates; species Dendrobates tinctorius. The sequence continues at coordinate 28,943,092 of NW_027361823.1, forward strand.
GCCGACGGCCGGGGGCCAATATTTGCAGCCTGGGAAGGGGGTAATACCCATGGCCCCTTCCCGGGCTATGAATAACAGCCTGCAGCTGTCTGCATAGCCTTTACTGGATATTAAAATAGGGGGACCCCCCAAAAAATGACGTGGGGTCTCCCTATATTTTATAGCCAGAAAGGCTACGCAGACAGCTGCGGACTGATATTCATAGCCTAGGAAGGGACCATGTATATAGCCCCCCCCGGCTACAAATACCAGCCCGCAGACGCCCCAGAAATGGCGCATCTGTACGATTCGCCAATTCTGGTACTTAGCCCCTCTCTTCCCACTGCCGTGTAGTGGTGGCATATGGGATAATAAGGGGTTAATGTCACCTTGCTATTGTAAGGTGACATTAAGCCCGGTTAATAATGGAGAGTCGTCAATAAGATGCCTATCCATTATTAATCTTATGGTAAGAAAGGGTTAAATAAACACACACACATAAGAATAAAGTATTTTAATGAAATAAAACACTACACAGTTTTTCATAATTTTTATTACACGCTTAAATCCATTTGAAGCCATTGATCACCTACAAAAAATTAAAAAAAAAAAAACAACAATATACTCCCTTGCCTGGCGTAATACCATTAATAACGATTGTCCCATGGTGATCTCCTCTATAGAGCTGTCACATCAGCGAGGGCTTCAGGGATTAGGTGTAGATGGTGAGTATGAACTATATGTGTGTATGTGTTTTTTGTTTTTTTTACATTCAACACATTAGCCAGATGATGGGACTACTAATGTCCCATCATTGGCTAATGTGTCACTCACTATCACTGTAGCAGGCATAGCCGGATGGGACTTGTAGTCCCATCTGACAATGCCGGCATACACACACACACAGCCCCGCCAGACCCCCACACAGCCCCGCAGACCATTGCACAGCCCCGCATAGCCCCGGCAGACCCCCGCACAGCCCGCAGACCCCTGAACAGCCCCAGCAGACCCCCGCACAGCTCCAACAGACGAGTGGACAGCCCACAGACCCCATGCACAGCCCTGGCAGACCCCTGGACAGCCCGCAGACCCCCAGCACAGCCCCAGCAGACCCCCGCACAGCCCCGCAAACCCCCCACATAGCCCCGGCAGACCGCCGCACAGCCCGCTGACCCCCGAACAGCCCTAGCAGACCCCCGCACAGCTCCAACAGACCTGTGGACAGCACGCAGACCCCCCGCACAGCCCGTAGGCCCACCGCACAGCCCCGGCAGACCCCCCGCAGACCCCCGGACAGCCCGCAGACCCCCAGCACAGTCCCAGCAGACCCCCACACAGCCCCGCAGACCCCCCGCACAGCCCCGCAGACCCCCCCGCACAGCCCCAGCAGACCTCTGCACAGCCCCGCAGACCCCTGCACAGCTCCAACAGACCTGTAGACAGTCCGCAAACCCCCCGCAAAGCCCGTAGACCCACCGCACAGCCCCGGCAGACCCCCCACAGACCCCCAGACAGCCCGCAGACCCCCAGCACATCCCCAGCAGACCCCCACACAGCCCCGCAGACCCCCCGCACAGCCCCGCAGACCCCCCCGCACAGCCCCAGCAGACCTCTGCACTGCCCCGCACACCCCTGCACAGCCCCTCAGAGCCCCGCACAGGCCCGCAAACCCCTGCACAGCCCCGCAGACCCCCCGCACAGCCCCAGCAGATCCCCCGCACAGCCCCAGCAGATCCCCCGCACAGCCCCGCAGACCCCCACGCACAGCCCCGGCAGACGTCTGCAGAGCCCCGCACAGCACCAGCAGACCCCCACACAGCCCCGCAGACCCCCCGCACAGCCCCGCAGACCCCCACGCACAGCCCCGGCAGACGTCTGCAGAGTCCCGCACAGCACCAGCAGACCCCCGCACAGCCCCGCAGACCCCCCGCACAGCCCCAGCTGATCCCCCGCACAGCCCCAGCAGATCCCCCGCACAGCCCCGCAGACCCCCACGCACAGCCCCGGCAGACGTCTGCAGAGCCCCGCACAGCACCAGCAGACCCCCGCACAGCCCCGCAGACCCCCACGCACAGCCCCGGCAGACGTCTGCAGAGCCCCGCACAGCACCAGCAGACCCCTGCACAGCCCCACAGACCCCCCGCACAGCCCCAGCAGATCCCCCACACAGCCCCGTAGACCCCCGCACAGCCCCGCAGACCCCCGCACAGCCCCGCAGACCCCCCCGCACAGCCCCGCAGACCCCAACGCACAGCCCCGGCAGACGTCTGCAGAGTCCCGCACAGCACCAGCAGACCCCCGCACAGCCCCGCAGACCCCCCGCACAGCCCCAGCAGATCCCCCGCACAGCCCCGCAGACCCCCGCACAGCCCCGCAGACCCCCACGCACAGCCCCGGCAGACGTCTGCAGAGCCCCGCACAGCACCAGCAGACCCCCGCACAGCCCCGCAGACCCCCGCACAGCCCTGCATACCCAACGCACAGCCCTGCCAGACCCCCGCACAGTGTGAATGTGCTCTTACACTTCGCAGGTATTCCAGGTTATAGTCGGGCTCATTTATTTGGTTTTGTAATATATAAAAGTTTGAGCCTCAATAGAGAAATTTCATAGATTTTTTTAGCAATATTTGCAGGAGTTCATGTAAAATCCTTTTGTTCTAAGAAGGTAGCACTGTACACAATGTTGTAAAATCCTATAAAATGCTAATTGGCCATTAGGCAATCAAAATAGAGCTGACATTTCACTGCTTCATTAATGCCTGAAATGATGCAGTTTTATTTAATTATCTTACCTACTTTTCCAAGTCCTGTACAAAGCTTTGCTTTGTAATCCATCATGCATCAAGCCATAATGGTGTCAGGAGTAGTAAACTGTGAGCAATTAGCATTTCAATCAGATGTACAAGAGGAGAGCAGTAGGAGCCACTGACAGTCCATGTGGTTGGTAAATAAGGGGCTACAAATGCAATGATTTACAGTAGACAGCATACGCTTTATATATGATTGCCTGGGCACAGCCTTCTTATTGACTTTATTGAGTGCATCTAATGACACTGAATGAACATTAAAGAATACAGTTCTTTATTGTTCATTCAGTGTCATTAGATGCAGTCAATAAAGTCAATAAGTCCCTGATATTACTCCAGTGACTTTATTTTATCTTATGTGCAGCCGACAATGGAAGCCTGTTTATTTAAACAGCATAATATCTTACAGTTTCTGTTTAAAGACCTTCTTCTGTTTTTATAAAATGGCTTAGAAATACTATATATTTTGAAATGATCTTTATCCCCTTAGTAACAGCCAATTTTGCACTTAATGATCAAGCCATTTTTTACAATTGTGACCGCTTTCACTTTATGAAGTTATAGCTCTAGAACTTTCCAACAAGTCCTACTGATTCTGAGAATGTTTTTTCATGACATATTGCACTTAATGTTAGTGTTAACATTTCTTCGATATGACTTGCGTTTATTTATGAAAAAAACGGAAATTTGGCAAAAAAATTTCAATTTTTCAATATTCAAACTTTTAATTTTTGCACCATTAAACCAGAGAGTCATATCACACACAATAGTTAATAAATAACATTTCCCACATGTCTACTTTACATCAGCACAATTTTGGAAACATAATTTTTTTTTGTTAGGGAGTTATAAGGGTTAAAAGTTGACCACCAATTTCTCATTTTACCAACAAAATTTACAAAACCATTTTTTAGGGACCACATCACATTTGAAGTGAGTTTGGGGGGTCAATATAACAGAAAATACCCAAAAGTCACATTCTAAAAACTGCACCCCTCAAGGTGCGCAAAACCACATTCAAGAAGTTTATTAACCCTTCAGGTGCTCCACAAGAACTAAAGCAATGTGGAAGGAAAAAATGAACATTTTAGTTTATTCACAAAAATATTATCTGAGTCCCCAACTTTTTTTATTTTCACAAGGATAACAGCAGAAAATAGACCACAAAATTTGTTGTGCAATTTCTCCTGAGTACACTGATACCCCGTATGTGGAGGAGAGCCAATATTTGAGCGCATGCCAGGGCTCAGAAAAGAGGGAGCATCGTTTGACTTTTTAAATGCAAAATTGGCTGGAATCAATGGTGGGCGTCATGTCGCGTTTGGGAACCCCTTGATGGACCTAAACAGTGGAAACCCCTAATTCTAACTTCAACGCTAACACAGTCCTAACTCCAACACCACCCTAACTCCAACACCATGACCCTAACCCCAACACAACCCTAACCCCAACACAACACTAACCCTAACCCTAGTCCCAACCCTAACCCTAGCCTCAACCCTAGCTCAACCTTAACCCTAGCCCCAACCCTAACCCAAGCCCAACCCTAACTTTAACTCTAACCCCAACCCTAACTCTAGCCCCAACCCTAACCCTAGCCCCAAACCTAACTGTAGCTGTAAACCAAACCCTAACCCTATCTCTAGCCCCAACCATAACCCTAATGGAAAAAGATGCATTTTTTATTTTATTTTTGCCTAACTAAGGGGGTGATAAAGGGGGGGTTGATTTACTCTTTTTTATTTTGATCACTTTGATACGATCTACCACAGTAATCAAAATGAACCAATAGGAAAAATCTATTGTTGCCAGGTGTCGGCCAGCAGATCTCGGCGGACTCACTGCGCATGCATCCACCATTTTATTCCCGGAAGAAGATGCTGAGGGCCGGGGGACAGAGCCGGAGGTACTGTGGGATGCCAGTTGTACCGGGGGGCTCAGAAGACTCCATTTCTCTCTCCACTGGTATGCTAGATCATATTGGGGGAGAGAGAAATAAATGGGAAATCAGACTTTTTTGCGGTCGCTGTTCTTCGGTGAATAATGGCAATCGCAACACTGTGGACGGTAAAAACAGACCCAAATCATGTTCTCCGGGGTCTCGGCTACCTCTGGTAGCTGAGACCCCAGAGATTTACCGACTCTGGGGGGCGCTATAACCTTATATCTCACCACCTTTAAAAAGCGGTGCTGAGGAATTAATAACCTTAACTGCCATCGTTAAAAGGCATACCGCAGTCGTTAAGGGGTTAATTATGTGTTATTAACAATAAGATAATGTATTAGTGCCATCACAGAACTAAATGTGGCTCTGGGCATGACAATAAGTCAGACTTTGTTGACTTTTTCAACAATTCTTGCGTTGCTCTAAAGATAGTAGGTTGAATAGAGGAAACCTTACTGATTGTTGGAAGTTGTTGGAGGTTCTGACCACTGAGACCCTCAGAGATCCAGAACATGGGGCTTTGGAAAACAAGACCCCCATCTTGAATGGAGCGGAGGTGAAATAAAAGGATTGGGTGTTGAAATTCCAACTTTCCATTCCTTTTTGCCCCCAACATCATCTGATGGCAGAGAGTCAGGGAGCTCCCATACACATCGTATGGTCCTCAAAAATCAGTGGGTTCCATCTAAAGTGTATTGAAATCTTAGCATTGTATTTCCTCTCTAACATAAGACAGAAGAGAAAGGTGCTTATTTGACAGAAAACAAAAAACATGGCTGTTTATATCGAGCTATATAAGTCTTAAGCTAATCTATGGGCTATATCTGATGGTACAACCAAGCTCTATTCACTTGATGTTTGTGATGTAGCATTATTGATGGGTTATTTTCTCCTTGGATAGACGCTCAAGGGCAAACATGTCATTGGTGCAATATGTGCAGCGGCACAGGGGCCCAAGAGGTAAGGGGGCCACCTTACCTCCAAAGCAGGTGGAATTGTGCATTATGATGGGCTATCGGACTGCAAACAACCCATGTATTGTCCTTGCCCTCTTCTATCTGTGTCCAACAGTGCCTTCATCCTGCGTTGAAAATCCCTTTAGTGCAACCTGTGCAACCGCACAAGGGCCCAAGAGGTGAGGGATCCAACTACCACCCGCAAAGAAGGTGGAATTGTACATTATGATGAGCGAATGGTCTGCAAAGGGCCCATATATTTTTCTTGCCCAGGGGTATTTGGTAAGCATAGAACAAGCATTGTATAAAAATTGGCCCAGATTATAAAACCTTTTCATGTGACATGATACATTTTATGCGACTAGCTAGACATGTTTTCTTTTTTTTGCCACCTCGGAGATGATGTACACGCATTCTAGGATTTTACAGTACAAAATGTCTACTTAGTCGATATAATGTAGTTTTTACTTCTTTTTAGAATTTTCATAACAATCAAGAATGTATTTGCAAAAAACATGACAAATCTGGTAGTAAATCTCTTTTAATATATTAAATATAAATATAACGTGACCAATACAAAAGCCAACCCTTCTGGATTTCTATTTTTAATCTAATGGGACTTTATTTCGCAAATTTGTTCCCGTTCTCAAAAAAGTAAAATATCTAACAGCGGTCAGATTTACCAGTTCTCATCGGTCCAGTGGAAAGGTGATCATTTGTTTTGAAGAAAAATATCCCTTTAATGGGTGGGCTGCAGAGAATATGTACAATGTAAAGAATAAATCCCTCAATTCTCAGACTTTTTATAGACATTATGTAACTAATTCTTAGTTATCTGTTTCTGAGAAAGTGGGGTAACAGCACATGCGGCTGCACTGGTTGGGGTGCTTACTCAGCTTTTCCACAAAACTTAATGCTAGATTGCCTACTAACGAAGTCATCTACCACCCTATAACCATAAGACATATGGCCCCCTATACACATCAGATGACAGTCAGTAGAACCCGGCAGCAGGACCAGTCGACCATCGGATGTATTTAGGGGCCTCCTGACTTCCTCCGACAAATGATATCGGAAAAGGATTGGACAGTTGGAATTTCAACATCCCATCTCTTTGTTTTTAGCATGCATGTGTATGGATTTGGGAGAGACGGCCAGCTTTACCATTGAAGAGAAAGTCAGTTTCCAATTCGAAACCTATACTTACTTATTTTTTTTTCCCTATTTTGTCCCACGAGGGCTATAATATATGTCCTACTAACATAAAGTCTGTAGCTTTTTTTGGCATTTAAGATATGATCTTTTAGTATTGCCATACATTACTACAAGAAATCCGGGAAAGTGTGGGCGTTAATTAAAACCTCTTATTCTTTTCTTCTTCATGGATCTGGCAAAGTATTTTCCTCAATGCAAATAAGGGTCACAAAAGTCAGAAGTTACATTGTTTCTGTGCATTTTGCTTCCCTGTGATGTCAGGAGAAAAACGATACCTAAAGCTGTGGAGAGGAATTTTGGAGTGGGAGGGAAAAGCAGGATGGCTATTTACCTGTCCAGTGCTGACTGAGGCACAGATGATGAGCCAGCTTCCTCCGCTGTCACCCCCTTAGGAGACAGAACTTGTCAGCCCACACTCTGCTTATCACTGACTATTCTTTGATTGACTCTTTGTGTCACTGGATTTTTGCCTGGACTGTGCATTTTTCAGTCATACAGCATGTGAACAAGCACAGACCCCTCTTCGTTTTGTCATTGTACAAGAAGCCCACATAGCCTCCTACACAACACTTCCCTCAAAGACACAAGCAGGATGCTGGGATTCTTTGAAGAAGCACTTTTTTTTATCTAACAAAAGGATTGCACAGGTCTTGATGTGCTGCACAATTATTCCTTTCTCGCCCCACATATGAAAATATCAGAGTGTCCATCCATATCTGTCAGATATCCAACAGGTTCGAGTTGCCTCCTAATTACGCTTAAGACATAAGTAGCGTCTGTTCTCCAAATATTCATGATACCATATGGTCACTGACCAATAAAAGTGCTCGATCCCGGCCAGCTGTGAAGATGGCTGAAGTTTGCTGCATTGAGCTCAGAAGGGACAGTCCTGGAGAAAAGGACAATCTGGGTTAAATCGAAAGTTTCTTATAAAGCAGCAAAGTCCACCTACAATTTATATGCCTGATTTATCTATTGGCTATGTTTGGTTATTCCCAAGTATCACATTTAAATTGGGCAAGTTAGAGCAAATCACACTTGCTTCACCAAACCAGCAAAAATAATTGGTCATACCTCTTCCTCCACCCCCGTAAAGATCATTTTCATTAATAATAATCTTTATTTTTATATAGCACTAACATATTCCGCAGCGCTTTACACACATTTTCATCACTGTTCCCGATGGGGCTCACAATCTAAATTACCTATCAGTATGTCTTTGGAATGTGGGAGGAAACCGGAGTACCCGGAGAAAACCCACGCAAACACGGGGAGAACATACAAACTCCTTGCAGATGTTGTCCTTGGTGGGATTCGAACCCAGGACCCCAGTGCTGCAAGGCTGCAGTGCTAACCACTGAGCCACCGTGCTGCCCATTTTCATTGTTTATTCTATATGTTATGCATGAAATAAAATAACCGTGACGTTTTTCAAATCTAACACATAGTCATATAACTTGCACAAAAACTGGAACGTTAAACAACAGAAAGTACTAATGTGCAAAACCTGAGATAAAATAAAAATGAGCAAATACCCTGTAGTTAGGAAAAAAAGAAATAGAAATAGTACATGCAAATAACATACAGCTCTGGCAAAAATTAAGAGACCACTGCAAAATTTTCAGTTTGTCTGATTTTTCTCTTTATAGGTATAATTTTGAGTAAAATGTAAATTGCTCTTTTATTCTATAAACTACTGACAATATGTCTTCGAATTTCCAAGCACTAAATTTTACATTTATTTTCAAAAAATGAGAAATGGTCAAAATAACAAAAAAATGCAATGCTTGCCGACCTCAAATAATGCTAAGAAAACAAGTACATAATCATTTAGAAACAAAAATACTAATGTTTTAACTCAGGAAGAGTTCAGAAATCAACATTTTGTGGAATAGCCATGATTTTTAATCACAGCTTTCATGCGTCTTGGCATGCTTTTCACCAGTCTTTCACACTGCTTTTGGGTGACCTTATGCCATTCCTGGTACCAAAATTTAAGCAGTTCTTCTTTGTTTGATGGCTTGTGACTATCCATCTTCCTCTTGATTACATTCCAGAGGTTTTCAACGTGGTTCAGGTCTGGAGATTGGGCTGGTCGTGATAGGGATTTGATGTGGTGGTTAGAGTTGAGCGACTTTTGGTTTTTTAGGGTCGCGTTTCGTTTCGTGAAACCCGACTTTTCCAAAAGTCGGGTCGAGCAAGATCGTCCGATTATAGGGAAAAGTCGGGGTCGTCCCGAAACACGAAACCCAATGTAAGTCAATGGGGAATAAAAGTCGGCAGTGAGAGGAGGACAGGAAACACACCTACAGTGCCCATTTGAATGCCAAAAGCATCAATTCTTCTTACTTAAGCTTGTCAACCTTAATTAACTTCATAATACAAGTTACGCAGTGAAAAATGGGGGTTATTTGGCTAAAGTTGTGGGGGGGGAGGGCTGGCTGCAGGTTTTCATGTGCCCTGGGCGAAAGAGCGCCCCTTTAACACATACCACAACTCATCAATGATCATGCTCCGATATGGCAGAGAAATAGCGGTATAGTACAATGAAAAATACTTCACTTTTTACATCTCATGACGAGGCCCATCTATTTCTCCATACAGAATCATTGGTCCCATATAATGTTTGAAACAGTATATGATGAGCTCCACATAATGCTACAGTATATGTTGGTCCCCATGGATGAAGCTCCACTGTCTTATGGGCCCAAATAATGCTCCAAACATAATGGGCCCCATTTCTAATGCTCTAGTGTATAATGGGCCCTGTAAATGCTGCTCCAGTGTCTGATGTCCACCTTTGGAATGTTCCAGTGTATGGTGGGCCCCATCTATCATTCTCCAGAGTAACGTGCTCCCCAAAAATTGCTGTCCCAACATTGAAAACAATCAAATAAGTCTCCTCGCTAGGGAATCCCTGTACTAGTCTGGACTCCTCGTCGTCCCCATCTTCCATCTCACTGCACAGTATTTCAACCTTGCAAGTGCTGTGATCCTGAGCAAGCAGGGGGGCCCACTCGTTGGCGACGGCACTGGCACAGGGCCCCTGATAGTACGGTGGTGTGTCTGATGGCGGGTGGGCCGAACCTGCACTTTCATCTGCAGCTTCCTCTTTGTCACCGTGTAAGATGGAACTGTATATGGGAAGGGTAACCTGAGTTTCATCAGGGTCAGATTCAGGCCGTGTAGCGTGCGAGGGGAATGTAGTGGTCTGGGTCAATGTACCAGCAGATTCATCGAGCAGTGGCTGGGCATCAGTGCACTTGTGTCGCCCCCAGGAGTACGGTCGCCACAGTGGCATTACCTTCTTCCTAGGGAGTGTGATGTCATGCTTGGGAGCAACGAAGGATCTCTCTAGCAGGTTAACTGATTGGGCGGCGTTATTCCCACGAGTCATGACCCTCCAAACAGCGTTCATGAAGGCAAAGTGTTTGTTTTACGTGGGCAGTATGGTTGCAAAGCTGAACCTTAAAGGAATGTCCAGAAGGGCACCACCAGGAGTGGAGCCTACGGTTAAATTCGACTCCACCTGGGAAACCTCAACCATGCCAGCTACAGAACAGATGCACACATTGCAAGCTTAATTCCGTTAACGAACGAGACTCCGTCATGCCCCGCGGTCCGAGTCCGGCTTACTAGAGGGACACGTGAGGCTCTGGAACATGAGATTGGCCAATAACTGGTGTGTCATGCCCTTACATGTCCGTGGCTGCATGTGCGCTACACTGAAAAGGCCAGCGTTTGTCGCTTACAGGTGCAGATAACCCGCTGAACAACGTTAGTGATGGGGATCACTGATTACAATTATTACCCGCGAACAATGATTTCCCAGTAAGTGCAGGTCAACTGCAGTTCCGGAATTAGGCCTAACCGTCATTCCTGAAAAAATGAAAAACTTACGTGTGCAAACCACAGGTGCTGTAGCTTGCTTAACAGCTCGCCAGCCGTTCTCACGCCCAGTATGGATTACACGTGATTGCACAAAGGTTAGAAAGGGTACTGTATCCCCAGATAACATGTATGGATAGCGTACACATTCAAAATATATGTCTCAGGAGGCAGGCTCAGACGGTGTTAGGCCCAGTATGGATTGTACGTGATTGCACAAAGGTTAGAAAGGGTACCGTATCCCCGGATAACATGTATGGATAGCGTACACATTCAAAATATATGTCTCAGGAGGCAGGCTCAGACGGTGTTAGGCCCAGTATGGATTGCACGTGATTGCACAAAGGTTAGAAAGGGTACCGTATCCCCGGATAACATATATGGATAGCGTATACATTCAAAATATATGTCTCAGGAGGTAGGCTCAGACGGTGTTAGGCCCAGTATGGATTGCACGTGATTGCACAAAGGTTAGAAAGGGTACCGTATCCCCGGATAACATGTATGGATAGCGTACACATTCAAAATATATGTCTCAGGAGGCAGGCTCAGATGGTGTTAGGCCCAGTATGGATTGCACGTGATTGTACAAAGGTTAGAAAGGGTACCGTATCCCCGGATAACATGTATGGATAGCGTACACATTCAAAATATATGTCTCAGGAGGCAGGCTCAGACGGTGTCAGGCACAGTATGGATTTGACGGCCCAGATTACACAGCGGAGGAGCAGGGAGAGGTAAAGATTGCAAATGCTGGGGCCCTGCCCAAGCAAGAGGGGCCCACTCGTGGGCGTCGGTACTGGCACTGGGCCCCTCATAGTACAGCGGTGTGTCTGACGGCGGGTGTGCACCACCACCGTTAGAGACACTTGATTGCACTATGAGGGACCCTGTGCCAGTGCCCGCGCCCAAGAGTCGGCCTACCCACCTGTCCAGGGCAACGGCACTCGCACGGTGTCGTGCGCTAGGTGGTGACCCCGGCCATGGGGGGGGAGGCAGCACAGTTAGGGAGTTTTAGAAAGTGGCATATGTTGATGCTGGACATTCAGCTGATGCAAAAGGCGAAATAGGTCAAGTCCCAGGAAGAGGTGGACCAAAGCAAGCCATTTTTCTGTCACCCTATGTGTCATCAGGGGAAGGTGGGACAAAATCCTTTTAATGAAGGTTAGATCATCCACATTTTGGGTTGACAGACGGGTCCTTTTTTCTGTCAGGATTGATCCAGCTGCACTGAAGACTCTTTCCGATAGCACACTTGCAGCTGGGCAAGCGAGCTCCTGTAAGGCATATTGTGCCAATTCAGGCCAGGTGTCCAGTTTAGCGGCCCAATAGTCAAAGGGGAATGACCTGTGTGGGAGAACATCGATATGGGAGGAAAAGTAGTTTGTAACCATGGTTGACAACTGCTGTCTCCTGTCACTTTCCATTGATGCAGTATTACCAGTTGTGTGAGCGGTATTTGAAAAATCAGTCCACAACATTGTCATGAAACCCCTGTCTCCAACGCCACTTCTGCTGTGTGCACCACGAACACCTCTGCCAAGCTGCCCCCGGCCCGTACGGCTCGTGTGAGAACCATCACCGCTGCTGTGTGCTGGGAATGCCTCAAGCAACCGATTTACCAGAGTTGCTTGTTTATTAGCCAATATTAGGTCAAGGTTCTCCTGTGGCATGATGTTTTGTAATTTGCCTTTATAGCGTGGATCCAGGATGCTGGCCAACCAGTAGTCGTCATCGTTCATCATTTTGGCAATGCGGGGGTCCCTTTTTAGGATCCGCAAGGCATAATCTGACATGTGGGCCAATGTTCCCGTTGTCAATGATGCACTGCGAGTGCTGGTTGGAGGAGCACTTTCTGGCAAATCCACATCCCTCCAGTCACGCACAAACCCTGTACCAGACCTTGCCACGCCAACATTTTCACTTGCCCCATGAGATGCATCCTCCTCCCCTAAGTAATCATCCCCATCATCATCCTCCTCCTCCTCTTCTTCCTCCACCTCGTCCAGGAGAGGTCCCTGAGCAGACAATGGCTGAATGTCATCAAGGATTCCCTCCTCCTCTTCCTCCTCATCAACATTGGCTGCAGACGCCTGCTCCTTAAGGTGTGTCAAAGTTTGCATGAGCAGACGCATAAGTGGGATGCTCATGCTTAGGATGGCGTCGTCTGCGCTTACCAGCCGTGTGCATTCCTCAAAACACTGAAGGACTTTACAGAGGTCTTTCAGCTTCGACCACTGCACACCTGTCAACTCCATGTCTGCTCTCAAAGTGCCTGGCCGTGTATCCTCCCACAAAAGCATTATGGCCTGCCTCTGCTCACACAGCCGCTCCACCATGTGCAGGGTGGAGTTCCACATTGTTGCAATGTCGATAATGAGGCGGTGGTTGGGAAGGTGGAGCAATCGCTGCAGCTTCTGTATACGAACGGAGTGTACAGGCGACCGGCGGATGTGCTCGCACAGTCTTCGCACCTTCTGGAGCAGGGCTGTTAACTCCGGATAATTTTTGAGGAAGCACTGCACCACCAGGTTCAAGGTGTGAGCCAAGCAAGGTATGTGGCTGAGTTTTGAAAGGGCTATGGCTGCCACAAAATTACGGCCGTTATCACTAACTACCTTGCCTGCCTCAAGATGTACACTGCCCAGCCATGACTCAGTTTGTCGCTTCAAGTACTCGGCCAGCACCTCGGCGGTATGTCTGTCGCCCAAACACATCATCTGCAACACAGCCTGCTGACGCTTTCCACTAGCTGCTCGATAGGGGGACACATTGTGTGCAACAGTGGCAGCTGCAGATGGAGTGCTCGTACGACTGCGCTCTGTGGACGAGCTTTCGCTTCTGGAGGAGGAGGAGGAGGAGGAGGGTGGAACGCCTACAGCCAACTGTTTCCTATACTGTGGGCTAGGCAGCACTGTCCCACCACCGCTGTCCCCTGTGGACCCTGCATCCACCACATTAACCCAGTGCGCAGTGATGGACACGTAACGGCCCTGGCCATGCCGACTGGACCATGCATCAGTTGTGAGGTGCACCTTTCCGCTCACTGACTGCTTGAGTGCATGGACAATGCAGTCTTTCACATGATGGTGGAGGGCTGGGATGGCTTTGCGAGAGAAGAAGTGGCGACTGGGTAGGTCATAGCGTGGTATTGCATAGGCCATGAGTTCACGGAAAGCTGTGCTTTCCACCAACCGAAAGGGCATCATCTCAAACGAGATTAGTTTGGCAATGTGGGCGTTCAAACCCAGTGTACGCGGATGAGAGACTGAGTACTTTCTTGACCTACTCATAGTGTCTGGGAGGGTGAGCTGGACTTGAGAGCTGCATATGGTGGAAGTAGCGGTGGACAGGGCGGACTGAGAGAGGGTTGATGACGGTGATGGAGTTGGTGTTCTTTCTGATGGCCTAGAATCAGTCTTTCGTTGATATAACAGTGAGATTCCCTGACTGCTGTGGCCTTGCAACGACACCTCAACATTTGCTGCTGTGCTAACCGTTGGGCTTACAGTGGGGGAAACAATGTAGCATTGATGACTACCTTTGTTGTGATCAGTTGCACATGTGGCACTTGAGGTTTGGTGTTGTGTCCACGCTTGCAAGTGCATGCTGGTTAAATGTCTAAGCATGCAACTGGTATTCAAATTTTTCAGATTTTTCCCTCATCTAAAGGTCTTTGCGCACTTCTTACAGATAACCTTGGCTTGATCATGAGGATTTTGTTCAAAAAAGTGCCACACTGCACTCTTCCTACTTTGGCAGACATTTTGCGGCCTAGCACGCTGTGATCTTTTGACCCTCTGGACAAGCTGTCCAGCAACTCTTTTGATGTTTGGAACCTGTCTTTGGAGTGCTCCGGGCCTGCCAGATAACAGCTGTTGCGATGTCGATGTCTGCTGTGGATGCTACTCATCTGAGCTATTGGAAGCAGCACCCTCTTCCCCCAATGGATGCCAATCTGGGTCAACAACTGGGTCATCCATCACCTCCTCTTCTATGTCATGTGCACCTTCCTCTGTGTCACCGTGTATGGTGGTATAGTGTGCGGGAAGGGGCACCTGAGTCTCATCAGGGTCAGAATCTGGCTCTGTACACTGCGAGGACAATGTAGTGCTCTGAGTGAATGTACCAGCAGAATCATCCATCAGCGGCTGTGCATCAGGGCACTCCATGTCAGATTCATCTTGGCCTGGGTAATTCACCATTTGACTTGATAATCCAGGCATGGTATGTGAAAACAGCTCCATGGAGTAATCAGTAGTATGGCCTGCGTCATCCTTCAATCTTGGTTGGGGTGAAGGACACAAGAAAAGGTGTGGTTCATGAACATGAGCCTCCAATGACGACTCAGTGCTTTTACTTTTTACAACTGAAGAAGAGGAGGCGATAGAGCTGGAGGCTGAGTCAGCAATGTAAGGCCTCTTTCACACATCAGGTTTTCGCCGTCAGGCGCGATCCGGCGCTTTTGACAGAAACCGGATCCGGCGAAATGCAATGCCGGATCCGGTTTCCCCCCCATTGACTTGCATTTGCGCCGGATCGCGCCGGATGGCCATGCGTTTCATCCGGTTTTCGCCGGATCCGGAAATGTGTCGCGATCCGGCGTCTGGAAAAAACGGCTACTGTAACGTTTTTTGTCTCCGGCGAAAAAGCCGGACACGCCGGATCCGGCGCGTCCGGCTTTTTCACACAATGAAAGCCTATGAGCGCCGCAATGCGCCGGATCCGGCGAAAGCCGGATCCGGCGGCCGGATCCGGTTTTTTGGTCTGAGCATGCTCAGTAGCTCTGCCCACAAGACATATATAAAAGCAAGACAGTGGGACCCACAGCCACACCCAACATGCCACCCAAGAAAGCAACCAAGCGAAGCAGGAGAAGGCAGGAGACCACTGCAGCACCATCAGCACCACCACCACCCCAAATGGAGCAGCAAATGGAACATGCTGAGGAGGGGAGGCCAGCAGCAGATGAGAGACGGTAATTATCAAATCCCCCATTCCTCCAAACTAGGGCTATTAAATATCAAGATATTCATTGGCCCTTTGTTTCTCTTTATTCAACAGCCGCCCAATAGATGCAGCAGCAGCAGCAATGGCAGCAGCTGGAACACCACCCACAGGCATGGAGTGTGGCCACCAGGAAGACAGCACATCATCTTCTGGGAGCCCTCCCTCGCATCGTCAGCGTTTGACGGTAAGTTTTTATTTCCAAAATCCATCTTCTCTGTAATATATGTCTATTCATTGCCTTTTATTTCAAAACAGGATTCACAAGATGAAGAGGAGCTCCCAGAAGAAGAAGGAAGGGGTGGAAAGACACCTGGAGTGGGCTCACAATTGGTAAGTTTTTTGCATCAAACGCAGAAACACAACATCACACTACACACAACACATAGAAAACAATGTTCTGCAGACCACACACAGCAAACAAATGCCTACATCCAAAGACATAACATTTTTTGTTTTCTTCTCTAGTCTTCCCAATCTGGTGCTCGGCCAAGAGGTCCTCGCAGTGCCTCCCAGGGTCGTCGGCGACAGCAACGCGGCGGTCACCAGCGTGTAAGTATAAATATTTTTGCTTTGTTTTTTTTGCACTTTTTATTTCATTTCTTTTGTGGAGGCTAATTATGTTATTTTTGTCTTTTTCTTTAACAGCCTTCACAGCGTGCTCCCGACTCTGACGGTGAGGATGGAGGGATTGATGTGGACCACCTCATCGATCTCGTCAGAGAAAGGGAGCCGCTCTGGAATATGGCTGACCGACGCCACGCTGACCTGATCGTTACCCGACGACTCTGGGAGGAAATCTGTTCGCTCCTTGTGGGCCGCTGGGAGGACCTCGATGTTCGGGCCCAGATTACAGAGCGTAAGTATATACAGTACCGGTTGCTTGATGTAAACCAGTGTTTCCCGAACTCCAGTCCTCGTGGTCCCCACGGATCATGTGTTCAGGATTTCTATTTACTATGGAAATCCTGAAAACATGACCCCTGGGGACCATGAGGACTGGAGTTTGGGAAACACTGATGTTGTATACTAACCACTCCTTTCTCATTTCAGGGAACAGAATTTTGAATCGGTGGCGGTCTGTGAGGGATCGTTTCAAGAAGGAGTTCAATAAAGAGATGCGGGCCCCGAGTGGATCTGGAGGACGCAGGAGCAAGTACAAGTACGCAGAAGCCCTGTCGTTCCTCCGGGAAACAATGGTCACCAGAAGGTAAATATTACACACCACATGTGAAAAAAAATGTTAGATGTAAAAATTTTTTTCAGCCAGGGCCATACCATGTCAGTATTTTAATTTTTTTTTTTTCTCTTTATTCCACAGCACGGTGAGCAGCACTCGGGAGCCTGCACGATTGGACCCTTCTGAGGCGATCCATGAGGAGACCGGCACCGAGGGACACTTCGACCGCCCCGGTACATCTGCACCTTCCCAGCCTTACCACACATTCGACCCATCTGTCCCATCCACCAGCACAGGAGCATCGTGGCCGCCTACATTACATGAAGCTGCTGGTGAGGAGATCGCTTTCCCTTTACCCCACCCTTCTGCCCCTGCCACCTCTAGTACACCTGCGGGTACTGGGCGGCAGCGGCAGAGGGGTCAGGAAAAGACTTATGCGCCAGAGTTCTTGCATCTGAATGCATCTTTCCAGAACTGTCTAAAAGTCTTGTCAGAGCAAATCTCCGCAGGCTATCAGCAGATCAACTCCAGCATTCTGGAGGTGAAGACACTTCTGCAAACCATGCATTCAGAAGCAAGATCTTCGCCAAACCACACCTTTTTCAGGTCTGTTGTGGAGCGCATGGAAACGCTCTCTCCTGCCCAGCAGATGCATGTAATGCATTCATGCCACGCTGCTCTCCAGCAAGTTACCTCCCAACCTCCTCCTCCCACCACAGTAGTTCCTCCACCTGCACCCCCTCCAGCCACTTTCCATCCTCCCCCTCCTATTACATCTACACCCCCTCCAGCCACTTTCCATCCTCCCCCTCCTATTACATCTACACCCCCTCCAGCCACTTTCCATCCTCCCCCTCCTATTACATACCATCCACCTCCCCAGCACCATCCACCTCCCCAGCACCATCCACCTCCCCAGCACCAGCAACCTCCCCAGCACCAGCAACCTCCCCAGCACCAGCAACCTCCCCAGCACCAGCAACCTCCCCAGTACCAGCAACCTCCCCAGTACCAGCAACCTCCCCAGTACCTGCAAACTCCCCAGTACCAGCAACCTCACCAGTACCAGACATCTCCCCACTTCCAGCAACCTGCCCCGTACCAGACATCTCCCCACTTCCAGCAACCTGCCCCGTACCAGACATCTCCCCACTTCCAGCAACCTGCCCCGTACCAGACATCTCCCCACTTCCAGCAACCTGCCCCGTACCAAACTCCTTCCCCATACAACTTGCCATCAACATCATCTGCTCCTACAGTCCCTGCCCAACCCTCCACTCCACCACCCACCACCTCTTCTGCTTCCCACATGTCCACCCATTCTGTAGTTTTTTCCACACCTTCACCTCTAACTGTTCCTTCCCCACCACGATCCCAGTCCTCTCTCCACACTCCCAGTGTCGAAGTGTCCTGCAGCCCCTACAGCAGTATTTCCACCACACACTACACAGATTTATAATGTGTGTATTTAAATAAAAATGACCAGTTTTATGGTTTCAGTTTTATAGTTTCAAAGTTTTATTAAACAAGTTTATTAAAATTTTAAAAAAGTTTACTAAAAAAAACATTTTTCAATAAAAGTTAAATTATTTTACACTGGTTGTCTGTCATTTCTTTCTGCGGCGAAAAAGGTTAAATACAGGGTATTTAAAAGGTGAAATGGTATTCAAAACTAGGTATATAACTGTGGGTAAATTTTAGCTTTTTGCCACAGTTGTGTTCCTGGTTGTGTTTGAAGCAAAGTATTTCACCTAAAAAGTTGTGTTTATTGTTGGTGATTTCCTAACAATGTACACAACTTTTGTTAAAAGGTGAAATACTTTGCATAAAACACAACCAGGTACACACCTGTGGCCTAAAGCTAAAAATAGAGACCATGACAAGATAGCCAACTTTGGTTGGCAAAGGTATATACTGTTGGTACAGAAGGTACACAAGTTTGGTTGGGCACAAATCTTTCACACTCTGTCATCCTGCCAGTGTACTCTGCCTTGAGGTGACATAAAGTCTAGTGCAAAATTGTCCCTCATTACTGAAACCGTCACAGAACTTCTAGTGGTAATGTCATGGTAATCTTGCAAGGTGGTTTCTTCAGAGGTGTCCTCAATGGAAATGGGTTCCTTGCAGATAACAAAATTGTGGAGTACCACGCACGCTTTGATCACCTCGTCCACAGTTTCTGTCTTGAGGTTGATCGCAGTCAATAGGACCCGCCATTTGGCTGTCAGAATACCAAAGGTACATTCAACCATTCTTCTTGCTCTTGTGAGGCGGTAATTAAAAATGCGTTTTGGTCTTGTCAATCCTCTGCTAGAGTACGGTTTCAAAAGGTGTTCTGACAGCTGGAAGGCTTCATCCCCTACACAGACAAATGGCATAGGTGGACCAGATGTTTGCGGCAGCGGTCTAGGTGGTGGGAACTGGAAGGTGTTTCCATACAGTTTACGCCCCATGGCAGACAGTTTGAAAACTTGAGAGTCATTGGAGCGGCCATAGGCCCCAATATCAACCGCAATAAATTTGTATTCCGCGTCAGCGATGGCCATGAGGACAATTGAAAAATATTTCTTGTAATTGAAATATTCCGATCCCGATCCAGCTGGCTTTACAATGCGGATATGTTTCCCGTCCACAGCGCCCAAGCAGTTTGGAAACTGACATATCTGTTGAAACTTGTCAGCAATTTCAATCCACCTCTCTGTTGTGGGCTCTGGTAAAAACTCTTCAGCTAAGGAGTCCCACAGTGCACGGCATGTGTACTTCACAATTCCAGATATGGTGGAAATCCCGAGTCTGTACTGGAAATGCAGTGACGAAAGGGATTCTCCAGTTGCAAGAAATCTGTGGGGAATTAAAAAACAATAAATTACACTGGTCAACAGCATTTTTGGTGCCAAAGATATTTCATCGAATTTAGGGTATTTTTGGGGTGCTGATTCTGAATATGTCATCAGTTTTGCCAGATTGGCTCAAGTTTTTGAGATTTTTGGTATCTTATTTATAGCACTTGTTGGTAAATGCGACGCATCATCTCATTAATTTCTTTGGATTAGTACTTGAACTGAGCAGTTCTCAATATAGTTTTGTGTTAATTAGTGTTCTAAAAGTTTGTTCATAGCTTGATTTTTGCACTAACTTTATGTTGTTGTCTGTTTTCCAGTGAAAAGCATGAACTCATCATGAAGAAGTTGTCTTAACGATCCAGACTCATTCTGTTACATTTGTGGTGAATATACACTGCCAAAACATAGAAGAAACATAACAGACTTCGTAAAAAAAGTGTATTTTGCCTATTTTGGGGTTATGCTTGGGGACCAAGACAAGTTTTGGGCACCACACATAGTGTGCAAAGCATGTATCGAATTATTACGAAAATGGAGCAAAGGACAAAGAAAAAGCTTCAAATTTGGTGTTCCAATGGTGTGGAGAGAGCCAAAAAATCATCATGATGACTGTTATTTATGGTAAACACAGGTACAGGCACATCTTCACAATGAGGGACAGGCCTTCTTGCAGATTCCATGTTACTCCCATTTTCGTTTCTTATGCTTATTGAATCCTTGCACTTGCACTGCACAGAAATAACAGTCATCATGATGATTTTTTGGCTCTCTCCACACCATTGGAACACCAAATTTGAAGCTTTTTCTTTGTCCTTTGCTCCATTTTCGTAATAATTCGATACATGCTTTGCACACTATGTGTGGTGCCCAAAACTTGTCTTGGTCCCCAAGCATAACCCCAAAATAGGCAAAATACACTTTTTTTACGAAGTCTGTTATGTTTCTTCTATGTTTTGGCAGTGTATATTCACCACAAATGTAACAGAATGAGTCTGGATCGTTAAGACAACTTCTTCATGATGAGTTCATGCTTTTCACTGGAAAACAGACAACAACATAAAGTTAGTGCAAAAATCAAGCTATGAACAAACTTTTAGAACACTAATTAACACAAAACTATATTGAGAACTGCTCAGTTCAAGTACTAATCCAAAGAAATTAATGAGATGATGCGTCGCATTTACCAACAAGTGCTATAAATAAGATACCAAAAATCTCAAAAACTTGAGCCAATCTGGCAAAACTGATGACATATTCAGAATCAGCACCCCAAAAATACCCCAAATTCATTAAAATATTTTGGACACCAGAAAAAAAAATTTTTTTCGTTGACCTGTTTTAAATCACAGCATTACATACCAAAACTGACCTATAACACTTGGAGATACAAACTACCACCAACAAGATTGCAGTGAAAGTGTGCTCTGATGCGATCATATCCAATAAATGTGGCTTACCTTAAAGTCACCATCAGACGCTCTGCGGGTGAAACAGAGAAGCGGCAATAGGTGTCCGCTTTTCTTATGAGGTGTGCAATGCGCTCCACCAAGTAATCAAAATTCTCCATTTTCATCCTAACATATCCAAAAAATTTATCCGGGTTTCGTCGAAGGTCCATGCATAGTGTAGAATAGACCCCACGCGTCATTCTCTTGGCTGTGATGGGGTGGATCCACAAACGTCGTCTACGATGCCTGATGCGCTGCTGTCTCGCTCTCTCCTTCTCCAGAACAATCACCCTCAAACGTTTCGCCTCCGCTGTAAAATCCGCCAAATTCTTCAAAATATTTCCAAGGACAACATCCATCTTCGCCAGTAACTTGCTCTTCTCTCCAACCTGCACTTTCTCCTCTACAACCTGTCAAAGAAGGGCTGTAGGAACATGCTATATATAGTTTTCCAGTAGCCAATCCCGTTCGGAAGGCCACAAGGGTCAATTTTAAAAACCGGATCCGGCGTAATCCGTCGAAAAACGGATAGAAAAACGGATGAACCGGATGAGACGGATCCGGTTTTGTCTGTCAAGAAAAAGACGGATCCGGCAGAAAACCGGATCCGTCACATCCGGTTTTACGAAACATTTGCCGGATCCGGCGTTCCGGCACGACGCCGGATCGCGCCTGACGCCGAAAACCTGATGTGTGAAAGTAGCCTAAGACAAAACTTTTTCCTGATGCTCTGGCTTTAAAAGCGGTTTGCCAACTCCTAGAAAACTAAGCGTTCGAGGCCTTATGTAGCCAGACGATGACGCAGGCTCAACACCTCCTGCATTCGGTCCTATTTTGCTCTTGCCACTACCATCAGATCCACCACCAACACCATCATTACCAGCTGCCAACCCCCGCCCAATTCCACTGCCTCTTCCACCAGCCTTCCTCATTTTTGGTAGAAATGTAGACAAAATCCAACAAACTATATAGTATGTAAAACAAGGTACAAGGTGTCTATAGGACAGGGGAGATTTTGAATTTCTGCACACACTTTTGGACACTGGACACTTTTGGATTGTGTGAGGCCCACTGATATCTGAGCGCTATGTGATAGGCTTGATGGCACAGCTGTGACCTAAGTGACTAGAGGATAAGTGAGATTTTGAATCTCTGCACACACTTTTGGACACTGGACACTTTTGGATTGTGTGAGGCCCAATGAATATCTGAGCGCTATGTGACAGGCTCGATGGCACAGCTGTGACCTAAGTGACTAGAGGATAAGTGAGATTTTGAATCTCTGCACACACTTTTGGACACTGGACACTTTTGGATTGTGTGAGGACCACTGATATCTAAGCGCTATGTGACAGGCTCGATGGCACAGCTGTGACCTAAGTGACTAGAGGATAAGTGAGATTTTGAATCTCTGCACACACTTTTGGACACTGGACACTTTTGGATTGTGTGAGGCCCACTGATATCTGAGCGCTATGTGACAGGCTTGATGGCACAGCTGTGACCTAAGTGACCAGAGGATAAGTGAGATTTTGAATCTCTGCACACACTTTTGGCCACTGGACACTTTTGGATTGTGTGAGGCCCAATGAATATCTGAGCGCTATGTGACAGGCTCGATGGCACAGCTGTGACCTAAGTGACTAGAGGATAAGTGAGATTTTGAATCTCTGCACACACTTTTGGACACTGGACACTTTTGGATTGTGTGAGGCCCAATGAATATCTGAGCGCTATGTGACAGGCTCGATGGCACAGCTGTGACCTAAGTGACTAGAGGATAAGTGAGATTTTGAATCTCTGCACACACTTTTGGACACTGGACACTTTTGGATTGTGTGAGGACCACTGATATCTGAGCGCTATGTGACAGGCTCGATGGCTGTTAAATATTAATAATTCGTTAAATATTTCTTATTACACCCAGTTCTGTAGATTGCTTTAGCTTATATGACATAGGCTATTTTTAAGCTTGGCTCATGGTAGAAATGTCAGCTCACTACATATTTAAGTTTAGCCTTGAGGTAAATGTCAAACTCTATATATACCGAGATCACGTGCTTCAAGAGACGTATATAATTCATGGCTAACTGTAGAGGTGGCGGTCTTCTTCCCTCACCATCATGAAAGACAGACACGAAGATGTCGCCTGTGTTGGGCCATGACATGACATAACAGCTGGTATATTACTTGACAGCGATGTGAGAAGCCGAACTGAGACACAGCAGCCATTTGCTATTCAGGATCCCGGAGAGAAGAAGAATACATGTTGCTTTTGCCATGTGGGATCTCAGAGCATGATCTAATGGACAATCTCTCTTTCACTTATTTTTATTCACCTGTTTTTCTGTAGTAACCTTTCTTTGTTGGAAGAATCCAAATAAACCACTATATTTTTATCTGGTAACTAGTCCTGAGTATTTTACAGGATAAGCATTATTTTACATTGGAGAGCCAGCCAGATCTGAATTTTTGTACTTTTTTGCGGATTTCCCTCAACTTGCCCACAAGGGGGATTGAACTTTGCTCATATGTGCAAGTTGTCAGGAATTCCACTATTCACAAGAATCACACAGAACCTAGAAGTAAGAATTGCCAGATAGATTGAGAAGTACTACAAGTGCCAAAGTGCCAGACGTGCTGAAGCCAAGACGTGTGAAGACAAGAGCCCAGCGTTGTCCATCAAAGGAACAAGCTGAGAAATTTCAAGGTAAGAGAAATGGATGTAATTAATTCTTATGCTAAGCAGAGTAAATTGAAATTTAAGTCTGTAGACAATTCTAATTCAGAAGTTTTATGGTTAAGTTTATATGCCGAGTGTGAACTCGAGAATCAAAGGTTAGATTCTAAGTTTTTCAATAGAGAAAGAGAGAGATTAAAAAATATTCTACAGATGGTAGATATATTTCATAGATCTGTGTCAGAGAAATCTAAAAATGATTGTGTAGAGGATAGTGATATTCCCGAGATTCACTGTAATGTGGAGAAACAGTTACAAGTAGCAGCAGCTATTGAAGGTGACCTTGCAGACGTGGAACAAGATGGAGAAGTAGGAGGAGACTTCAGAACTGACGTAGAGGACGTACAAGGGAAAGACGTACCACTAAAAATAGACGACTCACAGGCCGAAATCCGAAGGAAAGTAAGGAAAACTTTGCTACAGATATGTAAAATAATACCTGCATATGACAGCAAAATGCATGTTTGTAGAAACTCTGAGGTTTTTGAAAGTTGTGTTGACAAATTTGATTTATCTAACGAGGAGAAGAATCAGTTGTTCAAAATGTGGATCCCTGTAACCTTTTCCAGGAGGTTATCTTTAAAGTTATCTGGTGAAACACATGAGAATTTAACTGATAAAGACAGATTAAAAATTCTCATTTTTTGTTCATCAAATGAAAATCATCCAGATATTGATATTCTTCAAAAATTAAGGATTGGTCGGAAGGAATGTATTTTTACGTTCATGTCAATATATGAACGTTTGTACAAAATCCTGAATGAGAATGTCAAAACACCGTCCCTCATAAGGAGTTTTGTAAGCAAATTTTGGTTTCTAAATCCTGCATCTCGTGTTATTGCGTCACAAAAAGATTCTTTATTTGAATGTGCGCAATCCCTTGATTTTGCCAGAAAACACGAGAATCGTGAGAGGAAAGTAAATTGTGCTAATTTTGTGAAGACAGGCAGAGTAAAATCTTATCAGAAGCTTGTATTAGCAAAACCTTCTAAAATGAGTTTTCCCCAAAATCAAATATATGAAGAACAAAGAAAAAGAAAATCACATGTTTGCTTTAAGCCCTACGGAATGATGCAAAGTATCACTGAAAAGACACAAATTGAATTAAGAAAAATGATGAGTTTTGATCTTCTTTCTGTAACCAAGATGGCCGAATTTGACAGACAGAAACAGGTGGTGAGTGACATCATGGCCTGTAAACTGAATACTCTGCTCCAAGAATCTATCAGCTTTAAAATGGCAAGAACCTTTCAGGATATTTTTTGCAGAGAAATAAGTATGGGTTTAGGAATTGGCTAGAAAAAGTAATTATATATATATATTTTGTGTAACAGTGTTATACAATTAGTGAGTTATATGTAATTATTTTATAGAGTATAATCCTGTAGTTTTATGGTTTGTGGATATATAAATATTCATACAGTATATATAGAGTGTTTGTAGAAGTAGAAATAGTAGAACTGTATTTTTTAATGAAAATTAAAATCTACATCAGTAATAATATTTAGAATTCTGAATATGATATTAACCTTATTTTTTATGTTTCCTTAGAATTTTCATTTCAAAGCAGGACTTAATCGGGAAAAATTCTCTTACAAGGATTTATGCCTTTATTTACACAGGAAGTTGCAATAATTGCATGAATTTATATATTTAACACTGAAATAATATGCATATAACTAACTGCATTTTAAAATATGTTCTGTGTGTGTGCCTTCACTGCATGGTTCGAATGACTACCACAGCATGTGGAATTTGTACCTTGTTCTAATAATAAGTATACCAGACCAGTATACTATGTCCCTGTTCCTTAGGGAAAGAATTTTTAAAGGGGTCTCAACTTTTGCAAAGCAATGGAATTTTTTTTCCAGGCCTAAATGTCAAGTATAGCTATACATATATTTATGTCATGTGTATTTGGGGAATATTCAAAGAAATATTAAGAGACTAAATTGAAATAGTTTACAATGCATTGATAATTAGGATAATTTGGGTTAAAATACGTGTATTCATCACACCTTCGTATGTGAGGTATTTGGTTTAAACTTAAATATGTGACACAGTCTGAGTGACAGTGACTGAGTGTATGAGCAGCTGCTGAGCGAGTGATGTGATACGTTTGTATGAGGCCTCAGGATTCTGAATGAGAAAAAAAAAAAAACCCCAAAGCTTTTATCTTTAGGAGAAATATGCAGATCAGATAAATTATTAGAATATTAAGATACATAATGAAATATTATCTACACAACATATATTTCTATAGTTCTTTAGTAATTATTTCTTGATTTAGTTAATTGTGGATAAGTGCAATCGTACAACAAAATAGAAAATAGTTTATGAAGAAAATCTATTCTTTCCTTATCAGCTTTAGCTCTTTTAAACAGGCACCAGCACAGAGCCTGGTATTCACCAGCTGCATCTGGGAATAGTGGACCTTCCTTCTCTGTCCAAGTGTGTTAATCTTAAACTACATTTAAATTAATTTTTCCAAAGGATAATTTTATGATATTCAAATTAATTTTAATGGTTACACATCTTCAGACAAATAATGGTATAAGCAAGTATAATATTTACACAATTTATAAATTAATTATTTTTAATTTTGGTTTTGATAAATGAATTATTTCATGAAACAATATTTTTTGGTATTAAGGGGGAAAATATGTTTTTTATCCTGACTACATCATCACATTTGATTAATACCTCTTCTTCACACATTTTAATAGGAAAAAATATTAATAAGGTACAATGGTATAAGTATTGGGTATAATAACAAGTATTATAAAGAGTCATTTCTTTACACTAAGAGGAATTACATGCAAAGTTGCATGATTTGAATATTTTGATAACACAAGTTTATGACAATTATGAAATAATCCAGATCATGGAAATATTAAGGGTATATGTTACTGAAGACATAACTACTCTGCATCAACATAAAGGCCTTATTCTTATTTTTATTTTTATTCTTATTTTTCATTATTTTTAATTCTTTCACCAATATTTAGTAAAGTAATATCTACTGAGAATATTGCTTCATTAAATATAGCAATTATATGGTTCTATTACTAAGGAAATGTTTCACTTCTGAGTTATATGCAACAATTCTTTTATTCATTCATTCGCTCACTCATATATTCTTATTTTGGTTCATGGCTTTACATTCCTACATATTATTAGTATAATAAATATATTCCTTATTAATAAAGATGAAAACACTGGTTACATAAAACACAGTGACACCTATGGGTTGAAAAAGGTAATTACACCTAAGACATAAAAAAAATGTTCTATCACATGAAAAAAATATGGATAATAATGTATTATCACTTATTATTGGTTTATTATTTCAAACATTGAAATCCATATACAGTACAAATTCTGATAATTATATGGATATTACTGATTGCTATGGTACGCTGTGATATTATAGGATAGGAAAATTACCAGATTTGGTATAGACTAGGGAATGAAGACTTCAAGCAAGATACTGAAATTACGTTAATAAAGACTTTTCACATTTCTAAACTTCATTGATTCTTATCAGTTGCAAGAAGAAGAATGCCGCGATCCAGAAGTCCCAGAAGGTAACAAAGCTATGATTACTGAGTAATAGACTGTGTTAATTACAAATGCAGTATCCACCACTGACAGTCACAAGTGCAGTATTCACCACTGACAGTCACAAGTGCAGTATCCACCACCGACAGTCACAATTAAAGTGTCTAACCTGACAACCAGAGGACGATGCTCCTATGATGCTGAGATGAACTGTGTTATCACGTTCTTATCAAGTTCCAGAGGTTTTCAATCACCTGTAAAGCTTCAATGTAAAGCTGGTGAACAATGAAGGTAATTAACCCTGACATATGTCCTGTGCATTAGGACAAGGACTGGTTATGGTGCTATGTTTAGCAAGGAAGAGTCATTTTAACCCTTGCTTTGCTGACCAAAGACGTCACACCTGTTCAAAGACCAGTGCCGATGGAGGATTCCAGAATATCCAAGGCGAGCCAATGTAAGCCCAGGTTTTTAAAGATGACACTGCACAGATATTAAAGCTGCATTTCATCTATAGACTTTGTTTCTTATCAACATTTGAATTTATGAACTTTGATTTGATACACAACACAATTTCTACAACATCTATATGCTAGAGAAAAACTGTGGTTTTAAAAGAACCAAGAAGAAGACAGAAGACATCAAAATGAAGACCAGATGACACCAGATGATGATGACTGGACCTGAGATGCTTCAATTTAGACTTAGGGAAGTATAATTATACATATTTTATATGAATATTGTTCACGGCTTACCATAACATGAATTCAAATCAATTATGTCATTGAGTACTTATAACGGTAATCTGATATTATTATTGTTATTGATATTAAATTATTTTGTCAAAGAAGAAGAAAAGAAGAAAAAGATCTTGTTATATTTGAGGGTTCCAATTAATGTCTGTCTCCCTCAAAAGGGGGAATTGTTAAATATTAATAATTCGTTAAATATTTCTTATTACACCCAGTTCTGTAGATTGCTTTAGCTTATATGACATAGGCTATTTTTAAGCTTGGCTCATGGTAGAAATGTCAGCTCACTACATATTTAAGTTTAGCCTTGAGGTAAATGTCAAACTCCATATATACCGAGATCACGTGCTTCAAGAGACGTATATAATTCATGGCTAACTGTAGAGGTGGCGGTCTTCTTCCCTCACCATCATGAAAGACAGACACGAAGATGTCACCTGTGTTGGGCCATGACATGACATAACAGCTGGTATATTACTTGACAGCGATGTGAGAAGCCGAACTGAGACACAGCAGCCATTTGCTATTCAGGATCCCGGAGAGAAGAAGAATACATGTTGCTTTTGCCATGTGGGATCTCAGAGCATGATCTAATGGACAATCTCTCTTTCACTTATTTTTTCTGTAATAACCTTTCTTTGTTGGAAGAATCCAAATAAACCACTATATTTTTATCTGGTAACTAGTCCTGAGTATTTTACAGGATAAGCATTATTTTACAATGGCACAGCTGTGACCTAAGTGACTAGAGGATAAGTGAGATTTTGAATCTCTGCACACACTTTTGGACACTGGACACTTTTGGATTGTGTGAGGCCCACTGATATCTGAGCGCTATGTGACAGGCTTGATGGCACAGCTGTGGCCTAAGTGACTAGAGGATAAGTGAGATTTTGAATCTCTGCACACACTTTTGGACACTGGACACTTTTGGATTGTGTGAGGCCCAATGAATATCTGAGCGCTATGTGACAGGCTCGATGGCACAGCTGTGACCTAAGTGACTAGAGGATAAGTGAGATTTTGAATCTCTGCACACACTTTTGGACACTGGACACTTTTGGATTGTGTGAGGCCCACTGATATCTGAGCGCTATGTGACAGGCTCGATGGCACAGCTGTGACCTAAGTGACTAGAGGATAAGTGAGATTTTGAATCTCTGCACACACTTTTGGACACTGGACACTTTTGGATTGTGTGAGGCCCACTGATATCTGAGCGCTATGTGACAGGCTTGATGGCACAGCTGTGACCTAAGTGACTAGAGGATAAGTGAGATTTTGAATCTCTGCACACACTTTTGGACACTGGACACTTTTGGATTGTGTGAGGCCCAATGAATATCTGAGCGCTATGTGACAGGCTCGATGGCACAGCTGTGACCTAAGTGACTAGAGGATAAGTGAGATTTTGAATCTCTGCACACACTTTTGGACACTGGACACTTTTGGATTGTGTGAGGCCCACTGATATCTGAGCGCTATGTGACAGGCTCGATGGCACAGCTGTGACCTAAGTGACTAGAGGATAAGTGAGATTTTGAATCTCTGCACACACTTTTGGACACTGGACACTTTTGGATTGTGTGAGGCCCACTGATATCTGAGCGCTATGTGACAGGCTTGATGGCACAGCTGTGACCTAAGTGACTAGAGGATAAGTGAGATTTTGAATCTCTGCACACACTTTTGGACACTGGACACTTTTGGATTGTGTGAGGCCCAATGAATATCTGAGCGCTATGTGACAGGCTCGATGGCACAGCTGTGACCTAAGTGACTAGAGGATAAGTGAGATTTTGAATCTCTGCACACACTTTTGGACACTGGACACTTTTGGATTGTGTGAGGCCCAATGAATATCTGAGCGCTATGTGACAGGCTCGATGGCACAGCTGTGACCTAAGTGACTAGAGGATAAGTGAGATTTTGAATCTCTGCACACACTATTGGACACTGGACACTTTTGGATTGTGTGAGGACCACTGATATGTAAGCGCTATGTGACAGGCTCGATGGCACAGCTGTAACCTAAGTGACTAGAGGATAAGTGAGATTTTGAATCTCTGCACACACTTTTGGACACTGGACACTTTTGGATTGTGTGAGGCCCAATGAATATCTGAGCGCTATGTGACAGGCTCGATGGCACAGCTGTGACCTAAGTGACTAGAGGATAAGTGAGATTTTGAATCTCTGCACACACTTTTGGACACTGGACACTTTTGGATTGTGTGAGGCCCAATGAATATCTGAGCGCTATGTGACAGGCTCGATGGCACAGCTGTGACCTAAGTGACTAGAGGATAAGTGAGATTTTGAATCTCTGCACACACTTTTGGACACTGGACACTTTTGGATTGTGTGAGGCCCAATGAATATCTGAGCGCTATGTGACAGGCTCGATGGCACAGCTGTGACCTAAGTGACTAGAGGATAAGTGAGATTTTGAATCTCTGCACACACTTTTGGACACTGGACACTTTTGGATTGTGTGAGGACCACTGATATCTGAGCGCTATGTGACAGGCTCGATGGCACAGCTGTGACCTAAGTGACTAGAGGATAAGTGAGATTTTGAATCTCTGCACACACTTTTCGACACTGGACACTTTTGGATTGTGTGAGGCCCACTGATATCTGAGCGCTATGTGACAGGCTTGATGGCACAGCTGTGGCCTAAGTGACTAGAGGATAAGTGAGATTTTGAATCTCTGCACACACTTTTGGACACTGGACACTTTTGGATTGTGTGAGGCCCAATGAATATCTGAGCGCTATGTGACAGGCTCGATGGCACAGCTGTGACCTAAGTGACTAGAGGATAAGTGAGATTTTGAATCTCTGCACACACTTTTGGACACTGGACACTTTTGGATTGTGTGAGGCCCACTGATATCTGAGCGCTATGTGACAGGCTCGATGGCACAGCTGTGACCTAAGTGACTAGAGGATAAGTGAGATTTTGAATCTCTGCACACACTTTTGGACACTGGACACTTTTGGATTGTGTGAGGCCCACTGATATCTGGGCGCTATGTGACAGGCTTGATGGCACAGCTGTGACCTAAGTGACTAGAGGATAAGTGAGATTTTGAATCTCTGCACACACTTTTGGACACTGGACACTTTTGGATTGTGTGAGGCCCAATGAATATCTGAGCGCTATGTGACAGGCTCGATGGCACAGCTGTGACCTAAGTGACTAGAGGATAAGTGAGATTTTGAATCTCTGCACACACTTTTGGACACTGGACACTTTTGGATTGTGTGAGGCCCACTGATATCTGAGCGCTATGTGACAGGCTCGATGGCACAGCTGTGACCTAAGTGACTAGAGGATAAGTGAGATTTTGAATCTCTGCACACACTTTTGGACACTGGACACTTTTGGATTGTGTGAGGCCCACTGATATCTGAGCGCTATGTGACAGGCTTGATGGCACAGCTGTGGCCTAAGTGACTAGAGGATAAGTGAGATTTTGAATCTCTGCACACACTTTTGGACACTGGACACTTTTGGATTGTGTGAGGCCCAATGAATATCTGAGCGCTATGTGACAGGCTCGATGGCACAGCTGTGACCTAAGTGACTAGAGGATAAGTGAGATTTTGAATCTCTGCACACACTTTTGGACACTGGACACTTTTGGATTGTGTGAGGCCCAATGAATATCTGAGCGCTATGTGACAGGCTCGATGGCACAGCTGTGACCTAAGTGACTAGAGGATAAGTGAGATTTTGAATCTCTGCACACACTTTTGGACACTGGACACTTTTGGATTGTGTGAGGCCCACTGATATCTGAGCGCTATGTGACAGGCTCGATGGCACAGCTGTGACCTAAGTGACTAGAGGATAAGTGAGATTTTGAATCTCTGCACACACTTTTGGACACTGGACACTTTTGGATTGTGTGAGGCCCACTGATATCTGAGAGGGAGGCATATCTAAAGAAGAATATAATGCTGTCTGCAGAACCTGCAGGGCACAAATCAGATTATCTAAAGCTGAAAATGAATTGAGGCTTGCAAGAGATGTCAAAAGCAATAATAAAGGATTTTGGGGATATGTCAAAAGTAAAAGAAAAGTCAAAGATGCTATAGGATTTTTACAGGATGAAAATGATGAAATGGTAAGACAGGATGTTGAGAAGGCTGAACTTTTAAATTCCTATTTTGCATCTGTTTTCTCTCAGAAAGGAAATGTAACATCAACTGTTATTCACTGTCCTATTAAGGGAATAGAAGAATCCAGGATATCTATAAACAGAAAGATAGTGAGGAAACACTTAGCTAGCCTAAATGAATTCAAGTCTCCAGGTCCAGATTAATTACACCCCAGAGTACTGAAGGAGATAGCAGAAGAAATTTTTGAACCCCTCTCTATAATCTTTGAAAATTCTTGGAGAACAGGAGAAGTGCCAGAAGACTGGAGAAGAGCAAATGTTGTTCCTATCTTCAAAAAGGGGAAGAAGGTGGACCCAGGTAACTATAGGCCGGTGAGTCTGACTTCTATACCAGGAAAGATCTTTGAACAAATTATTAAACAACATGTATGTCAATACCTGGATAAGAATGAAGTGATTAAACAGAGTCAGCATGGGTTTGTAACTAATAAGTCATGTCAGACTAACTTAATTTCCTTCTATGACGGTATCACTGATTGGTTGGATCAAGGAAATGCTGTAGATATAGTATATCTTGACTTCAGCAAAGCATTTGACAAAGTCTCTCATACAATCCTTATTGAAAAAATGATTAAGTATGGAATGGACAAGGCAACTGTTAGGTGGATTCATAACTGGCTTAGTGATCAGACCCAAAGAGTGGTCGTAAATGGCTGCACATCCAGTTGGAAGAATGTCTCAAGTGGGGTACCACAGGGCTCTGTCCTGGGCCCTGTATTGTTCAACATCTTTATCAACGATTTAGATGAAGGAATTGAGGGTAAACTGATTAAATTTGCTGATGACACAAAGCTAGGAGGGATAGCTAATACTAGAGAAGAGAGAGAGAGGATTCAAAAAGATTTAAATAAACTGGAGAAGTGGGCAGCAACTAACAGAATGGTTTTTAACAGGGAGAAATGCAAAGTACTACATCTGGGCAATAAAAATGGAAAAAGCATATATAGAATGGGAGGAATAGGGCTAAGTGACAGCACATGTGAAAAAGACTTGGGTATACTAATAGATCACAGACTGAATATGAGTCAACAGTGTGATGCAGCAGCAAAAAAGGCAAATGCAATTCTAGGATGTATTAACAGAAGCATACAGTCTAGATCACGTGAAGTCATTATTTCCCTCTACTCCTCTTTGGTCAGACCTCATCTGGAATATTGTGTCCAGTTTTGGGCACCACATTTTAAAAAAGACATCAACAAACTGGAGCAAGTTCAGAAAAGAGCGACCAGAATGGTGACCGGTCTGCAAACCCTGTCTTATGAGGAAAGGTTGCAGGATTTGGGAATGTTTAGTTTGCAAAAGAGAAGACTGAGAGGAGACTTAATAGCTGTCTACAAATATCTAAAGGGCTGTCACATTGTAGAAGGATCAACTTTATTCTCATTTGCACAAGGAAAGACTAGAAGCAATGGGATGAAACTGAATGGGAGGAGACACAGATTAGATATTAGAAAAAACTTTTTGACAGTTAGAGTGATCAATGAGTGGAACAGGCTGCCACGAGAAGTGGTGAGTTCTCCTTCAATGGAAGTCTTCAAACAGAGGCTGGACAGATATCTGACTGGGATGATTTAGCGAATCCTGCTTTGAGCAGGGGGTTGGATCAGATGGCCCAGGAGGTCCCTTCCAACTCTACGATTCTATGATTCTATGATTCTATGATTCTATGTGCTTCTGATTAGGTGATCACCTGAGCCAAATCTTATTTAACGAAGGAAAGTATAAAAAAACCCTGCTGTGGTGTTCACAATTCTCTTGCAATAGGACAAGCTGGATGGAAAAACAAGTGCTAATAATATCCCAAAAGTAATAGGAATGAGAAAATAATGTTTAACCATGCCAAGGAAGTTGAAAAGAAAAATCTTTAGTGAGGAAAAGAAGGGCTCAATTCTGGCTTTACTAGCAGAGGGATACAGTGAGCATCATGTTGCCTCCATTTTTAAAATTTCTAAGTGCAGTCCATTACAACAAGGTCAAGCAGCAAATATTGGGGACAACAAAGCTACAGACCGGCAGAGGGAGAAAACAACTCTCCACTGACCGGGATGACCGTTATCTTATTCGAATGTCTCTCAGCAACCACATGATGACATCAAGTGACCTACAAAAGGAATGGCAAATGGCAGCTGGGGTGAAGTGCACGGCAAGAACAGTTCATAGCAGGCTCCTAGAGGCAGGGCTCAAGTCATGTAAAGGTAGAAAAAAACCTTTCATCAATGAGAAGCAAAGGAGAGCCAGGCTGAAGTTTGCCAAAGACCATAAGGATTGGACCATAGAGGACTGGAGTAAGGTAATCTCTGATGAGTCTAATTTTCAGCTTTGCCCAACACCTGGTCATCTAATGGTTAGACGGAGACCTGGAGAGGCTTACAAGGTACAATGTCTTGCACTCTCTGTGAAATTTGGTGGAGGATCGGTGATGATCTGGGGATGCTTCAGCAAGGCTGGAATTGGGTAGGTTAATCTTTGCGAAAGACGAATGAATCAAGCCACATTCAAGGTTATCCTGGAAAAACAGTTGATTCCTTCTGGTCAGGCAATGTTCCCCAACTCTGAGGACTGGTTTTTCCAGCAGGACAATGTGCCATGCCACATAGCTAGGTCAATCAATGTGTGGATGAAGGACCACCACTAGAGTTGAGCGAAACGGGTCGAAAAAATTCAAAAGTCGCCGACTTTTGGCAAAGTCGGGTTTCATGAAACGAAACCCGACCCTAGGATGAGGTCGGCCACGAGGTCGGCGACTTACGCGCCAAAGTCACGTTTCAAAAGTTTGTTTTGCGCATTTTTCAGCCAATCAGGATCCACGGACACTGTGGGCAACGTGATGACATAGGCACGGGTCACCACCATCTTTCAGAAGGGCATGCAAGTGATTGGCTTGCTTTGGTGGGCATCACAGGGGGTATAAAAGGGCGTGCACGCCGACCGCCATCTTACTTCTGCCGATCTCAGTATAGGGAGAGGTTGCTGCTGATTCTGTAGGGAGAGCGTTAGGCAGGGAAGAAGACCAAAAAACTGCTTCTGCTGCTAGCGATTTGGCCTGCACAACACACCAGTCACTGTGTGTGCAGTGCAAGGGGAGGCTATATAGTGGTGTATCAGTGGTGTTGGTTGTTGGGCTGCCTTCTAAGGCTTCCTGACAGGCTGGCATTGCTGTTTACCCACTGCTCCGCAAACTGCTTTTTTAAAAGCAATCCAATCTCCCTTATCCTCTAGTCACTTTGGTCACAGCTGTGCCATCGAGCCTGTCACATAGCGCTCAGATATTCATTGGGCCTCAAACTGCTTTTTTAAAAGCAATCCCAATTTTTTTTTTTTGTCCTGCTGAGAAGAAAAAAAAACTGCTTCTGCTGCTGATAGCAATTTGGCCTGCACAACACACCAGTCACTGTGTGTGCAGTGCAAGGGGAGGCTATATTGTGGTGTATCAGTGGTGTTGGTTGTTGGGCTGCCTTTTAAGGCTTCCTGACAGGCTGGCATTGCTGTTTACCCACTGCTCCGCAAACTGCTTTTTTAAAAGCAATCCAATCTCCCTTATCCTCTAGTCACTTAGGTCACAGCTGTGCCATCGAGCCTGTCACATAGCGCTCAGATATCAGTGGGCCTCACACAATCCAAAAGTGTCCAGTGTCCAAAAGTGGGTGCAGAGATTCAAAATCTCACTTATCCTCTAGTCACTTAGGTCACAGCTGTGCCATCGAGCCTGTCACATAGCGCTCAGATATTCATTGGGCCTCACACAATCCAAAAGTGTCCAGTGTCCAAAAGTGTGTGCAGAGATTCAAAATCTCACTTATCCTCTAGTCACTTAGGTCACAGCTGTGCCATCAAGCCTGTCACATAGCGCTCAGATATCAGTGGGCCTCACACAATCCAAAAGTGTCCAGTGTCCAAAAGTGTGTGCAGAGATTCAAAATCTCACTTATCCTCTAGTCACTTAGGTCACAGCTGTGCCATCAAGCCTGTCACATAGCGCTCAGATATCAGTGGGCCTCACACAATCCAAGTGTCCAGTGTCCAAAAGTGTGTGCAGAGATTCAAAATCTCACTTATCCTCTAGTCACTTAGGTCACAGCTGTGCCATCGAGCCTGTCACATAGCGCTCAGATATTCATTGGGCCTCACACAATCGAAAAGTGTCCAGTGTCCAAAAGTGTGTGCAGAGATTCAAAATCTCACTTATCCTCTAGTCACTTAGGTCACAGCTGTGCCATCGACTCATATTCAGTCTGTGATCTATTAGTATGCCCAAGTCTTTTTCACATGTGCTGTTGCTTAGCCCTATTCCTCCCATTCTGTATATGCTTTTTTCATTTTTATTGCCCAGATGTAGTACTTTGCACTTTTCCCTGTTAAAAACCATTCTGTTTGTTGCTGCCCACTTCTCCAGTTTATTTATATCTTTTTGAATCCTCTCTCTCTCGTCTCTAGTATTAGCTATCCCTCCTAGCTTTGTGTCATCAGCAAATTTAATCAGTTTACCCTCAATTCCTTCATCTAAATCGTTGCTAAAGATGTTGAACAATACAGGGCCAAGGACAGAGCCCTGTGGTACCCCACTTGAGACATTCTTCCAACTGGATGTGCAGCCATTTACGACCACTCTTTGGGTCCGATCACTAAGCCAGTTATGAATCCACCTAACAGTTGCCTTGTCCATTCCATACTTAGTCATTTTTTCTATAAGGATTGTATGAGATACTTTGTCAAATGCTTTGCTGAAGTCAAGATATACTATATCTACAGCATTTCCTTGATCCACCCAATCAGTGATTCCATCATAGAAGGAAATTAAGTTAGTCTGACATGACTTATTAGTTACAAACCCATGCTGACTCTGTTTAATCACTTCATTCTTATCCAGGTACTGACATACATGTTGTTTAATAATTTGTTCAAAGATCTTTCCTGGTATAGAAGTCAGACTCACCGGCCTATAGTTGCCTGGGTCCACCTTCTTCCCCTTTTTGAAGATAGGAACAACATTTGCTCTTCTCCAGTCTTCTGGGACTTCTCCTGTTCTCCAAGAATTTTCAAAGATTATGGAGAGGGGTTCAGAAATTTCTTCTGCTATCTCCTTCAGTACTCTGGGGTGTAATTCATCTGGACCTGGTGACTTGAATTCATTTAGGTTAGCTAAGTGTTTCCTCACTATCTTTCTGTTTATAGATATCCTGGATTCTTCTATTCCCTTAATAGGACAGTGAAGAACAGTTGATGTTACATTTCCTTTCTGAGAGAAA
The DNA here is from genome assembly GCF_039654945.1 of Dendrobates tinctorius. NCBI lineage: Eukaryota > Metazoa > Chordata > Amphibia > Anura > Dendrobatidae > Dendrobates > Dendrobates tinctorius. The sequence continues at coordinate 28,980,849 of NW_027361823.1, forward strand.
ACAGATGCAAAATAGGAATTTAAAAGTTCGGCCTTCTCAACATCCTGTCTTACCATTTCATCATTTTCATCCTGTAAAAATCCTATAGCATCTTTGACTTTTCTTTTACTTTTGACATATCCCCAAAATCCTTTATTATTGCTTTTGACATCTCTTGCAAGCCTCAATTCATTGTCAGCTTTAGCTAATCTGATTTGTTCCCTGCAGGTTCTGCAGACAGCATTATATTCTTCTTTAGATATGCCTCCCTCTTTCCATTTTATAAACATTTTTTTCTTCCTTTTTAGCATGTGCTTAAGTTCTGTGTTCATCCATCCTGGCTTCCTTAAATGCTTCCTATTCTTCCCACTTTTTGGAATTGTTAACAATTGTACTTTGAGAATTTCATTTTTCAAGATTTCCCATCCTTCCTGGACATTTTTGTCTTTAAGGATATCCAGCCATTGGATCCCTCCAATTCTCTTTCTGAATCCCTTAAAATCTGCCTTTCTGAAATCTAACCTTGACGTCTGAGTCTTCACATGTCTTCCTCCTCTAGTTATCCAAAATTCTAAAATAGCATGGTCGCTACCTCCTAGGGTCCCAGCCACTTTTACCTCCTCAACCATTTCCTCCCTGTTTGTAAGGATTAGATCCAAGGTAGCAGTTCCCCTTGTTTTCTCCCCTACCTTTTGGAAGATAAAGTTGTCAGCAAGAGAGGATAAGAATTTCCTTGACCTGTTAGTTTTGCCTGAGAGAGATTCCCAACAAATGTCTGGATAGTTGAAATCTTCCATGACAACTATGTCATATTTTTTGGAGAACTTGGCCATTTGATGCATAAAGAGTTCATCCATATCTTCAGCTTGCACAGGCGGCCTGTAGTAAATGCCTACAATGTTGTCCTTTCCATTGTTCGGTCCTTGTATTCTTACCCAAACAGTTTCCACAGTACTCCCAGTCTCTGAAGCTTCAATCTCTGTGCAGATATATGCGTTTCTAACATACAATGCGACACCTCCTCCTCGTTTATCAAGTCTGTTTCTTGAAAATAAGTTGTATCCTTCTAGTCTTGTATTCCAATCATGTGTATTGTCCCACCAAGTTTCAGTGATTCCAATGACATCATATTTCTTTTCCTGTGTTAGTAGTTCCAATTCTCCTTGTTTGTTGCCCATGCTTTGTGCATTAGTATAGAAACATTTTAGTTTGTGATTGGTTTCTCTTTCTCCAATATTTTTATTATTTAGATTCTTTTGTCTTTGTTCTTCCTTTCCACTTCTAATAGCAGAGTTCTCAATAGCATTTGTCAGGTGTATGGCTTTTTCTGGTCTTTTGCTTCCCTTCCCATGTTGTTCTAGTTTAAAGCTCTCCTTACAAGTGTATCAAGGCGACTTCCAAATACATGTTTTCCAGTCTTCGTAAGCTGCACCCCATCTCTAGCAAGTAGTCCATCGTAAAAGTAATTCACTCCGTGATCCATAAATCCAAATCGTTGCTGACGGCACCATCGACGTAGCCAGTTGTTCACCTGCAGAATCTTATTCCACCTCCTTGTTCCATGGCCATCCACTGGGAGGATGGAAGAGAAGACCACCTGCTCTCCCAGTTCTTTCACTTTCTTGCCTAAGTCTTCAAAGTCTCTGCAGATGGTTTCCAGGTCGGTTCTTGCAGTGTCATTTGTCCCCACATGTAGTAGCAGGAATGGGTAGTCATCTGTAGGTCTGAAGAGTCCTGATATCCTGTCAGTCACATCTTTAATTTTTGCACCTGGAAGACAGCACATTTCTCTTGAAGTTATATCCGGTCTGCAGATAGCGGCCTCTGTTCCTCTCAACAGGGAATCCCCATGACCACCACTCTCCGTTTCTTCTTCACAACATTTTTCTTTCTCCATCCAGGAGGACTCTGAAGGCATACAAGGTTGCTGTTTGTGGGCAAAGTCTTATCCTGATGTATTTCTTCATCGCTCTCCTGTGTAAGAGCCTGGTACTGGTTACTGAGAAGTATGGGTGCTGACTGCCTCCTGATCCTCCTGCTTCTCTGGGTCACATGTCTCCATTCATCTGTTTCTTCAGGTGTACTTCAAATTTCTTCTCTTCCTGTAACATGAAGAGATAATTCTGCTCTGTCTAAGAACTCTTCACCTTCCTTAATGGTCTTCAACGTAGCTAACCTCTCTTCGGGATTTTGCAACTTTTCCTCCAACAGGTACACAAGCTTGCATTTGTGGCATGTGAAGTTTGGCTTTTCCACTGGTAAGTCTGTGAACATGTAGCAAGAAATGCAGCTCACCAAATGGCTCCTGGCCTCTTCCATATTGAGATTTCTTAAAAACGGGGAAAGATGAGCCAAAATTCGCGCGCCGGCAGGAGACTCTTCACTTATCCCAGAAGGCACTGGGAATATGCAAATGATCTCCTCAAGACTCTTCTCCTGGTTTTCCGATGTCCTCTTTTCAGCTGCAATGGCCAAAACCCAGTGATCAAGCAGCTCGCGGAGACGCTTCACTTATCCCAGAAGGCACTGGGAATATGCAAATGATCTCCTCAAGACTCTTCCCCTGGTTTTCCGATGTCCTCTTTTCAGCTGCAACGGCCAAAACCCAGTGATCAAGGAGCTCACGGAGACTCTTCACTTACCCCAGAAGGCACTGGGAATATGCAAATGATCTCCTCAAGACTCTTCCCCTGGTTTTCCGATGTCCTCTTTTCAGCTGCAACGGCCAAAACCCAGTGATCAAGGAGCTCGCGGAGACTCTTCACTTATCCCAGAAGGCACTGGGAATATGCAAATGATCTCCTCAAGACTCTTCCCCTGGTTTAAGTAGAATGAGGTGTACTCTGGTTGGAATTCAACTGACACTGGAATGGAATGGCTGTCAGACATGTAGAGAAGCTGATTTTTATAATACTGTGCAGTGGTCTCTTAATTTTTTGCCAGAGCTGTAGAATATTTAGTTAACACTATATTGGTCAAAGACAATCCTCCCACTATGCCAAGGTGTATCCAATCGGGATGGTCCTATCGCAGTATTCAACCTCAACTTGTGTCAGCCGACCTAAACATAGATGGGGGCAGAGCAGGACCCTGGCCTGACTGTTCAGACAAAAAAAATTGAGGTATTTCAGCTCCTTCAATAAAAGTCCAAAATTTATTCAGTTCATGTTAAAACATGTGAATGCTGAACTGGACTTCGCGAAAGTAAAGTAACACGTTTCGATCGCCAAGCGATCTTTATCAAAGCTAAAACCTTTCAGTATCCACAAAGATTTAAGGTACATAATGGCCAATTAAATTATTCAGGTATGTCAGATAGATAATACATTGCAGGTTTGGCTTTTCAGACACCTGCCCATAGGAGAGGGGGAGCCATGCCCTGATTATGCAAAGTGCAAGAAACTACAGCAAAACCAAAGAAATAAGCCAGAGCATAAGTAGTATAAGTGGAATGTGTACGAGCATGTTCACACTATGTCAATTTACAGTAACAGACAAAACCTTACATAAAAGCAAAATGAGCATATACCCTCTAGTAAGTAAATAAATAGTAATTGAACATGTAAATAACATAGGGGGCTCAGTTAACAATATTTTGATCAAAAAAGCGTAAAAACCGTACTGTAGTAACAGGGTGTACCTAATCGAGATGGCCCTATCTCCAGTATTAAAACTTCAACTTGTGCCAACTGACCTCAATACAGATGGGGTGGAGCCTGACCCTGGCCCGACTGTTCAGTACTAATATGCAGCTCTCAAAAAATAATGTTTCCATAGATGTGCCCACATAAAACTTGGGCTCTTGGCTCCATTTACATGACCAGCCATTTTTTTTCCAGTATGCTACACATATACTGGAGGGAACTGATCCCATCATTTTCAATAAACTCATTCTCATTTATCCGATGCATCAGTTTTTGTGGTGAACACTTCAAGGAGGCGGATCAGAAAATACTACATGTTACATTTCTCAAATCCAGTTAAATAGCTGAATAACAATTAATGCAGTTTTGATGTCAGTTATGATCAGAAGAGTAAGAAATGGTCCTGAAGCCACGGATAAATGGAAATCAACCAAACACTTTGTTAGATAACGCCAGCGTCCAAATAAGTGTCCAATACAAAACATAAATAAAAGTTCAAATAATAGTACACTGTGTGCAGAATTATTGGGCAAGCTCTGAATATTTAGAACATATCATTTTTATGCAGATTTTCCAACTCCACGCTGTATAACCTTGAATTCCTATTGGATGAAGCAGGTCAGATGATGTGTATTTGTGTAATGGGGGAGGGTGAGGCTTAAAGGGAAGGTGCCATCAAAAAAAAATTTTTTCAGCAATTGAAAAAATGTGAAGAATTAATGTTTACATTTTCTTAAAAAATATTATCATGTTTTTAATTTTGTAAAATATGAAAAATAATTTTAAAAAGTTTGGCATTTCCACTTGTTAACACTAGGGGGAACAGCTACTGAAAATTGGCACAAAAACCTAGTGTACAACTAGCTCACATTACTGCCCTGCAGTAATTATGGACGGAATCTGCTGACATGGGTGTGATGTCACTCCTCTCCTCCCCTTCTGGGTGTTTGCTAAGAGAAAAGAGAGGATGACATCTAGGAACACAGTGAGCAGCCATTTTGATGGGGCCTGCAAAGTTACTCACTGTCTTTGCATGCAAAGTCTGGATCAGGACAGGTCATCAATCAGCAGAAATGTTTCCTGGATTTCTGTGGAGCAGACAAGCAGACGGTCCATCCATGTGTATAAAACACAGCGCTCTGTGTACAATCCCTGGCACCGAACAGGGCGCCCCCCATAGACCAGCACACTGCTCTCCTGAAATACTCCGTGCTGCTGTCGCCCTGCTCCTTCCACCATATATCAGGCCCCTGTCGCCTCGCTTTCACACATCGCCAGGACGGGATCTGAGGAGAGGAATGGGGTCTTCTGTCACCGAGGATGGCAGGCAGCAAGGATTCTTGGAGTAGGGTGACAGCAGCACAGAGTATTTCAGGAGAACAGTGTGCTGGTCTGTGGGGGAGGTCACAGAGGGAGATATATGGCAGAGGAGCAGGGTGACAGCAGCACAGAGTATTACAGGAGAGCAGTGTACTGGTCTATGGGGGGCACAGAGGGAGATATATGGTGGAGGAGCAGGGTGACAGCAACACAGAGTATTTCAGGAGAGCAGTGTGCTGGTCTATGGGGGGCACAGAGGGAGATATATGGTGGAGGAGCTGGGTGACAGCAGCACAGTGTATTTCAGGAGAGCAGTGTACTGGTCTATGGGGGGCACAGAGGGAGATATATGGTGGAGGAGCAGGGTGACAGCAGCACAGAGTATTTCAGGAGAGCAGTGTACTGGTCTATGGGGGGCACAGAGGGAGATATATGGTGGAGGAGCAGGGTGACAGCAGCACAGAGTATTTCAGGAGAGCAGTGTGCTGGTTTATTGGGGGCACAGAGGGAGATATATGGTGGAGGAGCTGGGTGACAGCAGCACAGTGTATTTCAGGAGAGCAGTGTACTGGTCTATGGGGGGCACAGAGGGAGATATATGGTGGAGGAGCAGGGTGACAGCAGCACAGAGTATTTCAGGAGAGCAGTGTACTGGTCTATGGGGGGAACAGAGGGAGATATATGGTGGAGGAGCAGGGTGACAGCAGCACAGAGTATTTCAGGAGAGCGATGTTCTGGTCTATGGGGGGCACAGAGGGAGATATATGGTGGAGGAGCAGGGTGACAGCAGCACAGAGTATTTCAGGAGAGCAGTATCACACGGGATAGGATTAGATACACAGCTCAGCAGACAGTATCACACAGGATAGGATTAGATACTCGGCTCAGCAGTCAGTATCACACAGGATAGGATTAGATACACAGCTCAGCAGTCAGTATCACACTGGAGAGGATTAGATACACAGCTCAGCAGACGGTATCACACAGGATAGGATTAGATACACAGCTCAGCACAAAGTATCACACAGGAGAGGATTAGATACACGGCTCAGCAGACAGTATCACACAGGATAGGATTAGATACACGGCTCAGCACACAGTATCACACAGGAGAGGATTACATACACGGCTCAGCAGGCAGTATCACACAGGATAGGATTAGATACACAGCTCAGCACACAGTATCACACAGGAGAAGATTAGATACAGGGCTCAGCAGTCAGTATCACACAGGAGAGGATTAGATGTCCAGCAGATTGCCAAGTGTTTTGAAACAGCAGGGAGCAGCTCCTCCTATGTTTTGCAAGAGCAGGGGCAGCAGCTGGCCGTGTGTTTTGGAAAGAGCAGCTCGGTCTCCAGGAGCTTGTCCTGGTTCCTCTCCTACAGCTGGTATGTGCAGAGTGAACATCCAAGCCCTGTTATGCTGGAACAGTGCAGCATCCAGGGCTTGCAATAGAGTGTAAATTAAGCTAAAAGAAAAGCACTGGGCTCTAATAAGATGGAGCCTGGCCACACCTACAGCTGTCAATTGAGCTGCCCACAGAGGCGTGCCCAGTTCACTCCTGATGCAGCTGCAATGAAAGAGATAGGGTCGGCAGCCGACTATTGTCTCTTATGCCCAGGGACTGCCGTAAATGAGCATGGAAAGTGTCGTTCAGCAGCCAGAGAGGTAAGATGGCAGCCCCCAGTGGCTGCATTACTACAGAAAAAAAAATCCATATACACCACTGAGTCAATCTTAGGGGACAATATCTTTTTATACTATTTTCTTTTTTACATTAAATTATGAAAAAACACGGCACCTTCCCTTTAAGGATACAGCACCCTTTTGTCATGATCCAAGGTGGATCTGACAAGTAAATGGACAAAGTGAACTTTTTTTTCCTTTGGCTTGGTGCCAAAGTGGGTTGATTGCCCCCGGTGGCCATTAGAATTATTACACGTGGTGTTGTTTGTTCTAAGTTGCCCCGGTGGTGGTGAGTGGTATTACACTTTAGTTTCAATGTGCACGTATTACAAATCAGGTGTGAGGCTCTATAAAAGAGTTTCAGGTGTGTTTGATGATGGTTGGTGATATTGATAGTTCGTCATTTGGGAAGCAAGCCTGGGTGATGAAGGAGCTGAATGAGAGTCCTGGGCAGCCCAGCCAGAGGGGTTGAGTCAGCTATGGAGTCTGCAGGGAGTGCTGGCATGGATTGGTGGAGTCCAACGATGTGGTCTGCAAGAAGGGCTGGCATGGCATGGTGGAGTCGCAGTTTATGGTGTCAGCAGGAAGTGCTTGCATGGCTTGGTGGAGTGGCGACTGATGAGAGTTGCACGCAGCATGCTGGACTTGGTTGCTGAAAACTGGGACTCAAGCATGCTGGACTTATTGGCAGAAAAGTTGGACTCAAGCATGCTGGACTTTTTGGCAGAAGCTGGACTCATCTTTGGGACTCTGTTTACTGGGCAGCTGCAACTGGTGGTGGACTCTGCTCCAAGGCTGCACTATGGTGATGGATCCGGTTATGGTGATGGATCCGGTTGAAGGAGAAGATGCACGCAGGTGGTGGGCTCTGTTGCGGGGAGTATACGCAACAGAGCAAAGCTAAGTGGTGTTCCCCCTGTATTGTCATTTTCCCTTATGTGTGTTTAGTGCAGTGGTGGGATTAGTTTCTGCACCGACCAATTCCCTAGTGAGGGTTTAGGTGCAGGGCGAGTCAGGGTTTGAGGTACGCGTGCGTCGCCCGGTGCGGAACCAGCATAGGGAACGTTAGGAGTGCAGGGACACTGGCTCAGGGGAGTATAGGAGGTCTCCACATCCCTATTCCCTATCACAGGGCCCACCATTGTTATTGTTACCCAGGCTTCCCCTTTATTATTTAAATTCGCCTTACTGGAGGCGGGGTTTCCAGACTACTGTATATATAACGTGTATTACCTAAATTCGCCGGTTGGAGGCGGTGTATCCAGCTGCACGTTTTATTATTTAAATCCGCCCTACTGGAGGCGGTGTATCCAGGGTCACGGGTGTCATGGGTTCGCCTTGCGGTACTCGCTGCGTCACCTTTATCGAGGTGTGCAAAAATATTAGGCAGTTTGTTTTCCTCAGGCAAAATGGGCCAAAAAAAAGAGATTTACTTGGCTCTAAATTTTAGTCGAAAATTGCTACAAGCCTTATGGAGGAATGCACCACTCTTGAAATTGCTAAGATGTTGGGGCGTGATCGCAGACCCTTCAAAAGATTTGAGAAGAATCAAACGTAAAGGGATAAGAAAGCTGCTCATATTCCAGACCTGCAACTTCCCTAGGGGGACCAGAAGTACAAAGTGTTCAGTGCTCAGAAACATGGCCCAGGTAAGGGAGGATGGATGGAGGCTTATGACTGATATTGTAAAGTAGGGTAGCTACATTTGTAACCTACATTTACCAGTCATGTATGTATTTTTGTACATTTTGACTTGTTTGGTTATTATTCTCATTTTAACAGATAAAAATAAACATTTGAGATGGGAAAATGTAAGTTTTTTTATTTAACTGTTTAATAATTCTGCACACTAACAACTGCCCAATAATTATGTACACATAGATAGTCTCCTAAGAAAGAAAAAAACTCACTTTTACTGGAGTTGTTCAATAATAATCAATCATCAAAAATACAAATTGCCTAATAATTGTGCACACATTGTACAACATGGTATTACGCCTATATATAACTGCCATATGTATATTTTGTAATTGGGTATGGCGACTATAGGATTTTTAATTACTTCATTGCCAAACACAATATGAACAATTGGAGGTCAACTGAATAAAATAAAAGACCTTAAAGGTTTCATCCAATTGCCTAATTTAAAAAAATGCTAAGTTTGATATAAAATAAATAAATTAATAATCACCTTACCAATTACTGGATCTTCCACATTGACACTTCCTCGATCTCCCACTGGTCTCTGTTCTTCAAGGTCCAGTGATGCTATGTCAATATGTGACTGTAAAGTATCAATACCTATGAGGTCACCACGCAAAACGTTTGTTCATCTAACAGCTTTTATTCTCCCTTCCCCTAGTACATAGAATCATAGTATCGTAGAGTTGGAAGGGACCTCCTGGGCCATCTGGTCCAACCCCCTGCTCAAAGCAGGATTCGCTAAATCATCCCAGACAGATGTGGGTCGCCCTCCCAGGGCTGGTGGGGTACTCGGTTCCGGGCCCGCGGATCTCCAAGAGGGGGTTTTGTCACGGCAGCTGTGACCCGGTCCGTGGCCCTGGGCGCCCATTGTAGACAGCGGAAATGTTCATTGCACGTGTGGGCAATGGTTGAAATTTGGTATAGGAATGATTCGTGACGCCACCTGTGGTGTTCGGCAAGAGAGTTGTTAAGCCAACACTGCAAACAGATCCTCTGGGACAGATGGTGTAGTGCAGAAATGATGTTGTGACCCTCCACAGGTAGGGCAGTAGTCCCAGGGCAGTGTAGGTGAAGAGATAGAGAGGAGATGTAGATGGTGCAGTGCCAGGCACAGAGATGTAGCAGTGCGGAGTGTGTTGGCGCAGGAATAAGCGTAGGACACCAGGGCATGTAGTTCCAAAGCTTTACTCACATTCTGTGATGGTACAGGTGCCTGCATCCATGCCGTGTCCTCCGGGTCAGGAGCTCAGCCAACCTCCAGGCAAGATGAAGTACTCCCTTCCAACACTCTGCCAACATGTGCCTTTTCTGAACGTCTCCCTTTTTGCGCCTATAGTGAAGTACTCTCCGTACTGAGTTACACTGGAGTTCCTCCTGTCAGATGTTCCTATGAACTCTACTTGTACGGCAGACAGCTGTAGCCTGCTTCGGGGACTCCTTGCTACTAAGTCCCGGCTCACTCACGTTGCTGTTGTGCCCCCAAGTCTTGTGTGGGAATAAAGTGGTGACAACTTCTATTCCTCCGGTGTCTGCTGCAGGACCATTAGTATCCATACAACCTCGAGGACCGGACCCCGGCCTTGCGCTGTGAACTTGGGAAGAGTTCTACTCTAACCCTAATCCTCAGTCCTCCTCTTCTCCTTACGTTCCATTCAAAACTATCTTTCTTATAAAGAGTCAGGCTTTCCATCAATGTCTCTTTCGTGTGCCAGCAGACCCAGGTCACTGAGGTCCGCTGCAGCATTCCCTCGTCCATCCCACTCCGGGGATCTTCTCTCTCCTTCTGATCCTGTCAGACTGACCAAATCCTAAACTCTTCCCAATCTTTTGGTGCAGACTAAGCTCCACCCATCTCCCAGCACTCTTCGTGTTCCAAGCAGGGAGCCACCAAAGGGTGCTTTGCTACACTACTATGTTGTGTGGGATGCAGGTGTTGGAGTGTGGTCAGGTGTCCCCACCTTACCTGGATGGTGGGGTACCACACCTCAGGAGGAGGTGCAGTACCTCTGTGGCGACTGAACCCTCAGGGGCGCCACATATGTCTGTCCAGCCTCTGTTTGAAGACTTCTTTTGAAGGAGAAATCACCATCTCTCGTGGCAGCCTGTTCCACTCATTGATCCCTCTAACTGTCAAAATAGTTTTTCTAATATCTAATCTGTGTCTCCTCCCATTCAGTTTCATCCCATTGCTTCTAGTCTTTCCTTGTGCAAATGAGAATAAAGATGATCCTTCTTCAATGTGACAGCCCTTGAGATATTTGTAGACAGCTATTAAGTCTCCTCTCAGTCTTCTCAGTCTTCTCTTCTGCAAGTTAAACATTCCCAAATCCTGCAACCTTTCCTCATAAGACAGGGTTTGCAGACCGGTCACCATTCTGGTCGCTCTATTCTGAACTTGCTCCAGTTTGTTGAAAACTGGACACAGTATTCCAGATGAGATCTTATCAAAGAGGAGTAGAGGGGGATAATGACTTCACGTGATCTAAACACACTTGGCTTGATTGAGCTTGAGTACTCAATTGGGCAATGGAAACAAGTCGCTGCCAGGAACAACTGGCAGCAACTAGAAAACAAAAGATGAGGCATGTTGAAATACAATATGCCTATCCTTCTTTTTCCTGACATCTTGTTTAGGGGGGAATTTCTGACACTCCCATACACATTTCTTTTTTTGAATACTAAAAGTCATTTATTAAAACTGTCAAACAGTAAAACTTTTTTTGCTTCTCATAGTAGCTAAGCAAAGCATAGCTTCATCATTTCCAGAGTAGTAAAATAAATTAAAGTGGGTCCTAGATTGAGTCGAAAGAACTGAGCAAAGTAATGAAAAAGTTCTGTGGACAAAGATTCCGTATAACTAGTATTGTAATCATTTATTTCTGCAGTAATGGACTTATGGGTCCAGTGGGCAGAGTTACTCAGTGATTGACAGCTTTCACTCTAAGAGATGGTTGTCATTTATTTTGCAGACCACCCACCAGATCCATAAACCCAGATTTATCCACGACTTAAAGAGGTTATTAAGCATTAGAAAATCAAAGCTGTGACAGTACATGAACATGGTCTGATCAGGGGAGGAAGAAAGAGGGTATACAGACATTACAGCACAGGATCGCAAATGATTCTTTCTTTGAAGTAAAACATTATTTAACCCTTTTACCCCAAGGGTGGTTTGTATGTTAATGACAAGGACAATTTTTACAATTCTGACCACTGTCCCTTTATGAGGTAATAACTCTGGAACGCTTCCATGGAGCCTGGTGATTCTGAGATTGCTTTCTCATGACATATTGTACTTCATGATAGTGGTAAAATTATTTATTTTATATGACTTGCCTTTATTTGTGAAGACAAAAATGGAAATTTGGAGAAAATTTTGAAAATTTTGCAATTTTCCATTTTTGAATTTTCATGCTCTTAAATCACAGAGATATGTCACATAAAATACTTAATAAGTAACATTTCCCACATGTCTACTTTACATCAGCAGAATTTTGAAAATATTTTTTTTTGTTAGGGTTAAAAGGTAAACAGTGATTTCTCATTTTTGCAACACCATTTTATTTTTACGGACCACATCACATTTGAAGCCACTTTGAGGGGTCTATATGATAGAAAATACCCAAAAGTGACACCATTAGAGTTGAGCGATACCGTCCGATACTTCAAAGTATCGTATCGGATGGTATCGGCCGATCTTTAAAAAAAGTATCGGTATCGCCGATTCCGATACCGGAAGTCCCATTCAAGTCTATGGGACTTCCGGTATCGGAATAAGAAAAACCCTTTCCTGCCCTTGTACAGCCTCTCTGGGGTCTGTACGGGCCTTTCGGGGGGGCTGTGCCGGCCTGCCAGGGGGTCTGTGCAGGCTCCGGTGGTCTGTGCCGGCCTGCCGGGGGGCTGTGCCGGCCTGCCGGTGGTCTGTGCAGGCTCCGGTGGGCTGTGCCGGCCTGCCGGGGGGCTGTGCCGGCCTGCCGGGGGGCTGTGCAGGCTCCGGGGGGCTGTGCCGGCCTGCCGGGGGGCTGTGCCGGCCTGCCGGTGGTCTGTGCAGGCTTCGGGGGTCTGTGCAGGCATCGTCCGATGGGACTACAAGTCCCATCGGGCGATGCCTGCTACCATGACAGTGATTGACACATTAGCCAATGATGGGACAGTAATAGTCCTATCATCCGGCTAATGTGTTGAATGTAAAAAAAAAAAAAAAAAAATTACATGCTACATACATACAACATGCATACTACATACATGCTACATTCATACTACATACTACATACATGCTACATACATGCTACATTCATACTACATACTACATACATGCTACATACATGCTACATTCATACTACATAAATACTACATGCAACATACATACTACATATATACTACATACATACTACATATATACTACATGCATGCTACATACATACTGCATGCTACATACATACTACATGCTACATACATACTACATGCTACATACATACCACATATATACTACATACATACTACATACATACTACATGCATGCTACATGCATGCTACATGCTACATACATAACACATATATACTACATGCATGCTACATACATAGTACATGCTACATGCATGCTACATACATACTACATGCTACATACTACATATATACTACATGCATGCTAAATACATACTACATGCTACATACTACATATATACTACATGCATGCTACATACATACTACATGCTACATACATACTACATATATACTACATGCATGCTACATACATACTACATGCTACATACATACTACATATATACTACATGCATGCTACATGCATACTACATGCTACATACATACTATGTATATACTACATGCATGCTACATACATACTACATGCTACATACATACCACATACATACTACATACATGCTACATATATACTACATATATACTACATGCATGCTACATACATACTACATGCTACATACATACTACATATATACTACATACATACTACATACATACTACATGCTACATACATACTACATATATACTACATGCATGCTACATACATACTACATGCTACATACATACCACATACATACTACATACATGCTACATGCTACATATATACTACATATATACTACATGCATGCTACATACATACCACATGCTACATACATACTACATATATACTACATACATACTACATACATACTACATGCATGCTACATACATACTACATACATACTACATGCTACATACATACCACATACATACTACATACATACTACATGCTACATACATTCATACATATATACTACATGCATGCTACATACATACTACATATATACTACATGCATGCTACATACATACTGCATGCTACATGCATGCTACATACATACTACATACATACTACATGCTACATACATACCACATATATACTACATACATACAATACATTCATACAATACATACATAGACATACAGTACATATAACATAGAGTAACATACTTACCAATACTTGTCACATTGTTCCCCGAAGCCATTGTCTTTTCCGGAATAAATATTAACATAACAAACCACAAAAATACTCACCCACGATCCGAAGCAGTCCACGAGTGTGTCCCACGATGATCTTGGGTAGAGAACTGCAGCATCAGCTGATGCTGCCGTTCTCTACGGGCTGCAGGAATCCAATGACGGAAGGTAGGTATCCTTCCGCACTGTATTCCTCCGCCACTTAAAAAAAAAAAAGTCCCTAGTCTCACTTTATGCCATTGCTGTGTGGGAAATTCCCACACAGCAATGGCATAAAGTGAGACTAGGGACTTTTTTTTTTTTAAGTGGCGGAGGAATACAGTGCAGAAGGATACCTACCTTCCGTCATTGGATTCCTGCAGCCCGTAGAGAACGGCAGCATCAGCTGATGCTGCAGTTCTCTACCCAAAATCGTCGTGGGACACACTCGTGGACTGCTTCGGATCGTGGGTGAGTATTTTTGTGGTTTGTTATGTTAATATTTATTCCGGAAAAGACAATGGCTTCGGGGAACAATGTGACAAGTATTGGTAAGTATGTTACTCTATGTTATATGTACTGTATGTCTATGTATGTATTGTATGAATGTATTGTATGTATGTAGTATATATGTGGTATGTATGTAGCATGTAGTATGTATGTAGTATGTATGTAGCATGCATGTAGCATGCAGTATGTATGTAGCATGCATGTAGTATATATGTAGTATGTATGTAGCATGCATGTAGTATATATGTAGTATGTATGTAGCATGTATGTAGTATGTATGTGGTATGTATGTAGCATGTAGTATGTATGTAGCATGCATGTAGTATATATGTAGTATGTATGTAGCATGTAGTATGTATGTAGTATGTATGTAGTATGTATGTGGTATGTATGTAGCATGTAGTATGTATGTAGCATGCATGTAGTATGTATGTAGTATGCATGTAGTATGCATGTAGTATGTATGTAGCATGTATGTAGTATGTATGTGGTATGTATGTAGCATGTAGTATGTATGTAGCATGCATGTAGTATATATGTAGTATGTATGTAGCATGTAGTATGTATGTAGTATGTATGTAGTATGTATGTGGTATGTATGTAGCATGTAGTATGTATGTAGCATGCATGTAGTATGTATGTAGTATGTATGTAGTATATATGTAGTATGTATGTAGCATGTATGTGGTATGTATGTAGCATGTAGTATGTATGTAGCATGTAGTATGTATGTAGCATGCATGTAGTATATATGTAGTATGTAGTATGTATGTAGTATGTACAGTGCCTACAAGTAGTATTCAACCCCCTGCAGATTTAGCAGGTTTACACACTCGGAATTAACTTGGCATTGTGACATTTGGACTGTAGATCAGCCTGGAAGTGTGAAATGCACTGCAGCAAAAAAGAATGTTATTTCTTTGTTTAATTTTTTTTTAAATTGTGAAAAGTTTATTCAGAGGGTCATTTATTATTCAACCCCTCAAACCACCAGAATTCTGTTTGGTTCCCCTAAAGTATTAAGAAGTATTTCAGGCACAAAGAACAATGAGCTTCACATGTTTGGATTAATTATCTCTTTTTCCAGCCTTTTCTGACTATTTAAGACCCTCCCCAAACTTGTGAACAGCACTCATACATGGTCAACATGGGAAAGACAAAGGAGCATTCCAAGGCCATCAGAGACAAGATCGTGGAGGGTCACAAGGCTGGCAAGGGGTACAAAACCCTTTCCAAGGAGTTGGGCCTACCTGTCTCCACTGTTGGGAGCATCATCCGGAAGTGGAAGGCTTATGGAACTACTGTTAGCCTTCCACGGCCTGGACAGCCTTTGAAAGTTTCCTCCCGTGCCGAGGCCAGGCTTGTCCGAAGAGTCAAGGCTAACCCAAAGACAACAAGGAGCTCCGGGAAGATCTCATGGCAGTGGGGACATTGGTTTCAGTCAATACCATAAGTAACGTACTCCACTGCAATGGTCTCCGTTCCAGACGAGCCCGTAAGGTACCTTTACTTTCAAAGCGTCATGTCAAGGCTCGTCTACAGTTTGCTCATGATCACTTGGAGGACTCTGAGACAGACTGGTTCAAGGTTCTCTGGTCTGATGAGACCAAGATCGAGATCTTTGGTGCCAACCACACATGTGACGTTTGGAGACTGGATGGCACTGCATACGACCCAAAGAATACCATCCCTACAGTCAAGCATGGTGGTGGCAGCATCATGCTGTGGGGCTGTTTCTCAGCCAAGGGGCCTGGCCATCTGGTCCGCATCCATGGGAAGATGGATAGCACAGCCTACCTGGAGATTTTGGCCAAGAACCTCCGCTCCTCCATCGAGGATCTTAAGATGGGTCGTCATTTCATCTTCCAACAAGACAACGACCCAAAGCACACAGCCAACAAAACCAAGGCCTGGTTCAAGAGGCAAAAAATCAAGGTGTTGGAGTGGCCTAGTCAGTCTCCTGACCTTAACCCAATTGAAAACTTGTGGAAGGAGCTCAAGATTAAAGTCCACATGAGACACCCAAAGAACCTAGATAACTTGGAGAAGATCTGCATGGAGGAGTGGGCCAAGATAACTCCGGAGACCTGTGCCGGCCTGATCAGGTCTTATAAAAGACGATTATTAGCTGTAATTGCAAACAAGGGTTAATCCACAAAATATTAAACCTAGGGGTTGAATAATAATTGACCCACACTTTTATGTTTAAAATTTATTAAAATTTAACTGAGCAACATAACTTTTTGGTTTGTAAGATTTATGCATCTGTTAATAAATCCTGCTCTTGTGTGAAGCTTGAAGGCTCTAACTTATTTGCATCTTATCAAACCTGCTAAATCTGCAGGGGGTTGAATACTACTTGTAGGCACTGTATGTGGTATGTATGTAGCATGTAGTATGTATGTAGCATGCATGTAGTATGTATGTAGCATGCATGTAGTATGTATGTAGTATGCATGTAGTATGCATGTAGTATGTATGTAGTATGTATGTAGTATATATGTAGTATGTATGTAGCATGTATGTGGTATGTATGTAGCATGTAGTATGTATGTAGCATGCATGTAGTATATATGTAGTATGTAGTATGTATGTAGTATGTATGTGGTATGTATGTAGCATGTAGTATGTATGTAGCATGCATGTAGTATGTATGTAGCATGCATGTAGTATGTATGTAGCATGCATGTATGTATGTAGCATGCATGTAGCATGCATGTAGTATGTATGTAGTATGTATGTAGTATGTATGTAGCATGCAGCATGTATGTAGCATGTATGTAGCATGTATGTAGTATGTATGTAGTATATATGTAGTATGTATGTAGCATGTAGTATGTATGTAGCATGTAGTATGTATGTAGTATTTTTTTTTTTTAACATTTAACACATTAGCCGGATGATGGGACTACTACTGTCCCATCATTGGCTAATGTGTCAATCACTGTCATGGTAGCAGGCATCGCCAGATGGGACTTGTAGTCCCATCGGACGATGCTTGCACAGACCCCCGGACATCAGCACAGCCCCCCGGCAGGCCGGCACAGCCCCCCGGCAGGCCGGTACAGACCCCCACAGGGTGCACAGACCACCGGCAGGCCGGCACAGCCCCCCGGCAGGCCGGTACAGACCCCCACAGGGTGCACAGACCACCGGCAGGCCGGCACAGCCCCCCGGCAGGCCGGTACAGACCCCCACAGGGTGCACAGACCACCGGCAGGCCGGCACAGCCCCCCGGCAGGCCGGTACAGACCCCGGGCAGTCCACACAGCCCCCCGGCAGGCCAGCACAGCCCCCCGGCAGGCCGGCAGAGACCCTCGGAAGGCCCGAAATGACGGCGCATCATGATGCGCACACACCGCGCATCATGATGACGTCAGGCTGTCAATCAACTGAACTTCCGATTCCAATGCCGAATTCCGATATTGAAAAAATATCGGAAGTCGGTATCGGAATTCCGATACAGCAAGTATCGGCCGATACCCGATACTTGCGGTATCGGAATGCTCAACACTAGACACCATTCTAAATACTGCACCCCTGAAGGTGCTCAAAACCACATTAAAGAAGTTAATTAATCCTTCAGGTGCTTCACAGAAATTTTTGGAATGGTTAAAAAAATTACCATTTATCTTTTTTTCACAAACAATTTATTTCAGATCCAGTTTTTTATTTTTTCCAATGGTAACAGGAGAAATTGGACCCCAAAATTTGTACAATTTGTCCTGAGTTTGCTGATACCCCATATAGGCAGGTAAACCACTGTTTGGGCGCATGGCAGAGATCGGAAGGGAAGGAGTGCCATTTGACTTTTCAATGCAAAATTGGCTCGAATTGAGATTGGATGCCATGTTGCGTTTGGAGAGCCCCTGATGTGCCTAAACAGTGGAAACCCACCGACAAGTGACACTATTTTAGAAAGTAGATCCCATAAGGAACTTATCTAGATGTGTGGTGAGTACTTTGAACCCCCAAGTGCTTCACTGAAGTTTATAACGCATAGCCGTAAAAATAAAAAATTATATTTTTTACACAAAAATTATCTTTTCACCCCCAATTTTTTATTTTTACAAGGGTAACAAGAGAAATTGGACCCCAAAACTTGTTGTCCAATTTGTCCTGAGTAGGTTGGCACCCCATATGTGGGGGTAAATCACTGTTTGGGCACACAGCAGAGCTCGGAAGGGAAGGAGCACCATTTGACTTTCTCAACGCAGAATTGGCCCCAACCCTAAGCCTAACCTTACTTTTAAAAAATTTGGCTCGCAAATTTTGGCTCATTTTTCATCGCTTTGAAATCTCTTTAACAATAACAATATGAAAGAGGCCTGGAGCCATTTGGTGAGCTGCATTTCTTGCTACATGTTCACAGACTTACCAGTGGAAAAGACAAACTTCACATGCCACAAATGCAAGCTTGTGTCCCTGTTGGAGGAAAAGTTACAAAATCTCGAAGAGAGGTTAGCTACATTGAATATCATTAAGGAAGGTGAAGAGTTCTTAGACAGAGCAAAATTATCTCTTCATGTTACAGAAAGAGAAGAAATTCGAAGTGCACCTGAAGAAACAGAGGAATGGAAACATGTTACCCAGAGAAGCAGGAGGATCGGGAGGCAGTCAGCGCCCATACTGCTAAGGAACCAGTACCAGGCTCTTACACAGGAGAACGATGAAGAAATACATCAGGATAAGACTTTGCCCACAAACAGCAACCTTGTACGCCTTCAGAGTCCTCCTTGATGGAGAAAGAAAAATGTTGTGAAGAAGAAACGGAGAGTGGTGGTCATGGGGGATTCCCTGTTGAGAGGAACAGAGGCCGCTATCTGCAGACCGGATATAACCTCAAGAGAAATGTGCTGTCTTCCTGGTGCAAAAATTAAAGATGTGTCTGACAGGATATCAGGACTCTTCAGACCTACAGATGACTACCCATTCCTGCTAATACATGTGAGGACAAATGACACAGCAAGAAACTACCTGGAAACCATCTGCAGTGACTTTGAAAACTTAGGTAAGAAAGTGAAAGAACTGGGAGCGCAGGTGGTCTTCTCTTCCATCCTTCCAGTGGATGGCCATGGAACAAGGAGGTGGAATAAGATTCTGCAGGTGAACAACTGGCTACTTCGATGGTGCCACCAGCAAGGATTTGGATTTCTGAATCACGGAGTGAATTACCTATACAATGGACTACTTGCTAGAGATGGGGTGCACCGACCGAAGACTGGAAAACATGTATTTGGAAGTCGCCTTGCTACACTCATCAGGAGAGGTTTAAGCTAGAACAATGTGGGAAGGGAAGCAAAAGGCCAGAAAAAGCCATACACCTGACAAATGCTATTGAGAACTCTGCTATTAGAAGTGGAAAGGAAGAACAAAGACAAAAAATCTAAATAATAAAAATATTGGAGAAAGAGAAACCAATCACAAACTAAAATGTTTCTATACTAATGCACAAAGCATGGGCAACAAACAAGGAGAATTGGAACTACTAACACAGGAAAAGAAATATGATGTCATTGGAATCAATGAAACTTGGTGGGACAATACACATGATTGGAATACAAGACTAGAAGGATACAACTTATTTGCTAGAAACAGACTTGCTAAACGAGGAGGAGGTGTCGCATTGTATGTTAGAAACGTGTATATCTGCACAGAGATTGAAGCTTCAGAGACTGTTCAATCATTTTGGGGGTTAAAGTGCCAGGAGCAGTCTGTGACCTCTCCTGGAACTTAGTGCCGGGTGTCAGCTGTGAGAATCAGCTGACACCTGGCCGCGATCGGCCGCACACCACCCGTGTGTGTGGCTGATAGCTATGATTTGACTTTTCAATGCAAAATTGACTTTACCGTCCATGTTCAAATTGTGCCGGGTCATATGGACAGTATAGTACATCAGATGGCAGAAATTGGTTAAAGCAACATCAGGGGCATGTTTTACCTCCCAAAAAGAATCAAATGTTATTTCCAGCTCTAATGTCTATACTCTCTTTTGCTTCCCCCCCGCTCAGGAGCAGTGGTATGGTCAGAACTAGAGTTGAGCGAAACGGGTCGAAAAAATTCAAAAGTCGCCGACTTTTGGCCTAGGATGAGGTCGGCCACGAGGTCGGCGACTTACGCGCCAAAGTCGCGTTTCAAAAGTTTGTTTTGCGCTCTTTTTCAGCCAATCAGGATCCACGGACACTGTGGGCAACGTGATGACATAGGCACGGGTCACCACCATATTTCAGAAGGGCATGCAAGTGATTGGCTTGCTTTGGTGGTCGTCACAGGGGGTATAAAAGGGCGTGCACGCCGACCGCCATCTTACTTCTGCCGATCTTAGTATAGGGAGAGGTTGCTGCTGATTCTGTAGGGAGAGCGTTAGGCAGGGAAGAAGACAAAAAAACTGCTTCTGCTGCTAGCGATTTGGCCTGCACAACACACAAGTCACTGTGTGTGCAGTGCAAGGGGAGGCTATATTGTGGTGTATCAGTGGTGTTGGTTGTTGGGCTGCCTTCTAAGGCTTCCTGACACGCTGGCATTGCTGTTTACCCACTGCTCCGCAAACTGCTTTTTTAAAAGCAATCCAATCTCCCTTATCCTCTCGTCACTTTGGTCACAGGCAGCTGTGCCATCGAGCGTGTCACATAGCGCTCAGATATCAGTGGGCCGCACACAATCCACAAGTGTCCACTGTCCAAAAGTGTACGCAGAGATTCAAAATCTCCATTATTCTCTCGTCACTTTGGTCACAGGCAGCTGTGCCATCGAGCGTGTCACATAGCGCTCAGATATCAGTGGGCCGCACACAATCCACAAGTGTCTTCTGTCCACAAGTGTACGCAGAGATTCAAAATCTCCATTATCCTCTCGTCACTTTGGTCACAGGCAGCTGTGCCATCGAGCGTGTCACATAGCGCTCAGATTATCAGTGGGCCGCACACAATCCACAAGTGTCCACTGTCCACAAGTGTACGCAGAGATTCAAAATCTCCATTATCCTCTCGTCACTTTGGTCACAGGCAGCTGTGCCATCGAGCGTGTCACATAGCGCTCAGATATCAGTGGGCCGCACACAATCCACAAGTGTCCAGTGTCCAAAAGTGTACGCAGAGATTCAAAATCTCCATTATCCTCTCGTCACTTTGGTCACAGGCAGCTGTGCCATCGAGCGTGTCACATAGCGCTCAGATATCAGTGGGCCGCACACAATCCACAAGTGTCCACTGTCCACAAGTGTACGCAGAGATTCAAAATCTCCATTATCCTCTCGTCACTTTGGTCACAGGCAGCTGTGCCATCGAGCGTGTCACATAGCGCTCAGATATCAGTGGGCCGCACACAATCCACAAGTGTCCAGTGTCCAAAAGTGTACGCAGAGATTCAAAATCTCCATTATCCTCTCGTCACTTTGGTCACAGGCAGCTGTGCCATCGAGCGTGTCACATAGCGCTCACATATCAGTGGGCCGCACACAATCCACAAGTGTCCACTGTCCACAAGTGTACGCAGAGATTCAAAATCTCCATTATCCTCTCGTCACTTTGGTCACAGGCAGCTGTGCCATCGAGCGTGTCACATAGCGCTCAGATATCAGTGGGCCGCACACAATCCACAAGTGTCCACTGTCCACAAGTGTACGCAGAGATTCAAAATCTCCATTATCCTCTCGTCACTTTGGTCACAGGCAGCTGTGCCATCGAGCGTGTCACATAGCGCTCAGAAATCAGTGGGCCGCACACAATCCACAAGTGTCCAGTGTCCAAAAGTGTACGCAGAGATTCAAAATCTCCATTATCCTCTCGTCACTTTGGTCACAGGCAGCTGTGCCATCGAGCGTGTCACATAGCGCTCAGATATCAGTGGGCCGCACACAATCCACAAGTGTCCACTGTCCACAAGTGTACGCAGAGATTCAAAATCTCCATTATCCTCTCGTCACTTTGGTCACAGGCAGCTGTGCCATTGAGCGTGTCACATAGCGCTCAGATATCAGTGGGCCGCACACAATCCACAAGTGTCCACTGTCCACAAGTGTACGCAGAGATTCAAAATCTCCATTATCCTCTCGTCACTTTGGTCACAGGCAGCTGTGCCATCGAGCGTGTCACATAGCGCTCAGATATCAGTGGGCCGCACACAATCCACAAGTGTCCACTGTCCACAAGTGTGTGCAGAAATTCTAAAACTCCCCTGTCCTATAGACACCTTGTACCTTGTTTTACATTACTATATAGTTTGTTGGATTTTGTCTACATTTCTACCAAAAATGAGGAAGGCTGGTGGAAGAGGCCGTGGAATTGGGCGGGGGTTGGCAGCTGGTAATGATGGTGTTGGTGGTGGATCTGATGGTAGTGGCAAGAGCAAAGTAGGACCAAATGCAGGAGGTGCTGACCCTGCGTCATCGTCTGTCTACATAAGGCCTCGAACGCTTAGTTTTCTAGGAGTTGGCAAACCGCTTTTAAAGGCAGAGCATCAGGAAAAAGTTTTGTCTTACATTGCTGACTCAGCCTCCAGCTCTATCGCCTCCTCTTCTTCAGTTGTAAAAAGTAAAAGCACTGAGTCGTCATTGGAGGCTCATGTTCATGAACCACACCTTTCCTTGTGTCCTTCACCCCAACCAAGATTGAAGGATGACGCAGGCCATACTACTGATTACTCCATGGAGCTGTTTTCACATACCATGCCTGGATTATCAAGTCAAATGGTGAATTACCCAGGCCAAGATGAATCTGACATGGAGTGCACTGATGCACAGCCGCTGATGGATGATTCTGCTGGTACATTCACTCAGAGCACTACATTGTCCTCGCAGTGTACAGAGCCAGATTTTGACCCTGATGAGACTCAGGTGCCCCTTCCCGCACACTATACCACCATACACGGTGACACAGAGAAAGGTGCACATGACATAGAAGAGGAGGTGATGGATGACCCAGTTGTTGACCCAGATTGGCATCCATTGGGGGAAGAGGGTGCTGCTTCCAATAGCTCAGATGAGGAGCATCCACAGCAGACATCGACATCGCAACAGCTGTTATCTGGCAGGCCCGGAGCACTCCAAAGACAGGTTCCAAACATCAAAAGAGTTGCTGGACAGCTTGTCCAGAGGGTCAAAAGATCACAGCGTGCTAGGCCGCAAAATGTCTGCCAAAGTAGGAAGAGTGCAGTGTGGCAGTTTTTTGAACAAAATCCTCATGATCAGGCCAAGGTTATCTGTAAGAAGTGCGCAAAGACCTTTAGCCGAGGGAAAAATCTGAAAAATTTGAATACCAGTTGCATGCTTAGACATTTAACCAGCATGCACTTGCAAGCGTGGACACAACACCAAACCTCAAGTGCCACATGTGCAACTGATCACAACGAAGGTAGTCAGCAACGCTACATTGTTTCCCCCACTGTAAGCACACCGGTTAGCACAGCAGCAAATGTTGAGGTGTCGTTGCAAGGCCACAGCAGTCAGGGAATCCCACTGTTATATCAACGAAAGAATGATTCTAGGCCATCAGAAAGAACACCAACTCCATCACCATCATCAACCCTCTCTCAGTCTGCCCTGTCCACCGCTACTTCCACCATATGCAGCTCTCAAGTCCAGCTCACCCTCCCAGACACTATGAGTAGGTCAAGAAAGTACTCAGTCTCTCATCCGCGTACACTGGGTTTGAACGCCCACATTGCCAAACTAATCTCGTTTGAGATGATGCCCTTTCGGTTGGTGGAAAGCACAGCTTTCCGCGAACTCATGGCCTATGCAGTACCACGCTATGACCTACCCAGTCGCCACTTCTTCTCTCGCAAAGCCATCCCAGCCCTCCACCATCATGTGAAAGACTGCATTGTCCATGCACTCAAGCAGTCAGTGAGTGGAAAGGTGCACCTCACAACTGATGCATGGTCCAGTCGGCATGGCCAGGGCCGTTACGTGTCCATCACTGCGCACTGGGTTAATGTGGTGGATGCAGGGTCCACAGGGGACAGCGGTGGTGGGACAGTGCTGCCTAGCCCACGGTCCAGGAAACAGTTGGCTGTAGGCGTTCGACCCTCCTCCTCCTCCTCCTCCTCCAGAAGCGACAGCTCGTCCACAGAGCGCAGTCGTACGAGCACTCCATCTGCAGCTGCCACTGTTGCACACGATGTGTCCCCCTATCGAGCAGCTAGTGGAAAGCGTCAGCAGGCTGTGTTGCAGATGATGTGTTTGGGCGACAGACACACCGCCGAGGTGCTGGCCGAGTACTTGAAGCGACAAACTGAGTCATGACTGGGCAGTGTACATCTTGAGGCAGGCAAGGTAGTTAGTGATAACGGCCGTAATTTTGTGGCAGCCATAGCCCTTTCAAAACTCAGCCACATACCTTGCTTGGCTCACACCTTGAACCTGGTGGTGCAGTGCTTCCTCAAAAATTATCCGGAGTTAACAGCCCTGCTCCAGAAGGTGCGAAGACTGTGCGCGCACATCCGCCGGTCGCCTGTACACTCCGTTCGTATGCAGAAGCTGCAGCGATTGCTCCACCTTCCCAACCACCGCCTCATTATCGACATTGCAACAAGGTGGAACTCCACCCTGCACATGGTGGAGCGGCTGTGCGAGCAGAGGCAGGCCATAATGCATTTGTGGGAGGATACACGGCCAGGCACTTTGAGAGCAGACATGGAGTTGACAGGCGTGCAGTGGTCAAAGCTGAAAGACCTTTGTAAAGTCCTTCAGTGTTTTGAGGAATGCACATGGCTGGTAAGCGCAGACGACGCCATCCTAAGCATGAGCATCCCACTTATGCGTCTGCTCATGCAAACTTTGACGCACCTTAAGGAGCAGGCGTCTGCAGCCAATGTTGATGAGGAAGAAGAGGATGAGGGAATCCTTGATGACATTCAGCCATTGTCTGCTCAGGGACCTCTCCTGGACGAGGTGGAGGAAGAAGAGGAGGAGGAGGAGGAGGATGATGGGGATGATTACTTAGGGGAGGAGGATGCATCTCGTGGGGCAAGTGAAAATGTTGGCGTGGCAAGGTCTGGTACAGGGTTTGTGCGTGACTGGAGGGATGTGGATTTGCCAGAAAGTGCTCCTCCACCCAGCACTCGCAGTGCATCATTGACACCGGGAACATTGGCCCACATGTCAGATTATGCCTTGCGGATCCTAAAAAGGGACCCCCGCATTGCCAAAATGATGAACGATGACGACTACTGGTTGGCCAGCATCCTGGATCCACGCTATAAAGGCAAATTACAAAACATCATGCCACAGGAGAACCTTGACCTAATATTGGCTAATAAACAAGCAACTCTGGTAAATCGGTTGCTTGAGGCATTCCCAGCACACAGCAGCGGTGATGGTTCTCACACGAGCCGTACGGGCCGGGGGCAGCTTGGCAGAGGTGTTCGTGGTTCACACAGCAGAAGTGGCGTTGGAGACAGGGGTTTCATGACAATGTTGTGGACTGATTTTTCAAATACCGCTCACACAACTGGTAATACTGCATCGATGGAAAGTGACAGGAGACAGCAGTTGTCAACTATGGTTACAAACTACTTTTCCTCCCATATCGATGTTCTCCCACACAGGTCATTCCCCTTTGACTATTGGGCCGCTAAACTGGACACCTGGCCTGAATTGGCCCAATATGCCTTACAGGAGCTCGCTTGCCCAGCTGCAAGTGTGCTATCGGAAAGAGTCTTCAGTGCAGCTGGATCAATCCTGACAGAAAAAAGGACCCGTCTGTCAACCCAAAATGTGGATGATCTAACCTTCATTAAAATGAACCACGCATGGGTTTCCAAGGATTTTGTCCCACCATCCCCTGATGACACATAGGGTGACAGAAAAATGGCTTGCTTTGGTCCACCTCTTCCTGGTACTTCACCTATTTCGCCTTTTGCATCAGTTGAATGTCCAATATCAACATATGCCACTTTCTAAAACTCCCTAACTGTGCTGCCTCCCCCCCCATGGCCGGGGTCACCACCTAGCGCACGACACCGTGCGAGTGCCGTTGCCCTGGACAGGTGGGTAGGCCGACTCTTGGGCGCGGGCACTGGCACAGGGTCCCTCATAGTCCAATCAAGTGTCTCTGACGGTGGTGGTGCACACCCGCCGTCAGACACACCGCTGTACTATGAGGGGCCCAGTGCCAGTACCGACGCCCACGAGTGGGCCCCCCTTGCTTGGCCAGGGCCCCAGCATTTGCAATCTTTACCTCTCCCTGCTCCTCCGCTGTGTAATCTGGGCCGTCAAATCCATACTGTTCCTGACACCGTCTGAGCCTGCCTCCTGATGTATAGACATATATTTTGAATGTGTACGCTATCCATACATGTTATCCGGGGATACGGTACCCCTTCTAACCTTTGTGCAATGACGTGCAATCCATACTGGGCCTAACACCGTCTGAGCCTGCCTCATGCTGTATAGACATATATTTTGAATGTGTACGCTATCCATACATGTTATCCAGGGATACGGTACCCTTTCTAACCTTTGTGCAATGACGTGCAATCCATACTGGGCCTAACACCGTCTGAGCCTGCCTCATGCTGTATAGACATATATTTTGAATGTGTACGCTATCCATACATGTTATCCGGGGATACGGTACCCCTTCTAACCTTTGTGCAATGACGTGCAATCCATACTGGGCCTAACACCGTCTGAGCCTGCCTCATGCTGTATAGACATATATTTTGAATGTGTACGCTATCCATACATGTTATCCAGGGATACGGTACCCTTTCTAACCTTTGTGCAATGACGTGCAATCCATACTGGGCCTAACACCGTCTGAGCCTGCCTCATGCTGTATAGACATATATTTTGAATGTGTACGCTATCCATACATGTTATCCAGGGATACGGTACCCTTTCTAACCTTTGTGCAATGACGTGCAATCCATACTGGGCCTAACACCGTCTGAGCCTGCCTCATGCTGTATAGACATATATTTTGAATGTGTACGCTATCCATACATGTTATCCGGGGATACGGTACCCCTTCTAACCTTTGTGCAATGACGTGCAATCCATACTGGGCCTAACACCGTCTGAGCCTGCCTCATGCTGTATAGACATATATTTTGAATGTGTACGCTATCCATACATGTTATCCGGGGATACGGTACCCCTTCTAACCTTTGTGCAATGACGTGCAATCCATACTGGGCCTAACACCGTCTGAGCCTGCCTCATGCTGTATAGACATATATTTTGAATGTGTACGCTATCCATACATGTTATCCAGGGATACGGTACCCTTTCTAACCTTTGTGCAATGACGTGCAATCCATACTGGGCCTAACACCGTCTGAGCCTGCCTCATGCTGTATAGACATATATTTTGAATGTGTACGCTATCCATACATGTTATCCAGGGATACGGTACCCTTTCTAACCTTTGTGCAATGACGTGCAATCCATACTGGGCCTAACACCGTCTGAGCCTGCCTCATGCTGTATAGACATATATTTTGAATGTGTACGCTATCCATACATGTTATCCGGGGATACGGTACCCCTTCTAACCTTTGTGCAATGACGTGCAATCCATACTGGGCCTAACACCGTCTGAGCCTGCCTCATGCTGTATAGACATATATTTTGAATGTGTACGCTATCCATACATGTTATCCAGGGATACGGTACCCTTTCTAACCTTTGTGCAATCACGTGCAATCCATACTGGGCCTAACACCGTCTGAGCCTGCCTCATGCTGTATAGACATATATTTTGAATGTGTACGCTATCCATACATGTTATCCGGGGATACGGTACCCCTTCTAACCTTTGTGCAATGACGTGCAATCCATACTGGGCCTAACACCGTCTGAGCCTGCCTCATGATGTATAGACATATATTTTGAATGTGTACGCTATCCATACATGTTATCCAGGGATACGGTACCCTTTCTAACCTTTGTGCAATGACGTGCAATCCATACTGGGCCTAACACCGTCTGAGCCTGCCTCATGCTGTATAGACGTATATTTTGAATGTGTACGCTATCCATACATGTTATCCAGGGATACGGTACCCTTTCTAACCTTTGTGCAATGACGTGCAATCCATACTGGGCCTAACACCGTCTGAGCCTGCCTCATGCTGTATAGACATATATTTTGAATGTGTACGCTATCCATACATGTTATCCGGGGATACGGTACCCCTTCTAACCTTTGTGCAATGACGTGCAATCCATACTGGGCCTAACACCGTCTGAGCCTGCCTCATGCGGTATAGACAAATATTTTGATTGTGTACGCTATCCATACATGTTATCCGGGGATACGGTACCCCTTCTAACCTTTGTGCAATGACGTGCAATCCATACTGGGCCTAACACCGTCTGAGCCTGCCTCATGCTGTATAGACATATATTTTGAATTTGTACGCTATCCATACATGTTATCCAGGGATACGGTACCCTTTCTAACCTTTGTGCAATGACGTGCAATCCATACTGGGCCTAACACCGTCTGAGCCTGCCTCATGCTGTATAGACATATATTTTGAATGTGTACGCTATCCATACATGTTATCCAGGGATACGGTACCCTTTCTAACCTTTGTGCAATGACGTGCAATCCATACTGGGCCTAACACCGTCTGAGCCTGCCTCATGCTGTATAGACATATATTTTGAATGTGTACGCTATCCATACATGTTATCCGGGGATACGGTACCCCTTCTAACCTTTGTGCAATGACGTGCAATCCATACTGGGCCTAACACCGTCTGAGCCTGCCTCATGCTGTATAGACATATATTTTGAATGTGTACGCTATCCATACATGTTATCCAGGGATACGGTACCCTTTCTAACCTTTGTGCAATGACGTGCAATCCATACTGGGCCTAACACCGTCTGAGCCTGCCTCATGCTGTATAGACATATATTTTGAATGTGTACGCTATCCATACATGTTATCCGGGGATACGGTACCCCTTCTAACCTTTGTGCAATGACGTGCAATCCATACTGGGCCTAACACCGTCTGAGCCTGCCTCATGCTGTATAGACATATATTTTGAATGTGTACGCTATCCATACATGTTATCCGGGGATACGGTACCCCTTCTAACCTTTGTGCAATGACGTGCAATCCATACTGGGCCTAACACCGTCTGAGCCTGCCTCATGCTGTATAGACATATATTTTGAATGTGTACGCTATCCATACATGTTATCCGGGGATACGGTACCCTTTCTAACCTTTGTGCAATCACGTGCAATCCATACTGGGCCTAACACCGTCTGAGCCTGCCTCATGCTGTATAGACATATATTTTGAATGTGTACGCTATCCATACATGTTATCCGGGGATACGGTACCCCTTCTAACCTTTGTGCAATGACGTGCAATCCATACTGGGCCTAACACCGTCTGAGCCTGCCTCATGCTGTATAGACATATATTTTGAATGTGTACGCTATCCATACATGTTATCCAAGGATACGGTACCCTTTCTAACCTTTGTGCAATGACTTGCAATCCATACTGGGCCTAACACCGTCTGAGTCTGCCTCATGCTGTATAGACATATATTTTGAATGTGTACGCTATCCATACATGTTATCCGGGGATACGGTACCCCTTCTAACCTTTGTGCAATGACGTGCAATCCATACTGGGCCTAACACCGTCTGAGCCTGCCTCATGCTGTATAGACATATATTTTGAATGTGTACGCTATCCATACATGTTATCCAGGGATACGGTACCCTTTCTAACCTTTGTGCAATGACGTGCAATCCATACTGGGCCTAACACCGTCTGAGCCTGCCTCATGCTGTATAGACATATATTTTGAATGTGTACGCTATCCATACATGTTATCCAGGGATATGGTACCCTTTCTAACCTTTGTGCAATGACGTGCAATCCATACTGGGCCTAACACCGTCTGAGCCTGCCTCATGCTGTATAGACATATATTTTGAATGTGTACGCTATCCATACATGTTATCCAGGGATACGGTACCCTTTCTAACCTTTGTGCAATGACGTGCAATCCATACTGGGCCTAACACCGTCTGAGCCTGCCTCATGCTGTATAGACATATATTTTGAATGTGTACGCTATCCATACATGTTATCCAGGGATACGGTACCCTTTCTAACCTTTGTGCAATGACGTGCAATCCATACTGGGCCTAACACCGTCTGAGCCTGCCTCATGCTGTATAGACATATATTTTGAATGTGTACGCTATCCATACATGTTTTCCGGGGATACGGTACCCCTTCTAACCTTTGTGCAATGACGTGCAATCCATACTGGGCCTAACACCGTCTGAGCCTGCCTCATGCTGTATAGACATATATTTTGAATGTGTACGCTATCCATACATGTTATCCGGGGATACGGTACCCCTTCTAACCTTTGTGCAATGACGTGCAATCCATACTGGGCCTAACACCGTCTGAGCCTGCCTCATGCTGTATAGACATATATTTTGAATGTGTACACTATCCATACATGTTATCCAGGGATACGGTACCCTTTCTAACCTTTGTGCAATGACGTGCAATCCATACTGGGCCTAACACCGTCTGAGCCTGCCTCATGCTGTATAGACATATATTTTGAATGTGTACGCTATCCATACATGTTATCCGGGGATACGGTACCCCTTCTAACCTTTGTGCAATGACGTGCAATCCATACTGGGCCTAACACCATCTGAGCCTGCCTCATGCTGTATAGACATATATTTTGAATGTGTACGCTATCCATACATGTTATCCGGGGATACGGTACCCCTTCTAACCTTTGTGCAATGACGTGCAATCCATACTGGGCCTAACACCGTCTGAGCCTGCCTCATGCTGTATAGACATATATTTTGAATGTGTACGCTATCCATACATGTTATCCGGGGATACGGTACCCCTTCTAACCTTTGTGCAATGACGTGCAATCCATACTGGGCCTAACACCGTCTGAGCCTGCCTCATGCTGTATAGACATATATTTTGAATGTGTACGCTATCCATACATGTTATCCGGGGATACGGTACCCCTTCTAACCTTTGTGCAATGACGTGCAATCCATACTGGGCCTAACACCGTCTGAGCCTGCCTCATGCTGTATAGACATATATTTTGAATGTGTACGCTATCCATACATGTTATCCGGGGATACGGTACCCCTTCTAACCTTTGTGCAATGACGTGCAATCCATACTGGGCCTAACACCGTCTGAGCCTGCCTCATGCTGTATAGACATATATTTTGAATGTGTACGCTATCCATACATGTTATCCAGGGATACGGTACCCTTTCTAACCTTTGTGCAATGACGTGCAATCCATACTGGGCCTAACACCGTCTGAGCCTGCCTCATGCTGTATAGACATATATTTTGAATGTGTACGCTATCCATACATGTTATCCGGGGATACGGTACCCCTTCTAACCTTTGTGCAATGACGTGCAATCCATACTGGGCCTAACACCGTCTGAGCCTGCCTCATGCTGTATAGACATATATTTTGAATGTGTACGCTATCCATACATGTTATCCAGGGATACGGTACCCTTTCTAACCTTTGTGCAATGACGTGCAATCCATACTGGGCCTAACACCGTCTGAGCCTGCCTCATGCTGTATAGACATATATTTTGAATGTGTACGCTATCCATACATGTTATCCAGGGATACGGTACCCTTTCTAACCTTTGTGCAATGACGTGCAATCCATACTGGGCCTAACACCGTCTGAGCCTGCCTTATGCTGTATAGACATATATTTTGAATGTGTACGCTATCCATACATGTTATCCGGGGATACGGTACCCCTTCTAACCTTTGTGCAATGACGTGCAATCCATACTGGGCCTAACACCGTCTGAGCTTGCCTCATGCTGTATAGACATATATTTTGAATGTGTACGCTATCCATACATGTTATCCGGGGATACGGTACCCCTTCTAACCTTTGTGCAACGACGTGCAATCCATACTGGGCCTAACACCGTCTGAGCCTGCCTCATGCTGTATAGACATATATTTTGAATGTGTACGCTATCCATACATGTTATCCAGGGATACGGTACCCTTTCTAACCTTTGTGCAATCACGTGCAATCCATACTGGGCCTAACACCGTCTGAGCCTGCCTCATGCTGTATAGACATATATTTTGAATGTGTACGCTATCCATACATGTTATCCAGGGATACGGTACCCTTTCTAACCTTTGTGCAATGATGTGCAATCCATACTGGGCCTAACACCGTCTGAGCCTGCCTCATGCTGTATAGACATATATTTTGAATGTGTACGCTATCCATACATGTTATCCGGGGATACGGTACCCCTTCTAACCTTTGTGCAATGACGTGCAATCCATACTGGGCCTAACACCGTCTGAGCCTGCCTCATGCTGTATAGACATATATTTTGAATGTGTACGCTATCCATACATGTTATCCGGGGATACGGTACCCCTTCTAACCTTTGTGCAACGACGTGCAATCCATACTGGGCCTAACACCGTCTGAGCCTGCCTCATGCTGTATAGACATATATTTTGAATGTGTACGCTATCCATACATGTTATCCAGGGATACGGTACCCTTTCTAACCTTTGTGCAATCACGTGCAATCCATACTGGGCCTAACACCGTCTGAGCCTGCCTCATGCTGTATAGACATATATTTTGAATGTGTACGCTATCCATACATGTTATCCAGGGATACGGTACCCTTTCTAACCTTTGTGCAATGATGTGCAATCCATACTGGGCCTAACACCGTCTGAGCCTGCCTCATGCTGTATAGACATATATTTTGAATGTGTACGCTATCCATACATGTTATCCGGGGATACGGTACCCCTTCTAACCTTTGTGCAATGACGTGCAATCCATACTGGGCCTAACACCGTCTGAGCCTGCCTCATGCTGTATAGACATATATTTTGAATGTGTACGCTATCCATACATGTTATCCAGGGATACGGTACCCTTTCTAACCTTTGTGCAATCACGTGCAATCCATACTGGGCGTGAGAACGGCTGGCGAGCTGTTAAGCAAGCTACAGCACCTGTCCAGACAAGTACAGGGATTCCCTAGCGAGGAGACTTATTTGATTGTTTTCTATGTTGGGACAGCAATTTTTGGGGAGCACTATACTCTGGAGAATGATAGATGGGGCCCACCATACACTGGAACATTCCAAAGGTGGACATCAGACACTGGAGCAGCATTTACAGGGCCCATTATACACTAGAGCATTAGAAATGGGGCCCATTATGTTTGGAGCATTATTTGGGCCCATAAGACAGTGGAGCTTCATCCATGGGGACCAACATATACTGTAGCATTATGTGGAGCTCATCATATACTGTTTCAAACATTATATGGGACCAATGATTTTGTATGGAGAAATAGATAGGCCTCGTCATGAGATGTAAAAAGTGAGGTATTTTTCATTGTACTATACCACTATTTCTCTGCCGTATCGGAGCATGATGAGTTGTGGTATGTGTTAAAGGGGCGCTCTTTCGCCCAGGGCACATGAAAACCTGCAGCCAGCCCTCCCCCCCCCACAAATTTAGCCAAATAACCCCCATTTTTCAGTGCGTAACTTGTATTATGAAGTTAATTAAGGTTGACAAGCTTAAGTAAGAAGAATTGATGCTTTTGGCATTCAAATGGGCACTGTAGGTGTGTTTCCTGTCCTCCTCTCACTGCCGACTTTTATTCCCCATTGACTTACATTGGGTTTCGTGTTTCGGGACGACCCCGACTTTTCCCTATAATCGGACGATCTTGCTCGACCCGACTTTTGGAAAAGTCGGGTTTCACGAAACGAAACGCGACCCTAAAAAAGCAAAAGTCGCTCAACTCTAGTCAGAACATGTCCCTGCATGGTCAGACACAGCCATTCAGCCATTACACAGTACATAGCAGGGGAACATTTATAAGATTATCTCAGCACAGGAACATTTTATTTAAACACATCCAATTGTGGAAAATATTATAATTTCAGAATCTATTGATTAAAATGAACTTTTGTTCATAGTAAAAAACCCTTTAATGATCATTTTTATGGTCTTTACCAAGAGGGTGTTGCTTAAGAGATTCTGTGGGGGAGTGTGTTTAGTCTGTTTTGCACTATTACCCTGTAAGCAATGCCCCCTTAGTAAAGACTATAAAAAAACAGCATAAAATAAAAGGCCCACATCTCAGGGACTATATGGTGAATTTAAAAAATTACTCATTGGAGCAGCTGGGATAAAATAAGAGCACAAATTGGTCACTTTTGGCCTACTGACAGACACTCTTTAACACAGAGATGTTTTAAATCTACAGTATTATCATTAAAACTATACAAAGTAATTATTCCCTTAGAATATAACATAATGTTTGTTTCAATTATTGAGGCAACCATTAATTAACAACTTACAGTATTAATGAGGCTTACTTAAGCTTATTTTAATTAGTTTAATTATTGATGATAGCGGTTTGTGTTTTAATTATATCTTAATTTTTCATTGTGGACAGATCATTCAATCTGATCAGCATTAATACATTAGTAATTATTATAAAGCTATATGTCATCATTATATATTTTCAGAATGTTGCAGGTCCACTATACTGAATCCTGCCGGTTAGGCTCGGCGGCTCACCCTGATGTCCCTAAAAATTTGTGCAATAAAAATATGTCCCAATACACCCCATTACCCAGATGGGGCAGGATCATGGGACAGATGGGGCAGGATCATGGGACAGATGGGGCAGGATGGGGAGATCATATGGGGCAGGATGGGACATTACATGGGGGCAGGATAGGAGAACATATGGCTGGAGCCAGGAATGAGACACATGGGACCAGAATGGGGGATACTATTACCATAGGGGCTAAATAAGGGATATTATTACTGCAGTGATGTATTTATTTTATTTTTTGAGGATACTGTTTTAAATGGGGGAGGAGGTCTCGTTACTGTGCAGAGCAACACTGTCGCCTTTTTTTCTTCATCTGGTGTAGTTTAGAATTTGGAAAAAAAATAAGTAATGTGTTCTGCAAGTGGTGCTCTAGATAACTGTGGTATTTCCTGCAGATACTAGCCCTGGCTGGAAGAAGTGACGGCGGTCTGTGCGGGATGAAGATTAAAAGCAAAGATGAAGGACTTCACCTAGAGATGTCACTGTTAAGTCAGTGTGTTACCTGTACAATGACACTATACACTGTATACTATATACAGTGGTCCTGTGAACAATGTCACCAGTGATCACTGTATTACTTTTACATTATACACTATACAGAGCTCCTGTGTATAATGTCACCATGATCACTGTATTACCTGTACACAGACACTGCATAGTAAGCACAGATCTCCTGTGTATAATGGCACTTATGGTGATAGTATTGTGCTTTTTTATTACTGATCAGTATTGTAGTATTCAGTCACTATGTGGTGGTAATATGTTTTACGGCCATGGTGTGGCGGTATTTGTTCCTTGTATGTGCTATTATTTGGTCACTATGTGGTGGTAATATATGATCTGGTCATGGTGTGGTGGTATTTGTTTCTTGTATGAGGTATTATTGGTCATCATATGGTGGTAATATGTGGTGTGGACCTGGTGCGGTGGTATTTGTTGCTTGTATGTGGTATTATTTGGTCACTGTTGTGATATGTGGTCTGGACATGGTGTGGTAGTATTTGTTCCTTGTATGTAGCATTATTAGTCATCATATGGTGGTATTATGTGGTCTGGACATGGTGTGGCACTATTTGTTCCTTGTATGTGGTATTATAGGTCACTATGTAGTGGTAATATGTTGTCTGGTCATGGTGCGGTGGCATTTGTCCCCTGTATGTGATATTATTGGTCATTTTAAAAATTGAAAAATAAATAAAAATTAACCTAAATTGTATTGGATATTTAAAAAAATGTTTAATTGGTTAGAGTAGAGTAGGGCCCAGCCAAAAGAGTCTACCTTGTCGTGGTGGGGGCTTAAAAAATCTTTTTCCTGTGGACAGTTCGAGGGATGGAGTCGGGGCTGGGGTGGAGCCTGGGCAGAGTCTCAAGGTGGGCCCTGAAAATTTTGCCAGTATGGGGCCTGGAAATTCCTAGTGGCAGCCCTGTATGTACTCTGGTGAACTCTCACAGCCTCTCAGTGATACACTGCGGGAGTGATTACCTCCTGTCAGTGTATCACCAGTGGCCGTGGGAGTGGGACACTCGGTATTAAATGGACTACAGCAGACAGGGAGTATATGTTGGTTTATTATTTTTGATTGCTTGCAGGAGAAGCGGGCGTCGAGGATTAGGTGTTTGGTGAGTATGTACCATATATTGTCTGTGCATATGTATATGATTATGTTAATGTTTTGATTTTTTCTTACAAATGAAGTCAAGCGCCGGATGATGAGACTACTCTCCCATCATCGGCTTATGCTGTCTCTGCTATATGTGACAGCAGACATAGCCAGATGTTAGTAGTAGTCCATCAGATGACTCCTAAGTGCAATTGTAAGGAGGTGGACCGGGCGGCGGATACCTGTTCTGAGCCGGGTCCGGAACTGTTGAGGCTGCCTCCCATGTTGCATGGGGGAAGCAATGAGGGATCGGACCAATCTCATAACCTGGGTAGGAGGGGCCGGATAAAAGCAAAATCGTGCGCAGTGGCAGCAGTTTCGGCACGAACCAGCAGCATGCAGCAGGGTGAGCAGGGTACTCCATCCCCTGAGCACCGGCGTTGTGACCAGTTGTGCCTACCAGCTCCCGCGGTCTTCAGCAGAGCCATTAGAGAGAGAGACTCCATGCGCTGACTGATCGTGAGTACTGCGCATGTGTGGAAGGGAGAAAGCCGGGTGCCGGACAAGCATACGCGGCCTTCCCCTGTCAGTTGCTGCACTTCAGCCCATTGTGTCTGGAAGGACTGCAGCCCTATTTACTTTTGCCACACAAGTTAATGGACTGGAGGCTCAGCGGAAGGTACTGGAGACCGACTGCTGCCGCCAGAAGACGGACCATCGTTTAAAGGACGCCATCTGTGAACAATTCCCTGGTCGTTGACAGCACTACAACCCCTGCGGGATCAGCTGAGGAGGATCCTAAGGAACATGATAAATTTTGACAATTGGACTGCTGATATTCTGTATCCTTTACCCTCTGGTTTGTTTGTTGCATTAACTCTTTAACCCTTAATCTCCCTGCGAGGAGCTTATACTCTGTTAAATTAAATTGTTAAACTTGTTAACCCTTGTTCTGTCTCCTGTCCGTCACTGCATCCCGCAACCTGGTTACACAATCACTATGGGCCGGCCGTCGCATGGGTACACACACAGACACCCGCAGTCAACCACACACACGCAGACAACCACACACACATGCAGACACATACAGACACCAGCAGACAGACACTCATATATTCTCCGCTCACACATATTCTCCGCCCACACATATTCTCTGCCCCCACTCTCTTCCTCCTTCTCACATAATTTCCTTTTCTGCAGCGTTTTTGGCAGCAAATCTGCAGCAAATCCGCAAATCTTTTTACACCTGTGGTTTTGATGTGGATTTGACTGACTTAATGGAAGTCAATGGGTGCAGAAACGCTGCAGATCCGCCAAAAGAATTGACAAGCTGCAGAAAATAAAACGCTGCAAATAAGGACAGAGATTTCCGCAGCATGTGCACAACACTTCAGGAATGCTAATGATTAACATTTCTTCTTTAATCACTTGTTTTTTTAAGCATTTCCATGTAAACAGATTTGACCCCATCACAGAAGAAGTCTCCAGACTCCTGTCTTCCTCTCGTCCGACTACATGCACTACCGACCCTATTCCCTCACATTTCCTCCAGTCTATCTCTCCAGTCGTCACAACTCACCTAACTGCAATCTTTAATCTCTCCCTCTCCTCGGGCATTTTCCCATCCTCCTTCAAACACGCCATTGTTACTCCATTACTAAAGAAACCCGCTCTCGACCCATCCTGCACAAACAACTACAGACCAATCTCCAATCTCCCCTTCATCTCTAAACTTTTGGAGCACCTAGTTTACTCCCGCCTTACCCGTTACCTCTCCACTCACTCCCTTCTAGACCATTCACAGTCCGACTTCTGCCCCCTACATTCGACTGAAACTGCACTCATCAAAGTGACCAATGACCTTCTGACAGCAAAACATAACGGTGACCACTCTCTGCTCATTCTTCTTGACCTATCTGCAGCTTTTGACACTGTTGACCACCATCTCCTACTCTCTAGGCTCCAGTCACTAGGCATTAAGGACACTGATCTCTCCTGGTTCTCTTCCTATCTTTCTGACCGCTCCTTCAGTGTTTTGTTCTCTGGCTCCGCGTCATCTCCTCTTCCTCTCGCTGTCGGGGTACCTCAGGGCTCAGTCTTTGGCCCCCTTCTCTTCTCTCTCTACACGGCCCCAATTGGACAGACCATCAGCAGATTTGGCTTTCAGTACCATCTTAATGCTGATGACACACAACTATATACGTCATCCCCTGACCTTACCCCAACTGTACAACAGAACGCCAGTGACTGTCTCTCCAACATCATGTCCGCTTTCTATCTGAAACTCAACCTCTTCAAAACTGAACTTCTTCAGCTCCCGCCGTCTGCTAACCTCCCTAAATCTGACATTTTCCTCTCCTTGGGTGGCACCACAATAACACCCCAGCAGCAGGCGCACTGTCTGGGTGTTATGTTTGACACCAATCTCTCCTTTACATCCCATATACAAGCTCTTGTCCGCTCTTGCCGCTTACACCTAAAGAACATCTCTAGAATCCGCCCTTTTCTCACCATGGAAACAACAAAAACCCTCACTGTAGCATTGATCCACTCCTGCCTGGACTACTGCAATGCTCTATTAATTGGTCTCCCCGTTACTCGACTATCCCCTCTCCAGTCCATACTTAATGCAGCAGCCAGGGTCATCCATCTGGCTAATTGGTACTCGGACGTGTCCGCTCTTCGCCAGTCCTTACATTGGCTGCCCATTCATTATAGGATCCAATTCAAAGTACTTGTTCTCACCCACAAAGCTCTCCACAGTGCAGCACCCCCTATATCTCCTCCCTCATTTCTGTCTATTGGCCTAACTGACCGCTGCGCTCTGCAAACGACTTTCGACTAACCTCTGCACTAATTCGTACCTCCCACTCCCGACTCCAAGACTTCTCCCGTGCTGCGCCAATCCTCTGGAATGCTCTACCCCAAGAAATTAGGACTATCCACAATTTGCATAGCTTCAGGCGCTCCCTAAAAACAAATTTGTTCAGAGCGGTCTATCACGTTCACTAATCAAAGTCATTCTATGTGTAAGTATGCATGTGTAGTGAATGGGCTATCTCCATTCATCCCTCAAGATGGCTGGACCATCATTGTAAATACACCATTGTAAATAGACACCTGTAATAATAATAATAATAATTTTATTTCTATAGTGCCAACATATTCTGCAGCACTTTACATGATAGAGGGGACTTGTACAGACAATAGACATTACAGCATAGCAATAAACACATAGATCAAAACAGATACCAAGAGGAATGATGGCCCTGCTCGCAAGCTTACAATCTATAAGGGAAAAGGGGAGACACGAAAGGTGGATGGTAACAATTGCTTTTATTGTTTTTATGGTTTGGACCTTCCCTAGGGTAAGAATTGGGTGTTCCTGTTGCTGCATGAACCAGTTAACAGTCAAAATATGTAACAGTACAGACACAGAGGGCTATTAAATGCAAAAAGCATGTGAGAACATGATGCAAGGAACCTGGTTATGGTAAAAAATTTAGAAATGAGCTACACAGGGATATTTACATTAATGCATTGAGGCGATAGGCCAGTCTGAACAAATGAGTTTTTAAGGCTCGCTTAAAACTGTGGGGTTTGGGGGATTAATCGTACTGTACTTTGTATTTCCCCCACCTCATTGTAGATTGTAAGCTCTCACAAGCAGGGTCATGTTATTTTGCTTTAATTATTGTATTGTTAACGTTGTTACTTATGACTTGTGTTTTGAAACTGTTAAACTGTAAAACGCTGCGGAATATGTTGGTGCTATATAAATAAAGATTACTATTAACAGGTTGCAGGATGCAGTGACACAAAGGAAGCAGAGTAAGGGTTAACAAAATTAAAAATTAAATTAACAGGGTAGTTAAACTCCTCGCAGGGAGATAGATGGTTAAATGATAAAAAGCAAGTGCAGAATGTTAACAGTCCAAATATCAAACCTATTGTGTCCTTTATGTTTCTCCACAGCAGATGATCCCGTGGGGGTTGTAGCACCGTCAATGGCTGGGGAGATGTCCAGAGACAGGGTCCCTCAAACGATGATCTGTCTTCTGGTGGCAATGGGCAGTCTCTGGTTTTACCTGTTGAGCCCCTAGTCCATGAGCCTGTGCAGCAATCCCTGGGTTAAGCGTGGGCTGATATGCAACAGATGGCAGAGAATGCCGCAAGCTACTGTCCTTTAACCGGCCCTCATTTCCCCGCACATGCACGGTACTCGCAGTCACTGGGCACACAGCACTCTTTACTCTCACTGTCCCGCTAGTGGTACAGGAAGCCGTCGACTGCAGCCCGTTGCAGCGCCGGTGTTCGGGATGCTGAGCGCGATGCTCACCCCGCTGCACTCTGCTTGACAGCGGGAAACTCTGCCTCACTTTGCATGCTTTTCCCTTGGTTTACATTTTACCTGGGCCCCCGACTTCCAGGTCATGGGACCTGTCCAGTCCCCTATTCCTTTCCCCGGGCAACAGGGTGTGAGGGGAACCAGAGCCATAGTCGTGGCTGACAAAGATTGCTCAAGTGCGCCCTGGTCTTTCGCCACTGAGCTGTCCTGGGCTCTAGAGTCCTACAGGACTCTTTGGGCTCATTGGCCCTACTAACTAGATTCAGGAAGTGCTCCTGGCTTACCCACAGTTGACTCATCCTAAGTAAACTATGTACACTAATGTACCCCCATCTAGTGTCTACCTTGAGGTACTGCACCTACTCTAAGCTACAGCATAATATCGTACAAAACACTATACACAGATATGTACATTACACATTAATAAAGAGGGGTGTGGTACACAGCAGTCCTGGTACACCCTTTACAATGGGATGCAGCCTTGACAGTTCCAGACTCGGCTCAGTACAGGTACCCGCAGCCCGGTTATCCTCCATACATCCACACGGAAAAACCGATGAGGAAATACATTGAATCCGCATTGTGTGCACATAGCCTTACTATTGATAGTCAGTTTGGTAACTGAGATCCAGTTCAGCAAGCAAGTAGGTGAAACCCATTTGTAACTGGGGCCCGGGTGCCAGCTGTGATGAGGGGCTTTAACTCTTCAGCACCCAGGTGCCCCAATTTTGGAGTGTTTGCTGGTGTTGGAGTGGCATGTGTACGATCCTTCACCCACTTGCGGGACCAGAGCCTGATCAGGATACAGTGTCCCTGTGGGATGTGAACTCACACAAACGTCGTCCGAGTCTCCGTTCTTTTTCTGAGAATTTTTATTGGGAACAAATTCTTGCAGCACAGTTACAGTCCATCCGTTACCATAAGGCTTTAACATGCCATCTTCTGCACAATTCCTGATCTGATCTTGACACCGTCCTGCACCTTCTCTGAACCCAAGGCCCGCAGAATCCTCCCGTTGGCAGTCACTGGACCCTCCCCATCTATGTTGGCCATCCTGGCAAGGTACCAGACTGCCACTTGCAGTCTCAACTGGACCCTAGGTCCCGGTCAATTCCAGACGGTGTCCCCAGACGCTGCCCTGAGGTTCGCTTCCTGGCCTCTCCCCGAGAGTGCTCCCCAGAAGTTCAACTTTCAGCTTTCTTTTTCCTTCAGATCAGCACACTGACTGTCTCGTACCACTTGCCCCAAGCTACTGCTGCTCTTCTGTGGGGAAGGTGACTTGACGGACAGACTTGACTGGAAGTAGGAGGGAACAGTTGGTCCACTATGGATGGAGATTGACAAGGACAGCAGGGTGATAGCTGGGAAAGACAGACAAGAGAGTGCAGTACCTAGAAATGACCACAACATGGCAGGGGGAGTAGTTCAGGACTCAACAGCAGCTTAGGGCTTGAGAAACACTTAGTCATGGGGGATGGGGAGATAGAAACCCAGGAGGGGAAATCCCGGTGAGAGAGGGGATAAATAGGACTGGTTGGGGTTCCAGGCAAGTTAGTCCCGGGAGGAGCTCGGCAGAAGACTGAGAACAGTGAAGAGCTGGGCGAGGGGACTGACAGGAAAGAGACAGTCAGGGGGGTGGCCCTGACCCGACGGACCGCAGGACAGATTAGGCCCCGGGGGTACCGATTGGACGACGACCTCGGGCAGGTGAAGCGCTGGCGGTAGATTGGTCTAGGACAGCCCCAGCGAAAGATCCGGGAGGGATGTTACTTCGACTGGTGGAAAGGTGCAGGTAGCGGGGCCTGGAGACGGAGAACTGTAAGGAACTGCGGTGCGTGGTTGTGGTTGTCAGGAGGATGATGGATAAAATCCAGAACTGTTGCAACTGAACTCTGCCTCTGTCTTGTCCTTGCTTCGCCTGGTGCCTGTGTCATCTGGACGTGGTAAACAGTGGACCACCCCCCAATCCCGGCCCCCACCACATTTTGGCGTAGTCGGCAGGATTGCCGCCGCTAATACGACATCTTCTGCGGCAGGCCTGCGCCAGGAGGGCTCCAAAAGAACTGTTCACTTGTGGATTACAAATACCTGTGGATTACAAGACTGCTCACCTGTGGATTATAATTTGGAGACTTTGTTCCGGATCATCGCTTGTCATCAGAGGATCCGGGGCAGTACCAGAAGCCGACCAACATGGCTGTGTGCTATGAATGAGTCACCGAGGAGGAAAAAACAAAAAGCAAGCTAAGCCCAGAAAACCGGAGAGGTTGGTAACTAGCGGATTGCAGACCCCTAATCCTATCCACACAACTAGCAGTAGCCATAGAGCGTGCCGACGGTGGTCCTAGATGCCTCGTCACAGCCGGAGAACTAAATAAGCCTAAAGAAAG
Organism: Dendrobates tinctorius; assembly: GCF_039654945.1. Classification (NCBI taxonomy): domain Eukaryota; kingdom Metazoa; phylum Chordata; class Amphibia; order Anura; family Dendrobatidae; genus Dendrobates; species Dendrobates tinctorius. The sequence goes on from NW_027361823.1 coordinate 29,024,179, forward strand.
AAAGGGAAAATCTAAACTGCCCCAGAGCAGACCCCAAAGCAATAGACAGCCCCCAACATGTATTGTCGGTGAAATAAGATGAAAACACAAACACAGATAGAAAGATAGGCTGAGCAAACGATGGGGCCCTCCATAACTAGAAAGGACAGGAAAGAAAAGCTGCTGTCTGCAATCACGCAAAAAACCTGCCAAAAAATGTCCAACACGTCTGATAGAAAAAGGCCCTGAAGTCGCTAGACTTCAATTCCCTATATCAGCACTCAGGTATATTCTGAAGACAGAGCAAAAAAGATCAACTGATCAGAGACAAAACGGGGATTCAGCCCAGTCCCAGCCAGGGCTGGCTGAACACAAAAACTGAGTAAACCAGACAAAAACTCATATGAACAATAGCAGAGAAAACTTAGCTTTAAGAAGGCAGGAACCAAACTGGAAACCAGAAGCCACAGTCAGGAGAAATCACCAGCAAGAAACTAGGGAGTCGGCTTCCTTAAATCCAATCAGAAACTCCTGATGTCCAATCGCAGTCCTCTTCCTCAGGTGGCCGGTCTCTGCCATTTAGATCAGCTTCATTACCTCCCTTCACCAACAGAGGGAGTCCAGATAGAGAACTCACTACTCCTCTGTCAGCACAGCCAGCTCCATAATCCTCACCAGAAGCCAGAGGCAAACCCGAAAATGAGCTCACAACAGCTGTGGTACTCCAACGCCAGGAAGAGGCCCTGGCATTTGCAGTTATTCTGGATGGACTGGGGCCATCCCAACTTACCCCCGGGGGGAGCAGTGTATGTCAGGAGACCGCCGTCCCCTCATACTGGACCCAGGAAGATGGATGGAGAAGCCGACCATCGCTCCACCCAGGAGTGGGAGTGGCCCGGGTGGGAAGACCGGCTGCGGCTGTTTGGCGCCATTCTACTGCTGTACACCGGACGGGATGCGACGCTGCAGCTGCCATGGCCTCGGACGCCTGGAATGGCGGTGGCGTCAAGAGGTCGAATCTCGCTGGGAGACCTGCTTTCGGGAACCACTGACAACCACCCAGACATCGGGCGGAGAGGAGGAGCGACTGCGGGCCCTGCGGGAGCAGCCGCCGAAGACATCACTGGGGAGTCTCCCCACGGGACCCACAAGCCTAGAGGCTAGCCCAGCCGGACGGCGGGGTGAAGATCGGAGGCTGTGGGAGGAGTAGCGGGGCGGCCTGTCGGAGGCCACGGCGCCGGGGAAGGTGAGAGTTCCCCCGGCTCTGCCGGCGGCTCCGCAAGCGGCCCCCACCACCCGGCCGCACCGCGCGGCCTCCTGCGCTCCTGTAAACCCAGCTGCGGAGGGCTTTGTGGCCTTCGCCGGGCCGAGCGACACCTCTGCTCCCATCCCCGAGTCACCCCGCCCAGCGGCGCCACATCTGTTGTCGCCGATGTGAAACCAGCCCGCGGCCGACGCTGCTGCGTTCCACCTGCCAGCAGCGGCCTATCTCCTGAAACCGACCGCCACTCCGGCCCCGTCCACAACTCTGTTTGCGGCCTGCCCCATGGCCACATCTGCGTCACCCCCGAAGTCGGCGGCGGCCTGCTTGTCGGGCCCTGCAGCCTATCCACCGGGACCCAGGGCTACGCCTGCCCGCCGCCTGGCCCCAGTGGCTGCTGGGTTGACGGAATCTGCGGCTGCCTCTGCCCTGCTCTCAACCCTGGCCGTGGCCCGCCCACCGGACTTCGGGGCCTACACTGGACCCTCTGTCTGGGTCGCGGAGGTCATACGGAAGAAAAATGCCAGGGAGCAGGAGGTCTGGAACCTGCTCCATGAGAGAGGGGAGGCTGGCATGGCGGCTTCACGATCTACGGGTCGGCTCATGTAAACCAAGCTGGAAAAGGGATACGGGTTCATTCGGGACCTCACAACCGGCCAGAAGGTGTACATCAACGTGACCTCCATCCGTCACGGCCGGGCTTTGCGGGAGGGGGACTTGGTATCATACTACAAGGAGTACTGTCCCCGCGGCTACTACGCGGTAGCCGTAATCGCTGAACCCGAAGACCACGAGCCCCCATAAAAAGGACCCCTAGAGACACTCCCTGCATCCTGGGAGCTCCACGGCTGTGGGGCCCCTTGCTACCAGCTATCAGGAGATAGCACCGTTGTGCAGGCGACGAGGACAGTTTTCGTCCAGGTTAAAAAAAAGTTTTTATTGTTTGACCTTTATCTCCTGACATAGCGGGGATGTGGGGGAGAAGATACTAATGCTAAAGGGAGGGGGAGTATTCATATTCTGTTGTAAACAAAGATGTTGTGAGAAAATGTTGTGATGATAAAAAGAGGAAAACGGAAAAGAAAAACAAAGAAAAAAAGAAAAAGGGGGTTACTCCAGTTGAGTAACTCCTGTTGTTATTAAAGTAAAGGTAACAGTATGTTAAAGTTGATTTAATGAGTAGTGTGTGTAACCAAAAAAAAATGTGTGTGTAACAGGTTCCGGGTACGAGGTAGATGTGACGAAAATGCCGGCCATGACTCTTTTAAGTGAAGGACGAAGAGACGAAGAACATTGAACCAGAAAGTGGTCCGTCAGTCAGGTCCCCGACACCATGGACACCCCAAAAGGACGGGCAGGCACCAGTGATGACCTGGTAGGCAACAGGCCTTGGTCCTGGCGTTCCGGACAGCTGAAGGTAGTAGAAGGGGAGAGAAGTGGGGGGTACACGCCGTAGAGTAGTCCGGGTGGACCTCACCAACCTGAAAGAAGTTGTCACGTGGCGTGCGCACAGGCGAGTAGCAGTAGGCTGCTTGGAGCATGGTGCTCCCGGTTTGGTTCGGCCCCCCGTGGGCATCGAGTTTGGCCCAACAACCGGTCCGATAACAGACTGTGGACAAGCTTCAGAACGACGTAGGTAGGGAGCACGATTGTCGGGACAACAATGGACAAAGGAAGGGGAGTGTGGGGAAGGTGACTTGATGGACAGACTTGACTGGAAGTAGGAGGGAACAGTTGGTGCCCTATGGCCGGAGATTGACAAGGACAGCAGGGTGATAGCTGGGAAAGACAGACAAGAGAGTGCAGTACCTAGAAATGACCACAAGATGGCAGGGGGGAGTAGTTCAGGACTCAACAGCAGCTTAGGGCTTGAGAAACGCTTAGTCATGTGGGCGGGGAGATGGGAACCCAGGAGGCGAATTCCCGGTGAGAGAGGGGATAAATAGGACTGGTTGGGGTTCCAGGCAAGTTAGTCCCGGGATGAGCTCGGCAGAAGGCGGAGAACAGTGAAGAGCTCGGTGAGGGGACTGACAGGAAAGAGACAGTCAGGGGGGTGGCCCTGACCCGACGGACCACAGGACAGACGAGGCCCCAGGGGTACCGATTAGACGACGACCTCGGGCAGGTGAAGCGCTGGCGGTAGATTGGTCTAGGACAGCCCCAGCGAAAGATCCGCGAGGGACGTTACTTCGACTGGAGGAAAGGTGCAGGTACCCGGGCCTGGAGACGGAGAACTCTAAGGAACTGCGGTGCGTGGTTGTGGTTGTCAGGAGGATGACGAATAAAATCCGGAACTGTTGTAACTGAACTCTGCCTCTGTCTTGTCCTTGCTTCCCTGGTGCCCGTGTCGTCCGGATGTGGCAAGCAGTGGACCACCCCCCCAATCCTGGCCCCCACCACACTTCCACTGTAGTTCTACACGGTATCATCTCTCACAACACTCTGACTAACTTTCTAGAACAATTCTGTTCCCTCTTAGTAACTCCTCCCACCAATAATCCCATTGGTACAGCTAATTAACTGCTTCTATTCTGACTAAAACCAGCTAACTATTGCTATCCTATCTAGCACCTAATCTCTATCTATGGTACCCCCTAGTGTCCTAACTACAAACCTATGCTGTGCCTGCATTACTTTAGCATTACAGTAACACATATTATATATATATCCAGCAATTAAAGGGGAAGTGTTGTGAACTCCCTTGCTCGGATTTCTGAGCCAAAGCTCCCTCTGCTCCCTCTGGTGGTTACTGAGAGTAGTGGAGCTGGTCAGGTGGATGGAAGTTCTCCACCATACGATGATAATTGGGAACCTGGGATTACTGGTTGGGAGCATATAATGGAGCTGGCTGCTCTTGAAGGTTGCTGGTGATTTTTCCTCCTTGTGCATTTGGAGTTCTTTTGTCCCCTGCCTGATCTGCATGTTCAGTTAAGTTATTCTTTTGCTAATCCTTTGCATCTAATCTGGTTGTGTCTTTTTTTGCTTTCTGCTCTGTCGCTAGGGTGCAGCGTGCACCCTGCTGGGGGCAGCGCTGGGCCCTGCTTCATATGTCTCAGCTTGTTCAGTCCCCTGTTATGTTGGTGTCTTTTTGCTTTGCGTCCAGTTTATACCAGAGTGCTGATCTAGCGGGGGTGAGGTCGTATAACCTCAGGTTTTTTGTATATCAGAAGTGTTGGACTTTTTTAGGGTTTTGTGCGTGATTGCAGGCAGTATCTTTTCTCTCCTGTCCTGTCTAGACAGCTTGGGCCCCACCGTTTGCTCAGTCTGTTCTCTTCCTGTGTTTGCGTCTCATCTTGTCTCACCAACAATATATGTTTGAGGGCTGTCTATTCCTTTGGGGATCTGCTCCGGGGCAGTTTACATTTCACCTTTCTGTCTTTAGGCTTAGTTAGTTGTCCGGCTGTGATGAAGCATCTAGGGCATCGTAGGAAAGCTCCACGGCTACTGCTAGTTGTGTTGATAGGATCAGGGGTCTGCAATCTGCTTAATTACCAACCTCTCTGGTCTTTTGGTGTCTTATCAACCAATGTCCTAGTAATTCATTATTAAGGGCACTTCACATAAGGATATAACACAAATCCTATATGCCACTATACAGGATAACAAAGAGATCCCAATAGTTGTAAAACCAATTATTATTTCAAAAGAAATTAAAATACATCTAAAAAAGCAAAATGCCATTTTAGGGGACGCTGGAGCACATAATTACAATTATACAAAAATAAGACATTTCTGATAATATCACTCCATAAAACATGTAAGTGACGATGTGATCCATGTTTCCTCAATAATAGAAACAGTAAATATAATTAATACTATTCAGCAGCAGTACAATAGTCATGTGTGTAAAAAGAAACATACAAAAAATCACAGTGCTCAAATGAGCTAACGGTATCACACGCACTACACATCCAAATCACTGTCAAATAAGTGTATATATCAAAAAACTGCTAGCATTTGGAGCCAGATGGTAACACTAATGAAAAGCATAAACAAGTGTCTTATAAAACTAAAGGATAAGGACCATCTACAGGCTGGTAATGAGAAATGATGCAGACCCACGTGTAAGGTAACACTGACAGATCCTATAACGAATAGGGAAATCCCCAAGCCCTTAACGGTAAACAGAAGGCTGGCAATGAGAAATAATACAGACCCATGTGTAAAGTAACACTGACAGATCCTTAAAGCGAATAGGGAAAACCCCCAGCTCTTAACCATCCAAGACTAAGTAGTCTTATCCTAAATAAACATATTTACTGGTATATGTTAGTGCCCGTGGCGTCCCCTCACCCCGACACGCTTTTCGCCGCCAGCTTCTTCCTGGTGGCTTAGCGTGTTCCTGCTATCCCCCTCGGTGACCCATTCATAACAGGGAAGGCACAAAGCACATACAGCAGCCCCTTTACATATTAGTCGGAGAATTGAAGGAAGAAGTGAGTCCAGTATTGGCCAGACGTGGAGGGCCCTGTGAAGGAAGGGTGCTACCCAGCTGAGGACACAAAAGAGGGAAGCGGCTCTAGGAGTGACTCTTGCAAGGGATCATAGACTGCTGTTTGGATGCAGGGTTCACAACGTAACATATCGACATATCCACATGTAAACTGCCGTAGCCCAAACCCCATGAGAACGTACCTCTTTATGTATGAGACAGAAGCAGTTGTAAAGTGTACTGCCTGCTGCTCTGTGTGCTTAAGTGTGTTGCCAAGTAAAGAGTGCCTTGTTTTTAAGAACGTGCCTAGTGTCCTTGTCTCCAAGTGTAATGGACCCGGTGAGGAGAGGAATGGGACCGGCCTGAAGGTGAAGGTACCAATAGCAACACTGCCAGTATGCACACATCTGTAAGAACGTGCCGGTGTGTCGGACTGTTGACACTCACCCACTGCTACTACCCAGGCACCATTTCACTGTGGCTAGGGCAGAGCCTTGTGGTACCCCACTTGAAACACTCTTCCAATTGGATGTGCAACCATTTACTACCACTCCATGGGTACAATCACTGAGCCAGTTATGAATCCACCTAACCGTATTTTATTATACTGTAACTATCCTTAGTGCAAAAGTCTATCTGACTATAAAAGGAATCTGTGCAGACTACATTGCATACGCTGATGGATCCACTTCCGAAATCAGTGGGATTGGTTGATTTTAAGGAAGAAAGAAGTAGGATGCTGACTCTTCTGTGCTTTGTTCTTGGGAAGCATGACACCAGATAGGGTGCTGACTACAGTTGTCCATCAGTTTTCTTGCTAACAGCACATCAATTAAAAGTATGTTAAAACTGATGTAATGCGATATATTCTATTTTTTTATTTCAGCATTTTGCACAAAGGCTGCTCCAATGTGGAGATACACTAAGGACAATGAAGATTACTTTAGTAAAAGTTAGAACATTCTTGCTGTGTTACTTTCCAGATGCCTTAGACACTGATGAATGTGACAGCCACATAAGTAAAACTTCAATAAATATATTTTATTTGTGATGAGAAACGGCCTCATTTCATAACCTTGTTACTGACACCCCTCAAAACCATTAATCTTTCCACCTATACAGCAGCTAATCTATTACTCCGCTCTCTTCTTCCAAATACGTCTTCTGTTCTAAACATTAAGGTCTCGTTCAGTCATTATAAAAGTTAATAGTCGCCATTTATCTTGCGTATTAATATCTAGTGTGTTTAATAAATTAAAAAATCATTTTTAACTACAGTTAGCACATCTATGATGATGCATTGAAGACCGGAAACTAATGCATATTAATGAATCTTTTCTTCAACTGACTCTCTGGATCTCGACGTTAATCACTCAGACAACACACAGAGAATTAGGCTCTGTTTTACCCAAAACCTATCAACATTTCATTATTTCAGTTACCTGATTGATGGATGTAATAATATATGTGGCGTGATATGATATGTTTGCATTACATTTTAATCAAATATTACTATATTCAGAAAACATTAAGTAAATCATGACAGATGAGGCAATATTGTCTGCCATATTGATGGCTCAGAAAACGCACCGCTGAGAGTCACAGAGCGAGCATCTAACAGAGTCTGAGCGGGAAAGAACGGCTCTTATTTGTGGCATATAGTAAAGAGTTGGAGTTAAAAAAAAAGCAATTTCTTTCAGATAGTTGAATAGTTTACAGTAATCCAGACATTTACACACTATCTAATAACAGGTACTACCTATATAAAAGGGTGTAGGGAATGTATACCAGAGCCCATAGGAGTTATCCCATCAAAAAATAACCTATTGTTTAAATTAGGTTTTTTGCTAAATGTATTTTTAGATATATTTGGCAATGTTTTCTGTGTTTTTGCTTTTTACAAAGCACAATTTGTATTAAATATAAAAATAGAAATCTTGCAATGTTCACACTGTCCACTTGGGGTTCTTAGACACTAACTTACATGTTTCAGGAAACAATATATGTACTGTTATGGACTGACCTGAGTTGGGGTAGTGGTATTGCAATCTCTAGGGGCAACACCAGCAGGTAGAATAGTCAGACTCAGGAATAGCCTGAAGTTGGTACACAGCAGCAGCAGTATAGTTGGGAGGATAAGCAGGTTGCATAGTGAGGAATAGCCAGAAGTCGGTACACAGGAGCAGCAGCATAGTTAAAGGATCAGCTGGTTGCGTAGTCCGGAATAACCAGAGGTCAGTACACGGTAGCAGCAGTATAATCTTGAGGATAAGTAGCAGGTGGAAAGAAGCTTGACTAAAGGCTGGCAGCTCAATAAGCTCACAAGGAAGGAAGTGCACTGCCAGATTTAAATAGGGTGTTCAATCAGGAGATCACAGGGTTGAGACAATCAGGAACTCAGGGTGGAAACAATCAGGAACAGTACAGGCACTAGTATCTTGTTTAGCAAGGAACTTTCCAGTGCGCTGAATAGCTCAGAGGGAAGAGATGGAGCACAAGAGTTGCTGGGTTCGAGTCTTGATATGTACAGACACAATGGCGAGACTCTGAACCAATCTTTTGAATGGAAGCATCTAACAAAAATCAATGTGAAGGGAGAGGAAGCAGTGTCATCTGTGACATCACCTATTGTGATTGATGGATTCTGTGTTATGAGCTGTATATAGAGGTGTTACCTGTCATTGCAATCTTGTCTGGGATGATAAGGAAACTGCTGCAAACTCTTCTTGAAAAGACAGGAATTATGAATCTAAAACAATCCCAGTGAACAGTGTCAAAATTGCAAGATTATTAATTTTGGGGGGTTTTTTACAAATATTGTGATATGAAAAAATAAAAACAAGGACAACCTTTTTTTACCTACATGTTGCACAAAAACGAGATTCAAACAACAGAAAAATAGCTTCCCTTTAACCCCTTATTGTCCAAGGACGGACACAGTCCGTCAAGGCAAAATGTCAGTTCCTGCACCATGATGGACTGTGGTGTCCGTCCCGACAGCTCTCACAAACAGCTGAGAGGCACAGGAATAGGTGCAGGCAACCATGCCGTCGGTCCCCGCACCCACAACGTTGTGATTGGTCAGTCAATCTGACTGACCGATCACAGCATGATCGGGCAGGCTGAGCTTCCTGCGCTAACAGCCAGGAGCGGCGTCCACGTCCGCCCCTGGCTGTTAACCCCCTGATTGCTACGATTGGGCACGATCGCAGCATTCAGGGGGGAGGCAGAGGGTCGGGGGCTCCCTCTGCCTTCTGATCAGCATCCCCACGATGCAATCGCGGGCCCGATCTCTGCCATGATGACCCTGCTTTGTCTCAGAAGCATTCAGCATAGGCGTAATACATTGCAATCCTGGAGCATTGCAATGTATTATATCATCAACCAAAGTAATAAAAGTGAAAGTCCCATAAAGGGACTAGGTAAAAAACAACAACATTTTTTTAAATAATATGTAAAAAAAATATTAAAAAATAATTTCAAAAAATCCCCTAATAAATACACATTTTTATGTAAAAAAAAATTAAAATAAACAAAAAAAGACATGTTTGGTATCGCCACATCCATAAAGATCCCATCTATAAAAGTGTCACTGTGGTTAACCCCTTCAGTGAACACCGTAAAAAGAAACACCAAAATGTAGCAAATTATTATTATTATTATTATTATTATTATTATTATTATTATTATTATTATTTATTTATATAGCACCATTGATTCCATGGTGCTGTACATGAGAAGGGGTTACATACAAATTACAGATATCACTTACAGTAAACAAACTAACAATGACAGACTGATACAGAGTGGAGAGAGGACCCTGCCCTTTCAGGCTTACATGCTACATGATGGTGGGGAAGGAGACAGGAGGTTGGTGGGTTGCAACAGTCCGGTGTTGGTTGAGGTGATATCACCGGTAGTGGTGAGAGAGAAGGAGGTAGCGGGGTCATTGCAGGCTGTAGGCTTTCTTGAAGAGGTGGGTTTTCAGGTTCTGTCTGAAGGATCCAAATGTGGTTGATAGTCGGACTTGTTGGGGCAAAGAATTCCAGAGAATAGGGGCTATTCGGGAGAAGTCTTGGAGGCGGTTGGGTGAGGAGCGAATAAGTGTGGAGGAGAGAAGGAGGTCTTGGGAGGACCGGAGATTACGTGAGGGAAGGTATCGGGAGATTAGTTCAGAGACATATGGGGGAGACAGGTTATAGATGGCCTTGTAGGTCAGAATTAGTCATTTGAACTGGATACGCTGAGGGAATGGGAGCCAGTGAAGAGATTTGCAGAGGGGAGAAGCGGAGGAGTAGCGAGGAGAGAGATGAATTAGTCGGGCGGCAGAGTTAAGGATGGACCGGAGAGGTGCGAGGGTGTTAGCAGGGAGACCACAGAAAAGGATGTTGCAGTAGTCGAGGCGGGAGATGATGAGGGCATGCACAAGCATTTTAGTAGATTGAGGGTTGAGGAAAGGACGGATTCTGGAAATATTTTTGAGCTGGAGGCGACAGGAGGTAGAAAGAGCTTGGATGTGCTGTTTGAAGGACAGGGCAGAGTCAAAGGTTACTCCGAGGCAGCGGACTTCTGGTACTGGGGAAAGTGTGATGTCATTAATTGTTATAGCTAGGTCGGGTAAAGAAGATCTGTGAGATGGAGAAAGATGATGAGTTCAGATTTGTCTACATTGAGTTTGAGGAAGCGGGAGGAGAAGAAGGAGGATATGGCTGATAGACACTCTGGGATTCTGGACAGCAGAGAGGTGACGTCTGGGCCAGAGAGGTAGATCTGAGTGTCATCAGCATAAAGGTGGTAGTGGAATCCGTGGGACTTTATGAGTTGCCCCAGACCAAGTGTATAGATTGAGAAGAGTAGGGGTCCTAAAACAGAGCCTTGGGGGACTCCAACAGAGAGAGGGTGGGATGAGGAGGTGGTGTGGGAGTGGGAGACGCTGAATGTGCAGTTGGAAAGGTATGAGGAGATCCAGGATAGGGCAAGGCCTTTGATGCCGAAGGAGGAGAGGATCTGTAGTAGGAGGCAGTGGTCAACTGTTTCAAATGCAGCTTTTTCCAAGCGGTATCATCATACCACTTGGAAGAAGTGGAATAAAACGCAATAAAAAAAAAAGAATGGTAATAAAAATAGTATCACTGAAAGTGCCATCTTGTCCCGCAAAAAACAAGCCAACATACAGCTAAATCAGCGGAAAAATAAAAAAAGTTATAGCTCTCAGAATAAAGCAATGCAAAAATAATTATTTTTTCTATAAAAGTTTTTATTGTGTAAAAACGCCAAAACATAAAAAAACTATATAAATGAGGCATCGCTGTAATCGTAGTGACCCGAAGAATGAAGCTGCCTTACCAATTTTACCACACGCGGAACGGAGAAATAAAAGCAAAAAAAAAACAATTCCTGAATTGCTAGTTTTTGTTGATTCTGCCTCCACAAAAATCGAAATAGAAAGCGATTAAAAAATGTCATGTGCCCAAAAATGGTACCAAAAAAACGTCAGCTCGTCCCACAAAAAACAAGCCCTCATATGACTCTGTCAGCTGAAATATGACAAAATTATAGCTCTGAAAACACGGCAATGCAAAAAATTCTTACAAAAAAAGCGTCTTTTAGTGTGTGACCGAAGCTAAACATAAAAAAAGATATAAATCTGGTATCGCTGTAATCGCACCGACCCGAGGAATAAAGTCGCCATATCACTAATACCACACGAGGAACGGCGTAAAAAATAAAACCAATTCTTCACCTTTTGTGGATTTGTTCATTCTGCCTCTCAAAGATCGCAGTAAGGCGATCACAGTGGTTCCCCCCCACATATGGGGAATCAGCATACTCAGGACAAATTGCACAACAACTTTTGGGGCCCTATTTATCCTGTTAGGCCGGGGTCACACTAGAGTGAAATACGGACGAGTGAGAGGCGTTAAAACCACGCATTACACACGGACAAATGATTCTCTATGGGGCAGCTCCCAACAGCCGTATATTTCTCGGCCGTATTCTGCGGTCCGTGCCAATCGCAGCATGCTGCGATTGTCAGCGTACTACGCCCGTAGTATGCCAATGCAAGTCTATGGGTGCACAAAAAATACGGATTACACATGGACCACACGTGTGACTTGCGAGAAATACGCAGGTCTTTTGGCAGGTGACAGGAAATGAGCCAATCCATCATCAGGAAGCTTAGACATGCTAATTAGCTCCAAAAGCGCTCCAGACATCCAGGAAGTACGGAGTCCTGCAGCATCATGGCGCCATATTTCCTCAATGTGGAGATGCTGATTGTACTAGTGCAGGAGCGGCCGGAAATCTGGGACCAACGTGATGCCCATTATGCCAACCGGGCAAGAAAGGAGGCGTCATAGAGGCGCATATGTCACCAGATGTTCCACGATTTTGGTGATCGGCCACGTGAGGAGCAGCAGCAAATGAGTAAGTACAAACCAAAAAGAGTTTAAAATTACGCTGGGGCAGCATCCGCGACCAATACAGGCGGGAACGTCAGCAGCGTGCCAGCAGTGGTGATGCTTCAATAAAATAAACTATAGGAACAAGAAGCGCAATAGGGTCTTATCAGATAACAATGGTATAAAGATATATGAAATCCACTCACCCGCTAAAGGAGAGATCAGGCATATAGAAATCGTCAGCTGCTGCACGTCCAAATGGTCAGACAAGTGACCGCCAGTATATCGCTTCTTATGGAACTTATTTTTTGGACTTTCAAATATTTGTCATCCCCTGAAGAAGTGTTTTCCACTTCAAAACGCGTTGGGATTAAATGGGAATAAAGGATTGATCTTTTAATATAACTGGATTGTGTATTATGTCAAGCAGCGCACGAAAGTCCAAAAAATAAGTTCCATAAGAAGCGGAGTGGTGATGCGGGCCACATAAAGAGGAAATATATCTATTATGACCCCCTCTCTTTCCTCGCTCCAATTCTGGATCTGAGACCGTAAGTAGATACCTCACACCACATTACACAGATACTTTACAGGGCCCAAAAAATGGATTTATTTTTGGCTCTGTTCTCTTTCATAACAGAACTCAATCCAACCTTACGGAGAGAGAAACTGGCTCAGATACCGAGCCCATCATAGATCTTGGGTCTGTAGGGGAAGAGGTGGCTGGCCCATCTTCTCCCCCTCCAAGAAGCATGGGTGAAGATTCCTCTCAGGAAAACCCAGTGCCTGCACCACATACCCCACCACCAGGACCACATCCACAAGCAGGACCGTCTGCTGCTGCACCATCAGCCATACAGGAGGAGCTGGGCAACATCAGCAGCAGCCCAACTGCCCAGATCCGGGGCTCCCCACAGCCTGCTGGACCATCCCGGTGAGGAAGAAGAAGGCACCAGATCCCTGCCCAAGATACCCGTACCTATGTTGACACAGGGGTACTGAACTATCTGGCTAGAGTCAATAATGATGATGGCGAGGAGGCATACTCACGCAGCCTGGCCCTTTATCTTTGTGCCCTTTCCCTGAGGTGAGGCTACGTATTTGAGGATGTTTTCAGATCCTGCTTGATGCAAGCACACACCCCAATACCCCATATGAGTTATTTGAATATCTGGAGAGGTGGCAGCTTTCCCCTAGGAATCTGATGCGGCTTAGACACCCCACACACATGCTTGCTCAAGCAGGCTCTGAGGATCCTCAAATACGTGGGCCTACACCTCACCCCCTTCCTCCCCCTACCCAACCTTTCCAACAGCAGCCACATATGTCTGGCTCTAGCCAACCTCACCAATATGGCCACTTGTTCCCACCCAGTGTTGGAGGCTGGTCCCAACCTGGTTGGGAACGACATGGCTAGTTTGGTGGGTATGACACACGGGCCTACCAGCCCCAACAAGAGGCCCCTCTCCAGTATCACTCTGGCCAGTACCAACCACAATCACAGGAGGCAGTATACTACCCACATCATGGGCAACAGTATGCCCCCACACAGGGCGATGGCCAAGCTGGGCAAAGTAGCCAGCAGCAAACACAGGCTGGTCTTCCGCCTTCTCCTCCCCCGACCTACCAAAATTTATAATGTTGCTATTTTGGTATTGCCTAATGGTTTTGTGGTTGTTTTGTTTGTCAGAAAATGTTATTTGTACCCAATTTTCACATCTGCACAAAGGCCAATTTGACCCATTGCCACATTTATCATATGGCAATAATATGTTTTTCTAAATAAAAAAAATAAGGCAAAAGTAAACATTTGTCTACTACATTTTATGTCTCTGTCTCAATTCTAAAAAAAAGGTGTCAGCATACTAACATACGCTTACCAATGCAATTAAACAGTCATAGAATCATAAGGGGTTTAAATATATATATTTAGACAGACATAAACCAAAAAATTATAATATAGACACAGCATGCTCTTGCCAAGAAGTTTCCCCCTCAGGTGACATAAAGTAATTTGTGAAAATATCACGCACTTTGAGCCCAGAGAGAGGTCTACGTTGAGGGTTGATAGGTGGTCTTGCCCTACGCATATTGTCCAACCCACGCACAACACCAGCAGAGGAGGAACAATCATGTATCCTGGTGAAGTTATGAAGAACCACACAGGCTTGAACAACTTCATTAACATTTTGTTCATTCAGCTGAATGGCAGACTGGAGTATCCGCCATTTCGCACAAAGAATGCCAAAGGAACACTCCACCAGTCGCCGAGCACGTGATAGTCGCAAGTTAAAAATTCTGTGCCGATGGTCCAGGTTGCACCGGGGATATGGCCTCATGACATTGCACGTTAACTGAAACGCCTCATCTGCCACAAGGATATAAGGGACTGATTGTTCGGGGGAGCCTGGTAGCTGGCGTGGTGGTGGTAGAGCCAACTGGTTGGTGCGTAGCCGCCGACCCATACTGGAAGTATTGAAGACTCTAGAGTCTCCCGTCCTTCCATAGGCCCCAATGTCAACAATTATAAACTTGTATTGAGGGTCGACCAGAGCCAACAATACAACAGAAAAGTATTGTTTATAATTGAAGAATTGGGAGCCAGAGTTCGGCGGCTTATGCACCCGGATATGTTTGCCATCAAGGGCCCCAATACAATTAGGAAACTGGCATTCCTCCTCAAAGTCCCTTGATATCCTCAACCAGTCTTCCATCCTGGGCTTGGGCATGACGAGTTGATGTAGTCTTGACCATATTTCACTACATGTCGACCTGACTATGCCAGAAATGATAGATCTTCCAACAAGAAACTCATGGTGGAGGGCGGCATAAGACAGGCCAGTGTACAGGAAGCTGAAGAACAACAGAAATGGAACATTTTAGAATACACAAATTAACAAAAGACCAGGTACATACATACCAAACTTGTTAGTGATTTGGATTTACTAACACACATATATTTGGACGCAAAATGACTAAGTGATATTCAGTACATATTACACATAACATTTTGGTCTGTAAGTTTAAACATATCTGGAATAAGATGAGGGCATTAAACTTAGTCCAAAAAGCAAAAAATACATACTTTGGGCAACACATCATGAACATAGAGAATGTGGTTGTGTAGTACATAGCGTAATGTGAGTAGAAGTCGCTCCTCTGCAGATATAGCTTTGCGGATCCTTGTGTCCTGAAAGGTTATCCCAGGGCGCACTGTCTCCAAGAGTAGATCAAATGTTGCAAGGCTCATGCGACAGTATTGGTAAAATTTTTCCGGATGCTCCCGCAGAGAAGAATAGAGGTGGTGAAAATGACCTCTTGTGAGTCGTTGCCTCAAAAGTGGATGGACCCACATGCGTCTCCTCCTCCGCGGGATCCACTATCACTGGGTATGGTTGACCAAAGCGGCGTGACAAAAGCCAGTTGAAGAGAACCTGCTCAGTTGTGTTGAAACTCAGACTGTCTGCCATGTTGCACATACAACACCAACACACCTAGTCAAGGCAAGGTCACAAATGGACAGAATGGAGGCAGCCACCTGTTCCTGAGCCAATGAATAGGGTGCAAGCTAATGATTTAAATAGTTTGCAGGCCTCAAAACCGTTAAATGTCCATTTTGCAAGCTTGCGAGAAAATCTCGCCATACGGATGCCATACGGATTACATACGGATTACATATGGATGCTGACATGCGCAAAATACTCGACCACACCTTGCTTACGGATAACATAGGGAGCACTATTTAGGGGTCATTCATCCGTATTACGCATGTAAAATACGGACCGTATTTTGCGTCGGTTAGTGTGACCCCGGCCTTATCCTTGTGAAAATAAAAATTTGGGGGCAAAAAGTTCGTTCTCGTGGAAAAAAATGATTTTTTTTATTTTCACGGCTCTGCGTTATAAACTTCTGTGAAGCACTTGGGGGTTCAAAGTGCTCACCACACATCTGGATAAGCTCCTTGGGGAGTCTAGTTCCCAAAATGGGGTCACTTGTGGGGGGTTTCTACTGTTTAGGCACATCAGGGGCTCTGCAAATGCAACTTGATGCCTGCAGACCAATCCATCAAAGTCTGCATTCTAAAACGGCGCTCCTTCCCTTCCAAGCTCTGCCATACGCTCAAACAGTGGTTCCACCCCACATATGGGATATCAGCATACTCAGGACAAATTGCACAAAAACTTTTGGGGTTTAATTTCTCCTGTTACCCTTGTGAAAATAAAATTTGGGAGCAAAAAGATCATTTTTGTGGAAAAAAATATGATTTTTTTTATTTTCAGGGCTCTACGTTATAAACCTCTGTGAAGCACTTGGGGGTTCAAAGTGCTCACCACACATCTAGATAAGCTCCTTGGGGAGGTCTAGTTTCCAAAATGGGGTCACTTATGGGGGGTTTCTACTGTTTAGACACATCAGGGGCTCTGCAAATGCAACTTGATGCCCGAAGACCAATCCATCAAAGTCTGCATTCCAAAACGGTGCTCCTTCCCTTCCAAGCTCTGCCATGTGCCCAAACAGTGGTTCCACCCCACAAATGGGGTATTAACATACTCAGTACAAATTGCACAACAACTTTTGGGGTCCTATTTCTCCAGTTACCCATGTGAAAACAAAAATTTGGGGCCAAAAAATCATTTTTGTGGAAAAAAAATTATTTTTTAATTTTACGGCTCTACGTTATAAACTTCTGTGAAGCTCTTAGGAGTTCAAAGTGCTCACCACACATCTAGATAAGTTTCCAAAATGGTGTCACTTGTGGGGTGCTTCCACTGTTGAGGCACATCAGAGGCTCTCCAAACGCGACATGGTGTCCGATCTCAATCCCAGCCAATTCTGCGTTGAAAAAGTCAAACGGCGCTCCTTCCCTTCCGATCTCTGCCAATGCCCCAAACAGTGGTTAACCTACACATATGGGGTATCAGCGTACTCAGGACAAATTGCACAATAACTTTTGGGGTCCTGTTACCCTTGAGAAAATGAAAATTGGGGATGAAAAGATCATTTTTGTGGAAAAAATATGATTTTTTAATTTTACAAGGAGAAACGGGAAGAGGAAGAATGATCTCCAGCGTGAAGACTTGGATAAAAGTTCAAATTTATTCAAAAAATGTATTAAAAATAGACATTCATAGTGATACAGCAAATGGGCAGAGTCGTTGGGGTCTTAATCATGGTATAAACTGTGGTTAGACCAGTGAGACATTTATAACAAACTCAATACAAGTAACAGGTACAATAATTAAAAGTCTCACAACAAGATTAGATACACACTGGAGATCATTCTTCCTCTTCCCATTTCCTTGTTATGGACAACGCTTCTGATCAAGGCACCTCCATGCGTGCACTATATTTACACTTCTCTGGGACTTACGCCCTGTGCGTGATATGAGGTTGGATTCCTGCTGAAATTGGTGAGCTGAATTTTTCCTTTTTCCCTTTCCCTGTTTGCAATTTTTAATTTTACGGCTCTATGTTATAAACTTCTGTGAAGCCCTTGGGGGGTTTAGAGTTCTCACCACACATCTAAATACGCGACATGGTGTCCTATCTCAATTCCAGCCAAAAAAGTCAAATGGCACTCCTTCCCTTGCGAGCTCTGCCATGCACCCACAGTGGTTTAACCCCACATATGGGGTATCAGCATACTCAGGACAAATTGCACAATAACTTTTGGGTCCTGTTACCCATGGAAAAATAAAAATTGGGGGTGAAATTATCATTTTTGTGGAAATAATATGATTTTTTAATTTTACGGCTCTACGTTATAAACTTCTGTGAAGCCCTTGGGGGATCAAAGTGCTCACCACACATTTAGATAAGTTCCTTGGGGGGTCTAGTTTCCAAAATGGGGGTCACTTCTGGGGGGTTTCCACTGTTTAGGCACATCAGGGGCTCTCCAAACGCGACATGGCGTTCCTCTCGATTCCAGCCAATTTGATATTCTAAACCTCAAATGATGCTTCTTCCCTTCTGAACACTGCCATGCGCCTAAAGATTGGTCTTCCTCCACATATTGGATATTGGTGTACTCAGGAGAAATTGCACAACAAATATTGTGGTTCATTTTCTCCTGATACCCTTAACAAAATAAAAAAAATTGTGTCCAAAATAACATTTTTGAGAAAAAAAGTTAAATGTTCATTTTTTCCTTCCACATTGCTTCAATTCTTGTGAAGTACCTAAAGGGTTAATAAACTTCTTGAATGTGGTTCTGAACACCTTGAGGGGTGCAGTTTTTAGAATGGTGTCACTTTTGGGTATTTTCTGTTATATTAACCCCCCAAACTCACTTAAAGTGTGATATATGGTCCCTAAAAAAATGATTTTGTAAATTTTGTTGTAAAAATGAGAATGAAGTACAATATGTTACGAGAAAACAATGTCAGAATTACCAGGATCTATGGACACGTTCCATAGCTATTACATCATAAATTGACAGTGGTCAGAATTGTAAAAATTGGCCTGGTCATAAACATGCAAACCACCCTTGGGGGTAAAGGGGTTAAAGAATCCTCCTATTACTTCCCCCCCCCCAATTCTGTGTAGAGGTTAGAGTAGTGTCAGTGTGTTAATATACTGACCTACTGCAGTCTTCTGCAGTATCCAGCACCGCTCTGCTTCTCCTCTGAGTGACGCCTTCACTCTTCAGACTCCGGCTCACACTATTCCATAATCATCAACATTAACCGAAATAAACACTTGAAATAGATCACTCTGTTTGTAATTACGCTATATAATATATGAGATTTACTTTTAGTATTGAAGAATTGAAATAAATGAACTTTATGATGATATTCTAATTTTGTGAGAAGCACATGTATGTGACCTGGAAGTTTCTTTGCAATGTACATTACCGTTCAAAAGTTTAGGGCAACTTAGATTTTTTATTTTTTTTACTTTTAAAGAAAAGCAGTTTTTTCCAATGAAGCTTACATTAAATGATTCAGAAATACACTCTATACATTGTTAATGTGGTAAATGTCTATTCTAGCTGCAAATGTCTGGTTTGTAATGCAATATATTCATAGGTGTATAGAGGCCCATTTCCAACAACCGTCACTCCAGTGTTATTATAGTACTTTGTGTTTGCTAACTGTGTAAGAAGGCTAGAATGTAAGTCCTCAAGGACAGGGTCCCCTTCCCTCTGTACCAGTCTGTCATTGTAAATTTGTTTACTGTTAACGATATCTATAACTTTGTATGTAACCCCCCTTCTCATGTACAGCACCATGGAATTAATGGTGCTATCTAAATAAATAATAATAATGGATGGTTAGCACAGCTGAAAACAGTTTGGCTGATTAGAGAAGCTATAAACCTGACCTTCCTTTGAGCTAGTTGAGAATCTGGAGCATTACATTTGTTAGTTCCATTAAACTCTCAAAATAGCAAGAAAAAAAGAACTTTCATGTGAAACTCAACAGTCTAGTCCTGTTCTTAGAAATGAAGGCTATTTCATGTGAGAAATTGCCAGGAAACTTCCCTTCAGAGGAGAGCACAAACAGGCTCTAACCAGAGTAGAAAGAGAAGTGGGAGGCCCCGCTGCACAACTGTGCAACAAGACAAGTAAATTAGAGTCTATAGTTTGAGAAATCGATGCCTCACAGGTCCTCAACTGGCAGCTTCATTAAATAGTACACACAAAACGCCAGTGTCAATGTCTACAGTGAAGAGGTGACTCCGGTATGCTGGCCTTCAGGGCAGAGTGGCAAAGAAAAAGCCATATCTGAGACTGGCTAATAAAAGCTAATAAAAGGAAAAGATTAATATGGGCAAAAGAACACAGACATTGGACAGAGGAAGATTGGAACAAAGTGTTATGGACAGACGAATCCAAGTTTGAGGTGTTTGGATCACACAGAAGAACATTTGTGAGACGCAGAACAACTGAAAAGATGCTGGAAGAGTGCCTGACGCCATCTGTCAAATATGGTGGAGGTAATGTGATGGTCTGGGGTTGCTTTGGTGATGGTAAAGAGGGAGATTTGTTCAAGGTAAAAGGGTTTTTGAATAAGGAAGGCTATCCCTCCATTTTGCAACACCGTGCCATACCCTGTGGACAGCGCTTGATTGGAGCCAATATCATCCTACAACAGGACAATGACCCAAAGCACACCTTCAAATTATGCAAGAACTATTTAGGGAAGAAGCAGGCAGCTGGTATTCTATCTGTAATGGAGTGGCCAGCGCAGTCACCAGATCTCAACCCCATTAATCTGTTGTGGGAGCAGCTTGACCGTATGGTACGCAAAAAGTGCCCATCAAGCCAAACCAACTTGTGGGAGGGGCTTCTGGAAGCATGGGGTGAAATTTCTCCAGATTACCTCAGCAAATTAACTGCTAGAATGCCAAATGTCTGCAATGCTGGAATTGTTGCAAAGGGGGCATTCTTTGTCAAAAGCAAAGTTTGAAGGAGAAAGTTATTATTTCAAATAAAAATCTTTTTTTCGAACCTTGTCAATGTCTGGACTAGATTTTAAATGCATTTGGTAACTCATTTGATTAATAAAAATATGAGTTTTCATCAAAAACACAAAATTGTCTGGGTGACCCAAAACTTTTGAACGGTAATGTAAAGGGCCTTTTACACAGAGATCGCTAGCGATATCGCTAAAGCGTCACCGATTTTGTGATGCAACAGCGATATCGCTAGCGATCTCGCTACATGTGACACTTACAGTTGTGGCCAAAAGTATTGACACCCCTGCAATTCTGTCAGATAATACTCAGTTTCTTCCTGAAAATGATTGCAAACACAAATTCTTTGGTATTATTATCTTCATTTAATTTGTCTTAAATGAAAAAACACAAAGAGAATTGTCCTAAAGCCAAATTGGATATAATTCCACACCAAACATAAAAAAGAGGGTGGACAAAAGTATTGGCACTGTTCGAAAAATCATGTGATGCTTCTCTAATTTGTGTAATTAGCAGCACCTGTAACTTACCTGTGGCACCTAACAGGTGTTGGCAATAACTAAATCACACTTGCAGCCAGTTGACATGGATTAAAGTTGACTCAACCTCTGTCCTGTGTCCTTGTGTGTACCACATTGAGCATGGAGAAAAGAAAGAAGACCAAAGAACTGTCTGAGGACTTGAGAAACCAAATTGTGAGGAAGCATGAGCAATCTCAAGGCTACAAGTCCATCTCCAAAGACCTGAATGTTCCTGTGTCTACCGTGCGCAGTGTCATCAAGAAGTTTAAAGCCCATGGCACTGTGGCTAACCTCCCTAGATGTGGACAGAAAAGAAAAATTGACAAGAGATTTCAACCCAAGATTGTGCGGATGTTGGATAAAGAACCTCGACTAACATCCAAACAAGTTCAAGCTGCCCTGCAGTCCGAGGGTACAAAAGTGTCAACCCGTACTATCCGTCGGCGTCTGAATGAAAAGGGACTGTATGGTAGGAGACCTAGGAAGACCCCACTTCTTACCCCGAGACATAAAAAAGCCAGGCTGGAGTTTGCCAAAACTTACCTGAAAAAGCCTAAAACATTTTGGAAGAATGTTCTCTGGTCAGATGAGACAAAAGTAGAGCTTTTTGGGCAAAGGCATCAACATAGAGTTTACAGGAGAAAAAAAGAGGCATTCAAAGAAAAGAACACGGTCCCTACAGTCAAACATGGCGGAGGTTCCCTGATGTTTTGGGGTTGCTTTGCTGCCTCTGGCACTGGACTGCTTGACCGTGTGCATGGCATTATGAAATCTGAAGACTACCAACAAATTTTGCAGCATAATGTAGGGCCCAGTGTGAGAAATCTGGGTCTCCCTCAGAGGTCATGGGTCTTCCAGCAGGACAATGACCCAAAACACACTTCAAAAAGCACTAGAAAATGGTTTGAGAGAAAGCACTGGAGACTTCTAAGGTGGCCAGCAATGAGTCCAAACCTGAATCCCATAGAACACCTGTGGAGAGATCTAAAAATGGCAGTTTGGAGAAGGCACCCTTCTAATATCAGGGACCTGGAGCAGTTTGCCAAAGAAGAATGGTCTAAAATTCCAACAGAGCATTGTAAGAAACTCATTGATGGTTACCGGAAGCGGTTGGTCGCAGTTATTTTGGCTAAAGGTTGTGAAACCAAGTATTAGGCTGAGGGTGCCAATACTTTTCTCTGGCCCATTTTTGGAGTTTTGTGTGAAATGATCAATGTTTTGCTTCTAGCTTCATTCTCTTTTGTGTTTTTTCATTTAAGACAAATTAAATGAAGATAATAATACCAAAGAATTTGTGATCGTAATCATTTTCAGGAAGAAACTGAGTGTTATCTGACAGAATTGCAGGGGTGTCAATACTTTTGGCCACAACTGTACCTCCGACCGGCCCCCCCGCTGGATATTGCTGATCGCGCTCGAACGTCCTGGGCCATATTCTTCTCGTTGATGTCCCGCTGGTGCTGACTAGCAATGCATGGACGCAGGCGGAAGTCGTCATCATCGCTGCTGTCTGACAGGGAGGAGCGACCGCCGAGCATCGCTGGATCGTTGCTGTGTCGCTGGTGAGATCTGCCTGTTTGGCAGCTCACTAGCGACCATTTAGCGATGCACCAGCGATCCTGATCGTGGTCGGGATCACTGGTGCATCGCTACATGTAATGGGACCCTAAGTCTATAGATCCTCATTTTGAGCCTTGTTCTCATGCTCCATAGACTTATTTTGTAAAAGCCACTTATGAGTCATAGAGCACAGCATGACCCATAGAGTCTGAATAGCCATCAGGTGACTTAGGAGCGGCGCTGGATACTGGAAAAGACTGCGATCTGTGAGTATCTTAACACATTGACACTGCATTAAACTAACATTTACACAGATTTTAAGAAAAAAAAGTTAATGATTGCTTCTTAAAGTGGACTGATTTGTTTATTTTACAATGGAGGTGAGTATATATGAATCAATTCTATGAGGACAAAATGCAATTTCCAAGCCACACATGTATTTTTTCCAACACTGTTTTCTGGGCTCTAAATGATTTTCTGCAGTGACTCTGTGTGATGGCACATTACTGAATCATGATAGAGCACTGTGCACACACGGTCACGATTCCCTGGAATTGAAGCGTAGTAATCGCAAGTATGAGTTTGCATTCTTGCAATGTTCACGAGCCGACTAGAGTCTGAGACAACTCTCTCAGTAGCTCACTGAGAGAAGTGGATGAGAATCTAGTCGGTATTTGACCACAACTTTCCCATCAATACTCTGACTTTATCTTTTTAAACCCTTGTAACCTCTACTCCCTTTTTAAATCAGCCAGAGATAAACACAATAAGGATGGGACGCTGCTAATGGGCCACTGTTATGTACTTTCCGCCCAGGCCAAAATCTGCCAGCCAGCCACTGGATGGGCCTTATTAATGTATAAGTGATATGTATAGTGCATGATATAGTTAAATGTTTGGCACCAGCCCAACATGGGAGGTGGACGGGTCAAGTAAAAAGGGGAATTACTTCATGCTTTAGCTAGTTAAAGTAAGTGTAAGGTTTTTGTCAAGATCAAGTTCAAGGTGCAGTGTACTGCTAGTGAGTACACTACAAGGTACACAGAACAACAATTATGGACTGGGACACTGTGTGTTAGTAAAGTGCCAGGGCGTGAAGGAGCAGCAGCTCACCCAGGGCTACTGCCCAGGGCACCCTACATTTCCACTTATGGACAATCAATAGAGTACAACCCCTTTAACTTTAATTTCAATCATTAATGAAAAAAAACCTTTAAGTTTTATATTGATCTTGAAATATTTAAAACACTTACAATATATCAGACACTTGCCAGCTGCCTGTTCTCCTTCACCATATCTAACAGAAAACCTGAATAAGTTAGCTATTTTGACATTAGAGTTGAGCAAAGCGATTTGTAGGACTTTAGCCCAGAAGGTATACTGATTACTCCATGGCCTCATGACCAGAATCCTGCAAACGTCCTACAACCTGCTGCCATACTGGGTGCATCTTCAGGTTACTAGACCCTATCGCTATATCATGACATCACGAGTGCCTACTAATCAGAATAGGCGCCCAAGATGCTGGCAGGTAGTAGGAAGTCACAGTTCTCTGGTCCTGCGGCCATGGACTATTAAGGCTACTTTCACACATCAGTTTTTTGCCGTCAGGCAGGATCTGGCTATTTTTAGAAAAAACGGATCCGGCATAAATTTTGGAGAACTGTAGAAACGGATCCGTTTTTCTGCTGGATCCGTCTAGCAGGTTATATCTGTTTCCTGGGGGCTGGCCAATTGGATCTGAGCATGCGCAGACTTAAAAAAACGGATCCGGTGGCTGGATCCGTCTTTTTCTGGATCCGGCGCATTCCAGCGCCCATAGACTTTCATTGTAGCAAAAAGTCGGAAGCGTCGGATCCGGCGCTTCCGGCTTTTTCGCCGGAGACAAAAAACGTTACAGTAGCCGTTTTTTGCAGACGCCGGAATGAGACAAGTAGCCGGATCCGGCAAAAAACGGATGAAACGCAATGCCATCCGGCGCGATCCAGCGCTAATGCAAGTCAATGGGGAAAAACTGGATCCAGCATTGCATTTTGCCGGATCCGGTTTTACAAAAAAAAGCCGGATCGCGCCTGACGGCAAAAAACTGATGTGTGAAAGAGGCCTAACCTAGCCACTGGAGCAGGGTCCTGTGAAGCACTTTGCTCAACCCTTGTTGTCATGATACCTACTTATTATACACACATATAACATAAAACCCTGCACTTGCACTTTATTCTTTGTGTTGCCACTCTGACATGTCAGTCAATACCTTTATAACAGGCACAGTCAGTGGAGCTAACAGTACCGATGAGTTAATTTATCTTCTACAAGACCAACGTTGCATAACATGCAGCAATTATATTCACTCCGCACCGACCTAAAGCGGAAAAAAATGTTTTCAGAGAGCAAAAAGAAGCAAAACTCTGAATATCTCACTGCCCCAGAGTATGTAAATGAATAAATAGGTGATTTATTTTTGGAAGCAGATCGAACTCCTCGCACACCAGGCGCCATGTCTTCATGTACTAAGCCTAAGTAAAAATGATGCTATTGATCTGTAATCAGGCTCCTGGTTGTTTATGGGGCATTTTTGCCCTAGAAGGCATGCTTTGTGCTAATCCTTTATGTCCTAAAAAAACTAAATTAGAATAATTCATAGCACAACTATAATCTCTACAAAATGATGCCCTCTCATAGGTAGAACACCCAGCACCAAACCTGTAACATACCAATACATAGAGCATACTTCCCAAGATGGCAATATATATTTTTGAATTTGCTTTTCTTTACGAACCTCAGATATTTTAAATTGGTTGTACAATGTAGACAAATCCATCTGTGATCCTCCTTTTCTAAGCCCTAGTTAAGATGTAAAAAATCTGCATCTCACAACTCTTTTCTTCTGCACTGACTTCTGTAAAGGTAAATATAGTTTTACAAGCAAGTAATTCATGTTCACGCCAAATGTGCCAATGTATGAGCCAGTTTTTGCACTTTGGGTCATGGAGAGAAGTCTCATAGGGAATAAGTGCATGGGTTATCCTGATTGGATAGTGTCACATTTAGAGTTGAGCGACTTTGGTCAGATCGGGTTTCATGAAACAAAATTTGTTTCAGATGAAACTGGTCCGGCTAGGGCAAAAAAAGTCGGAGTTTCGTCCGAAACCCGACCCCAATGCAAGTCAATGGGGAATAAAAGTCGGCATTGAGTGGATTAATGTCATCGGCTCAATGCCGACTTTTATTTCCCATTGACTTGCATTGGGGTCGGGTTTCATGAAACCCGATCCGACCAAAGTCGCTCAACTCTAGTCACATTGTTAAGAATTGTTATATACTGTGGTGTAGTTACCACTATGTCAGCTAGTTGGCGCTGTGTGGGTGTCCCAGGACGGGTGTACAGGCACATTCAGTGTGGTAACAGGAGCAGGGTCCTAAATGACCATTATGGGTCTCAAGGTGGGTGGCCTTGGGATGCAGGCTCCAGGGTGTATTGATCAGCAGAGGTACTGCTGATCTTTCTGTTACACTGTGTCAGGGAAGCCTGTGTGTGTCTATACAACCTTTAGTGATGTCATAGCCATGTGATCACCTGTGGGTGTGGTTACAGGGCTATGTAATTTAGGTGTTTGGCACATGTGAGAGAGTGTGAGATTGAGTCTGTCTGAGTGTGGACAGACTTGCATGTGTCCAGGTGGGACACTACAGAGAGTGTATATGGGGAGGACTACAGCTCCCAGC
Source organism: Dendrobates tinctorius (assembly GCF_039654945.1). Taxonomy (NCBI): domain Eukaryota; kingdom Metazoa; phylum Chordata; class Amphibia; order Anura; family Dendrobatidae; genus Dendrobates; species Dendrobates tinctorius. The sequence continues at coordinate 29,050,477 of NW_027361823.1, forward strand.
ATGTGCTGAGACTCTCAGTCCGAGTCTGAAGCCACGGACATTTCTGTTCCTTTGCCTGAAGTGAAGGTTACATTTCAGTGTTATGCTGTCCATGGTTTATGGAGTAATAAACCTGGTGAAATTTTAAAGGAACGTGCCTCATGTTTGTCTCCCGCTGCACCTAAGCGAGTCAAATCCCTACAATACATACAGAGCGGAAAAGTAGCAAATAATAATGTAATTCAGTTGTAGGAATGTGAAGGTATGATAAATTATAATATGTTTTCAGATTTTCATAACTAGTTGCAATTCTTAAGCACGGTGGCTCAGTGGTTAACACTGTTGCTTTGCAGCGCTGGGGTCCTGGGTTCAAATCCCACCAAGGACATCATCTGCAAGGAGTCTTTGGGAGGTTTCCACCCCTCCCATGTGAGCCATGCACATATAAAGCCGTCTCACACAGCATGCCCACATCAGACATTGACTCTCTGAACCTTGCTCATATAGGTATTGTTCACATGGTCAGGTTTTAAATACATTGGTTAGGACTGCTTTGAGGGGTATGTGTTGGTGGAGCGGCTTAGCGTACATTTTTTGCAAAAAAAGTATCAACTAGTTACCCTGTTTTGTTATCTTTTTACTAGCACTTGCTGTTCATTGTTGGAATTTTTTAACAGCAGAGTATTTTTTCACGTTTGTTGTACTGTGTCGCTCTGTGTTCCACCTTATATTATAGCTGCAAAGTGACTAATAGCCATCAGGAACCCTGAACCATCAGCCACGGAGCCAGAGGGGATTTAGCAGAGTAGTTTGGAGGACATGTAGGACTTTTTTTTAATCGCTTTTTATTCTGCTGTTTGTGAGGTAGGATGTAGAAAAAGACGGCAATTCTGCTAATGTTTTCTATTATGTTTTGCACATGCCACTTGTCCCCTATTTGACCTATGGTGCTGCACTCATGTCTGTGTTTTCCCAGCAGCACATATGACAAGGGTCAATACAAGTCTATGGGTCCGTGTAAACATGGCGTACATGTGCCGTCCGTGTGCCGTCCGTGTTTAACATGGAAAGTATGTGAGAGGCTTTGTAATTTCATTTCCATTATCCATACCGGAAAAACACGGATGGCACATGGACGGCACACTGATTAAAAACATTGGTGACACCGATATCAATGTAACATGTACGTGTTTATATGGACATGGGGGCCCCACTTAGATTTTTGCCTAGAGCCCCAATTTGTCTAAAACCGGCCCTGGCGATAAGCTGAGTTTTTCACGAAAACTGCATTGCATGTGACCGCCGGGGACCAAGCTATCTCCGGTCATCAGCGCTCATCATCTTCAAGCTCCGCTGTGTCTGGATGTCAGGCTGAGTGGTAGCATAATGCCACCATTCACCAAAAGGCATCCAGATGTAGCAAAGCTGGACTCGTCATGGGACAGTATGTATATCTTCTCGGTGGACATGGCATATTGTTGCTTTTTTATTTTTATTCTCTTCCAGGAGATGAGGGCGTTGGTGGAATAGGCGATGCAGTAAGTATGGTTTATTTAAGATCTATTAAAGGAGTGAGTCTGTGTCATTATTTCAATTAAAATACTTTATTCTGGCTGTGTGTTTATTTACCATGTAACTATAGGATTAGTAATGGAGAGGTGTCTTATAGACGCCTCTCCATTACTAAGCCGTGGGCTTAATGTCACCTGACAATACAAAGGTGACATCAACCCCACAAATATTACCCCACCGCTACAGGGCAAATATAAAAGACCCCATGCTTTTTTTTTTTGAGGGGATCCCAGTATTTTTGCTAACCATCCAAGGTAAGCAGACTGTTGCAGCCCCGTATTATCAGGCTGGTAAGGTTCATAGATATTGGATCCTCACCAGCCTGATATACAAGTCCCAGTAGTTTGCTTTACTCTGGCTGGTTAACAAATATAGGGGGACCCCACGCTATTTTTTTAAATTATTATTTATTTATTAAAAAGGAGGGGACCTCTCTCTTTGCTTTCCTCCACTTCCTGTGTCGTGTACTTCTGGCTGTGTCACAAGATTCAGCATTATTTAAATTAGTATACATTTGTAGTAAGCTGCGTTCCCGCACTTAATACACATGTGACTAGGAAGATAATGTTGTTTTACCGCATCTAATGATAGTGAATCGGTAATTAGCGCAGCTACATAAATTGACATGCTGTGGTCTGGAAAGATGCGCCGCATGTCCGTCTTTGCGGGTGAGCCGTGGGCATCGGTGCACACTTAGTGGGTATGGGATTTTTGAAATCCCATCCACTATGCTGTAACAGCTGGATGCTGCAGGTTGGAGATTGCGGATGTACGCAGCATCCAACCCGCAGCATTTACTGACCGTGGGAACATACCCCAATATATCTGCAAACAGGAAATCACTTTTTTTTCCTTCCCAGAAGCCAACTTTCAATTAGCTTTATTTCAAGTAACAAAAAAACCGCACACACTGAAAAAACACATCAAAATGCATGCAGAAAAACCGCATATAAAAAACGCCATCAAAAACGCAGGTGATCTGGCAGTGACCTCAGATGCAGATTTGGTGCAGATTTCACCTGCGTCAAATCCTGAGCAAATACTGAGCCATTCCTGATCGTGTGCAGATACCCGTACAGGTTTTGCCTGACACACAATTACTGAAGCCGTAACATGTACATTTCCCGCCTAGTGGAAATTGTAGCAATCACTGGCACTAATAGATAAATATAATTTGCATTCAAGTTTATGTAAATTTGTAAAATTTAAACTTTAAAATCTGAACTAGAAGAATTTTGTAAGCACGGGGCTTAAAATTTGTTACAGATTTTATGGAATTTAATAACACCAAATTATTGACTGCAATCACCTAACTTACAGAATACTCTGCTCCAAAAAACAGTTGTTAATGGGAACATTTTCAGTTAAATATAATGTAAGGAATTATTTTTACTCTTGAGTATTTTTCTATGCTATAAATAATACAATAACTTAATTCTCTATAATACGCTCTGTGTATATGCAAAAATTGCTACTTCTGGGAGACACGAGTCTCCTAGATGGACTGAGCGACTTAGCAATGGGGCATCATATGCAGCCCAAAGAGAAAGTGCTCTATATATGTTTAGAGATTTAAAGATTGTTTTCTATGTGGTTTACTGTATTTCAATCTTCCATTTAGAGAGTAAATTGATAATATTTGCTCCCAGTGTTTGTGTGGGTTTCCTCCGGACACTAGAGTTTCCTCCCACTCTCCAAAAACATACTAAATGGGAATGTAGATTGTGAGCCCCAATGGGAAAAGCAATGTTATTGTCTATAAATCGCTGTGGAATTAATGGTGTTTTATAAGAAAAGCATAATACTGTTCTAGTTGCATGCAGCCAACACTAGGGGGAGCTCAGTGAGTGAGTTCAGTGGTGGTTCTATAAAATCATATGTAATACCTCAGAGGCAGCCAGCGGATGCTATGCTGAGCCAAGCAAGTCTATTATTTAATCCCTTAATGACCGTCGATACGCTTTTTAAGGATGGCAGGTACTTATTCCTCTGCGCTGCTTTTTAACGGCGCTAATAAGGGTATAGCGCCCCCAGCATTGGAAAATGTTCCAAGAGAACATGATCAGGCCCCCTTTATACGGTTCTGTGTCACGTGATCACCAATATTCACTGAATAACGGTGACCAAAAAAAAAAGTTCAATTTACAATTAATTTCTCTCTTCTCTAATATGAACTAGCATATCAGAAGAGAGAAATTAGGTCCCCCGAGTTTCCCCCGGTACCTCCACCATGACTGAACCATCCTGCTCTGTCCCTGGGCCCTCCGCATCTCTGTCCCTTGGCCCTCTGCATCATCTCCCTGGAAGAAAATGGCGGGCACAGTGATCACAGTGATCAAAACAAAGAAATAGTAAATCAACCCCCCCTTTATCACCCCCTTAGTTACATATAGGATAAGGGTTAGGGTTGGGGTTAGTGCTGTGAATATGGTTGGGGTTAGGGTTGTGTTAGGGTTAGAGTTGGCTTTAGAGTTGTGTTAGGGTTAGGGTTGGGGTTTGGGTTGTGTTAGGGTTGGGGTTAGGGTTGTGATAGAGTTAGTGTTGGGGTTAGGGATGGGGATAGGAATTTGTTAGGGTGATGGGATGGGGTTAGGGTTAGGGTTGAGTTAGGGTTGGAGTTAGAATTGTTTTCTTTCAAAAGTAAAAAAAAAGTGATGACGATAAGACGGCTAGTGTTCAGCGCAAGTGCTCACTACTTGAATTTACATCGGGTGCTCTGATATGCATCGAGTTTCGCAGATCCCCGCTTGTGTTTCTGGGGGTGTTTAACAGCCATGAAATATGCAGGGCAGGGACTTAAGCATGTCACTCGTGGACCCGCGATATTTGGTGTATACCCGAGCGCTTAATGACAACATATTCAATATGACAACCTAATGTTGTCAAATTCTTTGTCATACCTGTGGGTTCAAAACACTCACCATACCTCTGGTTAAAATCCTGGAAGGGTGTAATTTCCATATTGGAGTCACTTGTGGGGGTTTTCCACTATTAAGGCACATCGGGGGCTCTCCAAATGCAACATGGTGCCCATCATCGATTCCAGCCAATTTTGCATTTAAAAAGTCAAATGGGGCTCCTTCCCTTCCAAGCCCTGCTGTGCGCCCAAATTGTAGTATGCCCCCACATATAGGATATCGGCATACTCAGGAGAAATTGCACAACAAATTTTGTGGTCCACTTTCTCCTCTTAACATTGTGAAAATAAAAAGTTGGGTTTAAAGTTAATTTTTTGTGAAAAAAGCTCAATATTCATTTTTTCCTTCCACATGGCTATGAAGCACCAGAAGGGTTACTAAACTTCTTGAATGTGGGTTTGAGCACCTTGAGGGGTGCAGTTTTTAGAATGGTGTGACTTTTGGGTATTTTCTATCATATAGACCCCTCAAAGTCACTTCAAATGTGATGTGGTCCCTAAAAAAAATGGTGTTGTAAAAATGAAAAATCACTGGTCAACTTTTAACCCTTATAACTACCTAACAAAAAAAAAAATTATGTTTCCAAAATTGTGCTGATGTAAAGTAGACATGTGGGAAATGTAATTAAGGGCACAAAAATTAAAAGTTTGAAAATTGCACTGCGGAATATGTTAGCGCTATACAAGCAATGCATAATAAATAGTTCGATTTGTAATATTTTTCAACTGATCTCAATTCTAAATAAAAACATTGGTATTTGTTTGAGTTCCATAGAATTTGCTTTCCTGGTCATTTTTTTAAACCGAAAAACTTGCTGCAAATAATCTGCAAGTATAGCACTAACTCTTCGATGAATTATACCAGTTGAAGGCTGTAATCTCCATTTTACATGTAGTCAAATGTCCTGACCTCCTCTTTCTAAGCTATTTTGTGTTGTATCTTTTTACACCTAATGAATTTCTTGTCTGTTACTGCCACCTAGTGTCACATGAATGAAAGGAAATTGTGACTGGCAGTAATAGCAATGTGAAATATCAATATTGTACTACCGAGACCCCTGGTGACGGATTTTTGAAATGCAATTAACTTCATAAACTTGCAACAGGCTCAAATCAACTGTAAAACACATATAGATCAGGTAACAAAAAAATAAAGCTTAGGATGGAATAAACTTTCCTGTTTCTACTTGCCGGTCAGACACAAGAAATGCCTGTTGCAGGAATCGCTAAATGCCACGGTCACCTGCCTTTGCCAGTGGATGCCATTTGCTGATAGGGGGCAACGAAACACAGACTAACATGGGACTAAGGGACCAGTGGAATCTTAGCATGGGAATAGGTGGAGGTGACTATTGCTTCTTCTTTTCTTAAAGGCTCTGAGTAGATTAAAAAAGTAATGTGAAGCCGGTCCACTCCTTTCCGATTATATAGTTAGTCCTTGCTTTTAGATAATATAAGTTAAAGGTAAAAGTTTGGAGATGAAAAAATAGATTTGCTTCAAATTTTATTTTAAAAAATTTCAGATCAACTCAAAATATGAATTTTTTGAAAATTTTGCAAAATAGTGGCTGACCACCATTTTGCTGGTTTATCGAAGGTCACAATGAGGTTAAAGAAAAAAGCAAATCTTATACTCATCTCTCCTCGGCTCTCCATGTATCTTCCATTCTCTAGATTCCACGTCATGACATGTGGCATGATGCATGTCAGTGACCACCTGTGGTAACAGGGCTCAGTGAATAGAAAACCCGTAGGGAAGGAGGAATTAGGAGACAACAGGATGACCCAAGACATAGGGACAGGTACACGGCATACCGAGGAGAGGTGAGTATAAGAAATTTTTTAACTCCTTCCTGGCCGATTCATTTTACACTTAATTTATTATTCTTTTTTATATAAACTGAATGTCCATGATGACTTAAAAGGTTTGTCACTACTATTATATTGATGGCATATCATAAGGATATCAGAATATTCTTTACCTACAGGGTGGAAATGGTTGAGGAAGTAAAGGTGGCCGGGATTTTAGGAGGCAGGGATCATGATATCTTTGAATTTTGGATTACAAGAGGAGGAAGACCAACGAGGGCTCAGACTTTAAGGCTATGTGCGCCCAATGTGGATTTGCTTGCAGAAATTTCTGCATGGATTCTGCATCTCTTGGCAGAAAACGCAGTGGAAAATCCACACGTTTTTGATGCGTTTTTGTTGTGGCTTTTCTTGCGGTTTCGTATGCGTTTTTGTAAATCCATAGAGCTAAATAAAGATATATTATTTCTAAAAAAAAGAATTGTGATGTAATTTCCTTGTTCAACCTCTTCTTTTTCATTCTATGTTGAAGATCAGTGTCAGCCAGATACCCTCATTAATAAAACGGTCCATAAAGAGTTAAATAAAGACACACACACACACACACACACACACACACAAAATTTGCGTGAAATGCAATATCTGTTTATTTTTCAAAAAAAATTTAAAAAATTGTGTGGGCTCCCTCATAATTTTCCTAACCAGCAGAGGGAAAGCCGATGACGGAGGGCTGCTGTTGATATTCTGGGAAGGAGCCAATAGGTATAAAGGTTCCCAGGCTATTAATATTAGCTCAGAGATGTTTTCTTAGCCTTTACTGGCTAGCTTACAGGGGAACCTGTTGTGAACACTTTTGACCTGGCTTCTGAGTTTGGGCTCCCTCTGGTGGTTGCTGCTGGTAAAGGAGCTGGTCTGGCTGACAGAAGTCAATCACTTGAGGAGGATGATTGAAGGTCAGGTGTTACAGACTGGAGAGATTTAAGTGAGCAACCTTCCCTCAGTGGTTGCTGGTGATTTGGTTTTCTTCCTGTGCATTTTGAAGTCCGCTTGCCCCCTGCTTGGTCCTGCATCGTTCAGATAAGTTATTTGCTTGCTGGAATCATTTTGTATTTGATCCAGTTTTTGCCTTTCTCTGCTTTTCTTTACTGTGTGGGTTCAGCATTGTTCCCTGCTGGGACCTGTGCTGGACTCTGTTCCATATGCCACAGCTCATGTCAGTCTTTTCAGTAATTCTAATCCCCTGTTATATCTGTATCTTTTGTTTTGCATCCAGTTCACACTAGAGTTCTGATTCAGTGGGGGAGAGGTCGTGTGAGCTCAGTATTTTTGCATATTAGAAGTGTTGGATTTTTTCTAAGGGTTTTTGCGTGATTGCAGACAGTATCCTTTCCTGTCCTGTTCTATCTTGACAGTTTGGGCCCCATCATTTGCTTACTCTATTTTCTGCCTGTGTTTTGTGCCTCATCTTGGTACAAAGAGAAGGCTGGTAGTGCAAAAAGAGACTGCGCTGCTGTGGTAGAATTCAAGATATCTTTATTGCCAAAGCGTTTCCTGAGCCAGTCCCAGCTCACTTCATCAGGGCATGTTTACAGAAGATCATTGCAGGGGTATATATGCAAAAAAAAAAAAAAAAGGGGAGGCACCAAGAATAGTGGGGTAACACGTCAGCATGGATACATATACATGAATCATACAAAACAATAAAACTTTATTACAACCATATTAAAAACGATGTTTAAAATGCCATAAAAAGAGTGTTAGTATAAAAAACGTGATTAAAAAATAAAAAGACACGGGGGGGATCACGAGATTTAAAAAATGACTCTCGAGTCCTGGGGTGGATTACAACTTGCCTCAGAGGATATAACTCATGGTATTAGTCCACTATGTTACATGTGAAACTGGAAAATAAGAAGAAAATGGTTAAAATCATGTATAAATAGCTAAAAACAGTCTCAAATATCTTTTTTCTAGGTGGAGAAAAGAGAAGAACAACAAGAAGAAACTCTCTGGAATAGGTGATCTAAAAATGGTTAAAAATTGAGACTTCAAAAAAAAAATATATATATTCTTCAAAAATATATATATATTTTTTTAAGTCTTTCCAGTTTCACATGTAGCATAGTGGACTAATACCATGAGTTATATCCTCTGAGGCAAGTTCTAATCCACCCCAGGACTCAAGAGCCATTTTTTAATTTTGTGATCCCCCCCGTGTCTTTTTATTTTTTAATCACGTTTTTTATAGGAGCGCCATTTGACTTTTTCAAAGCAAAATTGGCTGGAATTGAGATTGGAGAGCCCAAAACAGTGGAAACCCCCCACCAGTGACCCCAAGGAACTTATCTAGATGTGTGGTGAGCACTTTGAACAACCAAGCCCTTTACAGAAGTTTATAACATAGAGCCATAAAGATAAAAAAATCATATTTTTTTCCACAAAAATCATATTTTTGCCCCCAATTTTTTATTTTCCCAAGGGTAATAGGAGAAATTGGACCCCAAAAGTTGTTGTGCAATTTGTCCTAAGTAGGCTGATACCCCATATGTGGGGGTAAACCACTGTTTGGGCGCATGGCATAGCTTGGAAGGGAAGGAGCACCATTTGACTTTTTCAACGCAGAACTGGCTGGAATTGAGATCAGACGCCATGTTGCATTTGGAGAGCCCCTGATGTGTCTAAACAGTGGAAACGCGGCGAAACTAAATATGTAAACTTTAATTGTTTTCTTTTTTATATTATTTACAAAAAATAATTTATTGGGGATTTTTTTTTTAAATTTATTTAGGAATTTTGTATTAATTACTTTTGTGTGATTATTATTATTTTTTACTTTATTATATTGCCCCGGGGGGACATTACAATAAAGTGATCTGACAGGCTGTTGTGAGTTCATTTTTCCCTTCACCATTGAGGTCTGATGAACTCCCTCCTCTAGTGAAGGAAGGTAGTGAGACTGATTACCAAACACCTGGGCAGCTAGATTATGACTGGGTGGCTGGAATTGAGGACTGGATATAAGGCTGCCGACGCCCTTCTTCCTGGCTGGTGATTTTCCTGCTGGATTCTTGGAGACCAGTCTGATTCCTGCATCTCAAAGCTAAGTTTTTCTGCTCTGCTTTGTACTCTTCAGTTTAGTTTTTGTTTTGCCTTGTTTTTTGGGAGTTCTGCCATCCCCGGCCGGGGGTGAGCTGAATTCCATTTTTGTCTCTGATCTGTTGATATTTTGCTCTGTCTTCAGAATATACCTGAGTGCTGATATAGTCTTTTGAAGCCTAGCAACTTCAGGGCCTGTTTTTCCTATCTGTCGGTTGGCTCATTTTGATAGGGTTTTTGCGGATGGCAGACAGCAGCTTTCCTATCCTGTCCTATGTAGTTAGCTGGGCCCCATCATTTGCTCAACCTATCTTTCTATCTGTGTTAGTGTTTTCATCTTGCTTCACCGTCATTATATGTTGGGGGCTGCCTATTGCTTTGGGGTCTGCTCTGGGGCAGTTTAGTTTTTCCCCTTTCTGTCTTTAGGTTATATAGTTCTCCGGCTGTGATCGAGGGGTCTAGGGCACCGTAGGAACCCCCCATGGCTACTGCTAGTTGTTGTGGATAGGTTCAGGGGTCTGCAATCCGATAGCTGCCAACCTCTCTGGTTTTTCTGGACTTAGCTGGTATTTTGTTTTTTCCTCCTTCGGTGACTCATCATAACGCAGGCGCTGCTGTCCGTGACCATCCCTGGCACATAGTGCCGGGTGTCAGCTGTGATAATTGGGTCGCCCTCCCAGGGCTGTGGGGTACTCGGTACCGGGCCGGTGTCAGGGGGATGAGTCACAGCAGCGGTGACCCGGTCCGTGGCCCTGGGCACCCAAGTCAATGGCGGAATGTATATGTAGTTAATGGAATGGAATGGTTTGTGACGCCACCTGTGGTGCTCGGTAAGGGAGGTGTTAAGCCGACGCTGCAGACAGATCCTCTGGGACAGATGGTAGGATGCAGCAGTGATGGAATAGCCCTCCACAGGCAGGGCTGGTGTCCCAGGGCAGGGTAGTTGTAATGATTGTGGAAAGGTGCAGGCAGCGTAAAGGATGGTACCCAGATGTAGTGGTGCTGAGCGGGTTGGCACAAGAATGAATAGAGGACACTGAGGCTTGCAGTTCCAAAGCTTTACTCACAGTCTGCGGTACACAAGGGTGCCTGCCTGTGGGCCGTGTCCTCCGGGTCAGAGACTCAGCCAACCTCCAGGCCAGATGGGAAGCTCCTCTCCAACACTCCGCCAACATGTAGCTTTCATGAACGACTCCTCTATTGCGCCTTAAATCGTGAAGATCTCCAGGACCGTGGTACTCAGGAGTTCCTCCTGTCAGATGTTCCTAACAATTCAACTCGTATGGCAGACAGCTGTAGCCTCTCTCGGGGACTCCCCTCACCGGAGTCCTAGCTCTCTATTCAATTGCTGTTGTGCCCCAAGTCTTAGTTGGGAGTAGTGCATTTACAGCCAACTACTCCACCGGTGTCTGCTGCAGAACCATAAGTGTCCATACAACCTCGGGGACTGGGCCCCGGCCTTGCCCTGAAAACCTATAGGCAGGGTTCTTCTTCCAACCTACGTCTCCTCTCTGTTCTCCTACTCCTTCGTTCCGCACTGATCCCTCTCTCTCTTATGGAAGCTTAGGTTGCAGTTCTAAGTCTTTCTCCTTCTGTTCCTTTCCCATGCCAGCTGGCTCAGATCACTGAGGCAGCTGCAGCACTCCTTCCTCCATCCCTTCTTCCAGGGATCCCCACTCCTCCCGAGTGGCTTCTGTTATGATTGAGTCACCGTAGGAGGCAAAAACAGAAATGCTAGCTAAGTCCAGAAAACCAGAGAGGTTGGCAGCTATCGGATTACAGACCCCTGAACCTATCAACACAACTAGCAGTAGCCGTGGGGGGTTCCTACGATGCCCTAGACCCCTCGATAACAGCCGGAGAATTAAATAGCCTAAAGACAGAAAGGGAAATCTAAACTGCCCCAGAGCAGACCCCAAAGCATAAGGCAGCCCCCCACATATAATGACGGTGAAGCAAGAAGAAATAACACAACACAGACAGAAAGATAGACTGAGCAAAGACGGGGCCCAAGCTAACTAGATAGGAAAGGACAGGAAGGCTGCTGTCTGCAATCCGTGAAAAACCCTATGAAAATAAGAGCCAACAGACTGACAGTGAAAAAGGCCCTGAAGACGCTAGGCTTCAAAAAGACTATGTCAGTACTCAGGAATATTCTGAAGACAGAGCAACAGGCAAACGAAGAATCAGCTCACCCCAGCAGGGAATGGCAGAATCCAGAAAAGCAAGGCAAACAAAAACAAAACACAAATGCTAAAAGGCAAAGCAGAAAACTTAGCTTTAGAGGAGCAGGAATCAGACTGGTTTCCTAGAAGTCCACAGAGAAATCACCCGCAGGGCAGAAGGGCGTCGGCAGCCTTATATCCAGTCCGTGACTCCACTCAGCCAGTCATCATCATTAGACTCAGGTGCCTGATAATCAGGCTCATTACCTTCCTTTACCAGAATAGGGATTTCACCAGTCCTCAGTGACGAAGGGGAAAATGAACTCACAACAGGCTTCCTTCTGTCAGACTCCCCTACTGACTGACCTGTAATCCTACACTTTCCCCCTCTTTTATATATCTCAACTCCACCCACCTCCCAGCACATCCAGGGTTCCAAGCAGAGAACCACCAGAGGTGCCAGGATGGAACATTACTGTATTACATCAGGTCACTGATCTGATGTTTTGCAATGCTTCTGCACTGTGGGGCATCAAACCAGTGTCTGACAGGTGGGGAAGGAGGTGTGTCAGGTCCTGCTCTCTGCAGTCACTGTGAAGCCACCTTCCCTGCAGGACGCCATCTTGTGGCCGCGGGTCTCCATGAAGAACATCAGAACAACGCAATCGCATCACTCTGTTGTGATGGAAGCGTGCAGGGAACTCATTTCCATTCCTTGCACGATTCTCCTCTATGTCGCAGCATCAGAGGGGTTAAATGCCCATAATCGGTGTCAATCATGGGCATTGCTGTGGGGAGTCAGCTCCCACACAGAGCTGACACCCGCACCCAATTGCAGCAGTGCTCAGCGTGAGGCCGCGCCAGCATCTGACTGGAGCACCTTGGGCTTACCATAGAAAATCATTCTTGGGGCCCACTATGTAGCTACATAGAAATAAATACAAGACCACCAATTGTGCCATAAAACATGCTGATATCAGGGTATAAGGTAGTACACGTCTTAATTATGTAGCAGGGGTTGGGGTAGCCCCCCCTCATAGAATATAATATAGCCCCCTCATAGAATATAACGCAGCCCCCCTCTTAGAATAAAATGTAGCCCCCCGCATAGAATATAAGTTGTCCACCAGAGAATATAATGTAGCCCCCCTCATAGAATATAAGTTGTCCACCAGAGAATATAATGTAGCCTCCTCATAGGTTATAATGCTGCCCCCCTCCTAGGGTACAATGCTGAACCCTCATGGGGTATAATGCTGCCCCCCATCAGGGCCAGCGTTAGGGGCAGGCAGACCAGACCTTCTCCCCCAGGGGCCCCCAGCTAGCAGCACATCACGCAACTGCTATGGGGCCCCTGTGAGGCAAGGGGGCCCGCCTGCCTCCAGCGCCGACTCCCCCTCTGCCGCATTGAACTAGTAGCGTTCACAGCAATGATGGAGGAGAGAGCGTCAGCTGACGCTTCCTCTCCCATCATTCCCTACTCTGCCTCTGACACAGCGGGTGCGCGATGACATCATTGCGCACTCACTGCACTCACTGTGTACCAGGCAGAGCAGGAGACAGGAGCCGGGAGCAGCGCAGGCACGAGGAGAAGGTGAGGAATGCTTTTTTTTTTTTTTAAAATGCAGCAGTGAGTACTGCACCACGGTGATGTGCTGGAGGGGGCTGTATGTATACTGCTGTGCTGGGGGGAGCTGTATACCATGGTGCTGTGGGGGAGCTGTATACCATGGTGCTGTGCTGGGGGGGCTGTATACCATGGTGCTGTGCTGCGCTGGGTGGAGCTGTATACCATGGTGCTGTGCTGGGGGGGCTGTATACCATGGTGCTGTGCTGTGCTGGGGGGGCTGTATACCATGGTGCTGTGCTGGGGGGAGGAGGGGCTGTATACCATGGTGCTGTGCTGTGCTGGGGGGGCTGTATACCATGGTGCTGTGCTGGGGGGAGGAGGGGCTGTATACCATGGTGCAGTGCTGTGCTGGGGGAAGGGGGGCTATATACCATGGTGCTGTATACCATGGTGCTGTGCTGGGATGGGGGGCTATATACCATGGTGTGGTGCTGGGGGGAGGTGGGCTGTATACAATGGTGCTATGCTGGAGGGGAGGGGGGCTGTGTACCATGGTGCTGTGCTGGAGGGGGGCTGTATACCATGGTGCTGTGTTGGGGGGAGAGGGGCTCTATACCATGTTGCTGTGCTGTATACTATGGTGCTGTGCTGTATACCATGGTGCTGTGCTGGGGGCTGTGCTGTATACCATCGTGCTGCGGGGGCTGTGCTGTATACTATGGTGCTGCGCTGGGGGGGCTGTGCTGTATACCATGGTGCTGTGCTGTATACCATGGTCCTGTGCTGGGGGAGGGGGGGGCTGTGCTGTATACCATGTGGGGCTGTGCTGGGGAGAGGGGGGATGTGCTGTATACCATGGTGCTGTGCTGTATGCCATGGTGCTGTGTTGGGGGGTGGCTGTGCTGAATAACATGTGGGGCTGTGCTGTATACCATGGTGCTGTACTGGGGGAGGGGGGGCTGTGCTGTGCTGTATACCGTGTGGAGTTGTGCTATATACCATGTGGTGCTGTGCTATCTATGTGGCTGTGCTATATACTATGTGGGCTGTGCTATATACTATGTGGCTGTGTTATATACCATGGAAGGAACATTATTTTCTATGGGGGAGGCTGTTATATAATATGGGGGGCTACATTATATTTTATGGGGAGGTGGGCTTTATTATATTCTATTCGGGGCTACATTATATTCAATGGGGGGGCTGTATTATATTTATTATATTCTATGGGGGGTTATTGCATCATACTTTATGAAGAGGCTACATTATACTATATGAGGAGGCTACATTGTATTCTATGGGGGGCTGCATTATATTGTAGGGAGGGCTTCATTATACTTTGAGGGGGCTACATTATATCCTATTAGGGCTGCATTATACTATTTGAGGAGGGCTGCATTGTATTTTATGGAGGGGCTACATTATACTATATAAGGGGCTGCATTATATTCTATGGGGGGCTGCATTATACTCTATGAGTTGGCTGCCATATATTCTATGGAGGGGCTGCATTATATTCTATGGGGGTGTTACATTATATTCTCTGGGGTGGCTGCATTATGCTCTAAGGGGTGGCTGCATTATACTATAAGAGGGGGGCTGCGCTGCATTATATTCTATGGGGGGGTTACATCATATTGTATGGTGGGGCTGCATTATACTCTGTGGGGTAGTTGCATTATGCTATATGTGGGCTGCATTATACTGTATCAAGGACTATGGGGAATACATTATACTATGTGAAGAACTATGGGGTGCATTATACTATGGGAAGTGAATTGTACTACATGGATGACTGGCGGTGTATTATACTATATGGAGCACTATGAGGAGTGTTTTATACTATATGGAGGACTGAGCAGGTTTAATATATGGAGGACTATGGGGCACATTATATTATATGGAGGACTATGGGGTGTAATCTGCAGATGTGCTGCTGATAGCACGATACTGTATGGGGACAGATTGATCCATTAGTGATAGTTCTGTCCCCATCATTCTTTCTCAGATGGTGAAAAGAGGCTGGGAAACAAGTGTTGAACGACAGAAATCTTGTCGATCACACTCATCTAGCGGCCTAAACTCAGCGCATGTAACTACATTCGAAATGCTTCTGTGTGATGTGCAATATGTTAGCATTTGGGCCCCATTTTAAACTTTGCCGCTATTAAAGTGAAATGATATTCACCCCTCTCCACGCCCATGTGGGTGTGGGGAGCAGTGAATATTAATTTCTCTTTAGCAGCGGGAACAGGGGCTCCTGCCTCCTGTCACCCGCTGCTGCTCCGCTGGCACGGGGCCCCATAGCAGCTGCGTGGAGTGCTGCTATTAGTGACACACCACTGGCTGGGGCCCTCTGCAGCAATGGGGTGCCCTAAGCAACTGCTGGCCCTGTATGCCAGCAGGTGCCAGGGCCCACTGGAGAATCCTCCGGCTCTCTGGTGGGCCAGTCCGACCCTGGGTGGCGCCATACCTGTACTGCTGTTTGCGGAAATGCAGCTCACGCAGAGCAGTATATGCACTGAATTCTTGACTAAGGTCGGGGTCACACTTGCGAGTATGATGCCAGCCTAACATTGGTCCGAACACAATCTGATTTCGCTCGATTTCATCGCCAGTGTGAGAGAGACCCTAGGGTTTGTATAATGCTGGCGCACAGGGGTGGGATTCAGCGGGTTCTCCCCGGTTTGGTGGAACCGGTTGTTAACAAAGCAGCCGGTTCCCCGAACCGGGGAGATCCAGAGCCATGATCCGGTCCTCTGATGTTGCTGGCGGCGCTGCCTGCAGGCAAGGAACAGAGGAGGACTCTTGCTCTGCTTCCTGCCGGATACCGCGTGCACATTGATACTTGACGTGCTGCTCTCTGTCTGCTGACTACTGGACAGAGCAGCACAGCACACCCCGGCGGCCCCCGCTGCCCGTGCACTGATTCCTGCAGCGCAGTGCGGCTATAATTGGCGGGTAACTAGACTCTGGAGCTCGCTGAACTGGACTCAGGAGTTACCCGCCGCTGCGGCTGCCCTGTGAGCACCTGAGCCTGGACAGGAGGACACTAGTCTGTGTGTGGTGACCGTGGCCCGCCGCCCGCCTGCCTCACCGCGGGATTATTTACTTCAGTCTTCAGTTCAACTTCAGCCTGTGGTACACACAGGCCAACACCAGGTCAGTTGTATATGTGCAGTGCTGCTGCTTATTGGGGACCGGTGCTGTGCAGTGCTGCCTATTAGGGACCTGTGTGCCTGCCTATTGGGGGCCTGTGCTGTGCTGCCTACTAGAGACCTGTGCCTGCCTAATGGGGACCTGTGCTGCCTATTGGGGACCTGTACTGCCTATTGGGGACCTGTGCAGCACTGTGCTGCCTATTGGGGACCTGTGCAGCCTATTAGGGAACAATGCTGCCTATTGGGGACCTGTGCAGCCTATTAGGGAACAATGCTGCCTATTGGGGACCTGTGCTGCCTATTGGGGACCTGTGCTGACTATAGGGAACAATGCTGCCTATTGGGGACCTGTGCTGCCTATTGGGGACCTGTGCAGCCTATTAGGGAACAATGCTGCCTATTGGGGACCTGTGCAGCCTATTAGGGAACAATGCTGCCTATTGGGGACCTGTGCTGCCTATTGGGGACCTGTGCTGACTATAGGGAACAATGCTGCCTATTGGGGACCTGTGCTGCCTATTAGGGAACAATGCTGCCTATTGGGGACCTGTGCAGCCTATTAGGGAACAATGCTGCCTATTGGGGACCTGTGCTGCCTATTGGGGACCTGTGCTGACTATAGGGAACAATGCTGCCTATTGGGGACCTGTGCTGCCTATTGGGGACCTGTGCAGCACTGTGCTGCCTATTGGGGACCTGTGCCTGCCTATAGGGAACATTGCTGCCTATAGGGAACAATGCTGCCTATTGGGGACCTGTGCTGCCTATTGGGGACCTGTGCTGACTATAGGGAACAATGCTGCCTATTGGGGACCTGTGCTGCTTATTGGGGATTTGGCACTTTGCAGTTCTGATGTGATTTTATAAGTACTATACATTAATAAATTATTATTACTCTGTAGATTATACTTGTGGCTGTGATATTTTCATGAACCATTCTTTTTGTGGTGTTCTAGTTATAGAAATATGTCAATTTAACTCTGCAATTAAAATCATCATTGTTTGACATAGATGGGACTTGAGTAACACCAGTTTGCAGGAAGGGTATGGTGATTTTTACTTTTAATTTCCATTAGGACGCAGACATGTAGTGCACAGCCTGGCCAGCCGGACAGTCAAGTGAGACAGCTGCATAGAAATATATACAGCTGTCACCCTCGGGTCAGGAGAGCCGCTGGCCAGAATGTGCACTGTTCTGAGCTCATTCCAATTTATTTTTTTTTCAACTGTTTGACTGCGCCCCTACTTGTATATGTTTGAGGAAAAGGTGCGTGTAAATGGGTGTGGCTTAAAATGGGGGTGGCTTAAAATGGGGGTGGTTTTCCTACACCCAAACACAGAACCTGTTGTTAAAAATTTGAATCCCACCACTGCTGGCGCGCCCTCTGCTGGTCAGTAAGTAATTACCAAGCCGGCACAGCAGCAGCTGAATACGAATATTGCGGCCCGCCCTCTGCTGGTCAGTAAGTAATTACCAAGCCACCACAGCATCAGCTGAATAGGAATATTGCGGCGCGCCCTCTGCTGGTCAGTGCATAATTGCCAAGCCGGCACCACCGAAGCTGAATATGACTATTGCGCCCTCTGCTGGTTGATAAGTGATTGGCAAGATAACGCTCTAAGCCGTCTCCCCGGTAACCAGCACCGCCCCGAGGCCTGCGCCGCCTCCGCTACCTCCTGGCGGCGAGGAGAGTGACGTAGGAGGGGCGGGGCTAGAGGAGGAAGTTGTTGTTTCTGCAGCAGGAGCTGGCTGTTGTGTTCGGAGCCGGGATTTCCTCCCGGAGCACAGGACACCGCGCGGCCTGATGACTGCACCCCGGCCGCCGCCTCCGGCCTAGCTCTCTCCCGCTTGCACACGTCCTGCCGGGCTCTATGGAAGTGATGGAAAGTCCACTGAACCTGGTGAGTGTGCTCCCTGCACTGCAGCACGTACATGTCCTCCCTGCTTGGCACCACCTTATAGGACCACAAGTTCCAGCAGATTGTGGGGCCTGTCCTCCTGTAGCCACATGTGGGGCCCCAGCCTGTAGGGCCCCTCTGCAGACGAGGATGGGGTGGGATTCTATGTGCCGGATTATCAGACGTCTGGATAAAGGAGCTGCAGGTCTAATCCTCATCACTGTGCAGATCCCAGAGGTCACTCCCCTCCCCCGCCGCCACCAGCAGAACCTGTTCATACATAAAGACCCCTCTAATGAACCACTTCACCTTATTAAAGGGTCAGTCGTACATATTTTGTGTTTGGAGAACCCCTTTAAGTTAAGCCATGTTAATAGCTGGTACAGAATGGTGTTACCAGTAGTGAGATCCCCAGAGTCCTCTCTGTGCAGCCACACAGGGCGTCGTGGGTTAATGATCGGGCAGATCAACACCCCAGGATTGGGCCAGAGATTATGTCATCAGACCAATCCCACCAATCAGGAGAGGCTGCCGCTGCTCTCTGGGGACCTGTGCGTGTTGTATTGCCCCTGCCGGCTGTGAGCGCTGCACGTGGGGGCCCCATGCTTTATAATGTGTGGGGCCCCTGCCGGCTGTGAGCGCTGCATGCGGGGGGCCCTACCGGCTGTGACCGCTGCATGTGGGGGCCCCATGCTTTATAATGAGTGTGGGGCCCCTGCCGGCTGTGAGCGCTGCATGCGGGGGGCCCTACCGGCTGTGAGCGCTGCACACGGGCCCCATGCTTTATAATGAGTGTGGGGCCCCTGCCGGCTGTGAGCGCTGCATGCGGGGGGCCCTACCGGCTGTGAGCGCTGCACACGGGGCCCCATGCTTTATAATGAGTGTGGGGCCCCTGCCGGCTGTGAGCGCTGCACGCGGGGGGCCCTACCGGCTGTGACCGCTGCACACGGGGCCCCATGCTTTATAATGAGTGTGGGGCCCCTGCCGTCTGTGAGCGCTGCACGCGGGGGGCCCATGCGTTATAATGAGTGTGGGGCCCCTGCCGGCTGTGAGCACTGCACGCGGGGGCCCCATGCTTTATAATAAGTAAGGACTTGGTTCTGCTGTAATCCAGAGTATTATCTATATCTGCGTTCCTAGTGGGCGGACGGTCACCAGCCATTGTGTGAGGGAGCACGGTGTCGGTGGCCCCCGGTGCTGACATCAGGATGTCCTCGTGTCTCCAGCGCCTGTGCATGTAGTGATGTGTATGTGATCATATGCCTCTTTGTGGGAAAGTGGCAGCACAGCCGGCTGCAGGTCTCCCATCCTCTCCCTCGATCACTTGACTCCCCATGCGACTATAGGCATTGTATTCTCAACATGACCCTTTGGGGTGAGCACAACTGATGGGGGCTTCTGGTGCCCCTTCTCAGTACCCGTCTATCAGAATGGTTCCCTATGAGTGCTTTTCCCCTTGTCCTTTAGATCCGTCCTATCATCCACCTCCCGCCATATATTGCACGTCACCTGGGTTCCCACATTCACCAGACGGGATTTTGAGGTTATTTGTGATCGCTCTGTGGTCAGTGATTATAATGATCTTGGTCATGTGACCTTCAGAGAGCGGAGCAGTAGTAGCAGTGGATCGTGCACTCTTTCGGGGGGTTTTAACGCAGATTATGTGCCAAAATCCACATAAAAAACGGCTTCAGATCCACTGGCAATAAGCCTCCCGATTTCCTTGCAGTATATTTTTAACGTGTTGTAGAAAACGCATCCTGTCCATTTTCTTAGTTTTCTAGCCGTAGAAATCGGATCGCAGCGCTCAGACTAGCAGCTGAGCTCAACCCGAGCGTGACAGCTGCCCAAACCACACTTGATTTTAGATGTTGATTTTTCAGCCTGGATGTTTCTCATAAAAAGCTTCCTCTTGAGCATTGCGTAGTGGAGAAGCCTGTGTTTGACAAGAGTTCCTCACAGGTGAAGGTTCCGCTTCTGCTACAGTGTGGTCAGTGTGGCACAAAAAGTAAAAAATGCCTAGTGTAAGCCTTAAAGTGCACCTGTCACCTCGTTTTGCCGCTATAAGCTGCAGCCACTGCCTTTCAGGGCTTACCTACATTATTCTATAATGCTATATATAAGCCCCTGATCTCACCTGAAAGAGAAGAAAATTAAGTTTTATTATACTCACCGGGGGGGGCGGTTCGATGAGCGTCGCAGGTCCGAGTCTTTCGCCTCCCATCTTCTTGTGACAACGCCCTCCTGCTTGCTTCATCACTCCCCGGCATCGCTCTCCTGTGCAGGCATACTTCTCTGCCCTGTTGAGGGCAGAGCAAAGTACTGCAGTGCGCAGGCGCCAGGAAAGGTCATAGAGGCCCTGCGCACTGCAGTACTTTACACTGCCCTCAACAGGGCAGATAAGTATGCCTGCACAGGATAGCGATGTCGGGAGCGATGAAGCAAGCAGGAAGGCGGCGTCACATGAAGATGGGAGGCGCCAGACCTGGATCTGCAACACCCATCTGACCGGTCCAACCCCCCTGCCCTCGGGTGAGTATAATAAAACTTATTTTTCTTCTCTTTCAGGTTGTACCGGGGGGCTTATCTACAGAATTATAGAATGCTGTAGATAAGCACTGAAAGGCAGTGACTGCATCTTATAGCGGCAAAATGAGGTGACAGTTTCCCTTTAAATGGAATCTGTCAGCAGGTTTTTTTTCTGCCTCATCTGACAGCAGCATAATGTAGGAAAAGAGAAGCTGAATCCAACAAGGTATCACTTAGATTACTGGGTGCAGCTGTTCTGGCACAATCAGAGCTTTTACAATGAAGCAGAGCTGAGAAAGCTAGCCCCGCCCACACCAGGCTCTCTGTGTACAAAGTCCTTAGACAGTGAGGTGCTTAGTTGCAGGACTAGTCCAGTAATGTTAATCTCTTAGGCTGGTTTCACACTTGCGTTTTTTTTTCGCAGTATTTTAGCGCTAAATAGCGCATGCGTTTTTTTTTCCTATACTTTGCATGGGATGCGCTTATGTGCGCATACACATGCGTTTGTACGCGTTTTTCCGCGCATGCGTTTTTTTGCGGTATGCGCTCGGGCGCACAAAATGCATCCTGTTGCATTTTTTGGGCGTCCGACTTGCCTCAAAAAAACGCATGCGCGCGCAATGCGTTTTTTTACAGCAAGACACCCATTATAAGTCTATGGGTGCGCATTGGCATGCTTATGTATGCGTTTTTTTGCACATGCGTTTTTTTTTTGTTAACCATGGAATTTAGGGGTTTGGGTTAGAGTTAGGGTTAGTTAAGGGGGGTTAGGGTCAGGGTTGGGGTCAGGGTTAGTTAGGGTTTAGGGTTTGGGTTAGGGTTAAGTATGGTTTGGTTAAGGGTTAGGGTCAGGGTTAGGGTCAGGGTTAGTTAGGGTTTAGGGTTTGGGTTAGGGTTAAGTATGGTTTGGTTAAGGGTTAGGGTCAGGGTTAGTTAGGGTTTGGGTTAGGGTTAAGTATGGTTTGGTTAAGGGTTAGGGTCAGGGTTATGGTTAGTAAGTCATGGTTTGGGTTAGTGTGAGGGGCCACCTAATGTTTGGAAAAAATGCAAACGCGGTAAAAATGCACTAAAAACGCATACAAACGCATAAAAACGCTGCATTTTTTTCATGCATGCTCATAAAAATGCTTGAAAAAAACGCAGCAGTTGTATGCTTTTGTATGCGTTTTTTCAATGCGTTTTTTTGCGGGAAAAACGCGCTGCAAAAAAAAGCAAGTGTGAAATTAGCCTTAGATTAGCCTTAGTGATAAATAGCTCACAGTTAGTGACAAGTGACACATCTCTGAATTCTGCATTTCAGCCACTATCTCTGTGTTCAGATAACATAGCAAAACTCTGCAGACAGATTCCCTTTAAAGAGGTTGTCTCGAGTTATTATATGAGTACAACTGAGTATAGATTGTAAAAACTAGCAATTTTGCAGTGTACCAGCTATTAAAATTCCTCTGTTCGCTTTGAAGCTGGTTCAGTCCCCTGTGCTGCAGAGGGAACATTGTCGCTGCCAGCTGCCTGAGCGAGCACATAGTTTGGGCCAACCAAGCCACTGGTGTGACCTGTCAATCTGCAGGAAGCCAGGAGTCAGAGGAGTGCTGCTCTCCTGAAGATTCATCGTGAGACATCCCCTGTAAGGCATTTTCTGAGCACTAAGCAAAAACCTAAAAAAACATTATTGTTGTCTGTGTAATGAGCTCCCAATGCTCCTGTACATTCACTCTCCTTTCTAATCCCTCTTTAGCGCCTTCACCGTCCTTGTGGTCTGTTATTGTTTACATGCTGAACATCCCACCAGCTCTTTAGACTACATTTCTGCTAGATCAGTCCTGCAGCTCCCTCAGTCCAGCCCTCAGTGATGCACACCCCACCTACAAAGCACCATTCTGAGACTCCCACACAGTCTCAGGATGGATAAATTGCTGCACACCCAGGTTCTCCTGCCTAACATTCCTCCCACTTCATCTAGTTTGGCAATGCTCCAGGTGCTGACCCAGGCTGCACACATGCTCGATCTTCTGTAGCGTCATGCCATGGATGTAATTCTAATGTGGTTTAGCATCTGGAATGCCCTTTTACCACTATCTGATGCCTTCAGATCAAAATGTCTCTGCAATTTTCCATGCACAGGGAAAAGTCAGACATGTGAATGGCCTCATAGGCTATCACAGGTACGAGTGCCATCTGTGAAAACCACAGATAGTACTTGTATGTGAAAAAGATGTTTAAATGAGCCCTGAGAGTGAGGATGGGAGCAGGTGTGTAACCTAAACCCCTGCAGCTACAACGTTAAGGAAGGGTGTGTGGTGGTACGGCGGAGGCGGGTGTGTGGAGGAGGTGTTATGGGCCGACTCAGCAGATGTGTGGGGGGGTGGAGGAGGTGCATGTGGACAGCAGGTGTGGGGAGGCGAGCGAAGGCGGCAGATGTGTGCCAGAAAGCAATGGGTGGGTTGAGAAGGCGGGTATGTGTGGGAAGTGGTCTGGTGTGGGTGCAGAGGAATCTGATCTGGGGAGTAGAGGAGGAGCGTGTGGACGGGGGGGACAGAGGAGTCTGATATGGAGGTAGAGGAGGTGGGTGTGTGTGGGTGGGGTGGGGGAGGCTTACTGTCCTATTTAAAACACATGAACACATACACACAGAGCATGAATGTGTGGCTATCTGGAGACATACATTGGGCATATTCAGACATTAGTATCACTTGTCTGTGCTTTGAGCTTATATAATTTAATAGAACTATACACTCGTCCAATTACTATAACTGTGTCCATTTTGTTATGGAAATTGCTTCTTCAGAGAGGAAGACTACATGAACTCTAGCGCCAGCTATTGGAAACGGCAATCATAAACGTCAGTATCGACTCTTTAAGAAGCCTTGCAATATGACTTGGGATAAAAGCCAAACCAGAATCTCAATTTGCAGACATGTGTTTCGGGGTTTTGCTCTTCGTCAGTGCAGAGCATGAGATCTTATTTGACTACTTGAGAGGCTTAAAACTGGGATCTAAAGCTGGAGTCACACATAGCAACTTACCAGCGATCCCGACAACGATATCAACTCCTCAGGATCGCTGGTAAGTCGCTATGTGATCGCTGGTGAGCTGTCAGACAGCTTCACCAGCGATCAGCACAGCGATGCCGAGCGTGCGGCATCGCTGTGTTCGTTAGCGCTGATGCCATATTCATGTCAAAAATAGAATTAAAATAAAAAATATTGTTATTCTCACCTTCCGGCGTCCCGCGCAGCATTCCTCCCTCTCTCCACGCTCCCGGTCCCAGTAATCCTTTGCGAGAATGACCGTGATGACGTCCGTTCTCACGGGATCGCAAAGTCTCACGGTCATTCTTGCAAAGGATTACTGGGACCAGGAGCGTGGAGAGAGGCGGGAAGACTGCGCGGGACGCCGGAAGGTGAGAATAACAATATTTTTTACATCCTAGTACACCTGATCGCTGGTCTCCCACCTGTCACACGCAGCGATGCGTGCTGGCCAGCGGGAGGTCAGCGACGAAAAAAATGTCCAGAGGTTTCTTGCAGCGATCAGCGATACCGACAGGGGGGGGCCGCTCGCTGATCGCTGTCACACACAGCAATCTCGCTGGTGAGATCGCTGTTACGTCACAAAAGTTGTGACTCAGCAGCGATCTCGCTAGCGAGATTGCTATGTGTGACGGGGCCTTAAGAGGTACCGTTTCTCCTTGTGGAGAGTGACGAGCCAGACCTGGCATGCCAGAGTAAGGAGACTTATACACTATGCATGGTGTGGTGTATAAGTCTCCTCTCTCTGACGTTACCCCTTCGGATGATTTCACATTGTGTTCTGTGTCCCCTGTCAGGGTAAACGTCTGAAACCTGGTGAAAAACGTGGTCCAGACGCATGCGCCAATGGGGCCATAGACTGTAATGGTGATGTCAGAGCGAGCGTGTGCACTTTCGTGCATCATTTTCAGCAGTGGACACTCCGGTGTCTATCTCCGTCTGGGTGTCCACCTCCTGAAGCCATACACTCCTGATAAAAGTGCACAGCAGAGCTCACGTTTGCTCTGCCTCCACCATTAGTCTATGGCCCCGTCGGCGCATGCGTTCGGACCCCTTTTTGCGGGGGATTTTGGACTTATAGACGGGGAAGGACACAGAACAGTGTGGAAAGTGCACTTAGATCCCATTTTGTTAAACAAATTGAATGCCCAATCCTGATATTTTTCACAGAACAGAAACAAGTGTCAGTGTAGCCAAAGTCCGTGCAATGTGGTCCGTGATTGGACCGAGATTCACAGACGTCTGAATGAGCCTTTAAAGGGAGTCTGTCACCCCATTTTTGGCCTGTGAGATGCGGCCACCGCCATCAGGGGCTTATCGACTGCATTCAGTAATGCTGTAGATAAGCCTCCGATGTAACCTGAAAGAGAAGAAAAAAGAGTTAGATTGGTCCTGTCCGGTGCCTCCCATCTTCATACGATGCCATCCTCCTCCTTGCTTCTCCCTTGGCTCCTGCGCAGGCATACTATATCTGCCCTGTTGAGGGCAGAGTACTGCAGTGCACAGGCGCTGGACCTCTCTGACCTTTCCCTGCGCACTGCAGTACTTTACTCTGCCCTAAACAGGGCAGATAAAGTACACCTGCACAGGAGCCGAGGGAGAAGCAAGAAGGAGGACATCATCGTATGAAGATGGGAGGCGCCGCACTGTGACACCCACTGCACCCGCCCCCCAGTGAGTATAATCTAATGTGTTTTTCTTATCTTTCAGGTTTCATCGGGAGGGCTTATCTACAGCATTAAGGGCGTTTTACACATAGCAATATCGCTAAAACGTCACTGATTTTGTGACGTTATAGCGATATCGCTATGTGTGATACTTACCTCCGACCGGCTCCCCCGCTGTCTGTCGCTCATCGCGTGAGATCGGGCGGCTCCATTTCTCGTCGTCTGCTTCCTGCTGGGCTTCCTGCTGTGTGAGACGAGCTACACTGGAGGCGGGCGGGAGGACGTCAGGATCGCTGTGTGTGAAAGGTGAGTATCGTGCGCTGCATCGCTGTGAGATCTTTCTGTGTGAAAGCTCACTAGCGATCATTTAGCGATGCACCAGCGATCCTGACCGGGTCGGATCGCTGGTCGGATCGCTAAATGTAAAAGGGCCTTTACAGAATGCTGTAGATAAGCCCCTGATGGCGGTGCCGACAGTTGATAGGGCTAAAATGGGCTGACAGATTCTCATTAAGTAACCAATCTCTGGTGTCGGGGAAGTAAGCACAGACCAGCGGGGTATATGATATAATGCCTGAGCTTTAATGATCTTGGGAGACCCCTGACCTGGTTTTACTATTATAACCATAACATCTTTTGTGACCTATTAGTGTTGTGTGCGGCCTTATTGCCCCGAGCACTATGACTACGGGATGGAATATGCCGGGTTATGAGCAGCTGAGTACCTGACATGGTGACGGCGGTGCAGGTTATCCCGCTCAGTGTCCACGTGCCGCAAAAAGGCTCCGCTGCTATTTCGGGCTGAATAATTACATCACCAGGATTGAATTCTAGAATTAATGAGACGTGACGCGCCCGTGAGATGGGATTTCTTGCATGAATGAGTGTATGGGTATTTGGCGTACCGGCTCACTGACAGCTGTTTTTAGCATCTCATTTTTTGGCTACTGTAAATTTTCACCATCTTGAAAGGACTATACCTCCCATCATGGCCATCCTAGTCAAACAGAAGAGTGCAGTGTTCTTCAGATGATAAGGAGTATATTGTATATTCTTTTTAGACCAGGGAACAGATTATTCAGAGTCTTTTTAAGCCTGGATCTGGCCTTACACCATCAATAGCGGTCATCTGACACCGCCATACACACGCATGCTCGAATCTGCTGAGCAGTCATGTGTATTCAATGAGAATAAGGGTATATGCTGCTGTCAGACACCTCTACCGATTGGGCATGTTGAGATCCAACGTGTCTGATCCTACTTCTCCCAAGATCTGCCATAGGGGGAGAAACCCCTCCATACATAATAGATGGTCTTCCGGTTGTACCGAGGTCGGCAGGGTTGTCCTGTGTTCATCTAATGTGTGGCCACCTTTACACTAAACAGTATCCACTGCCAACTATTGTCTGAGGAGTTGACCGCCCATGCCACCATTGATCCGATAGGGTGACCCTATCCTAAAATAAATCTAACCTATGCTTTGGGAGCTAAAAAAAG
Source organism: Dendrobates tinctorius (assembly GCF_039654945.1). Taxonomy (NCBI): domain Eukaryota; kingdom Metazoa; phylum Chordata; class Amphibia; order Anura; family Dendrobatidae; genus Dendrobates; species Dendrobates tinctorius. The sequence continues at coordinate 29,077,367 of NW_027361823.1, forward strand.
ACACCCAGAAGACTCCCAAGCATTTTTTTTACTTTTCCGCCTATCAAAAAATGTCCGGAAAACACCAGGAAAAAATTCTTAGTGGATTTTACTTCGGACTTTACATTCTATTGTGCAGTTTAGAACACACGACATAGAAAGAGATTCGCTTTGTGACTTTTTTGTCCCGTTTGTCCTTTTCGTACAGTAGCAGACTCCACTTTCCTATGCAGTAAGAAATTGTGTGTTCGCCTAGTGTTTTGCACGCACTGGATGAATAGTGGTAATAAAAAAAATGAAATGTGAACAGATCCTTAAAATGCTGAAAAATAAGTGCGTAATGGAGATTAGTGCAGAAAGTCCACGTTTAAATTGGACAAACAGATTGTCGCTGATTTTTGCAGACAATGAGCCGCTTATCCTCCGATAACACCGATAGCAAGAAAACCGTAAAACTCTGAATTAAGAACATATTGAACAAATTCCACCATGCACATACATTTAATAGCAAGGCTGTGAACAATAGTGCACGTTGACGAATGTCTCTTGTAGGTCATGAGCGTGTCCGTGTTTGTTCTGCAGGTCCCTTTGTGTCTGTAGCAAAAGACCGGGCAGAGCGCCATTACCATCGTAACGAGCCTTAAAGGGAAGCGGTCACCAGAAAAAAACGCTATTAACCTACAGATATGGGGCTATTCTGCAGGTTAATAGCATTACTAACCTGCCCGGTGCCCGCACTTAGCTGAGCACTGCAGGGAGAAAATGAACTTTATTCTCCCTGGCACTGTTTGGGTTTCAATCATGGGGTTCAGTCACCGTTCTGTTTATACTGAGCGGTGGCTAACCGGGCCCCGGCCCCAATGCAGAGCCAGTATCAGTCAGGGCTGGGGCCCGGTTACAGCCGCCACTCTATACTCAGAGGAGTGTCTGAACCGTCGCCGACCCCATGATTGAAACTCAAAAGTTACCGTACGAAATAAAGTTAATTTTCTCTCCGCAGCGTTTGACTAAGTGCGGGCACCAGGCAAGTTAGTAACACTAGTAACCTACAGATTAGCCCCATATTTATAGGTTAATAGTGTTTGTGCTGGTGATTGGTTCCCTTTAAGGTTGAACGACAGGTCACATTTTTACAATAGTCACAGTAGTTTTCTTAGGTGAAGACATTAAAGGGAATCTGTCACCTATTTTTTCGTATATAAGATGCGGCCACCGCCATCAGAGGCTTATCTACAGCATGCTGTAGATAAGCTCCCGATGAAATCTGAAAGAGAAGAAAAATGAGATAGATTGTACTCACCCATGGGTGGTCCGGGTCCGATAGGTGTCGCGGTCTGGTGCGGCGCCTCCCATCTTCTAGCGATCACGTCCTCTTCTTTGCTTCCTGTCGCGGCTCCGGCGCAGGCGCACTGCTCTGCCCTGCTGAGGGCAGAGTAGAGTACTGCAGTGCGCAGGCGCCGGGAAAGGTCAGAGAGGTCCGGCGCCTGCGCACTGCAGTACTCTGCTCTGCCCTCAACTGGGCAGAGCAGTGCGCCTGCACCGGAGCCGCGACGGGAAGCGAAGAAGAGGATGTCATCGCTATAAGATGGGTGGGCCGGACCGCGACACCCATCGGACCCGTTCAACTCCTGGATGACTGTAATCTAACTTGTTTTTCTTATCTTTCAGGTTACATCGGGGGCTTATCTACAGCATTACAGAATGCTGTAGATAAGCCTCTGATGGCGGTGGCCGCATCTTATATGCAAAAAAATAGGTGACAGATTCCCTCTAAGGGTATAGTCACACATGGTGTTTTTGCAGTGTTTTGTTTCTGTTTGTGGCAAAAACGCAGTACCTACAAAATAAAAAAGGTTTAAAAAATCTCATGCACACACTTGTTTTAGGGGGGAGTTGTGTTCATTGAGTTTTTTTGAGCTGTTGGACTTTTTTTTTTTTTTATATCTGCTGCTCTTCAATTTTTGCAGCATTTTCACAAATTCTAAGAAATAAGGGGGAAAAAATGCAAGTAAAAATCCATGTATTTTACGCAGCATTTTTCTTGCTAACACTCTTATTTTGCTGCAGAAAAAATTGATGCAAAAACCCCACATGTGAACATAGCCTAATAGGTAAACTTCTGGAGTAAGGCCAAGTTCCCATGAGTGTATTTTCGCTCCATGTGGCGTCTGTGTGAGCAACGTACTGCGCACGGACCAGTCTTAGCCTGTGTGTTAGTGCATGTGCGCTATTTTCTGCATTGACCTCAGAAATCGCAGCGTTGACTAGCCTGGCCTGATCTACAAACCAAGCAGGTACATGTAAATCCTAGGCAGCTCCTCGCCCGTCTGCTGTGTGGGCGAGCAGATGTGACTTCAGCTCGTCTGAACTTGGCCTAAATCTGTGATAAGTTGTGCACATTAGATTGCCACCTCTCCGTACTCCTCCTTACACAGGAACGCTCTCTGAGAGACCGCCGACAGACTCTTCTGGCAATGGATTTTCTCTGCGCTGAGCGTAATTTGGCAGGTCAGATCCTTCTCTAAACTAAAATCGTCGGGTTCAGCCAGTTTTTATCTAATGTGTATGGGGGCCTCTCTCCGGGTGATCGTTCTCCAGTAGAGTTGCAGGACGCAGTCAGGACAGTAATGTTTGGCCTCTGTACAGAAGCCATATTTCCGCCACCTACATCCACGGCTCATCTTTTGAATAGCCGGCTTGGTGGAACATCATCGTTACAGCGTGACTGAAAATGTGACATCACGCCAGGTCAACAGATCAAAAGATGAGCCAGAGATGTGGTCAGGCGGTGGTTCTCAGGGCTCCTGTCCGGCGGCTACAGACTACTGACGTGGCTGCTGGTCCTACACATCAATTCACACCAACTCCACCCAACCAAAATCATAACTGCCTGATGACCCATTATTCAACAATTTCATCTCCTAGATATCATTTTAAAGATAAGTTGGATCATGGCACTACTGCTGTTGAAGATGATGCTGCCATGCTCGAGAGAAACCTAGACAAGCAGGATTTGGGGCTGGAGAACTAAAGGTGGCCACAGCCATGGACTCTCCAATATTGAGGGAAATAAAGATCCGGTGTGATTTCAACATGCCAATCCTTTTTTGTGACTGTCGATAAGCCATGGGGACAAGCCTGACTGGACACCTCTGCGATATTGGCCCATTATATAGTATATTAGGACATGCAGTTCTGGGATTGTTGCCTTCTCCTTTACGAGGCTCGGACAGGGGATGGTTTTATGGATTCCTGGGATTTGGGCTGGGGTGAAGGACTCTTTCACAACTATTATAATGGACGGCAGGAGAACATGTGCTACTATTATTGTAAATAATAGGTTATTTATTTGCAGGAAGTGTCATGTGTTTTCCAGGCGGAGGGTTGGTGCGGATGCATTTTCCGCCCTCTCAGTGTAGGTGTAGGACATTCCTCTGCCGTTTCTCATTTGTTTTCTTTCTGTCACGCTAGGCAAGGTTAATCATTTATGCATTCTCCAGACGAATGTAATACATTGCCCTCGTATCATGTCATCCAGAACTTTATCTGCTCACGTAAGCCTGTTGGAAGGGTGCCCTGACTATAACGCCACGGTATAATGATCTGTAATGATTACCCAGATGTAGGTGCAGATGTCTTCAGCTGCTGGATGGTGATGGTAGCATGAGTCCAAAAGCGTATACATAGCAAAAGGCAACAGGACACGTTTTAGATGAGCACCCCTCACGTTTTTATTGTCGCCCCTGAATACAGTCCTCAGGCTAGGGGGGAATGAGTTCTTGCAGATATCGGTTCCTGGACATGCATTACCTGGGCGGCTAGCCTCTAAATTGAAAGAACCCACCTGTAGAAGTACAATATCGTCTGTACGTGGAGGGGACGTCTAGCTTTATAAAATCAGCAATTTTTCATGAAGCAACTTACTGATCGTCCAATCCTTTCTTCATGTTCACAGGCACATCAACAAAGCCGAAAAGCAGACCGGTTTCTGGCTACAGGAAAATATGAAGAGGCCATTGCATGTCACAGGAAAGCTGCTGGTGCGTACCACACTGCCACTGTCCGTGTATTACTCCACATTTATAATTACACATTTATCCAGCCAGATATATTTTACTTTGGGAACATGAGGACAGTGCTACAGTGCTCACTGCCAGGGACCGCACACATTAGGGAGAGGGTCCCCGTTCTCCCCCTCCTATACGAGAATAGAAGGACTGGTGGTTGGTGGTGAGCTGGTGGCTTTTAAGCTGCCCTTGCAGAGCAGTAGTGTGGCAACTGCCAAGGCCGGGTTTAGACAGTGTGTCCTTATGGCAAAGTTAAAAGTGCTGCCTCAAATGCTAGAGTATACCCCCATCACACAGGAAGTTATAGGAAATAAAGCTTTCCAAAATATCTCAATTTATTCAGTATCAAGTTTTGGCACCACATGCCAAAATAAACGCTCTTACTATATATATTGTTTATATGGTATATACATACAGTATATATACAAATTTATACTACCGACACACCATACACAGTATATATTATATACAGACAGTATGTAGTATATACACATAATCTATACTATATTCAGACAGTATATATACACAATACACATAGTTTATAGAGAGTTTATTAAATATATACAGTCATATGTAAAAGTTTGGGCACCCCTATTAATGTTAACCTTTTTTCTTTATAACAATTTTGGTTTTTGCATCAGCTATTTCAGTTTCATATATCTAATAACTGATGGACTCAGTTACATTTCTGGATTCAAATGAAGTATATTGTACTAACAGATAAATGTGCAATCTGCATTTTAACAAAATTTGACCGGTGCAAAAGTATGGGCACCTCAACATAAAAGTGACATTAATATTTCATAGATCCTCCTTTTGTAAAAATAACAGCCTCTAGTCACTTCCTGTAGCTATTAATGAGTTCCTGGATCCTGGATGAAGGTATTTGTGACCATTCCTGTTTACAAAACAATTCCAGTTCAGATAAGTTTGATGGTTGCCGAGCATGGACAGCCCGCTTCAAATCATCCCACAGATGTTCAATGATATTCAGGTCTGGGGACTGGGATGGCCATTCCAGAACATTGTAATTGTTCCTCTGCATGAATGCCTGAGTAGATATGGAGCGGTGTTTTGGATCATTGTCTTCCTGAAATATCCATCCCCTGCGTAACTTCAACGTCGTCACTGATTCTTGCACATTATTGTCAAGAATTTGCTGATACTGAGTTGAATCCATGCGACCCTCAACTTTAACAAGATTCCTGGTGCCGGCATTGGCCACACAGCCCCAAAGCATGATGGAACCTCCACCAAATTTTACTGTGGGTAGCAAGTGTTTTTCTTGGAATGCTTTGTTTTTTAGCTTCCATGCATAACGCCTTTTTGTATGACCAAACAACTTAATCTTTGTTTCATCAGTCCACAGGACCTTCTTCCAAAATGTAACTGGCTTGTCCAAATGTGCTTTTGCATACCTCAGGCGACTCTGTTTGTGGCGTGCTTGCAGAAACGGCTTCTTTCGCATCACTCTCCCATACAGCTTCTCCTTGTGCAAAGTGCGCTGTATTGTTAACCGATGCACAGTGACACCATCTGCAGCAAGATGATGCTGCAGGTCTTTGGAGGTGGTCTGTGGATTGTCCTTGACTGTTCTCACCATTCTTCTTCTCTGCCTTTCTGATATTTTTCTTTGCCTGCCACTTCTGGGCTTAACAAGAACTGTACCTGTGTTCTTCCATTTCTTTACTATGTTCCTCACAGTGGAAACTGACAGGTTAAATCTCTGAGACAACTTTTTGTATCCTTCCCCTGAAAAGCTATGTTGAATGATCTTTGTTTTCAGATCATTTGAGAGTTGTTTTGAGGAGCCCATGATGCCACTCTTCATAGGAGAATCAAATAGGAGAACTTCTTGCAAGTGGCCACCTTAAATACCTTTTCTCATGATTTGATACACCTGACTATGAAGTTCAAAGCTCAATGAGGTTACAAAACCAATTTAGTGCTTCAGGAAGTCAGTAAAAAGTAGTTAGGAGTGTTCAAATCAAGAAAATGATAAGGGTGCCCATACTTTTGCACCGGTCAAATTTTGTTTCAATGCAGATTGCACATTTTCTGTTAGTACAATAATCCTCATTTGAATCCAGAAATATAACTGAGTCCATCAGTTATTAGATATATGAAACTGAAATAGCTGTTGCAAAAACCAAAATTGCTATAAAGAAAAAAGGTTAACATTAATAGGGGTGCCCAAACTTTTACATATGACTGTATGTATATATAACACACACACACACACACACTTTATGCCTTGTACATTGTAGGATATGATGGAACTAGAGCGAGTACAAAGGAGGGCAACACAATTAATAAAGGGGATGGGGGAACTACAATACCCAGAGAGATTAGCAAAATTAGGATTATTTAGTCTAGAAAAAAAGACGACTGAGGGGCGACCTAATAACTATGTATAAGTATATAAGGGGACAATATACATATCTCTCCAAGGATCTGTTTATACCAAGGAAGGTGACGGTCACAAGGGGGCATTCTCTGCGTCTGGAGGAAAGAAGGGTTTTCCACCAACATAGAAGAGGATTCTTTGCTGTTAGGGCAGTGAGAATCTGGAATTCCCTGCCTGAGGAGGTGGTGATGGCGAACTCAGTCAAAGGGTTCAAGAGAGGCCTGGATGTCTTCCTGGAGCGTAACAATATTGTATCTTACAGTTATTAGGTTCTTTAGAAAGACGAAGATCTGGGGATTTCTTCTGACGGAATATAGGCTGAACTGGATGGACAAATGTCTTTTTTCAGCCTTGCTAACTATGTTACTATGTACTATATACACAATTTACATGATATACAAATAGTATAAACATGCAGTTTTATACATACAGCCAAGCTGTTCTGTATACAATTTATACTACATACCGTATATTTGTGCACATAATACACTACACACAAATGAATTGTGCAATCTATACTGAATACACTGGGACAGTATATAGGCCTCGCCAGACTCCCACAGGGTAAGGACCTCCGCTCCTGTGACCATGATGTCACCAAACCTTCTCACCTCAGAAAGTGACTGATAACAGACCGAACTGAATGGCTGTCCTGAATTTTTTTAAAGTCAGGCAACCCTGGGACTAACCGGCCTACCAAACCTCCGGCAGGGCAGAGTCATGCAGATGGCCCTTAGGGGATGGTGGCTCAGCAATTGGCCAGTTTTCTCCCCACCCCCAACCATAACACCAGCCCTTGCAGCCCCTTACTCCCCTCTCCTCATTCAGAACACTAAACCTAACAGGTGCATATGAGCAGTGTGTCATACATACTGCTGATTTGTGTGCGAATAGTCACACATGCACTTGTCTGGTGGGTTGTATGGACCAGGCTAGTACTTGTCAAAATCAGGCCGCTGCTACACAAATCTGCTCACAGAAGAGCAGATAGAGCCAGCACTGGGATGTGATTAACCCAAATTTTAGTACAGCAGTGTGATCGCGGCCTGAAGCCCCCATACACATTTAATCAATGTCGGACAAACCTGACAATACTGAGGGGTTCGTCCAACAGTCTTAATGTGTATGGGGGGCCACAGGCAGATGATTGTCGGGGGAGATGACTATCCTGCATGTCTGATTTCAGCCTGCCAGTCCTTTTCTTCTCCCCCGATTGTTCCTGTGTGTGGGATAGTCAGGAGAGAGAACTGCTGGCCAACAGACCTCTAAGGTGGAGGGCGGCTTTAGTATCTGGTTTGGGCTCATTATTGGTTTAAATAGATTCTCTGATGTGTAGACCACTTTTTTTTTTTTTTTTTTACTAATCTTGATAAAACGATGGTGTAGATACGCTATTTATATATTATACACCAAGTGACAATGGACTAAAGGAGAGAGGATCCTGCCGGCTGGAGCCCATGCGTGATCCTACAGGAACATCAATATGAGTGGGACATCTGTATTTCCAGGTTCTGTGGTTCATGTCCGATTGTCTTTAACGCCGTTGCATAACCACACACCGTGGTCTTGTTCACAGATTTGTGTTCTTTATTACAGCCCACCTCTTGGAGGCCAAAAGGTTAACACAGTCTGAGCAGGTAAGATGGCACAGCAGCAGCCATGTCTTTAATTGCTACTTTTTAGAAAATCTAATTCCACCTATGTTATACCTTTATAGGAATATCCAATTTCATGTGAAGCTTATAGAGGTTGTCTCATCTTAAGTGGTAAAAATTGCAAAGTGCTAATAAAATAAGCAATTTATTTCCTAATCAAGGAGCGAAGCGCTTACAAGCCTTTGTTATAGAGCTTGCAAGCACTGCTCCACAGATTGCTGGATTTCTGGGTACTGCCAGTTTAGATAACACTGCACTCCTCCAGCTCTGCCGGGGCGTATCTGCCTCTGTTATCTGTAAAATGTCAGTGTTATAACTACCTGCTGACATGGTGGAGCTGGTGTCCTATTCAAGCCGCTTGTAGTTAGGACAGCTTGTCCGGTTCACTTTAACATCTTTTCCTTATCAGTGAATGGAAACATTCTTGTTTGGGCTTACTTACGAATAACCATTAGTTGCACGACTTATTTGTTGAGAGCCTACAAAGAATTGTGCATGAAGGTATAACATATAAAAAAGGTAAAAAATCCTGGCAAGTCTTATTGTGCCTATGCATATATACTGATTTTCTAGGAGAGTTTGGGGTATTGGTCATGTTCTTGTTGACTGCTTCATTGATTACACCTTGTCTACTTGTGTTTTCTGCTCCAGGCTCAGCTGTCATTGGAGCTGCAGCGAGAGAGTCATCTAAAGCAACAGCTCTTAATTCAGGAAAGATTGAAAAGAGCCAAGCGAGAAGACAAACTCCGTGCTCAACAAAAAGCAATAGCCGCGGAAAAGGAGTATACAGCACATCTCCACACGTCATGCAGATCATCTGCAGATGATACTGACAGCCAAAATGCACTCGTTTCTGCAGGCCAGAAAAACAGTTCTAACCCAGGGAAGTCTTTACAGGAAATCCACAGTGTCCTTGACCGAGAACCAGACTCTCTACTCTATCTGCTGCAGAAGAGGAAGGAACCACTGGAACCTTTCAAGGCAAATCGAGTCCCTAAAGATGACAAAACTAAACTGGAGGAGCAGGCCACCAAGATTAAAGAGCTGAACCTTCTGGTGGACACCCTCTTGGCCGAAAATGAGAAACTGAAAAAAGAGAACCGAAAGCTTCGGGCAGAGGTGGCGAGACTGCAGCAGAATCCAGAGAAGGAGTTAGACATGGACACCGATTTTGTGGAGAAGTCTGAACTGTGGAGTCTGCAGCAACCAACTCCAAGTTCTCCAAACCCCTCGTCTACATGGCAGAATTTTGTAGCAAATACCGGGAAGGTGAAGGACATTCCTATACCTAATCTTCCTCCTCTAGACATTCCTTTACCAGATCTTCCTCCCCTGGAGCTCCCAGAAGATATACAATCGCAAATCACAGAGTTTAAAGGACTGATGGACAGCTAGGGATGTGACTCACTAAATCTGAGGACAATCGCAGGGGAAGACCATCTTGGAAGCAATATTGGAAGGGCTTCTGCGCCTTTGCCAGCGTTTACCACAGAAGGTGGAGAACTTCAGTACATCGGAAGACAAGTCACTGTGAAATATAAAATCCAAGGTCCTAGGTGGAACAGATGGAAAAAGAAATCATACAGGAAAGTTAAAAGCGAGCTCAAAAAACAATACTACTTATCTTGTTTTAATCCAAACCAAACGACTGGAGGAACTTTTAATGAAACTTTGCCGAAAGTGATATATAAGTTATATACGGGATTCTATGACGAGGATGCAGAACGTCTGTTATCTGTGATAGCAGAATCTCTGTATTCTCCGCACACGCTTTCTGTCATGCAGTCAGAATGTCCACATTTTGGGATGCACAGATTTTTGTAAACTCTGAAGTCACGTGTGAGCAGCGGACACACGACTCTGCTCGTGCCACACTGCACTCCTAGATCTTAACCTCAAACCAACAATGACACGTGTAGATTATTTTTTTTTCTTTTCTGGAACCAAATTACATGATATTTCTAAATCAGTTTACAAAATTGAAGAAAAAAAATCAGGGTGCATTGTAACTTTGCTGTATATTATAGTATGTGTTTATGCATTGTTCACAAATACTTACTGAAAAGAGATCAGTATCTCGATATAACAGTGCATGGGCGCAAGATATGCCGAATGGCAGTATTTGATTGACTATAATAAAGAGTGTTTATATCTGGAGCGTCTGTGAAGATTTCTGGGGGGGAAATTGCTTCCTTTTTTAATAACTTGTAGCTGGCAACATGAAGGTACCAACCTGAGTGCCAGATAATCGGGTGGGTAGCTTAAAAGAAATCTTGTTGCTGAGAAGATTGGATTAGCAGAGATTATTTCCTTTAAGGGTGGGTTCATCTCGCATTACTTGCTCCATTGATCACTTTACCACAGTAGCCCAAAAATGGTATTCAGTATAATGTTCTCAGTGTGAAAAACAAGATAAGCTTGTAGTTATGATACCTTTTAATGGCTAACAAAAATAAAATAATGTTACAAAGCAAATTTTCTGGACTTCTTAGTTCCCTTCCTCAGGCATGGTATAACAGAGGTCCCGAAAGCTTGCTTTGTAACATCATTTATTTTATTTTTGTTAGCCATTTAAAGGTATCATAACTACAAGATTATCTCACCCCTATTAAACTGCACACATGCAAAAAAAAAACAAATAACATTTATACTCCCCCTTCTTTCCTGTGCTCCAGTGTTGTCACGTTCTGCTGGAGGCCGGGAGAGGAGTCTGGCTCCGGAGTATGCGCATGCCCATAGCGCTGTCCGACGCTATATTGCTGAAGACACACAACAAATGTGTCTTCAGTAAAATGGTGCCGTATCGCGCTGTGCGCATGCGCGATTCTGGCCACACTCCTGCCCCGGTCTCTGGCCGAATAAAAGCGCCGTGGCAACGCTCCTCCCCGTCAGGTAAGTATGTATGGCGCCTGAGATCGCGGTATGTAAGCATACCGCCATTTCCGGGCGCCATACACACTCCTCACCGCTGGGTGCCTCATTCTGGCTGGAGCCAGACTGCGCAGGCGCGTCGAGATTGTGCAGTCTATAGAGGCTTTGGACAGAGTGACGCTTAGCCCGTTATAGATACTGGAACTATACATTTTGGACGCCGGCACGATCATCAGGGCAGTATGGCTGGGCCGGTGCATGCCTCCGTCACCAGCTGAGTCCCTACCTGTACCTCACCCATGTTGAATGTCTTCCCATTCTTCTCCCAGTTTCTATTTCCCCAACCCACTTCTTCCAACAAAAAGCCACTGTTTCTCCCTCTTAATTTCATTGCCACCTAGTGTCCTCAACAAGGTTCCTGCCTCCACAGATTCCCCTGTCAGACGGCATCTCCTTGCTGCCCTCTGCTTGCCCAACAAAGTGATGTCATTTTATACCATCTTGCATACCTCCAATAATCCGCTGCCACCATGTGTCACTCTGCCTATGCTACTCCCCCCCTTATGATAAAGAATAGAGTTGGGGGGCCAGTATCCTTGGCTGTATGGAGCCTAAAAAGTGTCAATGGCAGCCCTGGGAATACGAGTCTAGCCTTAAAAGGCATCTGGGAGCAGGTTTTTGCTGTGTAAGCTGAAGAGAGCAGGAGATAGAGGTTGAAACACAAAATTCAGGGATGTGTCACTTGTCAAAGTGCATGCTATAGTTTACTAACTGATTTATTGCAAAGAGATTAACATAACTGGACTAGTCCGTCAATGCCCCCTCGTGTGATAAGCAGCTCTCTGTCTATGGACTTTGTACATGGAGGTCCTGCTGTGGGCGAGGTTAGCTTGCTCAGCTCTGCTTCATGAGAAATCTAAAAGCTCTGATTGTGTCAGAACTGTTGCACCCAGTAATCTAAGTGATACATTGTTGGATTCAGCTTCTCATTATCTCATTATGCTGCTCTCAGAAGCGGTCGCAAAAACCTGCTGACAAATTCCCTTTAAAAGGTTTCCATTGATGGATCTGTACTCTAGATCAGGGGTCCCCAACCACCGGGCCGTTGCAGTGACCTTGCCGGTCCGCGAACACAAGGGGAGCTGGCGGCGGTGCAGCAGCTGATACTCACCGGTCCCTGTCGGCGGCTTCATCCAGCGCTGAGCGGTCAAGTGTACCGCTCATTTAAGGTCATGAATATGGACGCCACTCATCTCCCATAGGCGTGGCATTCATATTCATAGACCTTAATGAGCTGTAGCATGTGACCACTCCGCACAGGAGCTGAAGCGCCGCGAGATGCAGGGAGGAAGTTCAGCGATGTGAGGGTAAGTATGATGGGGGAGCCATATATACAAGGGAGGGAGAGTGGGAACGGAGCCATATATACAGGGGAGGGAGAGTGGGAGCGGAGCCATATAAACAAGGGAGGGAGAGTGGGAGCGAAGCCATATATATACAAGGGAGGGAGAGTGGGAGCGGAGCCATATATACAAGGGAGGGAGAGTGGGAGCGAAGCCATATATATACAAGGGAGGGAGAGTGGGAGCGGAGCCATATATACAAGGGAGGGAGAGTGGGAGCGGAGCCATATATACCAGGGAGGGAGAGTGGGAGCGGAGCCATGCATACTGGATGGGAGAGTGGGAGTGGAGCCATATATACAAGGATGGGACAGGGGAGCCATGCATACAACAGGGGGAGCCACACAGAGCTGGACAGGATGGGGGGAACCACACATACATTTTCTGATGATTAGAAAATAATCAGCATGTACAGTACTCCAGTACAATTTTTCTTAAGTGCTCAATGCTCCATTTCCTTGTAGGTTCCAATCATCATTAGCAGTGACGGTCATCAGTACAGTCATGGCCAAAAGTTTTGAGAATGACACAAATTTTAATTTTTACAAAGTCTTCTGCTTCATTTTTTCTAATGGCAAGTTGCATATACTCCAGAATGTTATAAAGAGTGATCAGCTTAACAGCAATTACTTGCAAAGTCAATATTTGCCTAGAAAATGAACTTTATCCCCCAAAACACATTTCAACATCATTGCAGCCCTGCCTTAAAAGGCCCAGCTAACATCGTTTCAGTGATTGCTCCATTAACACAGGTGTGGGTGTTGATGAGGACAGGGCTGGAGATCAATCTGTCATGATTAAGTAAGAATGACAACACTGGACACTTTAAAAGGAGGCTGGTGCTTGGCATCATTGTTTCTCTTCTGTTAACCATGGTTATCTCTAAAGAAACACGTGCAGTCATCATTGCACTGCACAAAAATGGCCTAACAGGGAAGAGTATCGCAGCTAGAAAGATTGCACCTCAGTCAACAATCTATCGCATCATCAAGAACTTCAAGGAGAGAGGTTCCCTTGTTGCCAAAAAGGCTCCAGGGCGCCCAAGAAAGACCAGCAAGCGCCAGGACCGTCTCTTAAGTGTTTCAGCTGCGGGATCGGGCTACCAGCAGTGCAGAGCTTGCTCAGGAATGGCAGCAGGCAGGTGTGAGTGCATCTGCACGCACTGTGAGGCGGAGACTCTTGGAGCAAGGCCTGGTCTCAAGGAGGGCAGCAAAGAAGTCACTTCTCTCCAGAAAAAACATCATGGACAGACTGATATTCTGCAAGAGGTACAGGGAGTGGACTGCTGAGGACTGGGGTAAAGTCATTTTCTCTGATGAATCCCCTTTTCGATTGTTTGGGACATCTGGAAAACGGCTTATTCGGAGAAGACCAGGTGAGCACTACCACCAGTCTTGTCTCATGCCAACTGTCAAGCATCCTGAAACCATTCATGTGTGGGGTTGCTTCTCAGCCAAGGGAATGGGCTCTCTCTCTCAGTCTTGCCTAAAAACACAGCCATGAATAAAGAATGGTACCAGAATGTCCTCCGAGAGCAACTTCTCCCAACCGTCCAAGAGCAGTTTGGCGATCAACAATGCCTTTTTCAACATGATGGAGCACCTTGCCATAAAGCAAAGGTGATAACTAAATGGCTCAGGGAACAAAACATAGAGATTTTGGGACCATGGCCTGGAAACTCCCCAGATCTTAATCCCATTGAGAACTTGTGGTCAATCATCAAGAGACGGGTGGACAAACAAAAACCTTCAAATTCAGACAAAATAAAAGCATTGATTTTGCAAGAATGGACTGCTATCAGTCAGGATTTGATCCAGAAGTTGATTGAGAGCATGCCAGGGAGAATTGCTGAGGTCCTGAAGAAGAAGGGTCAACACTGCAAATATTGACTTGCTGCATTAACTCATTCTAACTGTCAATATAACCTTTTGTTACTCATAATATGATTGCAATTATATTTCTGTATGTGATAAAAACATCTGACAAACACACATAAAAACCAGAGGCCAGCAGATCATGTGAAAATATAATATTTGTGTCATTCTCTAAACTTTTGGCCATGACTGTAGAAGTAGCCCAGTGCTCCCACTGAAACAGAGAAACAAGCCAGGTGCTCTCACTCATTCAAAACCTATGGTGAGTTGAGTCACATTATAAATGTTATAATTAAATAAGTATGCACTGCTAAACTACAACTGCGTCCATAGCCCCGCCCCCTTATGACCAAAGTCACGCCCTGGTCACACCTCCATCCCCGCCCTGCCGAGCCATGGAAGAATGGACTTGCTTGAAGCCGGTCCCTGGTGCAAAAAAGGTTGGGGACCACTGCTCTAGATTTTGCCCTGAGACGGTCTATCTGGCTCTATATAGTAGAATATTGCAATCCTATATGAAGGGCGAAGCTGCCCCGATAGGATCCCAATCCGTAAAACCAATTGGTAAAGAGAATCCGGCTTTCAAGTTGAGTATGGAGAATAATAATTGCAATTCAGTGGTCCATCAAATGATCTGTTTACAAGTGTGACGTTTCGCTCATGAGTTCTTTATCAAGCGAATGCATTTAAGTGCGACCATGCTGCGCTGTGTGATGTGCCACCTCCGTGGTCGCACTTTGATGTGCCTTTGGTAAAGGTTATAAGAACGAAACCTCACATTTATAAATATATACTTTAGTGGACCCTTGAATTATTCACCATGCTCGCCTTCTCTTTCCTGTTTGGTCTATCTGGCTGCCATGATGTCCTTCAGTCTCAGTTACCGCGCTCCAATAATTGGTCTCTGGTTTAGTGACGGCTCGTTGGCTCGCCTTTGCTAATTGTAACGCTCGTTATCGTCACACGATATTACATGGACTCTTCTTGTTCTGGAGCTGGGGAATGAACACGTAACCTGCTCCGTCTATCGTGTCCTCACTGGCCCCCTGGCATTACTAACGGGTCACTCGTCAGCTGGTCTATCTGGCAAGTGACATTATCAGCTGTGACATTTGTGGACAAGAAATTCTGTCTTCTGCAGTGTTGGGAACGTCTCAGCTCCAAGCGCAAACCCTGGCAAGCTGAGCGCTGACCGGAATAATTTATTATGGCTGTATTATTATATAAATTCAATCGGTGAATGTAAGCTAAGGCTGGCTTTAAACCATTGGGGTCTTCCTTCTGAAACCCCCAAAACCATATTCAGACATTTCCTCCTATCTGGACCCACCTAGTTCATTGAGACAAACTGACCTAGTGTAATCTACTTTCCATATAGTACACTATTGCATCTGGCTAAAACCTCTGAATCTGACCAATGTGAGCCCATCCTAAAAATCTCGATCTTTTGTGTCTGCAAGAATAATATGTGATATCTCTGCCGCTCCAGCATTTGCTCATTAATCCTTTTCTTGCTCCTTACAATTACTGCTGGTGGCGCAGTTACATACAGTGTATACTGTAGGTTTGGCGCGTTTTAACAATTTAGTTTATGCTGACATCTAGTGGTGACTTGCAGTATTACCACCGCTTTATTTTTATAAATCCATCACATAAAAGGAACAATATGTCAGCTGCACACGGGGAAGTATATATCTCTTTTTCGTTGTCTAGTCTTTTGATGTCTAAAAGCGATTTTCAAAGCCACTGAGACACTTTTATACAATTTTCCATCTTGCAATGTTTTACTGGACAAGTACAATAATGTTGATCAGTTGCACAGTATATGCTGTTTATTTTTAAAATTTTTATTTTTTAAAGCTATAGATATTCTAAGACTCCCAAGTCTTGTTTGTAACAAGTAAGGGTATTGCCCTACAAGCCACTATGGTCCCATGATAACACCGGCTACTGTGGAATGTGTACGGGCTTCAGGGAGGCTGAATGGATTGTGCTTTTGTTAGTCAGAGGTAGGAGTGTAATTATAGGGCGAGCACAGCGGTGGTAGAAGCCTAGCGAGGTCCAAAAGGTCCCTGTGGCCCATATCAGAAGGCCAATGCTATTATCGAAGGGTGATAATTGGGGACCTTGGTGGAGAAAATCTCCCTGGGGCCACAAGCTTTAAGTTACACCATTAGACAAAGAAGTTCTAATCAATAGCATGTAACTGGCAGCAATAATAATAATAAAAAAAGAATCTTACTAATTTACATTGGCACCAATTAATCAAGATTGGTGGTTTATACGCCATTCTTGCTGAGGGGCCGTGCTGGAGTCAGGCGCTCCGGATTCATTGATAGGCGCACACCTCCTAATGATCCAGGAGTGTCTGACGTGCTCCTCACCAGAGGGGTATCTAGGCTTTCTGGCACCCGGGGCAAGAATTCGGTTTGCCCCCCCATGCACACATGCGGTTTCCACGCTTAGTCATGTACCCATGAGCTGCCCTCCCTAATGCTCTCAATGTTCAGTGAAAAACTGAGAGAAGCAGGATGAGAAGCTCGCTGTCACAGGACCGTAAGTATGAAAGTCGCATATGAGTGAAGTGTCCATGTGATGACTACTGGAACCTGCAGAGCTGAGTCCTGACATTGCAGCTTCTGAATTCTCACAACGAATGCACTGCACACTTTTAAGATTCTCCTGTTTAATGCTCTTAACAAATAAAAACATAGGAATTAGTATCACAAAGAATATTTACATCCAGGCACCTTATAGATGACGTCGCCTCGGGAGTCGTTCTCCTTCTTTTCTTCTTGTCCAGACCCCATGATGAGTTTTCTCATCCACATCTCGTCTCTGCAGACTTCCATCTTCTCCGGTCTTCTGCAGCAAATCTCCACATGATGCCCTTAAAGATAGAAGTGTCAATATAATGCTCCTGAATAAAAATGTCTGCAATATACTGTCGCCTCACACTATTCCCCTCCCTCCTCATACTGTCTCCTCTAACATCCCTCCTGTTCACCATACTGTCTCCTCATATATTTACACCCTCACTCTCTATACTGTCTGTTCACACATACCCCCGACTCCCCATACTGTGTCTGCTCACATCCCATCACCCTCACTCCCCATACTGTGTCCACATACATTTACCTGTTCGCTCCCCATACTGTCTGCACCCATCCCTCATATTGTTTCCTCATACAGTGCCTTGCGAAAGTATTCAGCCCCCTGGAACTTTTCAACCTTTTCCCACATATCATGCTTCAAACATAAAGATACCAAATGTAAATTTTTGGTGAAGAATCAACAACAAGTGGGACACAAGTGTGAAGCTGAATGAAATTTATTGGTTATTTAAAATTTTTGTGGAAATGCAAAAACTGAAAAGTGGAGCGTGCAATATTATTCGACCCCTTTACTTTCAGTGCAGCAAACTCACTCCAGAAGTTCATTGTGGATCTCTGAATGATCCAATGTTGTCCTAAATGACTAATGATGATTGATAAATATAATCCACTTGTGTGTAATGAAGTCTCCGTATAAATGCACCTGCTCTGTGACAGGGTTCTGTTTGAAGCACAGAGAGCATCATGAAGATCAAGGAACACAACAGGCAGGTCCGTGATACTGTTGTGGAGAAGATTAAAGCAGGATTTGGATACAAAATGATTTCCCAAACTTTAAACATCCCAAGGAGCACTGTGCAAGCGATCATATTGAAATGGAAGGAGTATCATACCACTGTAAATCTACCAAGACCCGGCCGTCCCTCTAAACTTTCATCTCAAACAAGGAGAAGACTGATCAGAGATGCAGCCAAGAGGCCCATGATCACTCTGGATGAACTGCAGAGATCTACAGCTGAGATGCGACAGTCTGTCCATAGGACAACAATCAGTCGTACACTGCACAAATCTGGCCTTATGGAAGAGTGGCAAGAAGAAAGCCATTTCTCAAAGATATCCATAAAAAGTGTCATTTAAAGTTTGCAGCAAGCCACCTGGGAGACACACCAAACATGTGGAAGAAGGTGCTCTGGTCAGATGAAACCAAAATCGAACTTTTTGTCAACAATGCCAAACGATATGTTTGGTGTAAAAGCAACACAGGTCATCACCCTGAACACACCATCCCCACTGTCAAACATGGTGGTGGCAGCATCATGGTTTGGGCCTGCTTTTCTTCAGCAGGGACAGAGAAGATGGTTAAAATTGATGGGAAGATGGATGGAGCCAAATACAGGACCATTCTTGAAGAAAACCTGTTGGAGTCTGCAAAAGACCCGAGACTGGGATGGAGATTTGTCTTCCAACAAGACAATGATCCCAAACATAAAGCAAAATCTACAATGGAATGGTTCACAAATAAACGTATCCAGGTGTTAGAATGGCCAAGTCAAAGTCCAGACCTGAATCCAATCGAGAATCTGTGGAAAGAGCTGAAAACTGCTGTTCACTAACGATCTCCATCAAACCTCACTGAGCTCGAGCTGTTTGCCAAGGAAGAATGGGCAAGAATTTCAGTCTCTCGATGTACAAAACTGATAGAGACATACCCCAAGCGACTTGCAGCTGTAATCACAGCAAAAGGTGGCGCAACAAAGTATTAAGTTAAAGGGGACGAATAATATTGCACGCCCCACTTTTCAGTTTTTGAATTTCCACAAAAATTTAAAACAATAAATTTCATTCAGCTTCACAATTGCGTCCCACTTGTTGATTCTTCACCAAAAATTTACATTTGGTATCTTTATGCTTGAAGCATGATATGTGGGAAAAGGTTGAAAAGTTCCAGGGGGCCGAATAACTTTCGCAAGGCACTGTATATACATACTTATCATTTTGTGTCCTCAAATCTCCCCAAACACATTAACCCCTTTCCTATATTGGGCGTACTATTCCGTCCATGAGACCTGGGACCTAAGTCCCAAGGACGGAATAGTACGTTTAATGCGATCAGCGGCCGGGTGTCAGCTGATTATCACAGCTGACACCCAGCACAATGTGTCAGGGGCGGTCACGGACTGCCCCTGACACGTTAACCCCTGGCACACCGCGATCAAACATAAAAAAAGACACAAATGAGGTATCGCTGTAACCGTACTGACCCGAAGAATAAAACCGCTTTATCAATTTTACCGCATGCGGAACGGTGTAAACGCACCCCCCCAAAAGAAATTCATGAAACGCTGGTCATTCAGCATCCCAAAAATCGGAATAAAAAGCGATCAAAAAATGTCACGCGCCCGAAAATGGTACCAATGCAAAACATCAACTCATCCCGCAAAAAATAAGACCTCACATGACTCGGTGGGTCAAAATATGAAAAAATTATAGCTCTCAAAATGTGGTGATGCATAAACTATTTTTACAATAAAAAGCGTATTTTAGCGTATGACAGCTGCCAAACATAAAAACCGCCATAAATAGTAAATCAAACCCCCCGTTATCACCCCCTTAGTTAGGGAAAAATAATAAAATAATTTTTTTTTTATTTATTTCCATTTTCCCATTAGGGTTAGGGTTAGGGCTAGGGTCAGCGCTAGGGTTAGGGTTAGGTTTGGAGTTAGAATTGGGGGATTTCCACTGTTTTGGCACATCAGGGGCTTTCCAAACGCGACATGGCGTCCTATTTCAATTCCAGCCAAAAAAGTTAAATGGCGCTGCTTCCCTTCCGAGCTCTGCCATGCGCCCAAATAGTGGTTTACCCCCATATATGAGGTATCAGCGTACTCAGGACAAATTGCACAATAACTTTTGGGGGCCTGTTACTCTTGGGAAAATAAAAATTGGGGGTGAAAAGATCATTTTTGTGGAAAAAATATGATTGTTTTAATTGTACGGCTGTACGTTATAAACTTCTGTGAAGCCCTTGAGGGTTCAAAGTGCCCACCACATATCTAGATATGTTCCTTGGGGGGGGGTCTAGTTTCCAAAATGGGGTCACTTGTGGGGGGTTTCTACTGTTTAGGTACATCAGGGGCTCTCCAAACGTGGCATGGCGTCCAATCTGAATTCCAGCCAATTTTGCAGTGAAAAAGTCAAACGGCGCTCCTTCCCTTCTAAGCTCTGCCATGCGCCGAAACAGTGGTTCCCCCCATATATCAGGTATCAGCGTACTCAGGACAAATTGCACAATAACTTTTGCAGTCCAATTTCTCCTGTTACCCTTGGTAAAATAAAAAAAATTGAACCTAAAGTAATTTTTTTTGTGAAAAAAAGTTAAATGTTCATTTTTTTTTAAACATTCAAAAAATTCCTTTGAAGCACCTGAAGGGTTAATAAACTTCTTGAATGTGGTTTTGAGCACCTTGAGGGGTGCAGTTTTTAGAATGGTGTCACTTTTGGGTATTTTCTGTCATATAGACCCCTCAAAGTGGCTTCAAATGTGATGTGGTCCGTAAAAATAAAATGGTGTTGCAAAAATCAGAAATCGCTGGTCAACTTTTAACCCTTATAACTTCCTAACAAAAAAAAATTTTGGTTCCCAAATTGTGCTGATGTAAAGTATACATGTGGGAAATGTTACTTATTAAGTTTTTTGTGTGCCGTATCTCTGTGATTTAAGAGCATAAAAATTCAAAGTTGGAAAATTGCGAAATTTTCAAAATTTTCGCCAAATTTCCATTTTTTCACAAATAAACGCAAATTATATGAATGAAATTTTACCACTAACATGAAGTACAATATGTCATGAGAAAACAATGTCAGAATCACCGGGATCCATGGAAGCGTTCCAGAGTTATTACCTCATAAAGGGACAGTGGTCAGAATTGTAAAAATTGGCCCGGTCATTAACGTGCAAACCACCCTTGGTAGTGAAGGGGTTAAAGGGAATCTGTCACCTATTTTTCGCCTATCAACTGCCGGCACCGACATCAGGGGCTTATCTACAGCATTCTGTAATGCTGTAGATAAGCCCCCGATGTAACCTGAAAGAGAAGAAAAATGAGTTAGATTATACTCACCCAGGGGCGGTCCGGGTCCAGTTTTGGTCCGATGGGTGTCACAGTCCAGTCCGGCGCCTCCCATCTTCCAAAGGTGACGTCTTCTTCTTTGCTGCCTGTCGCGGCTCCTGCGCAGGCGCACTGCTCTGCCCTGTTGAGGGCAGAGCAGAATACTACAGTGCGCAGGCGCTGGACCTCTGCAGGTGCCTGCGCACTGCAGGACTCTGCTCTGCCCTCAACAGGGCAGAGCAGTGCGCCTGCGCAGGAGCCGTGATGGGAAGGAAAGAAGAGGACGTCACCGTTAGAAGATGGGAGGTGCCGGACCGGACCGCTACACCCTCCGGACCAAGACCAGACCCGGACTGCCCCTGGGTGAGTATAATATAACTCGTTTTTCTTCTCTTTCAGGTTACATCGGGGGCTTATCTACAGCACTACAGAATGCTATTGATAAGCCCCTTATGTCAGTGCTTGCAGTTGATAGGCGAAAAATAGGGTGACAGATTCTCTTTAAATCCCCCACACATTAAGTACCCCCATCCCCACTCCAAATGCCCCCACACATTAAATAACCCCCCATCCCCACTTCAAATGCCTCCACATTAAATTACCCCCATCCTCACTCCAAATGCCCCCCACACATTAAATAACCCCCATCCTCACTCCAAATGCCCCCCACACATTAAATAACGAAATCCCCCACACTTTATGTATCCCATCCCCTTAATCTTCGGTGGTTTCTTCATCTCCAGAGTGGAGCGCACTTACCACCAGTGTCCTGGGTTCCGGTGAGTGACGTCAGCCGTGTGATCACATGACCTGATCATGCTGCTGGCGTCGCTCTGACCCGACGGTCAGAGATTCAATTGTACTGGCATCTTTTCACATTTAGTAAGTGAAAAAATAAGATTTACAATGGTCTACTCATGAATGGAGCACAATAGAAGCAGTGCACAACACACTTGTAGGACATAAACCCTGCTGTCTTAGTCTGTGGACCTCACTAATGGCAAAAAAAAACAATCTGCTGGAATGTCGATTTCAGAGCCACATAGGACACTACCTAGCTAAACTATCTGAGTCAGAATCAACCGCCTAGCTAAAATCTTGCTGTTAACAGTGCCAGCGGCAGGAGCAGCCTCGCTGCGCTGTTAGGCTACTTTCACACTTGCGTTAGGAGGCGCAGCGTACGCTCAGCGTGAAGCTCCGCCCCCTGCCACACCTCCTCCGGTCAGCTCCGCCTATGGGCGCATGATGCTGCATGCGATCTGCGTACCCTATCTTTAGCATTGGGTACGCAGGGCGTGCGCAAGTATGCTTTTGCCGGCACATGCGTCCTTTTGACGGTGTGCCGACCTGCGCCAAACGCCACGTGTAGCCTTACAGTGTCAAAATTGCGCTAAAACAAGACGTCTGCTTTTATATGGAGAGGGACATGTGATTTCAGCAGCCAATGACATAAGCTGTTGTGTGAGGACATTGTGGGTGTTTCCTACTCCCTGTGTGCACATTGCAGCTAACCAAAGTTATGAAAAAAAATACTGTTTACAAGAACGCCGTGGCTCTGAGCGCTGCAAACCCCCTCCCCTTATCAAACATGTGCCCCATGCTCATGATATACCACCATTATCGTAGCCAAAGTGCTGAAAATACTATAGTGGCAATGCAAATAATTTCATGCAATTTTTACCCAATGTTTCCAATTTTTCCCAATTTTATAAAATTTTGAACGCGTTTCCAATCACGTATTCAAAGGTGCCATATTCGTGCTGAATTTAGGTTTGGTGATCGTTTTCCGAAAAAATTTGCTCATCACTATGTATAACGCATACATACTTCCTGGTCTCAGGTCAGACACCAGCGAATCCCAGCAGAGCAGAGTGCGTGCGCTGGGGGGGATTCAAAAGTCTGCAGACGCACAGTGAGTGCAGACTTATCAACTTGGACTGGACAACACCTTTAATAAGTTGAGAGTAAGGGATACCGATGTTCTGACATCCATGATTTCATTTTTTTTTTTTTTATATTAGGTAATTTTTTATTAAACATTTAGAAAAACTGAAAAAACAGGTAATCACATAAAGGATAGTTCTCAAATAGTGTATTACTGGGGAACAATTTGAAAAAAATTTTCTGTTGAGTTAGGTTTTTGAGCTGATTTATACTAAAATTGGCATGCTGATTCCAAAAATGTAGTCAGTTTTTTTCTATCACGTCAAGTTTTTCCTCCTCAACTTACCTGCCATAGAAGCACAATTGCACTGATTTCTGTAATAAGACTTGTTATCTGAGTACAATTCGACTCATATAGAGCTACGTGGCAACTTGTAAGAGTAGTCACAACTGAGACAGTGTGGTGAGAGGTGTGTACAGCTCCCAATACGTCATAATTATCAATATCTTTACACAAAAAATGTATCATAGTAAGAATAAATAGGATTTGTGATAGCTTTTCTCTTTACATTGGGCGCTTAGTTGTAATTTATATATCTTTTATGATTTTTTTCTTTGTTAGTTTTCAAAGCTTGTAACTTTCCATCTCAGTGTTTTATTTACTTATGTACATATTTCCTTTGTTTCAGATCATGTCTGCTCCTTCTTCCTCTCGTCGTAAATGCCTAAACAACCCTGACTCCTTCTGCTATATATGTGGTGTTTTCACCATTCCAGTTCAAAGGGCAAACATCAGTGCATTTGTCAAACAAGCATATTTTGCATATTTTAAAGTAAAACTCGGTGATCAAGATAAGCCATGGGCCCCTCACATAGTGTGCAAGCAGTGTGTTGAGAGTTTACGGATGTGGACCAAAGGAACACGTGAAAAGTTGGCATTTGGTATCCCCATGGTGTGGAGAGAGCAAAAAAGTCATTCCACAGACTGTTACTTCTGTTTAGTGAAAACATCAGGATTTAACAGGAAAAATAAAAAATAGAATATCCAAATCTACCATCAGCTATCAGACCAATGCCTCATTCAGCTGAAATTCCAGTGCCAGTTTTCGAACAGCTACCATCTCTAGAAGTTCTGAGTGATGTTGACGAACACAGTGACAGCAATGATGCAGAATTTGAAAGTCACAAGGATTCAGTTCGTAAGGGATTTGATCAGCACGAGTTAAATGATTTAGCATGTGAATTGGGCTTATCAAAAAAAGCTTCAGAATTACTAGCATCAAGGCTGAATGAGAAACAGTTACTTGAACAAGGAGTGAAGGTATCATACTTTCGTACTAGAGAAAGTACATTTTTGCAGTACTTTCGGTGTGACAGCGGTTTTGTGTTTTGCCATAATATTCCTGGTTTACTACAAGAATTAGGGCTTTCAATGTACAATCCAAATGAATGGCGACTGTTTATTGATAGCTCAAAGCGGAGTCTTAAGTGTGTCCTTCTACACAATGGCAATTTATTTGGTGCAGTCCCTATTGGGCATTCTGTCTCTCTTCGTGAAGAACATGGAGATGTAAAGAGAGTTATTGAGTTATTGAAATATGACACACACAATTGGATCATCTGTGTTGACCTTAAAATGGTTTGCTTCCTTCTTGGTCAGCAACGTGGGTACACAAAGTATCCCTGCTTTCTCTGTATGTGGGATAGCAGAGCTCGAGAAAAGCATTGGGTTGAGTCGAATTGGCCAAGATCTGGTCTTAAACCTGGAGATCCTAACATGCTACATCAGCCACTTGTTGACAGGAAGAATATACTATTCCCACCTCTGCACATAAAACTAGGTCTCATGAAGCAATTTGTAAAAGCATTGCCAACTGACGGCGACTGTTTTAAGTACATCATGTTGGCACTTCCTGGACTGTCCATTGAAAAAATCAAGGCTGGTGTGTTTGATGGTCCACAAATTCGACAGCTCATCAAAGATGAACATTTCAACGGGACTATGTCAGATCTTGAGAAGAATGCTTGGTTGTCATTCAAAGACGTCGTCAAGAACTTTCTTGGAAATACACGTGCAAGTAATTACAAAGAAATTGTTCAGAAACTATTGGAGAGCTACAAAGCACTTGGTTGCAACATGAGTATTAAACTACATTTTCTGCATTGCCATCTTTCCGGAAAATCTTGGTGCTGTTAGCGATGAGCAAGGTGAACGATTTCACCAAGATTTGAAGGTTATGGAAGACCGTTACCAGGGTAGATGGGATGTACATATGATGGCTGACTATTGCTGGAGCATCAAACGTGATTGTCCTCAAGTTAAACACTCCAGAAAAAGCTATAAATGTACATTTTTACCTTAAATACTTGCATATATATATATCCTTTGTAAAAAACATGATAGTGTTAAAAAACATATTTGTCATGCCTATTTCTTATATATTTCATTTTTTGTTCATATTTGTACTATTTAAAAAAAAAAAAACTTTAGGTACAGTAGTTTACATATTTTTGAGAAGACAAAAATCCTATAGTTCAAAAACTTGACGTGATAGAGAAAAACTGAGATCATTTCTGGATTCAGCATCCAAAAATTAATTAAGAACAGTTGTCTGACCTAACTCCTAAAAAATTGCGTTCCCCAGTAGAACCCCACAAAAATCCCACCCATCTTACCCCCCACCCTCACCCGACAAGAGACTCTCTTCTCTCCCGATGCATTTGGTCTCTCACAGCTACAGTTTTCCGGTTATATGCTCCCCAACGCTGTTATGATTGAGTCACCGTAGGAGGCAAAAACAGAAATGCTAGCTAAGTCCAGAAAACCAGAGAAGTTGGCAGCTATCGGATTGCAGACCCCTGAACTTATCAACACAACTAGCAGTAGCCGTGGGGGGTTCCTACGATGCCCTAGACCCCTCGATCACAGCCGGAGAATTAAATAGGCCTAAAGAAAGAAAGGGGAAATCTAAACTGCCCCAGAGCAGACCCCAAAGCAATAGGCAGCCCCCAACATATAATGACGGTGAAGCAAGATGAAAACACTAACACAGACAGAAAGATAGACTGAGCAAAGACGGGGCCCAAGCTAACTACATAGGAAAGGACAGGAAGGCTGCTGTCTGCAATCCGTGAAAAACCCTATGAAAATAAGAGCCAACAGACTGACAGTGAAAAAGGCCCTGAAGACGCTAGGCTTCAAAAAGCTATGTCAGTACTCAGGAATATTCTGAAGACAGAGCAACAGGCAAAAGGAGATTAAGATCACCCCAGCAAGGAATGGCAGAATCCAGAAAAGCAAGGAAAACAAAAACAAAACACAAATGCAACAGGCAAAGCAAAAAACTTAGCTTTAGGGGAGCAGGAATCAGACTGGTGTCCTAGAAGTCCACAGAGAAATCACCCGCAGGGCAGAAGGGCGTTGGCAGCCTTATATCCAGTCCGTGACTCCACTCAGCCAGTCATCCTCATTAGACTCAGGTGCCTGATAATCAGGCTCATTACCTTCCTTTACCAGAATAGGGAGTTCACAAGACCTCAGTGACGAAGTGGAAAATGAACTCACAACAGTACCTCTCCCTTGAGGAGGGGTCACCGAACCCTCAACCACACCACCAGGGCGATCAGGGTGAGCCCGATGAAAGGCACGCACCAATCTTTTGGCATGAATATCAGAGGCAGAGACCCAGGAATTATCCTCCTGACCATAACCCTTCCACTTAACCAAATACTGGAGTCTCCGTCTAGCCAAACGGGAATCCAGTATTTATTCTACCTCATTTTCCATGTTACCTTCAACCAATACAGGGTCTGGAGGTGCCACCCCAGGAACAACTGGTTCAACAAACCTCTTCAACAAGGACTTATGGAACACATTATGGATTTTAAATGTGACAGGAAGAGCCAAACGAAAAGAGACCAGATTAATAATCTCCAAAATCTTGTAAGGTCCAATAAATCTAGGCTTAAACTTAGGAGAAGCCACCTTCATAGCAATATTTTTTGATGATAACCACACCATATCACCAATCTTAAACTGGGGACCAATGGTCCTATGTCGATTGGAAAACCGCTGGGCCTTTTCCTGGGAGAGAGATAACTTATCCCCCACTTGGTCCCAGATCTGGTGCATTCTCTCCACCACAGTGTCAACACCTGGGCAGGCAGAAGGTTCCACCTGCCCTGAAGAAAATCGAGGATGAAACCCAAAGTTACAAAAAAAAGGTGACAAAGTGGCAGAACTAGCTCTATTATTTAAAGCAAATTCGGCCAAGGGCATAAATGAAACCCAATCATCCTGATCAGCGGAAATAAAACATCTCAAATACGATTCCAAGGTCTGGTTTGTTCTCTCTGTCTGCCCATTGGTCTGGGGGTGAAAAGCAGAGGAGAAGGACAACTGAATTCCCAGCTTGGAACAGGAAGTCCTCCAAAATCTAGACACAAACTGAACTCCTCTGTCAGATACAATGTTCTCAGGAATCCCGTGTAAGCGAACCACCTGTTGCAAAAACAGGGGCACCAACTCAGAGGAAGATGGCAACTTAGGGAGTGGTACAAGATGAACCATCTTAGAGAACCTATCACAAATCACCCAAATAATAGTCATTCTTTGAGAGACCGGCATATCAGAGATAAAATCCATTGAAATATGGGTCCATGGCCTCCTGGGGACCGGCAAAGGCATCAACAACCCACTAGAGCGAGAACAAGATTTAGACCGGGAGCAAGTCCCACAGGACTGCACAAAATTCCTGACATCATGAGACAAGGTGGGCCACCAAAAAGAGCGACTCACCAGATCTCTAGTACCAAAAATACCTGGATGACCAGCCAATGCAGAGCAATGAACTTCAGACATCACTCTCTTCTTCCACTGGTCAGGAACATACAACTTTCCACTGGGACAACGCTCAGGTTTGTCCTCCTGGAACTCTTGCAGCGCAAGTCTCAAATCGGGCGAGATGGCAGAAAGAACTACCCCTTCGCCTAAGATGGTAGCAGGCTTGGTCACCACAGGAGAATCAGCAAAGAAACTCCTAGAGAGGGCGTCTGCCTTGACATTCTTAGTTCCAGGAAGAAAAGAGACCACAAAATCAAAACGTGTAAAAAACAAGGCCCACCTAGCCTGTCTAGGGTTCAAGCGTTTAGCCGAATCTAGGTAAATCAAATTCTTGTGGTCAGTGAGGACCACAACTTGATGTTTAGCTCCCTCCAACCAATGTCTCCACTCCTCAAATGCCCATTTCATGGCCAACAGTTCCCGATTCGCCACATCATAGTTACGTTCAGATGGAGAGAACTTTCGGGAAAAGAAAGCACAGGGATTCATTTTAGATGTTACAGGATCCTTTTGGGACAAAACAGCTCCTGCACCAATCTCAGAAGCATCCACCTCTACCTGGAACGGGAGTGAGACATCAGGTTTCCGCAAAACCGGGGCGGAGGTAAATCTTCGCTTCAGCTCCTGAAAGGAAGCAACAGCCTCCGGAGACCAATTCAACACATCAGCACCCTTCTTAGTCAAATCAGTCAATGGCTTGACAATACTAGAAAATTTTGCTATAAATTTCCGATAAAAATTAGCAAAACCCAAAAACTTCTGGAGGACCTTCAAAGAAGTGGGCTGAACCCAATCATAAATGGCCTGTACCTTGGCCGGGTCCATTTCAATAGTTGACGGAGACAAAATAAATCCCAAAAATGAAATCCTCTGTACTCCAAAAAGGCATTTCGATCCTTTGACATACAGGGAATTCTCCCTCAAGATCCGGAACACAGTCCGAATATGTTCCACATGAGAATCCCAATCCTTGGAGAAGATCAAAATATCATCCAGATAGATAATCAAAAATTTATCGACAAAGTCTCGGAAAATATCGTTCATGAAGCACTGGAAGACAGAAGGGGCATTAGTGACCCCAAAAGGCATCACCAGGTACTCAAAATGTCCCTCCGGAGTATTAAACGCCGTCTTCCATTCATCCCCCTGCTTAATGCGGATAAGATTATACGCCCCCCTGAGGTCAAGCTTGGTAAACCAGCAAGCACCTCTAACTCTAGAGAATAGATCCGAAATCAGGGGTAACGGATACTGATATTTAATAGTAATTTTATTGAGGGCACGATAATCAATACAAGGCCTTAAGGAACCATCCTTTTTGGCCACAAAAAAAAACCCGGCACCTAAGGGTGAAGAGGATGGTCTAATATGACCCTTCTCCAACGCCTCCTTAATATAGGACCGCATAGCCTCGTGGTCGGGTACAGATAAATTGAAGAGCCGACCCTTGGGAAATTTACACCCCGGGCTTAGTTAAATTGCACAGTCATAACTCCTATGAGGAGGCAAGGACGCAGACTCATTCTCACTAAATACATCATAAAAGTCCGCCAAATATTCAGGAACATCATGCGACTGAGGAGAGGTGGAAAAAACCGGAGCCTCACTAAAGGCACACCGACAACCCCAACTCACCACAGACACAGATTTCCAATCCAAAACTGGATTATGAATTTGCAACCAGGGAAACCCCAGAACAATGGCATCATGCAGACCATGCAACACCAAAAATCTGCAATTTTCTTGATGGTCTGGGGCGACCCGCATGACCACCTGGGTCCAAAACTGAGGTTTATTTTTAGCCAAAGGAGTAGCATCAATCCCCCTCAAAGGGATAGGCGTCTGCAGAGGTGTCATCGGAAATCCACAACGTTTAGCAAAATCCAAGTCCATTAGGTTTAGCGCTGCTCCCGAATCCACAAAAGCCTTGGCGGAAAATGTGGACAGGGAGCAGATCAGAGTAATTGCCAGAAGAAACTTAGGTTGAACACCACCAACAGAAAACGTGTGTGCAAAGCGTTTCTCTCGTTTAGGACAAACAGAAATAATATGCGAGGCATCTCCACAAAAAAAACACAGCTTATTACGCCTTCTGAACTCCTGACGTTGCGCCTTAGACAAAACTCTATCACATTGCATAGGTTCAGACGTCTGTTCAACCAGTGGCAACACCTCTCGTGCAATCCTGCGTTCACGCAAACGCCAACCAACCTGAATGGCTAATGACATAGAATTGTCCAGACCAGAGGGAACAGGAAATCCCACCATAGTATCTTTTACGGCTTCTGACAAACCCTTCCGAAAGAGAGCAGCCAAGGCATTATCATTCCAGGTAGTAAGGACCGCCCACTTTCGGAACTTTTGACAGTACAACTCTGCAGAATCTCGACCCTGGTTCAATGCCAACAGGGTCTTTTCAGCCTGATCAATAGCATTAGGTTCGTCATACAACAACCCCAAAGCTTGAAAGAATACGTTCACATTAGTCAGAATAGGATCATCTGGTTTCAAAGAAAACGCCCAATCCTGGGGATCGCCACGCAGCAAAGAGATGACAATTTTAACCTGCTGCGCGGAGCTCCCTGACGAGTTAGGCTTCAAGGCAAAAAATAATTTACAATTATTTTTGAAACTCAAAAATTTAGATCGATCCCTGAAAAACCCCAAAAAATACATCAGGTGTAGGGATCTTTGGTTCAACAGCATGCGAATGAGCAAGGTAGGCGGAAATTCCCCGCACTTCCGCAGCGAGCTGCTCCACACGATCAGACAATTGCTTTATCTCCATTGAGAGAAAAAAAAATTCCCCCTACGGCCTCAGAGATATAGAGGAAAGAATATACAAACACCCTTTTTTTTTTTTTTTTTTTTTTTAAGCACAATTCTTTCCTGCTATTGAGTACCCTAGGATCTGCGGTATGGCGGGTGATTCTGTTGATTGAGTCACCGTAGGAGGCAAAAACAGAAATGCTAGCTAAGTCCAGAAAACCAGAGAAGTTGGCAGCTATCGGATTGCAGACCCCTGAACTTATCAACACAACTAGCAGTAGCCGTGGGGGTTCCTACGATGCCCTAGACCCCTCGATCACAGCCGGAGAATTAAATAGGCCTAAAGAAAGAAAGGGGAAATCTAAACTGCCCCAGAGCAGACCCCAAATCAATAGGCAGCCCCCAACATATAATGACGGTGAAGCAAGATGAAAACACTAACACAGACAGAAAGATAGACTGAGCAAAGACGGGGCCCAAGCTAACTACATAGACCTCAGTGACGAAGGGGAAAATAAAATCACAACACAACGCTCTCTCATCCGTGTTAATCTAGAAGGCGCCAACCCGGGAGTGTCCAACCAGGGCGCCCACATATCCTCCCATTTCTTAATTGTTCTCTTTTGGTACACATATTTCTCCATATCTATATTATTATTAACTGCATCGGTAACTTCCGTGATTGTGGGTACAGAAGTTCCCTTCCAGGAGCCGCCACCCTTTTACGAGCTTGATATAATATTCGTGAGACTGCCAGCTGGTGTCTCTCCAAGAGCGGCAAAGTCTCCACCCACCCCAGAAGAGCCATTTTGGGGTCTAGTACCATTCGACATTGATAGACAGTATTAAGTAAATCATTCACACCTCCCCAAACCTACGTAACCGGGGACAGTTCCAGGTCATGTGTATCAGATCCGCATTGGGCGTTCCACATTTCCAACTATCTGCCACTCTAGCATAGCCCATTTTCGACAGCCATACAGGGGTTCGATAAACTCGATGAAGCAAATAAAGATGTGACACGCTCTGCGTCTCGCTAACCGAGACTTTCGTGAATTCATCATCTGTTAAATCACCTACATCAACTTGCCACTTATTCTTCAATGCCTCCAAACTTGCCACTCTCTTTTCCAACATGGTTGCATATATCATGGATATAATACCTCTTGATCCTCCTCCCATCACTACTCTATCCAACAGCGGAGTTTTGGCTGGGTTACCTAGTGGAGCGAGTCGCTGTTGTGCTTCACAAGCATGTCTCAGTTGGAGATATTGAAAAAAATCTTTTATTAGGAATGGAAAATGTCTGTTTAAGATCCTCAAAAGATCGAAACTCCCCTTCCGAATAAAGCTGTGATACTAGTTTAAGCCCTCTCCTCTCCCATAGCTCAAAACCCTCTAATTTATTTAGTTCTGTACATGTCAAGTTTCTCCAGATCAGGGAATGCGCCGTGACTACCCAATATTTTTTTGGCCATGTTCCATACCTTATCCACGCACTTCATTGTTGGACTATTGATAGCTCGACCCTGACGGAACCGCCACGAGTCTAGCACCTGCAAAAGTAAGTCCTTTCCCACTACGCATGTAAGCATACATCCCGAGGAACTTCGCATGAAGGAATCTTCCTCCCCCATCCTCTGAAATGCTGCAACTGCGCTGAAAGATAATACAGAAACGGGTCAGGAACCGCTAATCCCCCCAGTTCTTTAGAGCTACGTAAAACCTCTAGCCGAATTCTTGGAACACTCCTCTTCCAGATAAGCTCTCTAAATATTCTATTTATCTGATAAAAGACCAGGGATCCAAATGGGCGCATTGAGGAGGGCATGCAAAGCTTGTGGCATGAGAACCATTTTTACTAGGTTTGCCCTTCCCACCATACTCATTGGTAGCCTGCACCGGTCCTTTACTTTTTGCTGAAATTTAGCAAGTAGCGGGGTAATGTTTAAATGCTCAAAATCCTGTATATTATGCATGATTTCATATTTAAAGTTGTTTTCTAGTATACAAGCCAACATCCCAATAGGGGGTCCCATTCTGTAACCCAAGACCTCTGTAATATATCAATAGAGAAATTGTTCTCTTACGCAGTAATCTCTTTTAGGAATTGCACAGCTTTCAGGAACAGAACTAGAAGAAAGCGAGAGCTGGGAAATATGCTTCTGTAAGATCTTCCTGTGGGCCTGATAACTGCGGTGGATGGCTGGTATAATGGGGTAGTGGCAGAACATAGGAAGGTGTAGGGCACCACCTTTACTCAGTGGAGTGTCATGGTACATAGCAGCAATGATTATAGAGCTGGCTGCAATATGAAAGTACTGCAGCTCTGGAAAAGTCTCCTTGAAAGGTCACAAAAGTAACACTTTGATCCAGCCAAGCGCTCGCTGCTGCTTTCATCCCACTTCAAAGTCGAGCAAAAGCGGATGCAGCCTCCACAATTGGCTTCCTACTTTCAACTAACCACTGTCATTTACTGGAGTGGTAACGGGGTGATGCTCAGATTTTTTACTTTGCGCGTGTAGAGGTTTCATAGAATACATGGTAAGCAATTTCCGATCACAAGGAAATCATAAAATGTGGAATTCGCCCATAACATAGGTAATTTCGTTGAGCAGCACGTGGGCCAATTATTTATCATTGGAAAGTCATATTTTGGTTACACAGCCTGGCCTGAGATCGCACAACAAAATTATGCCAAATGTTAGCAGTTGCATGATTCTACAGGTCAGTGCAAATTCAACAATGCCAAACTTGCATAAATTTTCTTTTTCGTGTTGAAAAATAAAAAAAAATCAGAATCTTATAAAAGAAATACACAGTGCCTTGCGAAGGTATTCAGCTCCCTGGAACTTAGGGGGCTGTATGCAATTATATGGGCTATTGTGTCATTAAGGTACGTTTCTGATAAAGCCTATTAAGTTTAGCATACTTCAGGGCTTACAATCTAGTTTATTGTGGCTCTAGTAATGGCAATAGTGGTGGACCTCACCGAGACTTGAATGATCTGATATGACATGCTTTTGTGTGTTTTTTTTTTCCTCTGCTTCAGCGGTCACCATGGTGACAAGAAGCGCTCCACGAGCTGTCCAGACATAACATGAACTGAGGTCCGCCCACCGGAAGCACGTCACACGCCGTGGGCGGGGCTTAGACTGACGTGACTCCCGGCATCAGGTATTTGAACCACAGGAGCGGGGGACAACGGTAACGCAGCTAGAACTTTGCAAAGACTCCCGATTAGTGAATAACATAACGAAACGCGTCTGGAGACGCAATATATGAGGGATGCAATATCGGGCCCATTCACACTTTGCAGGCTCGTGGTCATGACAAGTGAATATGGAGCGACGGAGTTCCTCTAATCGGGTGAGATCAGACAATATAAAGCCGTGAGGGCACGAGAGCATACGGCATGATTAATGTATATAAAAGTTTGTCATTTGGAACGCTCACTGAATTAGCGAGGTAGCAGGGTTCTGTTTGTGTGACTATATATAGAGCGATCACACGATTTTGCCTACCCTATTTTGCTGCTAACATTTGGTTGATTTTCTCAAAGGTCTATATGAATGGTAATTGTTAGATGCACAATTGTTACATACAGAATGCAAATTCGTGTGTCAGTTATGTAAGACTATTCAGTGCAATACTAAGTATTTCCCCAATGAAGGACAAAAGGATGCACTAATCACTTTATTGAGACCCAGAAAAGGGCTATTGTGCGCATGGATTAGTCATGGTGGCCGCTACTTTGATATGTGGCAATAATTATACCTCGCTCCGATAGTTTTAAATGGGCAAGGTACCCAAGTGATGTACGTTATATTTGACTATATATATGCCATACCGTTTTGTTAAAGGAGGCCTCTTTCCCCAATACTGCACAGGTCACCTGTGGGTATTTTTTATCTTTGTCTACGTTTTTTGTGGTTTGTGGTTGATTCTGTCACAAGGGTGATGTTTGTTGACTTTTTTAGTCTTTCGAAAAAAAGTTATATTTTAAATTTTTGTGGAAATTCAAACACTGAAAAGTGGGGTGTGCAATATTATTCGGCCCCTTTACTTTCAGTGCAGCAAACTCCAGAAGTTCATTGTGGATCCCTGAATGATCCAATGTTGTCCTAAATGACTAATGATGATAAATATAATCCACCTGTATGTAATCAAGTCTCCGTATAAATGCACCTGCTCTGTGATAGTCTCAGGGTTCTGATTGAAGCACAGAGAGCATCATGACGACCAAGGAACACAACAGGCAGAATTTCCACAAAAATTTAAAATGACCAATACATTTCATTCAACTTCACAATTGTGTCCCACTTGCTGTTGATTCTTCACCAAAAATTTACATTTGGTATCTTTATGTTTGAAACATATGTGGGAAAAGGTTGAAAAGTTCCAGGGAGCCAAACACTTTCGCAGTGCACTGTAAACATAAAATTGCGATAGAAGCCAAAATTATTTTAAAAGACCTTTAGCTGTGGGAGCCCCCTTTTTTTGGCATGGCGAATTGAATGTTTTATGAATATAATTTTTGTGACTTTTGGAGTCTTCACACCAGGTTCCCCCATCTCTGCCGAAACATGCGTAGCTGGGGCAAGTCAGGAGCAGGACACCACAGCTAGTCTAACTCACAACAAGCTGTGGCGGTTCCCTACACAAGAAATCTCACTCCAAGTCATCAGAAAATCATCGGTCTTGATGAATTGGGGTCATTAATACCAAATATATTTGTTCTTTATTTTTTTCCTCACAATACAGTCAGTAATGTTTAGAACTCACTCAACAAGAAACTTTGCCTCCTTGGTTATAAATCTCAGGATTTGTGCAGATCAGGCAAGTGAAACTTATTGTGTTTTTGTAAAACACATGAAACCAAGGCAAACCTTTTTTTGACAGCCTTTGCACAAAGCCTCTTTACTCAAACCTGAATCTACAACACTCAAGGTAATGGCATCCGGAGGTCAAAATTGTTATTAATATAAAAATTGTCTGCTTCATTGAGAACAAAGTGATGTATACCAGTAATCATTAGAAACCAAACTCCTTAATCAAAGACCACATTCTACTTGAAAACACAGACAGATCCAATTTGTGCGAATGTGACAAATATGTGGCTCTGTAGTGTGCATGGCCCCATGTGCCTGTACACAATCCTCATGTCTAATGACATGGCAGATGGTGTCCTAGGAAATCAGGGTATCAGTGGACCCCTGCAGTGTCAATGCCTTTGTCTTATCACCGTGTGCTACCAGTAGTGGTAAAGACTCAAGCAGAACTGAGGAATCTGTCAGGAAGGATATTGAATATTTGTCTGTGGCCGCCACCTGCAGAACAATTCCGGTTTTGGAATGGTCTTCCTGTTCCTCTCCAGCGCTCCTGATGTCACATTCACTTGCACCAAAGCAGGTGACAATGATTCCCAATCGCTCCTGCTAACAGAGCAAATTTTTATTCCTGACATTTTACTAACTGGGGGTTTTCCCAGTGGTGTGCAAGTGTTCTCAACTTTTTTTAATGGTGTATTTTAAAGGAAATCTGTCACCCCATTTTTCGAATATCAGCTGCCGGCACCGCCATCAGGGGCTTATCTACAGCATTCTGTAATGCTGTAGCTAAGCCCCGGATGTAACCTGAAAGAGAAGAAAAACGAGTTAGATTATACTCACCCAGGGGCGGTCCGGGTCCGATGCCTCCCATCTTCTAACCGTGATGTCCTCTTCTTTGCTTCCCATCGTGGCTCCTGCGCAGGCGTACTTATCTGCCCTGCTGAGGGCAGAGTCCTGCAGTGCGCAGGCACCGGACCTCTCTGACCTTTCCCGGCACCTGCGCACTGCAGAACTCTGCTCTCAACAGGACAAAGCAGTGCGCCTGTGCAGGAGCCGCGACGGGAAGCAAAGAAGAGGACGTCACCGTTAGAAGATGGGAGGCGCCGGACCGTGACACCCATCGGACCAAAACCGGACCCGGACCGCCCCTGGGTGAGTATAATCTATCTCGTTTTTCTTATCATTCAGGTTACATCGGGGGCTTATCTACAGCATTACAGAATGCTGTAGACAAGCCCCTGATGACGGTGCCAGCAGCGGATACTCAAAAAATGGGGTGACAGATCCCCTTTAAACAATGTTGTGGTCCAGTGACTGAATGTAACATGTGATGGGGGTATATAAGGATCGCTCTTAGTTCTTTGGTTTGGCGTGCCTCAAATCTGACGTTTTAGGGTCATTCTGAGAACAAGGAGCGTGTTGAACTTGATAATGGGTTAACATTTTTGGTGATGGCGCGTCACAATCTATAGGAAAGTTATGTTATAGTTATTTTATTTCAGGATGACAAGTCATGTCTTGTTTTTTTCTTTTAAGAAATCACTGATCAGTTGTTTCCTCAGCCTTGAATTTACTAAAATGTTAGGGTGCATCCTGACTTCCCACCTTGACTACTGCAATCTCCTCTGTGGTCTGCTAACACTCTTGCACGGCTCCAGTCTCCCCTCAACTCTGCAGCCTGAGTAATCCATCTCTCTCTTGTACAAATATTTTCATTGGCTTCCAATTCCCCAACAAATACAGTTAAAAAAAACTAACTTTGACCTAAAAAGTCCATCCATAATCTGTCTCAATAATAATAATAATCTCCTTAAGACATCTTCACCCTAATCTCCCAATACCTACCAACACATACTCTCTGGTCCTCCCAAACGCTCTCTCCTCCACACTTGCATGTTCCTCATCCAATCACCTCCATAACTTCTCCCAAGCATCCCCCCCCCCGACCTCTAGAAGAGGTCACGTCCGATTGTCCACAATATTAAGAACTTTCTGACGGAACTTGTAAACTCATCTCAAAGAAATCTTACAGCCTGCAATGACCCATATTTTATATTTGTATCCTGTATGTAACCCCTTCTCATGTAGCGTATATCATGGAATCAATGGAGCCCTTAAAATAAATATAATATTGGTAGGTGGGAGGTTGGATAACCCTCAATCAGTAAGAAGGGGCGACTCCATGGATCTATCACTGTGTAAGAATAAAAAGCCAGCAATCGGTTTCCCACATCTGAGCTGCCTGGGTCCACTGCTATGGGGCCAGCTGTATGTAAACCAGTTCTAATGGAAGGAAACCAAGTTTACGTTGTATTCACAGATTTTGGTGCAATAGAATTCACGAGCAATTCGTGCTCAAAAAAGCATGGATTTTTGTGAGTACTCACCGTAAAATCCTTTTCTCCGAGACGCTCATTGGGGGACACAGAGACTGTGTGGGTGTGTGCTACTGCCGTCTGGAGGCTGACACTAGGCATACAAAAAACAAGTTAGCTCCTCCTCCACCGCATACACCCTCGCCTCTATAGCGGGCGGAAACCAGTTTAGTGCAAAAGCAGTAGGAGGACATACAAAAATTAGCCTTAATGCAATAAATCATATGTCTGAAAAAGGGATCACCCTGTCTTAAACAAGAAAATATGTTAAATAATAAGTATGAGCCAACCGGCTATCAGGGTGGGTGCTGTGTCCCCCAATGAGCGTCTCGGAGAAAAGGATTTTACGGTGAGTACTCACAAAAATCCATGTTTCTCCTTCGTCTCATTGGGGGACACAGAGACTGTGGGACGTCCTAAAGCAGTCCCTGGGTGGGATAACACTCACCGATCCAAGCCGCATGCTTTCCTGTTTAAAGGTGTGCCACTGCTGCTTGGAGAATTTTTCTGCCCAGGCTCGCATCTGACGAAGCCTGAGTATGCACACTGTAATGTTTACAAAAAGTGTGCAGGCTGGCCCAGGTTGCTGCCTTGCATACCTGTTCTGCCGAAGCCTGGTGCCGAAGCGCCCACGAGGCGCCCACTGCCCGAGTAGAGTGCGCCCTTACTCCAGCTGGAACTGGCGTGCCTCTAATACGGTAAGCCTCCTGAATGGTTAGGCGAATCCATCTGGCTATGGGTGACCGTGAGGCTGCGAGGCCCTTCCTGTGCCCTTCGGGGATCACAAACAACGAATCCATCTGGCGGAAAGGTGCTGTCCTCGACACGTATCTCCTGAGAGCTCTTACCAGATCCAATGTGTGGAGCGCCTTTTCCACCCTGTGAACTGGCGCTGGACAGAAAGAAGGCAGCACAATGTCCTCATTAATATGGAACGAGGACACCACCTTTGGTAAAAAAGGTGGAGGAGGCCTAAGGACTACCTTGTCCTTAAAAAAGGTCAGGAAAGGGGCTCTACAAGATAACGCTCCCAACTCCGATACTCGCCTAATGGATGTTATGGCTACCAGGAACACAACCTTTCTGGATAGATATGCCAATGAAACATCCTGTAGTGGCTCAAACGGAGCCTCCTGTAGTACAGACAGGACCAGATTAAGATCCCAAGCCTCCAATGGTGCTCTGAAGGGGGGTACTAAATGAACGACCCCCTGCAGGAACGTTTTGACCTGCAAATTGGTAGCGATCTTTCGCTGAAACAGGACCGACAGGGCCGATATCTGTCTTCTAAGGGAACTTGGCGCCAAACCTGCGTCTAGGCCAGACTGAAGGAAAGCCAGTATGTTGGGCACAGAGAAGGACAATGGCGGAACCCCGTGTTCCCGACACCACTGGAAGAAAACCTTCCAAGTGTTATAATAGATCCTTGCCGAGGCTGGCTTTCGGGCCCTTACCATTGTCGCGACTACCTCGCGCCCAAACCCCGCCTGGGTCAGCACCCAAGATTCAATGGCCACGCCGTCAAACGCAGGGCCCCCAAGTTCGGGTGGCAGATCGGTCCCTGTGACAGTAAATCTGGTCGTTCCGGTAGCCGCCATGGTACGTCTGCGATGAGCTGTACCAGATCCGCGTACCATGCCCGTCGGGGCCAATCCGGGGCCAGCAGAATTGCCGGAACCCCCTCTGTCTTGATCTTCCTGATAACCCTGGGGAGAAGTGGCAGCGGCGGGAACAAGTATGGGAGCCGAAATTGGTTCCAGGGTATCACCAATGCGTCCGCTGCGATTGCTTGCGGATCCTGAGACCGGGCGACAAACACGCCCACTTTGGCGTTCTTCCTGGAGGCCATCAAGTCCACGTCTGGTGTTCCCCAGCGCTGGCAAATCTGCTGGAACACCTCGGGATGTAGTGACCACTCCACGGCCGTGATGTCCTGGCGGCTTAGGAAATCCGCTGCCCAATTCTCGACGCCTGGAATGTGAACCGCTGAGATCATCGAGTGGCTCCTCTCGGCCCAGCGGAGCACATGTCCCACCTCGCGCATGGTTGCCCTGCTGCGTGTGCCCCCCTTTCACGTACGCCACTGCCGTGGCGTTGTCCGACTGAATCCGAATCGGGTATCCTGCTAGCACGTGTTGGAACTGCTGCAAGGCAAACCGTATTGCTCGAATCTCCAACAGATTGATAGGGAGACGAGCTTCCTGAGGCGACCACTGCCCCTGTGCCGTGTGGTGGCGGAAGATTGCCCCCCAACCGGAGAGACTCGCATTGGTCGTGATCACTAACCAATGATCCGGAGGAAAGGGCTTTCCCTGCAGAAGCGACCGATCGCGTGTCCACCATTGAAGAGTCTGTCGGACCTGAGAGGACAACCTGCACGGGTGATCGAGTGAGAACGGGCTCCTGTCCCAAGCCGCTAACAGAGCATGCTGCAGGGGGCGGAGATGAAACTGAGCAAACGGGATTGCTTCCATCGCTGCCACCATCCTGCCCAGGACCCCCATCCCGAATCGGATAGTATGGAGGCCTGGCTGTTGAAGTCTTCGAGCTCCCTGTCGGAGTGCCCGAGCCTTGTCCTGAGGGACAATTACCAATCCCTGGGAGGTATCGAATATCATCCCTAGGAAAACAATCCTCTGGGCCGGTGTGAGGAATGATTTCTTCCTGTTGATCATCCATCCTAGACGAGACAAGGTATCCAGTGTGATGGTGACACTCTCCTCGCACGCTGGACGGGACGGGCCCTTTACCAGAAGGTCGTCCAGGCATGGCAACACCACAATGCCCCGGGAATGAAGAGTGGCCATGGTGACCGCCATCACCTTCGTGAATATTCTGGGGGCCGTGGCCAAACCGAAAGGCAGAGCCACAAACTGGAAGTGCCGTCCCTCGACCGCAAACCGTAGGAATCTCTGATGCGGGGGAAAAATAGAGATGTGTAAATAAGCATCCTGAACATCGATTGAGGCCAGGTATTCTCCCTTCTCCATGGAGGATATAACCGACCGGAGGGACTCCATGCGAAAATGCCTGACCCTGATGAACCTGTTTAGTAGCTTTAGGTCCAGAACCGGCCTTACCGCTCCATCCTTTTTGGGCACTGCGAACAGGTTGGAATAAAACCCTTGGGTTCTTTCGCTCCTTGGCACCGGAACGATGACCCCTTTGTGCTGCAGCACTTCGATGGCCCCCCGTAATGCCTCTGCCCGAGACCTTGACTTGGGAAGCCGGGAGGGAAAAAAATCGTGTTGGCGGACGTTTTATAAACTCTATCTTGTACCCGGAAGATATCAGCTCCGTCACCCATGCATCGCGTGCCACCGCAGCCCATATGTGACAGAACCGGCGCAGACGACCGCCAATCCTGCTGTCCTCGGGTACCGCACTTCGAGTCATTTTGTAGAGGGCCTCTGGGACCTGGCCCCCCTTGATCTGGGCGGACGCCCTCGCATCCTACCCAGCGGGTTGGTCCTGTAGGTCAGGGTTCCCCAACTCCAGTCCTCAAGGCCCACCAACAGATCATGTTTTCAGGATTTCCTTAGTATTGCTCAGGTGATAATTGCATCACCTGTGCAATACAAAGGAAACCCTGAAAACATGACCTGTTGGTGGGCCTTGAGGACTGGAGTTGGGGAACCCTGCTGTAGGTGACCTGACGCTCTTTGTCATGGTTATAGCGCGCAGGAGCGGGGGTACTGGCCGTTGCCGTCCACGCGGGGGCGCGAAATGCCCGAAAACGCTCCTGAGGCTGACGAAATGGCGTCCTTGTTTTCTGTTGTGGGAGAAAACTACTTTTACCCCCTGTTGCGTCCGAAATGAGTCTATCCAATTCTTCCCCAAATAGTCGGTTACCCTGAAAGGGCAGGGAAGTCAAGGATTTTTTAGACACCGAATCAGCCCACCACAGCCTTAACCACAAGGCTCTCCTAATGGCGATTGCGTTTGCTGCTGCAAGTGCTGCGCTATTAGCTGCATCCAAGGATGCATTAGTCACCCGCCATTGCGATCTGACTTGTTATCTCGGCCACCTCTGCTGGCAACTCTCTATCCTGCAGGATCTCATTTAAAGAGTCCGACCAGGACATCATGGCTTTGGCTACCCATGTTGCCGCAAAGGAAGGGAAGAGCGCTGATCCTGATGCTTCGTACACCAAGCGCGCTAATCCCTCTATGAGCTGATCCGTGGGGTCCTTGATGGCCGAACCACTAGGCACTGATAACAGGGATCTTGAGGCCAGGCGGGATACCGGGGGATCCACCGCCGGAGACTCTGCCCATTTTTTACAGAGCTCTGGCGCAAATGGATATCTTGATCCTAGCGTCCTCTGTCCTGAAAAACGCTTGTCTGGCCGTTCCCGGGGCCGCTGCACTATATCCTCGAACTCAGGATGAGTGCTGAACACTCTCCGCGGCTTCCGGGCCTTTTTAAAAGACACCTTATGCCCTGCGGTTAGGGTGACCTCATCATCAATACCCAGAGTCTGGTTGACAGCCTCAATGAGACTGTCCACAGTCTCCCGGCACCCTGGGGTGTCCAGGTCCAAGGATTCTTCCACATCCTCTGAGCTCTGCTCGCTCCCTGAAAGGGGTGACGGCGAGCGTGATGCCACACTCGCAGATGCTGAAGCACCGGAGGGGCCTGGCGACACAGTATGGGTTCTCTTCCTATGTGCCTGCCTAGAGAGAGTGCGGCCCCTGCAGGCCGGCGGCTCATGTGAGGAGGCAGAACCCTCCCAACCAGGCGAGCCGTCATCTCTACCACTATCCGGGGCCTGAAGGGTCTCAATTGCCTTTGTTAATGATACCATAGACCGAGAGAGGGATACCGCCCACTCTGGGGGTTCCGGACCCCTGGGCTCTGCTGCGGGGGAGGGCTCCTGGGCGCGTTCGGTGTCACAGGTTTCACATAATTTACTGGTCTGCGCTCGTGGGAATCTAACCCCACAGGAAACGCATGCGGCATAGAAGGATGTGTGCGCTTTACCTTTTCCAGACATACTGCTGGAATAGGCCAGAAAAATAAATAGATTCTCCTAATATATATATATATATTT
The DNA here is from genome assembly GCF_039654945.1 of Dendrobates tinctorius. Classification (NCBI taxonomy): domain Eukaryota; kingdom Metazoa; phylum Chordata; class Amphibia; order Anura; family Dendrobatidae; genus Dendrobates; species Dendrobates tinctorius. The sequence continues at coordinate 29,120,323 of NW_027361823.1, forward strand.
TATTTTATTTTTTTAAGGAGGGCGAATGCGGAGGAGAGGGGAGCCCTATATGCCCTAGCGTGGCCTTCAGGCCGGGGTCACACTTACCCCTCTGTAAGTCCTTTCCCGGCTCCTGCCGTGGGAGGCCCCTCCAGCTGCATTGGTGGCGGTCTCCGGGGACTGCCGCGCTTTGCGGTAAGCTGCGCTTCCTGCGGCCTACCCCGACTGCCGTCGGGGACTCCATTTTATCCGGCTCCCGCCCTGCCAGGAAGGGGGCGGCGCCGGAAGTGACGCCGACGGACGCCGCGCTGAGGGCGGGACTTCCGCCCGCGGACCAGGCCGGAGCCGCGGCCTAAATTACGATACCCCCCGCCCCGGATCCTGTAACGCCGATACTGGGGACAGGGGGCGCCGAAGCGACGCTGCCTAAGACGCGGCAGGAGGGCTGCCGCGGGCTAAATTAATGGCGCTACCCACCTGGGGTCCAAACGCCGGGCCCCAGCGACGTCCTCTCCTCCACCTCCTGTGCAGCCACTGCCCGCTCTGCCCCAGGTATTGGGGGGGTTTGGGGGTTGTTCCACCTGACTCTGCGCCCAGGGCCCTCTGAACCTGCTAGTCTCCTTCTTGGACGGTGCAGGCACCCTAACTCCGTCTGCCCTGTAGGGGCGAGGAGAAGGACCGTCCGCCGCCGTGCAGAACCGCCGTCGAGCGTTGGTGGAGCAGTGGGGGAGCACAGACTAGTCTTGTGCCCGTGTGCAAGCCCATGGTTTCCATACCTAGGGGTGGACAGGGCTAAGTCTGGCATAGTGTCCCACGTCGCGGGAGAGGAGACGTGGAGGGACTCTCGCACGTAGTCGCCCGTTGCTGGTTTGGGGAAATCGGATCCTTTCTATAGGATGCGTTGCCCCTTCTCGTCTTCAAAAAATAACAAACACGAAAAATAGATGTCTGGGGAAAAGTCCCAGAGGTGTCCCTCGGTGCGGGAAAGGATACGCGGAGCGATGCTCAACGCGTGCTCGCCCGTTGATGGTTTGGGGAGATCGGACCCTTTCTATAGGATCCGTCGCCCCTATCTCCTCTTCATAGTGAGAACCGAAAAAGAAACCTAGTCTGGAGAAACCAGACTGCGTGTGCCTCCAAAGACACTAAGCAAAAAACTGGTTTCCGCCCGCTATAGGGGCGAGGGTGTATGCGGTGGAGGAGGAGCTAACTTGTTTTTTGTATGCCTAGTGTCAGCCTCCAGACGGCAGTAGCACACACCCACACAGTCTCTGTGTCCCCCAATGAGACGAAGGAGAAAATTGTTATAAAACCTGCATGTGTGACTACAGCTTTTTTACTGGGCCTACACGGATCTAAACCCATGGGACGGTAGGACACAAATTGGCAAACAAAATTACAGACACCCCATTACCCAATAACATAAATGAGGCTGCCACGATTTTCTGTCTCCTGCCTGTTTCTGAAGCTACGTACACTACACCCCATGGGACGGGGCGTCTCGCCGATTGCACAATACACACACGTACTTCAAGTAAACATTTGAGAAATTCTTTTTAATGGAAAATGTAAAACCCCTTTGAACTTCAATGTACAAAGCATGTGGAACACTTGCACTTTTAACAAATTAAAGCAAGCCAATGTTTTAAAAAAATACATCATTGAATGTATATATGTATATATTTACAGAGCATATTAAGTTTTATTTAGCTTCAAAATGTCACAAATTTTTTTACCAAAAATGAGACAACTTGTTTCAAATAAATTACATCTTCTTTAAATGTCTAATTATACATTGAGTAGGCTTCAATAAATCACTGAAGTGTCTTCTTATTAATACCGTGTTATATCTTATATTGTACAAAGTTTACAGGTATTTGGCAGTAATCTTTCAGATCATGTTATGAATGCTTCCAAATGCAGGCAATAGCTGGTGATTTCTGTTTTACCCTCACAGTTATTGTGTCAATGTAGTGAAAAATATCCAAATATTTTTAGCAAACTATACAAGTCACATTTACATTTGATCAACAATATAAGCGTAGAACTTTTTGTTTTCTTTTTTTTTTTTTTTTTCAAAAAAATAAATACATTTAAATCTGACATTCTTCTTTTTCACAAACTCTTAATGTACAGTATGTTACATTGTATGTAGCACGGGTGTGATGGCTCCGATCGTGCTGCAGCGCTGGGGAGGCCTGTAATGAGCGTCCTGCCCTGCGGGGAGGCCGATCACATCGGAGGTGACCGTCTTATACTGGTGTGGTGTCAGTAACAAGGAAATACTTGGAGAAGAGTTTCTTGGCACTGATGATAGAACAGCGGCTCGCTCAGCGTCCCTCTATCTGGACTATTCTCTCCCAGAACAAGAATCTTTTCATCTCCAGCAGAAAAAAAAAACAAAAAACAAACTAAGATTCTTCCATATCTTCCATTTCCTCTTCGTGAATCTTCAAGGATCTTAGCATTTCTTTGACTGAATGATACAAGATGTTTTTTACCTGGTAAAACAAATTGGACAGAAAATTGGGTCATTATATCCAGTTGCTTCTGTACGTAAAGCACCAAGGAGCCCCCCAAAAAAACAAAAAAACAAAAAAACACAAGAACTATATTCCAGCTGTTATGGAACTACAACTCCCAGAATGCGCTGCCATAGGCTGCCAAGCATGCCGAGTATTGTAGCTATACAACACATCGGGTGCTACAAGCCGCTGACACCGGCCCTAAAATGTAAGGGAGCATTTATACAATACATCGCTCTCACAGAAACATTTTTCTATGCCCATAACAATTTCGGTTTAGTAAGAAAATTTCCAGTCATTCTGCCGTTTGCAATAAATCATTAACAATTTAGCCCTTTAGTGACCAGTCCAATTTTTTTAAAATCTGACCAGTGTCACTTTATGTAGTAATAACTATGGAATCCTTCAACATATCCCATTGATTGAGACTGTGTGTGAGACACATTATACTTTATGATAATGGTAAATGTAAGTTGATAGTTTTGTAACAAAACATATCAGAAATTTAACCAAAATTTTTCAAAATTAGCAATTTTCAAACTTAGAATGATTAGCCCTTTAATCCAGATAGTCACACCACACAAAAGTATTAATAAACATTTCCCTCACGTCTGCTTTACATCAGCACCATTTCTAAAGTGTTTTATTTTGTTAGCATTTTAGAAGGTTTAATAATGTAGCAGTCCGCTTTCATTTTTTTCAAGGAATATTACAAAAAAAAAATTATTTTTTTTTAGGGACCTGTCCAGATTTGAAGTGACTTTGTGAGGTCCTATATATTGAAGACCCCCAAAAGTGATACCATTTTAAAAACCACACCCTTCAATGTATTCAAAATTGCTTTCAGGTAGTTTATTAACCCTTCGGATGATTTTCAGGAATTAATGGAAAGTAGCGCAGCAGGAATAAAAAGCTTATTTTTACCACCTATATGTCGCTAACTTCTGAATAGGCCGCTATAGCTGGCAGACTCTAAGGCCGCTATTTGGCCATGAAATGCTATGACAAACATCAGGACCACATGATCCAAGATCTCAGGGTGTCAATGGGGTCAAAGACTGAGCACCCACACTCTGTTAACTATTTAGATCCTGTAGTCACTATTGACAGCAGCATCTAAGGGGTTAAACAGCAATGGTCGGTGCCAACACTGATCGTGGCTGATGCAGCAAGCTGTCAGCTATAGTGTACAGCTACTGGATTGTCACCTGTCGGAGGATACTATTCTCTTATATCGCAGGTCAGTAAAAAAACGTATTGGTGGTCATTAAGGGGTTAAATGGCTAAAAACAACTAATATAACAAGTGTTTTCTCCACATTAAAAGGGCCTGTCAGCCCAGAATGACTGTTCACACAAGTATAGGCACTCTGTGCATCATGGCAGGGCTCAGCAGCTCAGTGCACCTTCTCACCTGCTTGTTTTCCATCTATTTCCACCCTTCTCTGAGTCTATGAAGCCAGAGCTGTCAAAGAGGAGAAGGGTAGAAATAAAGAGAAAACAAGCAGGTGGCAAGGTGTACTTCCACCCACTAAGAGGATTTTTTTTTTTATATAGGATTGTATTTTGAATAAAAACGTTTGAATTTTAAAGGAGCTGGAACAATCACTTTTTTTTTTCTTCTCACTACTTCTCGTCCTGTCAAGACGGAGTTCCGTGCGCATGTGGCTGTCAGTGAGCTAACTAGGGCTACACAGCCCATTTTTTTCTATTGGCAAGGTGTATATTATTGTTTGGCCCCACCATGATGCACCGAGCACCTGTACTTTGTTTGAACAGTCATTCTGGGCTGAAAGATTCCCTTTAACCCCTTCACCCCCAAGGGTGGTTTGCACGTTCATGACCGGGCCAATTTTTACAATTCTGACCACTGTACCTTTATGAGGTCATAACTCTGGAACGCTTCCATGGATCCCGGTGATTCTGACATTGTTTTCTCGTGACATATTGTACTTCATGTTAGTGGTAAAATTGCATTCAAATAACTTGCGTTTATTTGTGAAAAAAACGGAAATTTGGCGAAAATTTTGAAAATTTCGCGATTTTCCAACTTTGAATTTTTATGCCCTTAAATCACAGCGATACGGCACACAAAAAACTTAATACATAACATTTCCCACATGTTTACTTTACATGAGCACAATTTTGGAACCAAAATTTTTTTTGTTAGGAAGTTATAAGGGTTAAAAATTGACCAGCGATTTCTCATTTTTGCAACACCATTTTATTTTTAGGGACCACTTCACATTTGAAGCCACTTTGAGGGGTCTATATGATAGAAAATACCCAAAAGTGACACCATTCTAAAAAATGCACCCCTTAAGGTGCTTAAAACCACATTCAAGAAGTTTATTAACCCTTTAGGTGCGTCACAGGAATTTTTTGAATATTAAAAAAAAAATGAACATTTAACTTTTTTTCACAAAAAAAATACTTCAGGTTCAATTTTCTTTATTTTACCAAGGGTAACAGGAGAAATTGGACTGCAAAAGTTATTGTGCAATTTGTCCTAAGTACGCTGATACCTGATATGTGGGGGGGAACCACTGTTTTGGCGCATGGCAGACCTCAGTAGGGAAGGAGCGCCGTTTGACTTTTTCAATGCAAAATTGGCTGGAATTCAGATCGGACGCCATGCCGCGTTTGGAGAGCCCCTGATGTACCTAAACAGTGGAAACCCCCCAAGTGACCCCATTTTGGAAACTAGACCCCCCAAGGAACTTATCTAGATATGTGGTGAGAACTTTGAACCCACAAGGGCTTCACAGAAGTTTATAACGTACAGCGGTACAATTAAAAAAATCATATTTTTTCCACAAAAATGATCTTTTCACCCCCAATTTATATTTTTCCAAGGGTAACAGGACCCTAAAAGTTATTGTGCAATTTGTCCTGAGTACGCCGATACCCCATATGTGGGTGTAAATGACTATTTGGGCGCATAGCAGAGCTCGGAAGGAAAGCAGCGCCATTTGACGTTTTTGGCTGGAATTGAGATCGGACACCATGTCGCGTTAGGAAAGCCCCTGATGTACCAAAACAGTAGAAACCCCCCACAAATGACACCATTTTGGAAACTAGACCCCCTGAGGAACTTATCTAGATGTGTGGTGAGCACTTTGAACCCCCAAGGGCTTCACAGAAGTTTATAATGCCCAGGCATGAAAATAAAAAAATCGTATTTTTTCCACAAACATGATCTATTAGTCCCCAATTTTTTTATTTTCCCAAGGGTAACAGGAGAAATTGGACCCCAAAAGTTGTTGTCCAATTTGTCCTGAGTACGCGGATACCTCATATGTGGGAGAAAACTACTGTATGGGCACACGTCGGGGCTCGGAAGGTAAGTAGTGACGTTTTGGAATGCAGACTTTGATGGATTGGTCTGCGGGTGTCATGTGCGTTTGGAGAGCCCCTGATGTACCTAAACTATTGAAACTCCCCACAAGTGACCCCATTTTGGAAACTAGACCCCCCACGGAGCTTATCTAGATGTGTGGAGAGCACTTTGAACCCCCAAGTGCTTCACAGAAGTTTATAACGCCTGGGCATGAAAATAAAAAAAACATTTTTTTCCGCAAAATTATATTTTTGCCCCCAATTTTTTATTTTCCTAAGGGTAACAGGAGAAATTGGACCCCAAAAGTTGTTTTGTAATATGTCCTGAGTAGGCTGATACCCTACATGTGGGGGTAAAACACTGTTTGGGCGCATGGCAGAGCTTGGAAGGAAAGGAGCACCATTTGACTTTTTCAACGCAGAATTGGCTGGAATTGAGATCAGACGCCATGTTGCCTTTGGAGAGCACCTGATGTGCCCAAACAGTGGAAACCCCCCAATTATAACTCCAACCCTAACCTCAACACACCCCTAACCCTAATCTGAGCCCTAGCCCTAACCCTAGCCCTAACCCTACCCTAACCCTAACCCTAGCGGGAAAATGGAAATAAATACATTTTCTTTTAGTTTTATTACTTTTCCCTAACTAAGGGGGTGATAACGGGGGGTTTGATTTACTATTTATGGCGGTTTTTATGTTTGGCGGCTGTCACACGCTAAAAGACGCTTTTTATTGTAAAAGTAGTTTTTGCATCACCACATATTGAGAGCTATAATTTTTCCGTATTTTGACCCACCGAGTCATGTGAGGTCTTATTTTTTGCGGGACGAGTTGACGTTTTTATTGGTACCATTTTCGGGCACGTGACATTTTTTGATCGCTTTTTATTCCGATTTTTGGGACGCAGAATGAACAAAAACCAGCATTTCATGAATTTCTTTTGGGGGGGTGCGTTTACACCGTTCCGTGTGCGGTAAAATTGATAAAGCGGTTTTATTCTTCGGGTCAGTACGGTTACAGCGATACCTCATTTAGGTCTTTTTTTATGTTTTGTCGGTTTTTTGCAATGAAAACAATTTTATATAAAAAATAATTATTTTTGTATCGCTTTATTCTGCGAGCTATAACTTTTTTATCTTTTTGCGGATGACGCTGTATGGCGGCTCGTTTTTTGCGGGACAAGATGACGTTTTCAGCAGTACCATGGATATTTATATGTGTCTTTTTGATCGCGCGTTATTGCACTTTTTGTTCGGTGGTGTGATAATAAATCATTATTTTTTGCTTCGTTTTTTATTTTTATTTTTTAAGGGGTTCGCTAAAGGGGTTAACTAATGGGACAGTTTTATAGGGCAGGTCATTACAGACGCGGCGATACCAAATATGTGTACTTTTATTGGTTTTGGTTTTTTTTATTTTGAAAAAATGGATTTATTGGGGAATATTTTTTTTTTTTTTTACTAATTTAATTTAGCGATTTTTTTTTAATTATTTTAACACTTTTTTTTTTTTACTTTATTACCTTGTCCCAGGTGGGACATCACTGTCCTGTGACAGATCGCTGATCTGTCACATCACAGATCACTGTGACAGATCAGCGATCTGTCACAGGCACTGCTGCAGACTTCCTCATGCCTGCGCTTTGCAGGCACTGAGGAAGCCAGCTTCCTCAGGCCCCCGTCGCCATCTTGGATTCGGGGGGCCTGGAGGAAAGGAGCCCCCCGCAGCAGCGCTGCACATTGCGCTGCTGTGGGGGGCTCAGGGAAGCACGGAGGGAGCCCCCTCCCTGCCGATGCTTCCCTTTAACCCCCGGTACACCGCGATCGCGTTTGATCGCGGTGTGCAAGGGGTTAACGTGTCGGGGGCGGTCCGTGACCGCCCCTGACACATTGTGACGGGTGTCAGCTGTGATAATTAGCTGACACCCGGCCGCGATCAGCTGCGCTCACCACGTGGGCGCCGCTGATCATGGTGACGTAATATTCCGTCCATGGTAATTAGGTCCATGGTCACATGGACGGAATATTACGTCAATTGTAGGTAAGGGGTTAAGGTGCTCAAAACCACATTCAAGAAGTTTATTAACCCTATAGGTGCATCACAGGAATTTTTTTGAATATTTAAAAAAAAAATGAACATCTACCTTTTTTTCATAAAAAAATACTTCAGGTTCAATTTTTTTTATTTTACCAAGGGTAACAGGAGAAATTGAACTGCAAACATTGTTTTGCAATTTGTCCTGAGTAGGCTGATACCCTACATGTGGGGGTAAAACACTGTTTGGGCGCATAGCAGAGCTTGGAAGGGAAGGAGCACCATTTGACTTTTTCAACTCAGAATTGGCTGGAATTGAGATCAGACGCCATGTTGCATTTGGAGAGCCCCTGATGTGCCCAAACAGTGGAAACCCCCAATTCTAACTCCAACCCGAACCCCAACACGCCCCTAACCCTAGCCCTAACCCTAGCCCTAACCCTACCCCAACACACCCCTAGCCCTAACCCTAATGGAAAAATGGAAATAAATACATTTTTTTAATTTTATTATTTTTCCCTAACTAAGGGGGTGATAACGGGGGGTTTGATTTACTATTTATGGCGGTTTTTATGTTTGGCGGCTGTCGCACGCTAAAAGACGCTTTTTATTGTAAAAATAGTTTTTGCATCACCACATATTGAGAGCTATAATTTTTCCGTATTTTGACCCATCGAGTCATGTGAGGTCTTATTTTTTGCGGGACAAGTTGACGTTTTTATTGGTACCATTTTCAGGCACGTGAAATTTTTTGATCGCTTTTTATTCCGATTTTTGGGACGCAGAATGAACAAAAACCAGCGTTTCATGAATTTCTTTTGGGGGGGGGGTGCGTTTACACCGTTCCGCGTGCGGTAAAATTGATAAAGCGGTTTTATTCTTCGGGTCAGTACGGTTACAGCGTTACCTCATTTAGGTAGTTTTTTATGTTTTTGTCGGTTTTATGCAATGAAAACTATTTTATATAAAAAATAATTATTTTTGCATTGCTTTATTCAGCGAGCTATAACTTTTTTATTTTTTCGCTGATGATGCTGTGTGGCGGCTCGTTTTTTGCGGGACAAGATGACGTTTTCAGCGGTACCATGGCTATTTATATGCGTCGTTTTGATCGCGCGTTATTACACTTTTTGTTTGGCGGTATGATAAATCATTTTTTGCTTCGTTTTTTATTTTTATTTTTTAAGGGGTTCGCTAAAGGGGTTAACTAATGGGACAGTTTTATAGGGCGGGTCGTTACGGACGCGGCGATACCTAATATGTGTACTTTTATTGTTTGTTTTTTTTATTATTTCCAAAAAATGGATTTATTGGGGGGAATATTTTTTTTTTTTTTCTAATTTTTTTGGCGATTTTTTTTTTAATTATTTTTACACTTTTTTTTTTTTTTTTACTTTATTAAATAGTCCCAGGTGGGACATCACTGTCCTGTGACAGATCGCTGATCTGTCACATCACAGATCACTGTGACAGATCAGCGATCTGACACAGGCACTGCAGAAGGCTTCCTCATGCCTGCGCTTTGCAGGCACTGAGGAAGCCAGCTTCCGCAGGCCCCCGAAGGCCCCCGTCGCCATCTTGGATTCGGGGGCCTGGAGGAAGGGAGTCCCCCGCAGCAGCGCTTCACATTGCGCTGCCGTGGGGGGCTCAGGGAAGCACGGAGGGAGCCCCCTCCCTGCCGATGCTTCCCTTTAACCCCCGGTACACCGCGATCGTGTTTGATCGCGGTGTGCAAGGGGTTAATGTGTCGGGGGCGGTCCGTGACCGCCCCTTACACATTGTGCCGGGTGTCAGCTGTGATAATCAGCTGACACCCGGCCGCGATCAGCGGCGCTCACCACGTGGGCGCCGCTGATCACGCCGACGTACTATCCCGTCCCCAGTCATACGGGCCCGGGTACCGTGGACGGGATAGTACGTCGGATGGCAGGAAGGGGTTAAACACAAATGACCACTTGTATGGAATGACGCCCCCGGAAGAAGCTAGTGCAAAACACACATCGGGGTGGAGGAGGTCACGCCATCCAGCGTTCACTGATGCCCTATTATACTTGGTAAATTGCACTGAGTTATTATATTTCTTTTGGTTACCCTGCTATTTTCTGTGGTTTCTTTAGGATTGATATCCTTATTGATGTAGATAGATCTTATATGGTGATATCTGAGACTGCAGACACAATATAATCTGAATCTTATTTACCTTTATACTATTTATATGAATATTTATACTGGGTTTGTGGTTATTTGTGCTAGTAGCTGTAATTTTAGGTTGGGCAATGAATTAAGGACATCTTTATATTTATATTTTTGATTTCTAATTGAATGGCATTTAAATATCCTCCTGCTGGGCATTTTTGTTATTTTAACCATATTTTAATATATATTAATAAAAGTATGATTTTAATTTAATTTTGCTGGGTCTCTTTTTCGGCTACAAGGTGATATAAGTCCGAATCTTTTTTTCTTGTATGGAATACTGCAATGTCAGTTTTTCAACCCCTATTAGTATTTAGTTGGTTGTTATGAACCGCTGCAAACAAAACGGCTAACCGGACACCAGATTCTGGCAGCGTTCCTGAGAGATAAGATATGGCATCCCAACAGTTGAATGGGGGTTAACAGAAGTGTTATGTATAGTCAGAAACTTTTGTACACAATACACATTAAGGATGATCCCTAGGCGCTGTTCACATTAGTGCTGGACGGTGCTAGATCAGTTATGTGGAAGAAACTGATGCTGAAAACTTTACCATCACTAAGAATAGCTATTATGTGCAGTGTTCATTACTAGGGTTCAAAGGACAACGCACATATAGATCCTGTTTTCTATAACATAGTACCAGACTTAACGCCCCCATACACATTAGATGGCTGTGGGACAACCAGATCTTGCAGGATGGATAGGTTGATTTGCACTTGTCCAAGCAGATGAGCGGCCTGTATGAGATTCGTGCAGAAAATGTCGCACTGTTCTAGCCCCAGGCTTTGCTGCACGTCATTGTACACAAGTCCCCTGCGTGGGAATCCATAATCTTCCACATAGAAAATGTTGTTATATTTCTGTCTTTATCTACATTTTCCTCTTTTATTTGATATGACCTTGGTAAAGAGATAGAGGGGACCATGGACACAGTGACCGTGAATCAAACTGGTTTCCATGCTAAAAATCCTGACCTCAATTTTGCCAGACATTCATATTTGTCGAATAATCGTTAGAAAAGGACATTGCTCTCTTGCTAATGTGAGCGAGGACAGCAGAACACGCTGCCTGTGTGCTTCTTACCTGCAATTTATCATCAAAATTGATTTCTTCTTTAGAAAGCCTCAGCTCTTGAGTTAAATGAAATGAGTGAACAAGATGTTCTGGGGACACAAAGTCTTGAGTCACTTGGATGCAGCTGTGAAAATTTTGCACCTGTCGCAAACAAAAGAGCAAAACGTGTAAGCGTCACCTTCCACAGCTGACGAGAGAACACAAAGCGACATTCACCGGCTGTATCAGGATCATGTCAACAAGACCTTGATTGCCCCCATAAATGACTAGAATTCACATCAGGTCTTTGTGAACCTTGTATGATGGCACATGGCATCCGTGACTTCATATTACGACATAATTCGGCATCTGCTGAAACATGTCATCTTTGTACTCCATCCACATCAAATCTTTAAACAATGTATTATCACCACCTCACCTGATAAATGGCCCCTGCCGGCAGTATGACTGCATCACCGAGGAACTGGACAAGTGTGTGGCTCTTCACACCATAATCATCGAAGAGACTTTGGCGGAGTTTCTTGTTCAGATACCAGTTCTGGTCTCGTATTGGGTCATGGTCAGGAAGGATTTCGAGGCACTGCTCTTTTGCGGCCTAAAATGGGGAGAGAAAAAGATTTGCCTTTATTGTTGTGGCAAGATCCGCTCCGTACAAACGTTTATACTTCTTCCCCGCTCTAGCATTCATGCCAAACACTTACAGAACAAAATCCCTTTCTAAACTGTAGTCCCCTGTGGAGACCACATTTTGCTTGTGCAAAAATGGAAATTCTGAGAATCGACACAGGATGTAGTCATAGGAAAAAAATCTGACAAAGTTTCTCAACATTCCCAAGGAAATCAGACGTAATGGCAGAAACTTAAGTGCAGCACTGGCAGACACACTGCAGATCCCCTGGCGCCCGCTCAACAGCTCTAGAACAAGGAGATTTTGTTCCGTTGCCTCCTTGATGTGTATTCCATTTTTTATTTTGATAAATAATCCACGTTACACACAGAATTCCCTCAATACTAACTGCTATATGTTAGGTTATAAGAATAGAAGGACAAATGAGCAGATCACTTTGCGCAATCCCAGTCCAGATCAGAGCGCTCTGGTTGCAATCAGGAGCTTTACAAATTTCCTGGGCTTCAGGGGACCCCTGCCACAGCGTTTGATACAGGAGTCATCTGTGTGACGCACCAGCAAAAACTCTCCAACTCCGCTAATCATTAACCGAGCCTGGGCTCCAAGAGGGTAAAGAAACCCTGCATTTCCAGTCCACGTCCAGAGAGCATTGACCTGGATCATGGTCCATGGATTGGCAAAGCAATCCACTCATTTCTAATTAGAAAACATCGTAAATAAAATATACTACTGGTTTTCTGTAAATTTCCTCTATTTCTAGATGCCATAAGAGAGTCACCCAATTATGGAGACATGTAGTCTGTACCGCAGGAGTGGTGCTTTCACCTTATGTAGAAACTCTCGGATTTTGTCTGCGTCTTTAGTCTCGTAAATGTGCCAGAGAGAACCAGGAGCCTCAGTGGGGTCCTTCAGCCTTTTCTTCAAACTTTCATCCATGTCTTCTTCCTCAAACTTCTTGACTACAGCTGAAACGGGAAAGGTGGTTATAAAATAACGTGTAACACATTCGCCAAAACGAGTGCAAGAGGGAATCAAGGAGCTGCCTGAGGAGACCAAGCTTGTGCCAACTTTAATTTTTAAAGAAGCCTCAAAAAAAAAAAGCCAAAAACTGATTAGTAGGGGTAAAACTTTAGTTTTCAGAAATCAAATCAATTGCATTTATATTTTACTATCAGATCTTCACATGTGGATTCCTTCTTCCCTTGTATACCATAACATTATGTTGTACATCCTGACTTGATAAAAAGCCTTAAAAGTCTTGTGGCATCATGTAGATCAAAGGGGTATTCTCATCTCCAAGATCTTATCCCAATATGTAGTAGGTTTAATAATAACATTAGCAAATACCTCCAATTAGAAAAGCAGTATAGTTTTTCTGATTCGCTACGTTGCTTACCCCATATGTGCAGGGGGTATTGCAGTAGCTTTGACATCCATGGTTACAACCACTAATGGATAACTATTACTATGTAAGGCCAGGTTCACATAGCGTTAATGCAGTCCAGTCAACGCATGCGATAAACGGACTGTGTTAACGCTACTGTCATATTCTGATCACGTTAGCCATCGTGCTAGCGCACATGCCCCATCTGCGCTAGCAGTGACTGACCTGCAAACGCTGCAGACCCCGTCCGAGGGTCCGTCACAGAATGACAGCACATCGCTAACGCATGTTGCTTATGACATGCGCTACATAATGGCAGTCTATGGGTGCGTTAACGCATCCGTTACATAGCGTTAATGCCGCAATGTAAGGGATGCGTTAAACGCAGCACAATAAAGCAATCCAAACCCAGCCTTAGTGGTCTTAACTATGGACATCATAGCTACTGCATTGCCCTGCACATGGGGTAAGCAACATAACGAATCAGAAGAACTATACTACCTTTCTAATTGGAGCCATTTGCAAATGTTATTACACATACTACATATTGTGATAGGATCTTGAAAATAGGAAACTCCTTTAAGGTTTTATACAAATCCACAAATCCAGACGATAGGACTCCCATGTATTTTATATGGCACTGTAGTATCTCAAGAAGTCTCAAAAATGCTTTTCACCGGGGAATATTTCAGAACCCCGTTCTTGAGACCTATTAGCGGGGGAAGAAGGTCCCAGCAAGGAATCATCCACTCAGAAGAGAATCATTTAAGCAGATCAGTCACCAGGTTTCACACTACAAAATGCACTGTGTACTTTATTAAATAGATCTTGCACATAAAGAGGCTGGTGTACTTACTCTGAAAATTCATGCCATGCCAGAAAGTCCACGCTTGCTCATTTTAATATTAGGCAGTTGAACATTCACAAATGATTATACAGCCAGCCCTACATAGATTTTCACAGTAAGCACAAACTCTAGAGGTCTAAAGGCCCCTTCACACAAAGTAAGATGGCTAGCGATATCGCTAAAGCGTCACCGATTTTGTGACGCAACAGTGATATCGGTAGCGATCTCGCTACATGTGACACGTACCTGTGACCCGGCCCCCCGCGGGATATCGCTGATCGCACGAGATCTTCCTAATCCATTTCTCGTCGTCGGGCTTCCTGCTGGCACCGACGAGCGACTCCATGGACGCGGGAGGAAGTCGTCACTAGAGCTGCCATCTGATAGGTAAGTAACGACCGCTGCTACGCCGCTGGTGAGATCTGCCTGATTGGCAGCTCACCAGTGACCATTTAGCGCTGCACCAGCAATCCTGACCGGGTCGTATCGCTGTCGGGATCGCTGGTGCATCGCTAAATGTAACGGGACCTTAAAGAGCGAGTCAATAACGTATGCTGTTTGTACTGTGAAATCTGATAACAGATCTGTTTTACGCTTGGGGATACCCTTAGGTTTTGCTGTTACACATGAAGGTAGAATGATGGTTTTTGCCACAATTTAGATGGCAAAAAATGTAAAAAGGAAAAACGCCCCAATATACAGAGATACCACTCCTAATACAGCAGGTGTTGGACAAGGGGTTATAAATCAGAGAGGTAATGATTTGATTTGCTATGGTCACATACCAGATTTACAAGCAGCCACGTTGGCTTTGACAACTCCAACATAGACCAAGATGTTCACCATATCTGACACTTCTATGTGAAGGTTTGTTGTTCCGGTATCATGATCCTTCGTGGCAATGACTCCTGAATGTAGAAAAAAAGCAAAGAAAAATTAAAACTAAATCTGCAGATGACTGGATATGACTTGTCCGACTACATGCACTACCGACCCCATTCCCTCACATCTCCTCCAGTTTCTCTCTCCAGTCGTCACAACTCACCTAACTGCAATCTTTAATCTGTCCCTCTCCTCGGGCATTTTCCCATCCTCCTTCAAACACGCCATCGTTACTCCATTACTAAAGAAACCCGCTCTCGACCCATCCTGCACAAACAACTAGAGACCAATCTCCAATCTCCCCTTCGTCTCTAAACTTTTGGAGCGCCTAGTTTACTCCCGCCTTACACGTTACCTCACCACTCAGTCCCTTTTAGACCCATGACAGTCCGGCTTCCGCCCCCTACATTCGACTGAAACTGCACTCATCAAAGTGACCAATGACCTTCTGACAGCAAAACGTAACGGTGACCACTCTCTGCTCATTCTTCTTGACCTATCTGCAGCTTTCGACACTGTTGACCACCGTCTCCTACTCTCTAAGGACACTGCTCTCTCCTGGTTCTCTTCCCATCTTTCTGACGGCTCCTTCAGTGTTTTGTTCTCTGGCTCCACGTCATCTCCTCTTCCTCTCGCTGTCGGGGTCTAGAGATGATATGTACCCTTCCAACATTTTAGTAACACATGTGCCAGGTATTACAGCGTAGCACTCCTCAGAGACACGTCCCCCAGTCTAATACTGATGGCCTGAACCACGGTCCTGGTCTCATCCAGGTGAAGCAAATAAATGCAGATAAAACGCACAATTCCTTATTCTACTATTACTTTCCAGCATCCAGATATTAGTTCACAGACCTTTAGCAGATTATTATTATAATACCATACTCACCATATGCGCTACACAACCTGGGTCCCAAGTCTGGACGTACAAAGAATGATGGC
Source organism: Dendrobates tinctorius (assembly GCF_039654945.1). Classification (NCBI taxonomy): domain Eukaryota; kingdom Metazoa; phylum Chordata; class Amphibia; order Anura; family Dendrobatidae; genus Dendrobates; species Dendrobates tinctorius. The sequence goes on from NW_027361823.1 coordinate 29,136,157, forward strand.
ATGTGGGACGCAAGGTTGAACTTCCCATCTGGATTGCAGTATTCTGGTACTGGGAGCATCCTAAAGAAATCTTCATGTCTGGGGGATAACACACAGGTGCCATGTCGTCAAACATCAGGTCTTGTCCTTCTAATAACATAATAAGTGCAAATCCTTTCATAGACTGAATTTCACACCGCAGCAGCCTCGTACCGCTGCCATCTTACCACCATCTCACTGGATGATCACAATTTTGCAGGGAAACCATTTTTACCTGCAGGATTGCGCTGCTGATCACACTGACCCCCTGGTTTCGCAGACGAAACAGCCCTTTCCCTGTCCAGGGAAACCAACTAAATACGGACGTGGAACAGGGCTGTTGCAGTTTTCAGCCGCAGTGTGTTTGCTGTATGTGAACACAGACAAACAATGCACTGTCAATGAATGATTATAATCACCCTGCTCAACTCCTTCCAGAACAGGGTGCGGGATTGGCTGATACTTGGCTTATGAGCAGAGTCCTGATTCATACAAGGAAGATGCCGACACGTGTCTCTAACAACAACAATCAGAGCCAACACTGATCACTGCAGTCTGACAGCAGCATCTCAATGGTTAATCAGTGACAGTGGCATTTAAATGGTTCCACTACCCATGGTCCCTTCCCTGTGATCACAATCACGGGATACCGATTGCTTGCCATGCGGGGGGGGGGGGCTTATTGTAGACCACTTACCACTTTGAACTCTCATGGGAGCAGTAGCTTTGTAGTATTGAACTGTAAAACATTAGCGATCAAACAAACCATCAAGCTAGCTGGACTAAAAAATAAAGAGAAAATTCCCAAAAGTCAGCAATAAGCCCCCCCGCATGGCAAGCAATCGGCATCCCGTGATTGCGATCACAGGAAAGGGACAATGGGTGGTGGGGCCTACGTACCTCTGCACTGGAACCATTTAAATGCCCATACCGAAAACCATGAACAAAAAAAAATATAAAATCAAAATGCCAGAATGTTTTTTTTTTTTTGGTCATCGCACCTCATTAAAACTGTAATAAAACAGGATCAAAAGCTCATATGTACTCCAAAATGGCATGAATGGGAACTTCGGCTCGCCACACACAAGAAAAAACTCACAGCACCATCAATAGAAACGTAAACTCGTTATGGATCTCAGGAAGTGGAAATACAAATATATAATTATATTTTCTGTAACAACGCTATGAATTTATCCGCTAAAATATTAATAAAAAAAATTCTATACAAGTTTGATATTGCCATAGTCGTATTATTCTTCACAATTAAGCTAACAGGTAATTGTGCATAATGAAAGCTGTCAATAAGAAACCCAAAACACAATGGTGGAACTGCTGCCCAACCACTTAAGTCTTTTCCCCCTATTTTTCAATACAATACAAAATGGTGTAATTCAAAATGACAACCTTTTTCCCGAACAAAAACAAACCTGAATATTGCAACGCCAAAAAAATGCTATGGGTCGTTGATAAAAAAAAAATATGATTGCCCATAAGTGGAGATTGGCCGGGCCTGACTGGCCTAGGAGTCATATGGCCTGACAAGCCTAGGAGTCATGATTCTGATCATCTTCTGAAGGCAGCTGACACTAATTATGATACCTCCCGGCACTTGGTGCGGTTACATTTTGCACATGCATCAGCAGCATCTGTCACCATGAGGGCATTTGGCGTCCAGATAAAACAGCAGGGCATTACCTGGTAAGCATCATGTTTCGGAAGTCTTCTCCAGAAGGCTGATCTTTCAGTTTTAGAAGGATAGTCTCGCCGTTTTTAAGTTTCTGTCGTTCTGTTCGTGCAGGAAAAAAAGAATCAATCAGTGGAGCTATATTTATAACTCTTAGGCAATCGGTGATACTCGGCGCCTTATTATTCTGTACGACTTGTGAAACTTACTGGAGACATCCTCAAATCCATCCCAGAACTCATTCACGTTGCCGCTTGACACTACTCCCTCTTTGCAGTTCAGAAGATCCCCTTGATGTTCCCCGAAGTCGTGGCTGATTGCTTCTGACTTCCATAGATTAGCGTTCATTTTCTTATGATTTCCAGAAACCACAACAGTCTATGAAAAAAAATATTACTGCAGTTAATAAAGCCTAAATCACGTGGTTTGAGGACAGTTATACATTATTACTTCTGGGGCTACACCGCTAATTTGGCAGAGACAACACATTGCGCCACATCACCGCTATATTACAACGTAACACTTTGCAGACAGCAAGCTGCTATACCCACAAAACAGGTAAGGCAAGTTTCACACTAGCGTTAGGAAGCGCAGCGCACGGCCGCCGTGCAGCTCCGCCCCCTGCTGTGCCTCCTCCGGTCAGCTCCTCCTATGGGCGCACGACGCTGCATGTGACCTGCGTACCCTATCGTTAGCATTGGGTACGCAGGCCGTGCGCTGGTATGATTTTGACGGCGCATGCGTCCTTTTGACGGTGATGCAATACAGTGTGTTTGGCGCGCTGTCAAAATCATAACAGTGCACGGCCTGCGTTCCCAATGCTAACAATAGGGTACGCAGGTCGCATGCAGCGTCATGCGCCCTTAGGAGGAGCTGATCGGAGGGGGCGGGGGCGGAGCTGCACGGCGGCCATGCGCTGCTCCTAACGCTAGTGTGAAACTAACTTAAGAGAAAAATCAAAAGAATTTGGACTTTTTTTTTTTTTTTTTTTTTTAGCAGTGGCCACATTCTGTGACATATTGCGATATGGTGCTGCAACATTCCAGTATACTTAACCCTCCATCAGGGGCAACTGATCTGACAGGCGCAGCTCACTTAGTTTCATTTCTCTATTTTAATTGGTTTGTCTGGGAAACACCCTCCTCCCAGTACCTTCCTAACTTTAAAGGCTGTGTGAAACCTGAGAAGCCTCTTGTGCTGCAGAGCTGCAGGAGATCAGATATCAGTGTTTTGGCTTCTCCGGCTCATTGCACCTGAATGCGTCACACCTTTGACGGTTAGTATTTGCTGTTTTTATTCATCCCAATTCTTTTTTTAGCTTGTTTTATGAATAGGTTAGTGCTAAATTTGTGGATTTGTCATAGAAGGTTTTGTTAGAAATAAGAGTGTGCTTCTCAGGCACATTGCACCCTAACACATATTCTCTCTCTTGCTTCAGCTTTTCTTCTGAAATGGCGAGGAGAATATTTGACTTGTCAAATGCCCTTCATGTTGAGCAAGTGCAAAATATACTGCTTGATGATGATGAGACAGACCCCTTACAGCTAGAAGATTTAGGGGAAGAAAGTGGCATTGATTCAAAAGATGATGTGGAAGAATGTCCAGATGTGTCTGATACAGATCAAGATGGAGTGAGGAGGATGCTCAAGACATAGAATTTTGATTTTGAGTACAGTACTATTTCAGCAACCTTATAATTTATTTTGCTTATCTAAATTTTATGTTTACTAATAGTTTTTGAAGAGAACTGTCGGGTTTTTTTTTGCAAGTAGCAAAATGTGTGCACTTTGAAACATATTACTTTTCTGGTTAGTAAACATTTTTTTTTCCACCTGATTATGTGTATTCTCATTTATTACATTCCTATTAAGGTAACTGATCACTTTTAGAGCATTGAAATTTTTAAAAAAGGAAAATATAGCCAATTTTCTAGCCTGTGCCGGACAGGCGCAATGCTCCTAAACTAGTTATGAAACATAGTGCCCCTGACGGAGGGTTGTCACAGCCACCGTCGCCATGTAGCACAGCTTATCACATTAGGGAAGTGTTCACATGTGGCAGATCACACATCAAATGGTTCAAGCAGAAACCCATGGATCTGGTACAGAAACAACCTCAAAAGGATGAATGGAACAGACTGAAATTTCTACAAAAAATTGCCACATGAGAATATACCATCATATTATAATGAAAAAAGCTGCAAAAGTAACAAACACAGAAGGACACAGACTCCGTAAGCTTTCCTGCTCCATCTTTTCGTCATTCTAGCATTACTGTCTACTGAAACTTATTGGTGCTGTCACTTGGCAACTGCTGAGATGCGAGGATGGAAACAGATGGCTGAAAACATCTCGCTCTTCTCTGGTTCCAAAAATGATTATATGATGACGCACGGAAATCATCGAGATAAAAGGGATCACATTCTGCTGTGGTGGAATATGAGCGTAGAAAATAAAGATCTGCAAAGTTTTCCCTGCTCTTTTGTATCTGAAAATAATTTTCATCTCCATTTACAAATACACTAGATAGACCCATTTATTGGGACGCACTCATTCCCCTCGCCCCCGGTTTACAACATCCAGTCCCCCGCCATGTCGTCTTCCTCTACTAACATGGAACACACAATGGACGGTCTCTGGAGTAGTGGAAATGTGTTACTCTATCTGATGTTTAACGGAGGACTCTAGGTTATCACCTATTAGAAAGCGTAGTCACGATGGTATTGAATGAACCCTTAGAGAATCCAAATTTATAGAAAAAGTCAGATCCAAAACTCTAAGTTGTTGCATCCCAGCACAGAAAGCAGGCTCACACAACTCCCCTCCGCGAGAGATTTTTTTTTTTTTTTTTTTTTAACAGCAAAGAGGCACAGGTGGTTGTGGGATCCCTCCCTGCTTGACGGAATCCCACCATCAGAAGTTTGGACCCGACTTTTCATAGAATGGGTGCAAGGACCCCTGAGGCTGCCCACTCTTTTCTTAAATTAAAAAGGGCAGCCCCAGACTAGGTGCTCTTTAATACATAAAAGTATATATTTTCATAAGTGAGAACATATTAGTTGAGGTGTGAAGGTAGTATAACTAAGTTCAGGAAATCTAATGTACCACACTTTAATTCCCATTTTCAATACTTCTGCTTTCGGTAGAGACTGAAAATCTACCCTGATAATGTCCGATTGACGCATGAGCATGGCTTTAGTCCTAAATCTGTTTCTGATTACCGGGAGCAAGCAGAAATCTTGAAAAATTAAGGAAGGAGTATTTTAGGAAGCTGCAGAAAGATTCATTACATAAGAAGAAAGATTTACACAAAATACCCAGAAAAGCCTTTTATCCACCATCCGAGTGGCGCTGTGTGAATCGCTTACCTTCCCCTGCTTCCAGCAATCTCTGAAGAGCTTCCAGTTGCTGTTGTGCCTGTGATCTCTTAACCATAAAATGTAACGATCACAGATCCAAGAATGTGGAATATCATTGTATGGTCTCGTCTTCTCGTCCACAGGTGGCTTGTGGCTTTCAGAAATTTCCTCTTTTGGCTCGGCTTTTATGCTGGGTTTAGGCAGCCTTGTGGCAGGAATCTTGTTTTCAACCACTGATGCGATGATGTCATCCAAGAAGTTTGGCATGGACCTTCCACCTTTACCACTCTGGTGTTACAAAGAGGAAAACATTTCAACTTTTCAAATATCTTTAATAGTTTGCAGATTTCTGAAGGCTTACGGACAGTCTCTATTTCACAGAAAGGCATTTTGTGGATTTACACTTCACTCACCAGACAATCGACGCAGAAGGCAACAACCTACAAGCTATGTAACACAAAGGCTTCAAGACATGGCCACCAGAATACATGTATCCGTAAACTGCCCCCAAATGCATACATGATTTTAATATTATAGGGGTTATCCAGTGTTAAAAAATTAATGGTCTATCCTAAGAATAGTCTGACCGTATCAGATTGGTGCAGGTACCGATCTCAGCAGGTATGAAGGATGGTCCAGGAGCGGAGCTTATGAGAATACCCACCAGTATTGCCTCCGATATAATACCGATAGCCTACATTAAGGACAGACCACCATTTTTTTTTTTTAAGAATAGGATTAACCCTCTATATGTGTTACATACAGCACAGCTGCAAATAATAGAAATGACTATTTTGACTGTACGAGACTGATCGAGAAAGCCAAGGACAACACTTTGCAATTTCGGTCAGTCCTACAGATAATAAAATCAGCAGTGACGATCATGGACAACGACCATTACTCTATTTGCATGGGGGCGTCATAGCAACTTGACACCTATTCTGTTAATGTTTGATAAGTGGTATGGTAAACCAACCCCTTTAAGAGGAATCATACACAATATATGGCTGTCGACCAACAATAGCTTGGTCGGCAGCCATCTTTCTGAAATGCTCCATGCACAAGAGTGCATGCGTTCAAGTGTTCTCCATGACAGAGCTACAGCCAGACTTCTCTTACTAAGAAAAAGGATCAGCAGTCCAAAATTGGACAGGTGTGATCCTTATTTCCCCTGACATCATCTGACAGTCGGAGACCACCCATACACGTTAGACTGAGCCTGACAATATCAGCGGGTTCCACCAATACTAGTCTATCAAGTGTAGGGCCTTAAAGGGGTTGTTCACTACTCCAGCAACCCCATCTTAACATAATACTCTAAGCCTGCATTCAACTCCAGTGCTGGTCCAGCAATTTCGACACCAGGTGCTTGAGTGATGTTGCTATATCGGGGGAGCCCTGCAGCCAAACAGCGGCAGCTTTGATCTTACTTCCGTCAGACGTAACGGACATCCAGATGACATCAGAGAGCAGTTTCTCTGGTTTCTTCTGGATGTCAGTGAGAGTGAGGTGGCGACATAATATCACGAGAGCTCAGACATCGCTGGAACAGCGCCAGAGGCACACGCTGGCTGTTTCTATTTTACATGGTGGAATACAGTCATTGAGAAGAGATGGTACAAGTAGTGGAGAACCCCTTTACAGGTATATCACAAGCACTAGGTATGCTGCAAAGTTGATCTGAATGCTTTCAGCAATTTACCCACGTGCTGCAGAAACATACTAATTCACATTTATTGAACAAATGTCCATTTACTGGAATTTCTGTTAAAACCCTGATGCATGTGAACCAATCCTAGTGAGCAGCCATTGTGATTCTGATCTGCAGATGAATGGCACAAGGAGAAGATTATACGAAGACGACCAAGTGGAGAATAAAGGCTTAGCCCGGAACATACAAACACTGCATTTCCAACCATGACAAGTGCTCATACAGCTCAGCGTCCTGTACACACACATGCACACACTGCTTGGCTCACCATCGCATGGGGAGGTTTCGCTGCTCCCTGTACTAGTTTCAGACTTGATTTAACTTGTCTGCGCCAATTAAATGTTAAATACTGCATCACATTTCCCATTCAAAGACAACTTTGTTTGCAGTTTACTTCCAAGCTCTCGGTTGTCTTTGGCAAATAACTCAAGTCTGCAGAGAGTTTTTGCCAAGAGAATAACTTTCTCCTCTCAGCACATTTTTCCTATCCCTGATTTCTGCAATTCAAATAGTTTCAACACGGATGTGCCCGGAATACAAGAGCGCACAGTGACGATTACACAGATCTGTACTGTAGCCTGATGCCACTTATACTCACTGGATTTCCTACTAAGTAAACGGGTGCAAAGGCAATGCCGGCGTCCGTGGATCCCAGGCGCAGTTTGCCGGCGGTGGTGGTAAGCAGGTCGCGCAGGGTGGAGCCTGGCTCACTATTTTGGGATGTAGGAGAAGATGATTTGGAATTCACGATGTCGCTATCTTGTTCTTCTTTGACATGTTTGGTCACCGGGACTTCTTTATTCTCTGCAATCCAGAAAGCACAAAACAAAAATAGAAGTGAGTCTACAAGAAGTGAAGTTTATCCTCACATGCAATCTACAAGTTAAGGTTTAAGTGTACAGTTTCTAGCAAAATAATATTTTAAACAAAGCTAAGCCAACCCACACCATGGTACTCGGAGATATTCATTTACTGCAAAGGCACTACCTGTACTAGCGTGAGAATTATTACTGGGATATATGAACATTACCTTTCTTTTCTTCTCGCGCCTTTTGTTCGGCCAGATCTGCCAGCCAGTGCAGCGAGGAGTGGGATTCTGGGGATGCCAGCTTGCTGTCCGTACTTGTGTCGCTTCCTGGGCTTGCATTACCGTTTGTTTCGGGCTTCTGACAAGGACTGTGCTGCTGAGACTCCGGCAAGCTCAGGGATATCTTGTTACTGTGATTGAGGACATTTTGCAACACCTAAAATATTAAATACAATTATTAATCTGTGACATAAAATAACCCAATTTATCGTTTCCCTCCCTGGCACTGGGTCTGTAAGTACCAATACAGAACGTCTTATCTGCAATGTGTGTCAAGAAGGCAAATTGATCAGTGTAGATCAAGGGTCTCCAACTTGTAGCTCGGGAACCACATTTGGCTCACGGGACTTTGATCTGTGACTCGTTGCATTCTGGCAGCGTGGTACATTATAATCCGGTCTAGAAAACAACTGGTTTGCATATGTGGACTTTTATGAGTGGCCCCGTACAGAACAGCAGATCTGGATGAGCATATCATGGCCTTTGTATAGGATGACAGCACCAGAGGAGGTGCCGGATGCTGGATGCCACAGTGTGGTGGAAGTGCTTGATCTGAGAATACCTAAGCTAGGTAAGGTAGGAACCCCTGGATATTGGAATACATCCTTGGTATGATTTTTAAGGGGAAGCTTTGGCTGTCATTCCAATAATGGGGCTCTGGGTGTTACTACTGTGGGGAAGAGGGAGAGCAGGGGCTGGATGTGGTTTGCAACCCTCCATCAGAACTAAATGTGGCTCTCAAGGTAAGAAAAGTTGGGAACCACTGGTCCAGATGAATACAATGTATAAGGATTGTATTGCCGTAACCATACAGGTCAATCGGTTCTGAGGGATGGCTTATTAGACATTATTCTGTTCTGCAGCTGTACCTAACCAATAAGTTGAATTTAGCAGCAAGTCATCCTTGTTAACCCATTTTGCACATTCTCAGATAGGTACTGTAGCTTAGGCAGTTTTCACATATATGTTAGATAAGAGAACCAGACAGCTTCGGCTAAAGGCTCATTCATACAATCTGAAAATGTTCGCTCGATGGGCAATTGGATCTTTGAGGTCAGCGTTAAAGGCCTTGTCCACCATCAGACATCCTTTTCCTAAAGTCCCCAATGTCCTGAACAAAACGTGTAAAAAGAAAAGTGTATTGCCGTATATACTCGAGTATAAGCCGACCCCCCTAATTTTGCCACGAGAAACTGGGAAAACTTGACTCGAGTATAAGCCTAGGGTGGAAAATGCAGCAGCTACTGGTGAATTTAAAAAATAAAAATAGATACCAATAAATGTAAATTTAATTGAGACACCAGTAGATTAAATGTTTTTGAATATCCATATTGAATCAGGAGCCCCACAATGTTCCATACAGGTCACGATGGGCCCTATAAGATGCTCCATACAAAATACACCCCATATAATGCTGCACAAAGGTTAATAATGGCCCCATAAGATGCTCCATAGAATAATGTGCCCCATAAAGGTTATGGCCCCATAAGATGTTCCATAGATTATAACCCCATATGCTGCCCCCATAAGATGTTCCATAGATTATGCCCCCATATGCTGCCCCCATAAGATGCTCCACAGATTATGCCCCCATAAGATGCTCCATAGATTATGCCCCCATATGCTGCCCCCATAAGATGCTCCATAGATTATGCCCCCATAAGATGCTCCATACATTATGCCCCCATATGCTGCCCCCATAAGATGCTCCATAGATTATGCCCCATATGCTGCCCCCATAAGATGCTCCATAGATTATGCCCCCATAAGAAGCTCCATAGATTATGCCCCCATAAGATGCTTCATAGATTATTCCCCCATATGCTGTACCCATAAGATGCTCCACAGATTATTACCCCATATGCTGCCCCCATAAGATGCTCCATAGATTATGCCTCCATAAGATGATCCATAGATTATGACCCCATATGCTGCCCCCATAAGATGCTCCATAGATTATGCCCCCATGTGCTGCTGCTGCATTTTAAAATAAAAAAAATAACATACTCACCTCTCCGTCGCTGGGGGCCAGGTGCCAGTGTCACTGCTGGCACCTGAGATATGCACCTGTCTGGCACGTCATCTGTCAGTGACGTTCAGACTGCAGGGGGCGCGGCGCGCACTAAACACGTCACCACGCCAGACAGCAGCAGCAAGCAGCCATGGACGGAGGACAGGTGAGTATTGCTATACTTACCCATCCTGGCACTGTCTCTTCAGCCCCCAGCATCTCCGCGATCTCCCTTACTGCCTTCAGCGGTCACGTGGTACCGCTCATTAAAACTTTTAAAAAAGTTTAATGAGCGGTACCATGTGACCGCTGAAGGAAGGGAGATCGCGGAGAAGCTGAGGGCTGCAGAGACAGCGCCAGGACGGACAAGTATGACCTGACACCCCCACCCCCCCTCTGACCCTCTGGTGTATATGACTCGAATGTAAGCTGAAAGGGGGACTTTCAGCCCAAAAAAATGGGCTGAAAATCTCAGCTTATATTCGAGTATATACGGTACTTCCCATATCGGTGGCCGCTGATGGTTTGCAGCACACACATGATAATGTCAAGAGATTGTCGAGGCAGTCAGAACTCAGAGCAGAGCCGGTCCAGGAGACTATTTTTTTCCTTTTTGTTTTTATTATTTTCAATCTATTTTAAATGTCTCAAACAGGAGACACTTACAATGCATTTTCCAGTAGTCGGAAACTCCTTTAAAACAACCATTATCAGCAGCACAGTCCTGTGTAAATAGGTTTGTGCTGCCTTTATGAAATTTTATGAGCAAATTAGGCTTGTATTAACAATCATTTAGGATCGACTTCTGGTTGATCTCCTTGATTGGTGGTTATTAGTGATGAGCGAGCATGCTCGTGTGCTAACTGAGTGACTTCGGCGTGTTCGAAAACTATGTTCGAGTTCTTTTTGTTAAGCAATCTCTGTATGTGTTGTGGCTTTTGAACAGCCAGGAAACATGGAGCCGCGGGGACTCAAACATAGTATCCTAGCACACAGAAGATACTCGGTTAGCACCCGAGCATGCTCGGATAACACCTTCTCAGAGCTCGTTCGCTCATCACTAGTGGTTATATACTGGCCATGGTTGGCAGGTATAAATGCATCTTAACGGGTCGAAACAATTATTGGTATAGGTGAAATATACAGAACATTTCAGATTGTAGATGAAAAATTCAATGATATAAGAAATAGAAAAATGAAATTTTCATTAACAGAGACTTGGCTAGAGGAGAAGTATCTTTCCATGAGTAATCTACAGTCTAAATCAGTGCTTCCTATTATTACTGCCTGCATGGAAAGGTCTTTGCTACTCTACAAGCATTGGAAAGCCGGCAAACCTTGCAGTTTTGATTTTCTGTACCCAATTAACCTAGATCCACACCCAGTTAGACTCAAAAATATTGATCCAGAATCCCCTACTGACTCAGACTGTAAAGTCTACTGTTCACCATCAGAACATTCATAATTATTCAGACCTTCGGTTTTACATTGAGGAAGCTGATAATATGCATGGACTGTAATATCCAAGCCTTGTGCATTATATAAGGTGAGTGTCTTTATCAATAACTACATGCTCAGGACGCAAAGACGGAGGGTAAAAGCTGTGCTAAAGAGGATATGGGGTAGTTATTTGGTCAGGTGAACATTAGGCTTGTGCCAGCTCATTAGCAGGCTTATCACAAAGTTCTTTGAAGAATGTGGCCTCACCTGTGACACTCCGTTCATTGCTGGGAACTTGGCGTTTTGCGAGCCATGTTTACCAGTGCACTGGCAGTGTGATTTAATCCCAAATTTATCTCGAAGGACGTGCATTGCCTCGAGGAGATCTGTCAGAACTGAAGAAAAATAAATGACATAAAACCTGATGACTTAAATAACAAGAAATAATAATAATATAATGCCTGTTTCACACTTGTGCATTTCATGGTCTGAAAATGGACCATGATGTACAGACAGGTCTCCGGACCCAAACTCAAAAGCCTCAAACATATATAAGGCCAAGTTTGTGCCAGGAGCCCTGCAGCCAGTCCAAACACATCGGTCTGCGCTTGGGTCACAAAAGTGTGAAACAGTGTTCATAATAATATTTCATTTATATTAAACACATAAGAGGTTATCAAATATCAAGGTTGGGAGGAGGAAGGGGAGGGAGACACTTACCCGAGCTAGGGATAATCTGTGTAGGCATTAGGTGCTTGTAATCATGTGGCTGTCCTTTCACACATTTCAACCAGGTGTACAACTCTTTATCTGGAAGGAAACAAGGTATTGTGAGTCTCTAGAAAGCAAATCAGCAATAGAGAAATCATAAAACATAACCTTTAATGAATATAAAAGCTACCAAAAGATAATAGTGAAGATAAAGCACACTAAATCAAATGCCACAGACTATAACAGAGTGTCTGTATATATCTCAACAACAGATCACACAGAGCATATACATGACTATTCCAAGTCCAGAATTTGAAAGGGCTGGACAGAAAAAAATAAATTACTTGGTGTGAGACAGTGTAAATAGAGACCAAAGTCAAACAATGAAGGGTTTCCTTATCAGAGGTATAAAACAGAAGAACCTCTACCCTGTTCAGGTTATCAAGGAATATGCCTATTCATGTGTATAGAGGAGACATCAAAATAACAGAATCCATAAACATTACGAGAAAAGGAAAGATATCACCGCATGCATATGGAAGATGTCCAAAGTCCAAGTCCCATCAGAGTCATGTCAGGAAGAGAGGCATTCGCCCTAATCAGGCCCTAAATGAGCTAACAATTCTGACACCCATGACTCCCGCCCTGACAAGGGCAGTCCACATCTAACCCTCACAATAAGGCCCTACAATATCCCTGTGCATCCCGACGAGTTTCGTCACTCGTTGACTCTGAAAACACCTAACTTTTCGGCATCATAATCTTCGAACATGTTATAAACATGCAAACCGTGACATTTGGTAATGTTTTGTAGTTGATTATTTGTGTTATGTGATGTGTATGTAAATTAATTGTCTGTTTTGCAGAATTGTAAGAACATTGATGAGAACCTGATACCAATGGCAGACCTTTCGGATTTTCAAAGAGGCCAAATTGTTGGTGCTCGTATGGCAGGCGCTAGTGTAACAGAAAGTGCCCGAATGCTTGGCGTGTCAAGAGGTACTGTCTCCAAAGTAATGACTGCGTTTGAAAGAGAAGGAAAAACGTCTGCAGCAAAGCACAGGTCCGGCTGAAAGTCGAAGTTGACTGAGAGAGACTGTCGGACTCTAAAGCGAATTGTGAGAAAGGATCGCAAGACCACGGCTCCGAAAATTACTGCTGAGCTCAATGAACACCTACAGTACCCAGTTTCCACGAAAACGGTTCGTCGGGAGCTGCACAAATCTGGATTCCACAGAAGAGCTGCAATTCAAAAAACGCTGCTCTCAATGACAAATGTTTCCAAGCGTTTTGAGTGGTGTAGAAACCTCCAGAATTGGTCCCTCGAGCAGTGGAAACGTGATAATCTCAGACGAATCATCGTTTACCCTATTTCCGACCTCCGGCCGAGTGAACGTTTGGAGACAGCCGAAAGAAGCATTCCATCCAGACTGCCTTCTCCCAACCGTAAAACATGGCGGAGGTTCTGTGATGCTATTTCGTGGAGATCCGCCGGGCCAATGATATCCCTTCACGGAAAAATTAACAGCCGAGATTATTTAGGCATTTTGGGCGACCAAGTGCATCCTATGGTTCAAGCACTGTTCCTGGAGGGGAACGCCATCTTTCAGGATGATAATGCACCAATTCATACAGCTAGAATCGTTAAAGCATGGCACGAGGAACATTCTAATGAAGTTGAGCATCTTATCTGGCCCCCACAATCCCCAGACCTCAACATTGAGCATTTCTGGCCGATTTTAGAGATTCAAGTTAGAGGTCGATTTCCGCCGCCATCGTCGCTCAAAGAACTGGAGGGTGTTTTAACTGAAGAATGGGCTACAATTCCTTTGGAAACAATTCACACCTTGTATGAATCCATACCTCGGAGAATTTAGGCTGTAATCGTCGCAAAAGGTGGACCTACACCATATTAAACTAACTTTTGTTGATGTTTTCAGGTGTTTCCATTATTTTGTCCAACCCCTGTATATACTCTGTGTGATCTGTTGAGATATATACAGACACTCTCTGTTATAGTCTGTGGCATTTGATTTAGTGTGCTTTATCTTCACTATATCTTTTGGTAGCTTTTATTATATTCATTAAAGGTTATGTTTTATAATTTCCCTATTGCTGATTTGCTACCTTATATCGTGAGAATTTGTGGTTTTCATACCACTTAGTGCTGTATTTCTATTATTGTATATTGAGACTCTAGAAACCATCCAACAATAAATCAGAATCTGCAATCACATAATGACGGGTCAAACAAAGCCATGGAAAGACTAGAAGCAATGGGATGAAACTGAATGGGAGGAGACACAGATTAGATATCAGAAAAAACTTTTTGACAGTTAGTGTGATCAATGAGTGGAACAGGCTGTCTCGAGAAGTGGTGAGTTCTCCTTCAATAGAAGTCTTCAGAGGCTGGACAGACATCTGACTGGGATGATTTAGCGAATCCTGCTTTGAGCAGGGGGTTGGGCCAGATGGCCCAGGAGGTCCCCTCCAACTCTACAATTCAATGATTCTAAGGCGCTTTGTGCACCCTTGACATGACCGAATCGTTGCCTGCATCTTACCAACTACTTGCTTTTCATCAATCTCCACCCTCTGTGTCATGTAGCCAGAGCTGTCAAAGAAGAGGGTGGCGAAAGATGGAAAACATGAATGTGGGAAGATGCACTGAGCTGCTCTGGACACCAAGGGTGCACAGAGAGCTTGTGCTTGGTTTAAACAGTCATTTTTTTCATAACACTCTTTAAAATACAGCTTACATTTATGTCAGTGCATCAGAACAGCATCACATTTTTAATCAACACTTTTTTGCATGCTACTTTGTATGTTTTATTGCGGAGATATTTTCCGTATATAGTAGCAAACAGATCCCCTTAGATTTTTATGCCGTTGGTGGGGAAATGTGGCGTTAGTTGTAAAGCTTTTTGCACTGATTCTTACCTTCTCCCCCAACAGTGCACTAAGGGCAAAATAGGCTGTGTTCACACCAAGTTGTTTTTTGTTTTGTTTGACTTTTAGAAATTCTCTAACTCTCCAATCAAATCTCGTGGCTTTTAAAATTCCTTGTTTTTTTTGGAATTTCTGCTCCAAAAATGCAGCAAAATAAAATTCAAAGCCTAAGTCTGCACCACTAGACAGAGAAGATCTGAATCACACAATGAAGTGACTCTTATATTAAATGTGTTTGTGCTGCCCATAGCAATCAGTCTGAGCTCCACTTTCATTATTTACATTGCCCTGGAGAAAAGAAAAACTTTCGACTAATGCATGCTAATTTCCACACTCGCAAAAATCCAAACACTCTTACAGGGTTTTCCAGCACCATGAAGTCTTCAAATTAGCCGACTATGATATAAAATAAAAGTAGTACTACTCCTCTTACCAGTCCCCTGCAGACCTTCCCTGGTCCCCCACCTATCATATTTTACTATGGTCCCCTATGGGCACTCTTATGGAAAGGCCAACTGTAGCAGTCGAGTTGCAGCACAATCTACAGCTGTGATCTGCAGCATTCTTTTTCTTTTTAAATAATCACTTGATTTGATTTTGCAAGTAAAAAAAAATAAATCTGTTTTCCTACTAAATGAAGAGGTTTTTTAACAAGCAATAAACACCCTGCAGCGGACCATTGCTTGGTTGCGGCCACAACACAGCAGCTCCATTTGGCCTTACCCTTACGGAGACGTGTTACCTTAAATATTACAAGATTATTAAGAATTTTTAGATCAATCTTGGCACTTTCAAACATCATAGGCTGCCTCTGTGGACCCTGTGCCCTTGGATCAATGAACATCCTTAACAAAGTTATTCACAGCGATACACCCTGTCCTGTGAGGTCTTCACTAAATCATAGCATTTTGACAGGTAATTTACACTGACGCTCGGAGCAGGGGAAGCCATTTACCCATTTTTACCATCATTCTGACAGAATTCGTAGGCCATTAAATATACAGGGATTTGATCGATTCTATTTATCATAGTATGGATTTATGTTTTAATTTGATTAAAACCCCCCAGACCCTATAAAAACTCAGAATGATTTATTAATGAAGCTGTCTGATCTATGTATCCAATCATATCTATTCACTCTACATTAATGACGTGAGGACAGTAGGTCGGCACTGAGGCGCTGGAGGTTGTGCGTACGGGCAGAGGCACTAATGACCATTTATTTATAGCTCCTGTGAAAGCAGAACAAGGAATTCAACATCTAGAACTACTAGCAGAAACGCTATAAAGGGGTAAATAAAGGGTCTAGTTGTTTATACGCCTTGACCAGAGACCATGACTGGCATCCACATTAATGGGATGAGCTGCAGAGCCAGACATAGTCCAAGAAGAAAAAAAAAGTAGTAGTGTCTGGAAAATAAAAAAATATAATTTCGCTTTTTTAATAATAAATATACTGTATATACGAGCTGCATGTATCACACACTGGCTGTATGAATTCAGCTAGGTATATCTGACTCGGAAAGTGACCGGTTGCTCCCTGTGTGCATGTATAGGGAGAGAAAATCCAAGAGAGAAACATCAGTATTAAAATCATAACATGTGTCAGTGGCATCAATGTGAATAAGGGCAGAGCAGGACCATGTTCCAAATATGGATACCCAGCAAATGAGAAGCTATTAGTGGTGAACGAGCATGCTCATGTCCTAATCGAGTATTTTCAGCGTGCTCCCAAAAAAAAAAAAAAAAAATTAAAAAATAAAATGCCCGAGTCGCCGTGGCTGCATGTCTCGTGGCTTTTCGACAAGCGCAATACATGCAGGGATTGCCTAAGAAACACCCATACCTGTACTGAGTGCAGAAACCTGAAAGTTTATCTAGCTTCCTATTTGCTGGGTATCCATTTGGGACCCGGTCCTGCTCGGCCCCTTATTCACATTGACGTCACTTTGACACACGGTAAGGTTTTAATACTACGGATTAGGACCATCCTGATTGTGGTACGACTTGACGCTGGTGGGATGGCTTTTATGCTTTTTTTGATTAATAACCATGTTTACTAAGTACCGTATGATAGTTATATGAATTATAGCTTTTACTTATTTACTTACAGCAGGGTATATGTTCATTTTGTTTCTGTCTTGGGTTTTGTCTGTTTAATGCCTAGTGTGAACATGTTCCTATCTTGCATGGATGCCAACTTATACTCCAGTTCAGTTTTTTATTTATAGGGAGAGACCAGTCACTCAAAGGGAGCAGATGGGGAGAAATCACCAGTGATTGGGCCTTTCCGACTGGTCAGTCATGTGCCGTGGTCCTCGCCGGCTTTGAAAGTATGTTTTTCTTCATTGAAACGCTAATGTGTTTCAGAGTCAAATATGCACAGGAGACATCATACAGCCAGTGCCAGATACATGCGGCCTGTGTGTCCGCTGCCTGATTCCCTTTAGAAATAAAAAAATAGAAATATTGCAACTAATGCATGTGTGCAAGGTGGAGTAGGGGAGCTGTGACATCACCTACTGTGATCTGTGGATCTAGTGTTAAGATCCGTATATAGAGATGTTACCGATCATTGCAATCGTGCCTCCGATAAGGAGACTGCTGAAAACTTTATGAGAAGTCAAAAAGTACCAGTCTAAAAATAAATGCATGCATGTATATATATATATATATACACACACACACACACATACACACATATATATATACACACACACACACACACACACACATATATACTGTATATCCATATATATAATGTATATATGTGGGTGTGCATATACTGTATATGCACATAACTTTGTTTTTCAGAAATTGTTAAATTAAAAAAAAAAAAAAGTGTAAAAAAAAAATGATTCAGGTAATAGGTAATTTTCTGATCATTTTCCTTTAAAGTGCTTCTATCCCCCCCAAAATACAAGTATAAAATAAATAATGGTGTGAATGCCCGGCCACGGCACCAATCAGATGGGGCTTTCTTCATGTGAACGGTGGAGTTTCAGTGGTCGGAGACCCAGCGATTAGATAACTTTGGCCCCTTAAAGACGCAACTAATTTTTGCTTTTACGCTTTCCATTTTTCCTCCCTCCTTAAGAGCCATAACTATTTTCCTACCCACATACTAATTGTCATTTGTTGGACAAGCTGTATAGTTCTGAATGACACCATTCACTTTTCCAAATAAAAGTACAGGAAAATGGGAAAAATATTCAAAATGGGGTGAAACGCTTTTGTTTGATAGGTATGTTTGCTGTAAAGCTACGCGCAAGTACGTCATGATAGTACGTCATTGAGCGGGGGGAGGGATTAGAACGCTTATTTAATCCCCAACTCTTCATCGAGAATGTTCTATAATAAAAACCAATATCAAACTGGGCCATAAAACCATGCAGCATATATTCTTTATACGGAATAGGACTTTGTGGCTTGCGTCTCAGACGCTTGCGCTTTTCCTAATTGACAAAGTCATCAAACATAAGATTTTATCAGAACTTTTTGCAAAATGTCTTGCTGTACCCAAACACAAGGGGGGATTCTCCGGTACAGAAATAGTAATGCACTCCCTACAGAAGAGGTGAGCTGCTTCCTAAGCATTTCTGCAGGAAAACCACTGCACAGAATGGAGCGCTTCATGCGAACTAACCTCGAGAACTTTTCCTTTCCTTCGCCTTGTAACAATCCAGACAGACCACAAATCCACATTTCTGGCAGACCCAGTGAACGTTGAACAAGGTGGCTTCACAGGCATCACACATCTCGCGGACTCCGCGCACCGCTCGCTTCCAGGCTATTTTTGCTGAAAGGCAGAATGATTTAGAAAAACATGAACATCTGCTCTGTACAAACATTTGCTTTATGGACTATTTTTTTTGGTCAATGACCTTGGTTGATAGAGGAAAAATATGCACTGAAGCCTATCGGCTGCACAGAATGTGCCTCGTGGGATCCAAACATGGGTAACACCAAGATGTCAGATTGGCCTCTTATTTGCCACAGCCCAAGGACAAGCTCCGTATGGTCGGTGACTCCAATTTCTATAATAATTTGCAGCCATTTCACTGATTACTGCTACACCAAATTACTGGAGATCACTCAAGAGACTAGGGGACAATTGGCTTCACAGTATACAGGGGAAGATATTTTTGAACTGCAGTAAATGAAACCTAAGGGTTTTTTTTCCAGATGAAACTCAAGGAGTGCCCCACTCCCAGACTATCTTCCTGCTTTGATTTGGGGGCACTGAGCGCCAAAAGACTGACAGTCACGGAAGTGGTACAAACTGTGCTCCCTTCCCAAGATGCTAGCACAGGCAATGATGCCATCATAGCATGGGAGAAGCAGAGATACATAAACTGAAGCTGGCCGAAAAAAGCAACCCGGCCAGATCTAGAGCGGTATTACAGGTTGTAAGGCAACAAAAGCCAGATCATGGCGCACGATCCTTGGTTGGGTAACCCAAGAGAATGGCATGGTACATTGCAAAGTTGCTTGTTTTACAAGCATTTTGCAATTTTACCCCTTATAAACTTGAGATTGTTGGGAAAACTAATCCCTTGTGGTTGCCAGAGAACTTAAGGAAAGCAGTTCCGCAGCAGCCAATGACAGGTACACCATCAGGAATAGCTACACTAAAGTAGAAGGACCTAACAACATTTATTACCCATATTGATTGGAAGGAAGATCCCCCATAATGTTGGCCTCCTATACTAGGCAGAGCTGTGTCAGGACGCCTCCTTGTATTATGTTAATTTCTTCTAAGGTAGATGATCGCTCAAATGTTGCTTCTGATTGAAGACTAGAGCTACACAGTGAATTGTCAAAGGGCAATTAGAACATCTACATATTTATTATGGTCTTGCATTTCAACCTGTGAGTCGTAGTAGTTTCCAACGTACACAGGTCTCCTATTGCAACCCACAGAATTACTGAACCGTAAAACAACCATCTGCATAAGGCCAAAATCAGAAGGGAAAATATTCATGAAGAGCCTCAGTGATTTAATAGTTTTCTTCTTACAGCAAAGGTCATCTGTCCACATCTGCTTTGTGGTTTCTGCTTATAAAGAAAATCATGAAGCAGAGTCAGTTCTGTGACACAGCAAGACACCGACAACACTGGTCCAGATCACTTATAAAGGGATGCCTCTGATACAGGTGTGAACACAGCCGTTGCCTTCCACAATCCGGAAACTTTCAGTGGACAGGCACACTAACCCCATTAATCTGGTTATCTAGGCTAGTCTACTTTACTTTTACCAAACAAATACTGAAAAGATGCTGACAAGCACTCGCTATCATTTCTGCTCTCCCCTACTGATCCTTCATAATATTCAGACACACTCTTTAATAAAAGGAAACAATATCTCCATGTACAATGCCTGACTACTATTAATTATTCATGGGATTTTATTATTCATTGTTCTTCATCTTCCACTTTTTCAGTTTTTTTCTTATGGGAAAAATTTCGAGGAGATGGGCCATTTATTAGATTTATATTGCCGGATACAATCTTGCAGGTTTTATAGGAAGCGGGAGCGAAATCTGTCATAGAAACATTCAGTAAGTAAGATTATAATTTTCATTTCTAGAGGAAGTATTAGATATATCTGAATAGTTCACGCTACCAAATAATAATAAAAAATAAAAAAAAAAGCCAGCTGTATCATTAAAGCAAATGTTATTCCTTAGCCTAGACACAGAAGGTAGTAGCCCTAGGCCCCTGCTCTTCCTGCCTCATGTATACGGTTTGGCCTGGGTTGTAGAAACTTCATGGCACTATGAAATAATTCTGACTAATGACCACAATATTACCCCCCTACCTCTACCACAAGTTGTAGACACCAATGAGCTTGCAGCCCTGTGATCGTGAACCTTGCAGCATCCATTCATTTTCCCATCCTACTTAATGAATGCAGTTTCCTGGCTGCGGACGGTTCCCGCACTCGGCATTTACAGGGGCATAGTGTGTGATCAGGATGTGAGAACCCCGCTGTACATAAAAACATGCTAGTCAATACAGACACAGTGCGAGGCGGCACGTACCATCCTTCTTCACCCAAGACATAGCAGCTTTCTCAGACGTCACCATCTGGCAGAATTTATCACCGATGTAACCCAAGATATACTTAATGGATTCGAGGTCCAATTCATCATCTTCATAGTTTTCGTGCGTCCATAAACTCAGTGCTTCATCATCGTACTGGTCAGGGGTAGAGAATCCATCTATTCTCACTACACCATTCTTACTGAAAGATAACCTGAAACACAGCAGAAAAATAATTGTTTCAGTGCCAGCAGCGCGTTGTGCCCTGTGCGAGCGCCGGCCATCCATCTCTGCCTTAACTTTTCATCATGTACTAGATGCTCAGGCAATAAAGATAAAGCAGACTGTTCGGGGCTTCTATCACTTCTAAACCACAATCAACTGAATTTTTTTTTTCCTTTAACCCAAAACAGGCTTTTCTGGGCAGATATTGCAAACTAAATACACAGAGGAAGCCAGCGGCGATCGGCCCTTATTCCAGGGAACAGGACATGTTATTCTGCACTAATTGTAAGGAACACAGAATTCTTGGCATTTGGATGTTCCCGATGGTCTGTTGTATGGATTTAATGACATCTGAGGGCAATTTAGAAAACGAGACCCTGGGAGTACACTACAGGAGTTTTCCATTCACAGTAGCACTAGACAGTCATACAAATAAGGACTATGTATATACACTGTGCCTGGAAGATGGTCTGGTGACCCGCGCAGGTGTCCAGTTGGCCCCTAAAGCCAAAAAATTGGCAAAATATTTACTTAGCCATTGACCGAAGAGAAAAAAAAAAAAAACAAAACAGTCAATTCTCCGTCTCTGCAGATTTAGAACTAAAGACCCCTATTCACACCCGCTTCCAGGCCACATAGCAGTTGCAGAGAGACTAAATCTTGGTTTGTTTTTTTACTTTATATACGAAGTGATGGTATCTTGCATGGGCTTCATCCTGGAAAAGATCCATTTATTCAGGATGTACAGGGCACATCATGCATTAGAGTGCAATCAGATGACGGTATAAATCAGAGATCGGATCGCAGTGCTCGGACTTACTGGCGACCCTCCCGACCAGAGTGTGACAGCGTCATGTATTTCAATGCAGCCATCACTCTTGGGTCAGGAGAGCCACCAGCCACTCAAAGCACGGCGTTTTGAACTCGGTCCAATTTATATGGCCGTCTGACTGCGCCATTACTGTGATATACCTGCCAGGGCACATTTTTTAACAAGAGGATAAAAGTCATTTTCACCCAAAAATTAAGGTGGTCATTAAGTGCAAAGGCACTTATTAAAGTTGGCAATAAACCATGAATAATAGAGATTAAGAAATTGCTTTGCGCAATCTGGTTCACAGTCCTAGGCGAGATCTCGGGCTTGGCTTATGATTAGCAAGGCTGGCAAGAGGTCGTCTTTGTGCCACTCATAAGATGTCACGCCAAGTCGGCAAATGAAAAGCAGTGCTGGTGAATCTGGAAACTCAGGAAATTTGTGCAGCTTCTGTCCATGGCGAAAGAACAATGACCTAGAGACCAGGGTTGTGCAAAGCAATCCGATCATCTCTTCTAGATGGTTATCAGCTGAATTGAGTTGGCCGACAGCTGTTCATACCAATCCCTTATAGAAATGTTTGCCCAACGCGGCCAAGTGTGCCCATGTTCTTATTAGGGAGGATAATCACTTTTTTTCCTGACCACGCAAAAACTGGAACAATCCAGTGCGCATTAAAGGTGCGTCTCATCCAGACAAAAGGGGTTTTGTGTCGACATTCATCGAATGTGTACTGGCCGAAGATCACAGCCTAAAAGATTTCCTGTACTGCACAAAAATAAAGGCTCCAATACAAATTACACAAGAGTCGCCCTAACCCGCCAATTTTAGCCATTCATAGGTATTGGACCTCTCAAAAGATGATATTGGGGGGGGGGGGGGGGGGGGAGAAGAATAACCTTCCCTTTATTTGATGGCAAGGCAGACCTTTGTTGGAGTAATCTGGTAGCTGCTCTTCCATTTTTTTTCTTTTAAAAATGAAGGAGGAACTGGAAAGTCATATTTTATCTGACTTAGCCATGATTCACGGCGATACAGAGTACAAACATTACTGCTAAATATTTAATGCACAGCAATGAAATATTTTAAGCCTAAAACTCACAAACTCCTAATTACCTGCGGAAATAATAGAATCTACAAAAAACTGGAGAGTGTGTAGACTCTTCTCCTTTCTTGGTGCGGATCAGACGACATTCCCGGCATTTCTGCAAATTTGGCCCAATCTCACAGCAAGAGTCGTCCTGCAGGAAAGATTCCCCGGTCTGCTTGAGTTTCTTCACTTTCCGCCAGTCCTTTAATACTGAACGAGGTATGCCAGCTGAAACCACACGACAACAAGCGTCAGTAAGGAAACGAGACGAAGGCATGTGCAGAACGTGGTGCCACTGGGTATTTATTTCTCTTTTTTTAGACTCTTACTTCCAGGAAGAGTTTTCAGCAAACTCCTTATCAGAGGAAGGAATACAATGACAGGTAACACCTCTATACACAGCTGATAACAAAGGATCCACCAATCACAGCTCCTCTACTCTCACTCTACTCACAATAACCTTTGCACATGCTCATAAGACACTTCAATACAAAAGATATGGTTGAGGCATGTTAATTATGGCTATGTACATGTGTTGTTTCTTGAAACAAGAAGAGTCTAAAAAAAAGCCCCAGTGGCCAGTGTGAACCTTGCAACATTTAAAATTGTTAGTAATTCGTGATGAGCAAACATGCTTGGATAACGTGTTATCGTAGCATGCTCGGGTTAAGTATTTTTTTTTTGCATGTTTGAATAATCGTAATAATAGTCCCCGAGGCTGCACGATTCGCGGCTCTTATGACAGCTGCAACACAAGCGGGTAAGTTTGTTAGGCCATCCCCGCATGTGCTGAGGCCGTTTAACAGCCGCAAAGCATGCAGCCGCAGGGACTCAAACATAATAGTTGAGCACACCCGAGACATGTTCACTGATCACTATTAATATAAAAAAAAATTAAAACTTGCCAAGGATTCTAAAAAAAAAAATAAAAAATTTAAACACAATCCCGCCACCATTAAAATAATTGGTAATCTCTACATTGGCCACTTGTGGCCTTCAATATGAAATGTTAATAAACACAATGATTTCAGCAGAGCTGTGGAGTCGGAGTCCATTTTGGTGGAGTCTGAGTAGGAGTCAGTGTCATGAAAACGGAGGAGTCGGGAGGTTTGGCTTACCGACTCCATAGCCCTGGTATGAGGGAGTCGCAGTTGGTGTAATGGAAATTGAGGAGTCGGAGGTTTGGCTTACCGACTCCATAGCCCTGGTTTTCATTGCCATTAAATGACAAAACGGATATGTGAACAGATTTTACAATACAATTAAATAGATCTTAAACCTGATGAGGCTGGTGTAATTAGTTTGCCAATTCATGTCTAATGTGTTATAAAACGCTCATTTTTATTTGAGGAATATTGAAGACCAGCTAGAGTTCATTTTAATACCAAGCAGGGAATATTTCATAAATACATACACTGGCAAGATTAGGTCTGTTCAGGTCTAGGATCTGTTTACTAATGTGTGCCGTCCGCACTGTGAAATCTGGCAACAGATCCACTTTAATGTTGACAGCTTTTTCTAAGAGTATTAAATAGTTAAAATGGATTTGAGGAGGATCACGTTTCTCCTCATCCATGTAGAGCAGAGTCTGGCAGACTGACCACAACGCTCCTGAGGCAAGGATGGAAAAGTGGTGGTTATCCTTAAAGAGACCAGCTCAATATTAAGTCTTACAGGCAGGGCTCTATGGAAGAAACACATCACCACCACCCTCTTCTTTGATGGATGGACAGCATTGACCCCATCATGGAGCGCCTGTACTTGGTCTCAGCAGTCATTCTGTGAAGACAGTCCCTTTATGGACATTGAAGTCAGACCTTGCTTTAAAACACTGATGATTAGCAAAATCTGTGTATTTATCCCATCTACCACATATTTGTGGTCATTAGTGTAAAGCAAGGCTTGGCTGGATGAGGGTCACAGCATTGAAGCAACATTCGGGAAGAATAGGTTTTCGTTAAAGATACCAGCTCGGAGTGCCAATTTGCACACATTGCCTCTTAAGGGGTAGCTAAACTTCATGATAATTGGGAGTGAGTGTTTCTAGGAAGGCCTGATTCCTGATAATCCTGCAGAGTACACCGGCTGACAATCACCCAAAGATGGAGCAAAACGATCGTCGGCTGAAATGCACCTGAAGATTCCATACAGAGCTTGTGTCTTTAAGGAGAACAAGTACTTCCCATAGGTTACCTCTGTTATCAGACTGAATGCAACCATTACAAAGCATTGCTGTCTTCCCCAGGTCTTGCTTCTGTTAAACAGCTAATTTTGCCAAGAGAAGCCATGGACCAGGCCGGTTTTTTCTACAGGAGAAAACAGTAGAATATGGCAGCCATTCCAATGGACGACCCGAAAACTCCAGAATGGATTGCGACTTTCCCCAATCCAATACATGGGGGGGCTATATACACGTGCCCTACCAGGACTTATGGACGGGAGTTGTCCTCATTAGACAGCAACATTTAGTTCTTTAAAATAGTCAAAAACAAGCCAAATTAAAAAGGTCAGACCCATCATACTCGTGACAAGCTAGTTATGTAGTTGTGCCTTCATTCATTGTACAATTTTCATGTCAACATCTTAATTAAGACTTCATATAATCAGACTGCCCACAGAACAGGAATAGCTGTGGGTCGCTCATATTTCCAGCAGCAGCGGAGTTCGCAGACACAGAAAATAGCCTGCAGAAAGACAAACAGCCCACTGACTAACGTGAGGAGTGTAAACCTACCCCGGAGCACGCATCGCTGCTACAGCCGTCTGCAAAAATATGGCAATCATTTACTCATGAAGTGATGGGGAAGGGGACCCATGAATGCGGCTTCAGTCACAGCCTGACTTTACTTAGGATTTAATTGCAAATCCCCAAACATGAAAAGATCGGGTAATTTAACACTCAGTTCCAGTGTGGTTACAGGAAAAAATGAATATATTATGTGCACCACATGGTGGGTGTTCTCATAGACTCAAACATGTCATATCAAGAGGTGGAAGGGATACAGCGCTCATTGTACTGGACTTGTCATGCATTCATCATTAACTGGATGAGAGGAAAGGATCGGAGCCGTCAGTATTCACAGGTCATTTTATACACTGGAAAATGGCCTGCAAAACCACTAAGGAGCTCCCCTGCCGTGCTGTGTATTATGCCCCATAATACCATTCTGGAGAAGATTTTATTAGGTCTTTGAATTGTTCCTCTGTTATTCTGCTGGGAAACTTATGGATAAACTGACAACGAGGTGTTACCTGTTGGGGGCGTGTCTCTGCGCAGGCCAACACTCTCCAATCATTGCTGATGAGGTCAGAGTATTGCCACGCCCCTTTAAGTCTATCACCACCCAGTTGTATACTACAAAAAACTGAACAGCACTCCAACCTGAACAAAGCAAGTGTGAACCGATGCAAGAGCAGCTTTTGTCAATTCATAAAACTCGTAAGAGGAATAATAGAGGAATGGCACAATGCAGAGGTGTATAAGATTAACAAATAGTTATGTCATGGGGAATACTATATTTAGTAAAGCAGACGTCGGGCGAGGCGACAGGGAGTCTTCCACATATTACAGATGGAAGAATAAAGACCTTTTCGTAATGGTGTGACTGGTGCACAAACCGCACAATGCTCAGTATTTCACTGTAAACCGCCCATATCCACTATATACAGTAACCCTTGGAGGCAGACACTGTCCATAACCAAACTCCTCACAGAAATGGGCAAATGCTCCCATTTTTGAGCTATGCTCATCCAACAAACAGTCTAAAAACATTAGCTCTAAGCAAGAAAATCTGGATGTAAGTAAATCCCACAGGTCCTGTGCAGCAATGCATGGAAGCAGTAAGGGCTGACACAGCCTCTGCGCACCGCCTGCAAAAAGAAAATGAACCCTGAAAAGCAGATCATCATTTACGTCTACAATTTGCTTTACTTTGCTTTTCTTGCCTTCTGTACATCCTGTGAAGCCATTTTTGGCAGAACTCAGGCTTCTGTTGATGGCTACTAGAACCAGTCAGCAGAAACCCTTCCATGATGCAAAGGTCTAGGCGGCACTACATCCTGGAATTTCTGACTAAGTCAGATACCTGGAGCACTGAATGAAGTTCCTAGAAGGCAAAACACCAGAAACAAGCATTGTGCAGACACTGAACATGCAGGTAATGCAAAGCAGGCAGCACAAGTTGTTGACTAGAAACGACGAGCTAAAGAATGCAAGAAACAAATCAGCCCGAAGAAGAAACCATGAGCAAGTCCTGTCACCTCAGAGGTCTTTACTGTACTACAAGGCTTAGAAGTATTTATAGCCTGTGTCTACTGGTTAAACTGGGAAGTGACCTAGATGGGTCTGATGACATCTGCTAAGAATTCCCATGATCGCTCCTCTTTCCTGTTTGCTTGTACCTAAGAAAAGCTGAACACACAATCGGAACGCAGCGTGGACGAAATCCAAGAGCAAGAAACAAAAAGAGCTGAGCCCTGGTATAAATAATAACATGTGACTCGCATACAGCGCCTGATACTTACTGCTGGAGCTGCTGCTCTGTAACTTCAGCTTGCTCTTCTCCTTGGCACTACGACTAAGAACACCATTGGGTTTGATTTCCTCCTCTTTGTCTGTGTCACCTTTTCGCCTCTGCATATCATTTTGCTTCTTTTTGTACGTCGGCTTGGGCTGACGTTTCAGCCTCTGTCCAGACTTGCTCTCGCTTTCATCCGAGTCCTCAGTTTCTGAGCCAGATTCGTAAGTCCTTTTAACCCTCCGCCTGGTAAGCCTATCTTCCTTGGGAGATTTGTCGTCCTGCACTCGAAGGTCCAGACTATTCTGCAGCTCGCTCGAGGTTGAAGCAATCAGATTAACAGTACAAGGCTTAATGATTTCAGAGACCATGGTGCCGCCCGCACTTTCTGGCTTGCTGTTAGTGTTTTTATCTTCTTCTGAGTGTCGGGTAAGCCAGGCCTTTTTCAGTTTTGTGTGATAGTTTGGCTGGCTGCATTGGGAAGCCAGCCCAGTGCCTGCAGAGCTTGTTGTGTTTGTTGAGCTGCAGGGCGCTCTGCTTTCTGGAGAGCCTGAAGCTGCAATGGTCTGATTTTTCACAGCATTGGTCTCTGGATCACTGGCATTAGTGCTTTTCAACTGAGCTGCAGCCAAAGCCGCCTTGTGCTTTTTTAGATGGATGAAATCACTTGAAGGGGGATATGAAGAGTTGGGCTGAATTGCACTTGCAGTTTTGCTACTGGCTGAAGCCGTGGCGCTGACGGCAACCTCTTGAGCTGGCGGCACGGTAGGATTTGAAGATATTGTACTGGTGCTTTCTATCACTGTACATGTTGAAACGGCATTGGATAAAGAGTAAGTTACTTCTGATCCGCTGCAACTGGAACCGCTTGTGGTGGTGGGGGCAGAGGTGGTCACATCAGTTTTCGTGCTGCACATTATATTAGTTGCAGGTGCAGATGAACTGGGAATGTTATGTGATGGAGCTGGCGCGATCTTCTCAAACAGCATGTGAGCGCTGTCTGCGTTCATCTGCGGCTGGGCAAACTTTGCAGTCTCTCTGGTTTCTATAGGCTTTGTGCAAACGGATTGATTGCTTCCAGCTGAAGATCTTTCGACAACTCTCTCCTTGGGGGCTGCAGGAGTTACTGGCACATTATCATACTTTGCACTGGATGGTGGGCGTACAATGACAGATGCGGTTGCCGAAGGTAACTTCACATTATTTTTCTCTGGCAGCCATTCAATTTTGCTATGATTTGGCTTATCATTTGCTTTCCAGATTTCCTGGATAGGCTTCTCTGTGTTCTTCTTGTAATTTGCGGTGCCCTCCTTTGGCTCAGGAACTAGTGTTGGAGGTTTCTGAAGTTCCTGGATTTTACCTCCGGTGGTTACAGGCTGCACTGGGGTGAGCGTTGGTGGAGAAAGATTGCTATAACCACCATCCTTCCTCTCTAGGCTGTGGTGAATTGGAGGGTGAAATACAGGTGCCCTGTGCAAGGCGGGCATGCTACGGAGTGCATTGGAGGAAGAGACGGAGAGCTGGGTTGGACTTCTGCTATCTCCTCTGTATGAAGTGATTGTGTGCGTTGCCACCTGCTGAGGAAGCTGCTCGTTTAGTTTACTCACTGACCCCTCTTCTGGTTGGTGTTTAATTAATGGCGGCGGCTTAGATAAGGATGACATATAGGAATTAATAGTAGAAGAATTTGATGAAGGGCTGGTATTTTGCTTTTCTGGGAAGGGGTTTACAGCTTCCTTTGATGCAAATGACCGCGGCGGCTCGTTCACCACACTGTTGGACAGCGTGGTGAAATAATTACTTTGTGGCAAACTTTGGGAGATGGGATTTTTTTTGTACAACTCTGATATGGGGCGCTCCACATTGTTTTCTTGTTTTAGCATGTGGCTTTTTGGGCTGCAGGACATGATGGGCGGCACCCTGGTATAGCTCTCGCGCTCATTTTCATGTGCTTTCATTTTCATGGAGAAAGGTGTAGCTTCAATGTTCTCCTGAAGGATTCTCCTGTGCTCGTCCTTATATTTGCTCGGCCTCTCTCCACTGTCCGGCGTTGGGCGTGGTAGCTTTGTGTGGCTCAGAACAGGCTCCATGTAATGTCTGTGCATATGGCCGTCCTTTCCCGAGTGCGTTCGGCTGTGTTCGTGCTCAGACTTTACTGGTGCTGAAGTTACCGAACGTAATGATTCGCTAAACGTCTTCTTCTCCAGGTCCCTGTTGAGAAACAAGACTGTAAAGTTTCCCCTTTTTTTCAGATTTCCATGTAAATATTTAATACAAGCAGAAACATCTGTGTTATTGCCTATGGAAATGTATTATTTATACATAATATTCCACATTCAAGTGGGTGGATGTGACTACTTACTCTTTATGGTGATCCGACGATGGTTTGGACAAAGGAGGACTTGAATGTGCTGCCAATTTTAGTGGTCTAAGAGGGTCAGCACTGGAGGGCCGCACAGGAAGGTGACCCATCAGTAAGCCGTCTGCTGAAGTCACAGGTGTGGGCTGGTGTAACCAGGGGCTGGCAGTGTTCTGCAAAGAGGAATAACAAATGCATAATTCAGATTGTTCGGTCTCATCCCAAATGACTAAACAGGACACAAGAAGAGTTGAACATTTTTTTTGTGAGGTATATTGGCACTATGCTCCTTAGTGATGCTTTAATTTGGGAGAGAAGTTTGGGGGACTGTAGACCAGATGAGCAACCCATTTCTCATCACAGAAAGTGTTGCAGACCTTTTGTGTTAAAAAGAAACCCATGTAATTACACAGGTCTAATGTTTAAGGACATCTGAAGGGGGGGGAGGGAGCTGACTCACCTTCCCTCTCCATCTTTCCCCCCATATCTTGTTTTTTCAGTGGACCTGCCACTAGTATAATATATTTAACTAATCTAGTATTACTTTATAAAGTTAATTTCTCTCTGAAAATGCACAGTATACTACTTTTTCATTGAGTCATGTGATCTCATGGCAACTTTCACCCACCTACCCCTGAGAATTATTTGGCTTTATGTCAACTGAAGAGGGTCACCATCTCGGTTAGCAAAACTCTTTGTATGACGAAAGTACAGATCATACCTCTAGTGGGGGGCAGGGTTGGAAGTAAAGGTGGCAGAAACAACTATCACTGATAATGATGATGACTGCATGTCTCCTGTCACACATTTATAATAAAGGAGATCTCAGTTTAGCCTTATAATGTACAAGTTAATTTAGGGGAATATAGGAAGAAGCATAATCACAGTGTCTTCTCAGAAGGCAGAGATGGTACTGGCTTCAGTTGCTCAGGTGATGCTGTATTGATGCATTATGGGATTGGTAGCAGAGCATAGAGAAATAGAAAGCAGGATGAAGGTTGGGAATTGAGAAGGAGGCCAAGGATAAGAAATTTGGTAGGTGAAGTGCACCATATACAAGGAGTAAGGGGTGCAGTAAATGGAGGGGAAAAATAATTGAGAGAGTTTGAAGGCAATGTCAAAAGTATGAGTTGAACATTTAATGTTTATCCGATGTTCATTTCGCAAAGTTCGTGGATGAGGGAGAGGAGAGCGAAAGAAAAATAAAAAAGGAGGATTCCAGTTTTTACATGTTTGATCTTCATGTTGTGGATTCTTTCTCCAAAACGAAAGACTTGCACACTCGGAAGATGTGAGCATTCATGCCAGTTGTAGAACTCGGGTGGTATAGACAATAAGGTGCTTTAGGCATTTCAGACTACATACATTAGTATAATGAATATATGTTCGCTGGTGGTCCAAATATTGGGATCGCCACTGATATAGATAAAACGGCTATTTCTGTCATTCTTATAGCAGGTGAATTTAGCATGTGCACCACTGATTGTAGATAACCATTTCAATTATTCTCCATCATGTGGCTAGGAGACCACATTTTTAGTGGAAAAAACCCTTTAATAGGGAAATGAAACCAGGCCATTCACTTGTGGGGTAGAGAGCGTCATGTGTCACCATCATGAGGCTGCGGAGGCGAGTCATACATATGATAGTAAAGCCACAAATATAACAGAAGTACAGAGATAAAACTAGCAAAAAAAAAAATGGAATTTGTATCTGAAATGGAAACTAATTTGGTATCAAAGGTATAGTAAACACTGTACAAGAGGCACTACGAACATCATTTAAACATTAAGGTAAAGGTTTCTGAGTGATAGTGGGGGGGTCATACCCCATTAAAAAAAGCTGCTTGGAGGACAATAGACTACAATGAACTGGAAAGCAGAAAAGAAATGATCCCTTTAATATGCGGCGCTCCCAGAACCAGTTAATGTGCTGCTTTCTGGGTCACTCAGGGAAGTTTATGTAATTTGAAGCTCAGAACAGTAATAGGAAAATGATATATGACTACATATGGAAAATATGCATGGTATAAATGATCCCGGCCAGATGTTTACATTGGCCTGCCTCTCCAGAAGGATGCTATTATAACCCAGCGATACCTCATGCCAGGCTTTTTATTTCCACTTTCCTTTAAACAGCAGTTCAAGTTCAGGGCCGCAGACCCCTCAGCAATCAGCGTGGAGGAGAATCTGGGAGTGTGCGGCTAAACGCTGAAAACCTGTTTATTTTCCTTTAGCGATCGCTTCTGACCTCTGCAGAGATAGAAGCTGCAGAATCTCAGAGCCGTCTAGCAAGTCAGCGCTGCTAATAATGGTTTTCCCAGGTTACGGTGACCGCACATAGGGGTATACTGCTAAATATCACGGCCTAGCCATCAGCTGCTACATTGGCTCAGTTACCTTCACAAGAAGCAGATCTGTGAAAATCCAACATTAATCTAATATTTCCACCACTGCAGATTGCTACAAACACCTTTTCCTATATACATGTCCGAACAGAGAAACATGTCATTTTGTGTAATTCATAATCAGGTGTCTGTATGCATCTAGAAATTCACGACACTCTTATATTGTAAGCCCATGTTAACACCTCGCAGATTCATGTCGTGTTTAACCCGAACAGGACAGGATCCAATAAACACTTAACATGTCAAACACTGCATGTAAAAATGTGACAATAACCAGAAGAGGCAAAAAAACCCAGTAAATGCTGCCCCTGCTGTGTACAGCTTGTGCTCAACCATGAAGAGGAGCGTTCACTGCTTATCAGCACGTGCTACTTGTACTGAACCCATAGGAGGAGGCAGGATAGGTGAACATGGGCTGCTACTGCTGACAGGGGTGACCACAAACTAATGACATTACTCCTCTCCGCCTTTCCTTTCATCTATGTAATGATGGTATCTGCCATAGCAGAGGAACTTCCAGCTCCCCCAATAGATCACAAGAGCTCAGTGGCCATACCTATACATGGTTTTTTAAGTTTCTGTTTGGTTACAGAGTTCGGGTTCTGTACTTGTGTGATTTACTGAGGCAAGCTGAAAGTTACTCTGCTATGGCAGATACCATCACTACATGGATGACAGATGAGGCACGTGGTACCATACGTGTGGAGGAGCCCCAGCCAGGGTCATTAGTAGAGGATGTTCACTTCGCCTCCTTTTTTCGATGGATTCAATACAAGCAACAGCTAAATCCCATCAACATGGACAAGATCAAGCCTTACACAGGGCACAGCAAGGCAGCATCATTAGTGTATCTCTGCACAGCAGCATTATTTTAAAACCCATTTAATTGTGGAAAGGCTAAACTTTGCATTGTCTATTAAACACTTTTGCTTATTTGGCAATCCATGTAAAAATGATCTCCTCATTTTATAGATCAGGAGCACACAGCTCTCCAGCCTCCAAGTTTCCTGCTTGTCGAGGGGCAATGTGCTCCTGACTGACAGTTCAGACAGCAGCTTTGTTGAGTCTGATGCTGCTATATGAGGTTACTTTACCTTTCAACCATCATAGAAAACGCAGGAGTCATCCAAACTGCCTATATCCAGCTTTCAGAGCAGCACTTGCAAACTCTACAGCAAATACCTTGTAAGCGCTGCTCTCCTTGCCTAGGAATCCATCTACCTCAGAGAAGGCAGAGGCAACTGGTAACTTGGCAAGGACAAAGAGGACTTTTAGCAACAAATAAAAAAAAAAAATTGTTTTTAAAGAACTGTGCCATTTTTCCAATTAATGAACTTGACAATAACTAACTTCTTTATGTGATACAAGCCTAATGAAGACTATTAGATATAAGCCACATTACACCTTGGTATTTTCTTAATAACAAACAAACACTTTGGAAATGGGGAAATCAACAACAAACATTCAGTATGTCAGTGGATATCTTTAGTTAACTAAATTGCACCCCTTTGATCAGCAGTTTGCAGCCAGACAAAAAGTTTCGAATTTTTCTATTGTGAAAATTGAGCTGGATGTAAGGTTTGGGTTAGCCCTCATTACTCTTGGTATTTGTTATAATCCATGTGATTATTGTTATGCTGTAATGTCTATTGTCTGTACAAATCCCCTCTGAAATGTAAAGTGCTGCGGAATATGTCGGCGCTATAGAAATAAAATTATTATTATTATTATTATTATTATTTATCCAGGGTAGCGTACTTCATTATCAATCGCAGCATTTATACTGCACTGATTTCTGCCTCAAATGCTTTCCTCCAGCCTGTATTCTCTGCCCTCCCCAAAACCATACATGCATTTCTTCCCTCTCTATGCTGTGGAGATATTTGACAACACCCCCCCCCCCCCATTCTGCTGCAGAGATCTCCATCAATGAGAAAAAGGAAGAGAGAGGAGAGCTCTCTCACATTTTTGCCGCAACACTGAGCTAAATAAAGAACAGTGAGGCTGCGTGTACACGCTGCGGATTTGGTGCGGATTCATCAGCGCGGATTTTGTAAAATCCGCAGCGTGTGCACACAGCCTGATACTAGTTATGAACTACGTCTTGGATATTTGAGCAAGCAGCAAACTTTTCACACTTTTTTAAAAAATTTAGCTTGCAAGCAACTGACAAAGGAATCACCAAATGAAAGAACAGCATGCATATTTGCACAGGATAATTCGCATAGCAGATGTATGGATACCCTGCATACATGAAAACCTATAACATATTGTTTATGTGTTTGTACAAACAAACTCAAAGACGGAGATTGTGGCACCAAAGTATCTATGATCTATTGCAGGTCACAGAGCTCAATACTAACAGATCTTAATACAGACTTGCCGACTAAATTATTCTGACAGTCTGAACATGATGGAGCCAAACCTAAGCGAACAGAGTCGGATATTTAATAGATGATGGACTGTCGCTTTCATGGTGACTTGCTTGCGCTGGACCAGTGTGGGTGAAATGCTCGTCACTACATAGACACACAAGTAAACATCACTCACCCTTCTTATTGAAGCTTCTGCACTGACATGGTTTTCTGGGTGCACCCATTTTGAGGATGGTAAGCCAAGGCTAGAATAGGCATGACTTCCATTTGGATACTGCCAAATAATGGGGTAAAGTCCCAGCTGGTTGTAAGAAGCTGGAGGGTGAGCTTGGCCAAGAAGATGAGGTGACTGGTGCTGTAACATTTGCTGTTGCTGCTGATGTGCAAGTGCCAAATGGCTAAGGCTGCTGGCATGTGCAGTCTCTAGCTGAGGGTGACCGCCTAACAAAGACCCAGGGGGCATACCAGATAGCACCGTAGGTAGTAAATGAGGATGGTGGACTGAATGGTGCGATGTGCTACCCAGCGCATGGGCGTTCATAGCAGTCATAGGCGTTTGGTTTGAAGAGGACGTTAACATATGAGGGTTAGCCGTTAATGCTGGGTGGTGGTTGTTTGGAGGTAAACATGCTCGATGAGCCGGAGAATGAAGAGAAAAATTGTGCTGGTGCAAATAAGGAGAAATGTGATTAGCTGCAGTATCTGGTCCGACAAGTGCTGGGTCCCTGTAAACTGTAAAATGCTCATTTTTGTCTATAATAAGCGGACTCTTTGTAGACTCGATCGCACTGGCTCTTGCCACCACTGGATGGAAGCTAGACCTGTGCGTATCACAATCCATTTTACTAGAAAGCCTAGCCACTCCAGAGATATGACTATTGTGATAGTTCATCTTGAGTTTCACCGAATCTGGAGAGTGGACGGGACGGGACTTCAAAACGTCTGGAGAAGAACTGAATTTGATTTTACTAGAAATTTCCGATGGATGCGGCTTCGTCTTCAGGGCATCCAGAGTCTGCTTTTGAAGCCTCTTCTGTTCATCCGTTAAGGACGTGCTACCGATGACGGAGGTGTGGTGGATTTTCTCCCTGTCGTTCACCTCTTTATTACTAGACTGGGGCATTTTTAAAACCCCTGAAAGTGCCAAATCTGTCTTATTGTTAATGCAGTCAATACCACCCCGTTCACATTCCTGTTTTTTTGTATTGGAAAAATTGATGGTGCCAAATGACTGCTTGGGGTCACTGCCCTGTAGCTCCTTCTTGGCAGTGGGCAGGATGTTAAACTTGGTTGAACCGCTCTCTTGGGGTGCTTTGTCCAAATTGTTTTCATTACTCAAGACAATAGAATTTTTTGGCGTGGGCGGTTTGCTGATAAGCGGATCAGTCTGTAACAAATCGTTAGTGTTGCTCCGTTCAACCACGCTATCTTGAGCAACCAATTTATTGGAATTCTGCTCATAAAGTGCTGTCTGTTCGGATAGGAGGAACTGAGAGTTTTCTCTCGGCAGCTGTAAGTCAGCTGACTTTATCCTTTCTGCTTCTAGAAGCTTTTTATCTTCCCGTATTTCATCCCAGTGAGAATGCCTATCTATTAGTGTCTGTTCCTCAGCCCCCTCGCTACTTTGGGATTTTCCTTCGTCTCCATTTATCTTTGAAGTGTTCTTGCTTTTCAACTCGTTCTCGGAATTTTGCTCAGAGGAAGAATCCATTATCCTTTTATTAGAATTTTCTGAGTCGCTGCTCTCCGAGTAGTCTGAAATATTGTCTGTGCGCAGCCTTTTCAGAATTAATTTCTTTTCATCCTCTTCGGGTTTCCTTCTCTTGCTGTGAAAATGTTTGTTCCTCTTCAAATTTTCTACAAACAGAAATATAGATATTAGTCCATGTGCACAAGCTGATGGCATGTCTATGTAGTTCAATTAGGAAATCTATGGAAGTACTGTGCTTTAGGGGGAAGGAAAAAAATATATAACACGCTTGATACTTTTTTTTGTATATCAATCAAATCCAGACAACAAATCGAAGCGACGCATCACAAAACTTGATTGATCGGTGTGCTGACCCCACAAATCGCTGGTCCAAAAAAAAAAAAAAAAAAAGAGTGAAAGTTTCTCAGATGTGGCGCCAAATGTACTGGTCAACTATAGTTTCACCTTGTCTGCAACCCATCTTTTTCCCCAGTTAATGACTGTGATTTCAAACCATGACGGGTTTGCATACAGCCCCCCTTAGTACCATCATATCTTTCTTCTTTAACTCGCTCTTCATCCGGCATGCTGCTGTCGGAGCCTTTCCTCTTGTTTAAGCGGGCGTTTCGGTGCTGACTCTGTTTCGTGGAGCTCTGGGAGTTCATTGCTGGCCTGGGACTATTTGCTTGTGCACGTGTATAATGACCCTGAAAAAGACAGCAGTTTAGCGGACACAGCAGCAAAAACACTGGAGGAATGGAAAAGTGATCCCGATGCTTAGACACCAATCTGATTGCACATAGAATTTTCTAAAAGGTATCTGAAAAACTAAAGCAGCAACACCACTTTTTTTTATTTGCCAAAGTTAAAAATCTCTCCCGGTAGACACTGATCCTGCTGTAAAGTAATATGAATCTAATCTATCATTCGACACATCTTAGAGAGAATCCGTCAGGAGATTCCTGCTGCCCATATTCCATCTTCTATATTCACTCTTTATCAATTCGAGTTGGAGCAGAGAGACGCCCCCTTACTCTCCCCCCCTTCTGAAAAGCCATAATGTTTCAGACCATTTCTAACATCCCCATTATATGTTGCCTGTGATTGTACATTTATTATAGAGAACCTGTAAAAAACAATTTGTCATGAAGACCGTTGCATAATAGGAATTACGTACATGAATTGTGTTGCTGTTCTGGTTGGAGCGCGACCTGCGGCGACTTGTGATGCCTATATTTTCACCTTTTAGCAGAGAATATACAACATCATCGAGAAAGGTCATCTGAACCATAGAAGGATCAACATTCTGTGGCTCTAGAACCTGGGCCAAAAGACACAAACATGGCAACCATTAGTACATATGAGACTGAGGATACCAAACACAAGACAACAGAAATGATAATAGCTGCCATCTCAATATTTGTAAAGTAAAGGTAGACAATGTGGCCACAAATGTGCTACCAAATCCCATCGTAAACAAAAAAACACCACTAATGAGCTTAAAAAACTCGTCTTCGTGCAGACATTGAGGGCATAGTAAGTCTGATCCATGGCGTTCTGAATGCTGTGCCTCTTCTAATCCAGTCTTGCTATGAAGGATCAGTCTTCTGATTCTTGGATATGCTGATATATTGACATTAAAGACCGAGCATCTCAAGCCTTCACCCAACCTTGGTTACTTCAAAAGCAAATTCAATTTGGAGATGCCCGACTGCTCCTTTCTACCCGCACACGATCACTGTCAGGGGAAAGGTTACCAAGAACCACAGTGAATCCTATAGGAATGGATTGCATGGGAAGAATATTAATAGTGTCAGTTTGCTCGAGGCAAGAAATGACCTACACAAGGAGACGGGGTAAAGGGAAGAGTTCCCAACAAGCCAAGTAGGAGGTTAATCAGCACCAATATTAACATTACACATGACTGTATATAGCGACTATGCGGAAATTCATTGTTTAGATCCTCTCAAAATAGAAATCCCACTTGGATCATTGTGGCTCCAATTATATTCAATTATTTACACTCAAATTAAAGACTGTAAGATATGGCAGTGCTGGGCAGCTCAGCATGATAATTCTACATCACCGGCTTCCAAATCTACTATCTCCTGCCATTTTGGAGCACAGGCACATCACAGTGGAGGTCTCCATTGCTCTGTTCACAGATTACTGTCTAAACAGGCATGTAATAAGCTCTTGGAGTATTTGCCCCACTGACCCTGTTCATGCCAGAAAAGCAGGTCTAGCCCATCAATAGAAGGCAATACAGTAATTATCAAAGAAAGTCAAAGAGCTACACATCCCACTGTATGTCTGTGCGCTGGAGAGGTTGTCGGCCTGACAAGTTCTCATTCAGGAGCACACTGATCCCCTGACTCGCAGATTCTTGCTTTCCAGGGGGCACTGAGCTCTTGATTTACTGACAGGACTACTGGCATCAGTGTCTCCAGGCCAAACAGTGAGCTCTGCAATGTTACACACAGCAATCCTGCAGAGTTTCAGAGAAGCACTTACAAGCTCTACTGCAGAAAGCTTGTAAGCGCTGAGCTCTTTGTTTAGCAGACCAGCCACTTATGATAGACCGAAGCAGTGAACGGTTACCCAAGCAATGAGCAATAAAATTACAAAGAACTCGCATTAAAGGGAAGGGAGTGAACGGGTGACAGTGAAACATATTGAGACAGTCCAATGTATGCGTCAAAATACTCAATGTATAGTCAAATGGAAAAATCTGAGGCACTGTACAATACACACATTAAATAAAAAAATATATTCATACACATCAAACAAAATTATATATACACACACATATATATAACTTATGTGACTCACTTACCTGGTCGTTCATAACAATCATAGTGCGGGTGAAAAGGTCATGGTGAGTAATTATACCAGTGAACCACTGGGTGGCAGAGTCTTGTCTGTACACCCTCACTCGATAGCCGTTTAAGGAGTAAGGTCCTACGAGAAAAACAATGACACATTTAGATACTCGGAAATCCATGTCTCGGGAGGTCTCCTGGTTCTCGTCCAGCAGTTACATCACCCAGTGCTTCGTTTCCAGATACTGACACACTTACAGCAGACACACAAACAAACCCTCAATCTAGAAGTCATGTCCAAGAGTCGCCATCCGTTTTTTCCATAACACTTCCAGGCTGACTCTCTAGCAGTCTCAAGTGATGATTAGGTCATTTCTAAATGTCAGGTCATTTCCCATTGTTGTGAGCAGCAAATATAAAAGGAAGAGTGTTCCTACAGCTACAGTGACTGGAGCCGCACCGTGTAATCATGGGCGCTGACTGGGTAACTTCTCAGTTGCTCATAAATTACACGGAGAGGTTTCAATGATTGAGAAGTGACTAATTAAAGGGAATCTGTCACCAGGTTTTTGCTGCCCCATCTGAGAGGAGCATGATGTAGACGCAGAGACACTGATTCCAGTGATCCATCGCTTGCTGTAGTTTTGATAAAATCACTTATCTGCTGGAGATTTAGCAGTTCTCTGAATGCAGAGCTCTGTATAAACTGCCCATGGCACTTTTCAGCTTTCTGCCTATGCACAGGGTGCACAGGAAGCAGTCAGTGGTGTGGGCGGAGTTATACAGAGCTTAGTATTTAGAGAAGTGGGAGATCTGCCGCTGAGAAAATAGTAATCTCAAAATGACAGCAAGAAGAGCAGTAAGTGATACATCATTACAAACAGGGTCTCTGACACCTAATCCGAGAACTAGGCTGTGGAGTCTGTAAGCCAAACCACTGATTGACTCCTCAATTTCCCAGACTCTGGACTCCACAGCCCTGGTCACTGCTGAGCAGGTATATAAAGTGCAGACCTAATCTGAGCACACTCGCTCATCACTAGTCATCACCTATCCTCTTCACTGGAGAACCCCTTTAATGATGCATAAGAGCCATGCCAGCTACTAAAAAGTATAATGTAAAGTACTGCGGAATATGTTGGCGCTATAGAAATAAAATTATTATTATTATTATTATTATTATTATTATTATTATGGGAATAGCACGGGAACTCGTCACTTTATAATTGCCTAAATCTAAAGTGTTTCCTCTCTTGCACCCTTATGAACAAATTAATGCACTGTCACTGTACAGATCCCCATGATTTCTCATTGCCCATTGAGTAGTACATTTCTCCCATCAGTCGCAGCCTGCAGTGTATCGGTCCTCATAATTCTCCGTGATGGAGGAGAGCAATCACCACTTTCCCTCCTTCTGTGCAGAGTAGGCCTGAAAGCAGTCCTGCGTACAGCAGAAGCAGGAGCTGGCAATGCGTTCAGGCATTCAAGCATGATCTGTGTACAGAGTCGAGAGGGCCATGCGCCTCCGAGTGTGCAGGAGAGGCATCAGGGGTCGTACATGCACAATCCGAGAATTTCAGCACTGCCCATATACTAAAGCCAGCAGCAACGTTACATATGGGGGCAGTGCAATTGAGGCAGAAAACCATGACACCTGTATATGGACCACCAGAGGGACACCACAGCCCCATAACATTAAAACGGGCGTCCTTGTCTAGTAAGTCTGAGGGAAAGCTTCAGGACAAATACAAACATATTTTATAGACAAATCAGTATGTATGGTTCAGCGTATTTAGCTTCAGATTGCACTAGTACCCCATAAATACACATTCAGGACCCATTCATAAGCAAGCACTAGGTCAAGATCTGACTCAGGTGTACAGTGGCGTGCAAAGTATTCACCCCCTTGGCATTTTTGTGTTCTGCTACCTCACAACCTGGAATTTTTCTTTTGAGGGTTTGCATCAGTTCACGTAAAGAACATGCCTACAATTGTGAACATTTGGTTTCCTTTTTCATTGTGAAGCAAGCAACAAATAGGACAAAATTGCAAAACACTTCAGTGTGCAAAACTACTCATCCCCCTAAATTCAGTACTTTGTAGATCCTCCTTTTACAGCTGCAAGTTGCTTTTGATAAGTCTCCATGATCTTTCCATCTCTTGCCACTGGGATTTTTGCCCATTTCTCAAGGCAAAACTGCTCCAGCTCCTTCATGTTAGGTGGTTTCCTCTGGTGAACAGCAATCTTCAAGCCTGACCACAGATTCTCAATTGAATTAAGATTTTGGCTTTGACTAGGCCACTCCAAAACATTTACTTTACTTGTTTCCCTTAAACCACTAGAGTGTTGCTTTATAAGTACGCTTTGTGTCATTGTCTTTTGTTGGAAGGTGAACAGGTTTTGCCCAAGAATATCCGGTTGTCGCACCATCCAACTTCCCCTCAACTTAGACCACTTTCTTTGTCCCTGCTGCCAAAAAACATCCGACAGGATGTTGCTGCCACCACCACATGTTTCACTGTGGGGATGGGTGTTTTTGGGGTGATGAGCAGTGCTGCTTTGGCATTAGACATCAAGTTTACCTTGGTGGCCAAATGTTCTGGGAGATCATAAAAGTATGTATGCATGCGTGCGTGCGTATGTATATATAGAATCCAATCTTGACTTGAAATCCTTAACTTTGTCCCTGTCTTGTTTGGAGATCTCTTTGGTCTTCATTGTGTTGGTTGGTTAGCGGTGCCTCTTTCTTAATGACAGACATGGAACACTTCTTGCACACAGCTGGACTTCATAGTTTCTCTAAGCATATGACTCTAGAATGTTTTCGGGGCTTCATAGCAAAAGGGGTGAATCTATATGCATATTTTAAGTTATTTGATACCAACTTAGACTACTTAGTGCTGATACATCACACACAAATTGGATTACAAAGATTTTTAAACAGGTTGTAATGTAAAAAATTAGGTAAAAAAGCCGGGGGGGGAGAATACATTTGCAAGCCACTGTATGAGGAACACAAAGATAATCACCTTTGCATAGACCCAATCGCAACGTTTATAACTTTAAAGTGGCGCTGCCGTAAGTCTCTACATCAATCAACAGAGGAAAGCACTTGTGACCGGTGCCTCAAGGTAGCAGATTATATTTAACACTGGGAAACATCAGCAAATAGTACAATTTTTTAACCACAGAAAGTCCTCATCCATTTTTGCCTATTTTACAAGTTGTTCTAGTTCTGCATTAAATATGTGTAATCAGTCCAGCAATGACTCTTTACCTGTGTAGAAGGTCAAATATGTAACTTAAGGCCCTTTTACATTTAGCGATGCACCAGCGATCCAACCAGCGATCCGACCCGGTCAGGATCGCTGGTGCATCGCTAAATGATCGCTAGTGAGCTTTCATACAGAAGGATCTCACAGCGATGCAGCAGCGACGCAGCGCACGATACTTACCATTCACACACAGCGATCCTGGCGTCCTCCCGCCCGCGTCCAGCGTCGCTCGTCTCACACAGCAGGAAGCCCAGCAGGAAGCGCCCGACGAGAAATGGAGCCGGACATTCTCGCGCGATCAGCGATGGACAGCAGGGGAGCCGGTCGCTGGTAAGTATCACACATAGCGATATCGCTAGCAATATCGCTATAACGTCACAAAACCAGTGACGTTTTAGCGATATTGCTAGCGATATTGCTTAGTGTAAAACCCCCTTTACTCCCTGCTTCTCATTATCAGTACAATATATAGAGCAGGTAAACCCTCAGGTTACAGCTCCAGGTATACAGAGCTGGAAGGAGATAACATGCATAAGATAGGACAAAGGGAGAATGAGGCACAAATCACATTCAATTACCGCAATGTCATAATACAACAGGTTATTACCC
Organism: Dendrobates tinctorius; assembly: GCF_039654945.1. Classification (NCBI taxonomy): domain Eukaryota; kingdom Metazoa; phylum Chordata; class Amphibia; order Anura; family Dendrobatidae; genus Dendrobates; species Dendrobates tinctorius. The sequence goes on from NW_027361823.1 coordinate 29,179,356, forward strand.
AAGTGCCGTGACTGTCTGCATCCGCGGAGAACAGAGGAAGGGCGGCTATCTTGCATTGTCTATTTCATCTCACTTTCTGCACACTTCATAAAGTGGCAGTACAACTCAAATAATAATTCTGCTTAGAACAGCAATCAAAAGAGGTGTCGGGCGACACTCCCTTCTGCACTGGGTAGTGCATGGGGCCAGTGACAAAATTCTGCCAGCTCACATGTGCAAGAGCCAAGTATCTGGCAACCGTCCTATCCTACAAAATATAATAGGAGCAAGATACATGCACGTGAGCTGGCAGATCTCTGCAGCCGTGACGTCACCAGCCGGCTAAGCAAAGGTCGCTGGAGCAGGTGGATTACCCCTTTAATATACTTATAGGGTCTAAATACAGGTGTCGCAATCTCCTGACATTATTAGCACAAGCCCCAGGGTCACAAGGAAAGAAATTCGCTAGTCGTGTGTGAAGGGGGCTGCTAGTTTTAATAGCTATCCCAGAGCTGGATAAGCTACTGAAAGGAGTCCACCATCAAGCCGCATTCACACACAGCATTGATAATGTGCCAACACAGGAAAAGCCTCTGCTAGATATAGTGTAAGCGAGCACTCACCTTGCATAAAAATCTCCTGAACCTTGTGTTCTTTGACCCAGGCTTTCACCTCCTCGTGAAGCTGGGGGTTGTCCCTGAGAACTGGGTTTAGACTGTCGACTTCATCCTACAAAGACAAGAAAACCACTAGGTCAGTACGGCCATCGCCCAGAGAGCACAGCAATGAATAGGAGCCTCCAGGATCAGGCGAGGAATGCAGACTGTCGTACAAGCCACAGATTCACACTGTAGACATCATGTTGGCCAAAAAGAAAAAAAAATGAATTTATTCTTAGTGGTGAGCTCACTATGCATGTACTCCATATAGCACATTGACTGGACGTGGTGGAGAATATGTATACAGCTGGTTCCTCTACTACATACACTGCTCGCGACTTGTAGTATTTACCTACGTACCCAGCAGTCACACCTATTGCCGGAAGCTAAGAGGTCTCCTGATCCAAGTCATCTTCCAGGTAAGATGCACATTATAAACTTGAAGGAAACGACAGTAATGTCAGGACTGTACATGTCAGCCTGCTATTTTTTTTACTTTTTAGATAGCGGACGATCCTAAATGCTACCCACCGGTGGGGAAGAGAATACAAACAATAACTGGGAAACGATGGAGGATAAAGGTTTGTTGGAAAAGATTCACTGTGACTTGTAATTAAGTAACGAAATCCCTGTCTATTCTGTGATAAGCAGTCATATGAGCGGCCTAATCCGGGACGGACAAAGATAGCCGTCAGTCACTAGTAGGACCGCCTACTGGACTACTAAAGCCAAAATAAAAAGCATTGTCAATGCATAAAATACACCCAATATTGTATCTTACCAAAAACCTTTATATCAATCAACTCATCCTGCTTTATGACATACTATTTAGAGAGAATAAATGGCTCGTAAATGTGATCAGTCCTCTTTAAGTATTTGTAAAAGACGTTTTAGTAACATGGAATTACCAACATAGTCAACAAAAAACGCTGCACCATGCAGACACCACAAAAATGGTATTTTATTAATAAAAACCTCTGATGTTTATGTGCATAGTGGGGTCCTACTTTGCAATTGACAGCCTTCTTCTTCACTATGCCTGTACAGATAGCTGTCAATCACAGGTAGGACCGCCCACTGGACTTCTATGTCCAAACATCAGGAATTTCAATAAACAAAATACAAGTTTTACTGAATCTTGCCCTACAACCCTATTTATCAGACCTGGGCAAAGGATCGAGACAGTCTGGAAAACAGAGGCTCATGGGTGGCACCATGCCCACCCACTCCTGCCACTTCCTCCACCAATCAGCGTGTGAAACAGCTGAGGCAATTACGTCATTTAATAGTGTCAGCTGCTTACTGCTGAGAGTCAGCGCACCTGAGAGAGGAACAGAAGCAGAGTGCCAGAGCAACAGGACTGAGGTTAGCATGTGGTGTTCTTTTTTTTTTTTTTTTCATGTGCATGGGATGTTTGGGTGGACATGGGGAGGCTATGGGGGGCCTCCATCCAGGACACGGGCAGGCTATGGGGGGGCCTCATCCAGGACACGGGCAGGCTATGGGGGGGCCTCATCCAGGACACGGGCAGGCTATGGGGGGGCCTCATCCAGGACACGGGCAGGCTATGGGGGGGCCTCATCCAGGACACGGGCAGGCTATGGGGGGGCCTCATCCAGGACACGGGCAGGCTATGGGGGGGCCTCATCCAGGACACGGGCAGGCTATGGGGGGGCCTCATCCAGGACACGGGCAGGCTATGGGGGGCCTCATCCAGGACACGGGCAGGCTATGGGGGGGCCTCATCCAGGACACGGGCAGGCTATGGGGGGGTCCTCATCCAGGACACGGGCAGGCTATGGGGGGGTCCTCATCCAGGACACGGGCAGGCTATGGGGGGGTCCTCATCCAGGACACGGGCAGGCTATGGGGGGGCCTCATCCAGGACACGGGCAGGCTATGGGGGGCCTCATCCAGGACATAGGGAGGCCATGGGGGTCTCATGCTGTATATGGGGGAGGCTGTGTGGGGCTCATGCTGTATATAGGGAGGCTGTGTAGGGGCTCATATGATATACAGAATGGGCTGTACTCTGGTTCAAGCAATATATAGGGGGATATCAGCATGCTTAATTCTGCTCAATATTAAGTGATACAATTAATATAATTATCAATAATATAATAATTATAATGTATTGATATTAATAGTGAGCAGAATTAATTTCAGCCCATTGGTTCGGCCCTCCATAACAGTCACGGTCTGTCATGTGGCCCCTCGGGAAAATTAATTGCCCACCCTTCCTATATATCATTCTGCTCAACTCCTCTTTTTCTACCCCATCTTGTCCACAGATCAGACCGCATGAATAACATGACAGGCTCCGTTTAACGTTAAGACTACAATTAAAGGGTAACATTTCATACAAAATGTAAACTTTTAGCAACACAAAGAAAAGTTGGAAATTATTTCCACTGTGTGTAGAACATTTATAACCACGGAGAGCGCCAAGTCTGAATGAACACCCGGAAAATTTGAGAACAATTGTGTTCAAAAAAATCTTTGACCAATTACAGCACCAGGAAAATGGGTGAGAATTAACCAAATCTTCATATTTACATTGGAATCTCATCGCTGGTGACTGGAAATCTGAAGCAGGTTGATTTATGCTGCGGATTTCACTTTATACAATGTAAAGGGTTAAATGTGCGGAAGAACCAAAAGCATTTCCACAATGACATCACATCAAAAAATGCAAATTTGGTACATAACATCTACAAACACAAGGAGATCTAATATTAATGTGAGTGACCTATAGATAGAGATTATCTCTGTCCATACCCACACACTGCCGCTCTTACTATGGAGCGTCACTGCAGCCCCTTGCCATCGTGCGGAGGATGTGTATTTTCAGCATATTCCTTTACAGCTGCCGTGCCACCTGCCCGCTGATTCTGAGCTTACAGCTCCATCATAAAGGGACGCGCTATAATGGTCTTCTATTCCTTTAACAGGACTGCTTTTGTCTGAGGAGTCTGGCCTCTCCGAGCTGGCAGAATACTTGTAATGTTTCAGTGCCAACTGAATTCATTCCTCACTTAAAAGAGACGCTGCTTGTTCGGGGGGCGGCTAGCAGAAATGGGGAGCTTCTAATTTACAAGTCAATAGGAGGAGAGGAAAGAAAACACCTATGCATTGTAAGTGTTAGTCAGCGAAGTCCTCCATCTGATCTTTGTATAGCAGTGCATGAGTTATTTAACCCCATCCCCTCTATCCACCTTTTTTTTTAGGTCCTTTATATGGAACCAAACACATAAGGAGCCTCGGATACAGGTGCATTCACATTGGCCGACCCCATGGTCGTTTAAAGGCCTGTTTAGAGCACGCAATGATCTCATATACAACTGTTCTGTGGGACTAGATCATCACGTCCTCGGCGAGGCCATCTCCTCTTTACACAAGACTCCGTGCGGTCGAGGACAATGGTTTTCAAACAAGCTTACAAACCATTTCAGCCAACAAGCAAGCTTTTCTTTAGCCCATTTAGATAGTCCGGTTATCAGGAACGCTTGCTTCCCGTTAATCGGCCGGTGTAAATGTGTCCTGGGAGTGACATCTGAATATCGAGCCCTCCTTCCACTCACTTGAGTCTTTGCCGGGGAGGATCTGATTTTCAGCAGCTCTGTCTGGAAAGTTTCATACACAAGCTTGCAGATGTTGTAATATTCAGGCTCAGGGGGATCCACCGGCGTCACACATTGTCAAGCAAAACCCAATCATCACTTCTGCATAATGTTTTGTTCTATGAAGTGTTACAGGAAATCTGAGCACCAACGGAAAGTGGAGCTGGAGCTCCCACGCGTGGTGATCGGCCCACTGTAACCCTTATGTACCTACCAGCAGATCGGCTTCTAAACCGGCACACATCTAGATTATACTGGTAGCCAGCTCTATGGACTCGGCCCAAAAAGAAAGGCAAAAGAAGGCAATGATGAATATCTGCCATCTGCACAAGACCGTACTGAGCTTGTGAGGGAACCCGTGATGACGGCGCCTGAACATTCATTGATCACGTGCCATTCAGAGAAGACTGGTGACATGTTTCTCTGTTCACACTGAAAAAAACCAAAACCATTAACCCTGTGAGGATCAAGTGTTTACACTGTGGCACTATACTACAGTATCACATCTGTACACAGATGTGATTTGGCACGTGCATTTGTGACGTTTGCTCATGGTCCGGGTTGGGGACTACCACTGCTCACCAATGGGGCAAGGGTCATCCTGCACCAGGTAATATTACCAGTACTATGGATACTCAATGTTAATGAAGCTGCTCCCAAGCTAGAACATTGATAGTGGATGCCATAAAGAAGACAGCACGGTATATTGCACAGCATACGGCTCTATACAGCGGTGAACTCTGCTGACCCAGTAAGAGGAAGACCTTACCTGTGTAAGCTGACTTCAGCACACCCAGCGACGTCATGTAATAGAGGCAGCTGAAGGCGTCCAGCCCCACAGAAAACACTTAATGTAATTACTGTACAGGTCATGAAGTTCTTTGTTAATGTGTCACATGAAACTGGGTAACAGGTGAAAGGCGTACCTACAGTGCGGGCGGGCAGGATGTGCACCGTCTCCAGCAGGGTGTACACCAGGCCTCAGGACAGAAAGCGTGCAACATACACAGCCTGCACAGCTCACCTTCCAACCTGACAGTACAAGGCCGGCCGGCAGACCCGCAAAGCAACCGGCGGTGGCCTTTGAGGTTGGCAACATCTGAGGACGTCAGAGCCGTTAAACAACAATGTGTCTAAACCAATAGGCAGGCCCAGAAATACACCACAGGAAGGAAAAAGTCTCAGGAGGTTTAGTAGCAAAAGAGACTAACAAAAAGTAAAAAAAACAATGCTGATCACTGAGGTTTACTGGGTCCTAGAGACGTCTGCGTCTGACACCAATTGTAAAGGTTTCCCCAGGTGAGGAGATGACCTGTATCGTGTCAAGGACCCAAATAGAAGAGTCATCAAGTATAGCTTTTTTTTTTTGAGAAAGGGGGGATGCAAAAACAATCCTGGAAAGAGGCCAATGAAGAAAAGTGCGCTTTGCGCTTCAACAATCTGGCAAAGGAATGACCTACGGCCTTATGATGGTTCCTAGAAAAGATAGCAGTGAACCTTTACCGTGTCAGTCATTTACCGGTGGTGTAGACTACAAGCCTGTCATTCCTCAGTTATGGAGGCTCAGTAATGGAAGCGGACATTCCTCACAGAGCTTCATGCATAATGTGATCCTGTGAACACTCCATGGCGTGATATCTGCCTTCTGTACAGTGAAAGTCTGGTGAATGTCAACACGACAGCAGGTGCACCATGAACCCTCAAAACAAACTGATGGCCCGAGACAGCTGTGCGGCTTCACCGAGCCGACGCCTCAACTGTCAGCGTAACCACTGTTCAGTAACACCGACCACGAGACTGCTACAGGCAGAGCCTTCCAAACGAAGGGGGCAGCAACGCCTCACTAAAAGCAGTAGGGCACGACCCTGGCGAGAGGTCACCATAGGCTGGCATCACACTGCCTAAACTGGAGACCACGTCAAGGTTTCAGAGCAAAGTTCATGGAACTCAATAGAGAGGAGAGAAAAGCAACGTTCGATCTCAGAATTTTAATCAGAGCTGTGCCGTAAATAAGGGGTCTTAGAAATCTTATGCCCACGCTGTAAGGGTAACATGCAGCCTAAATTGACTGGAAATGCAGACATGAAGCCTGTAGCGCGCCAATTTCTGCTGCTGATTGCACAACTTGCATGTGCAGCAAATCCACAGTATTTCTACTGTGAAACCTGCAGTGGTTTTTGCACATTGAAATTTTCTCTATGGAGAACCAGTCTCCTCTCCCGACATGCCAATTTGAGGAACGATGCTCCAGAACTGTCCCCGCAAGAAGTTACCAACACCGATATGTTGGCACGGATGGCAGAGAACGTCTGCAGTGACTGCTACAATGCAGACAGATGACAGGTCGCGTGTTCTGCCTGATGACTACAGGTCTCCTTAAACTGAAGGAAAATCTGGATTGGTCTGCACTAGTGATTAGCGATATTCCGAGCCGCGACGATCATGGTTCTAGATTTAGTCTGGGCATTGTCCATAGTGACGTTACATCGTCACACTGCTACACAAAAATCTCTATAGAGACCCTGAAAAAAAATACAAAAACAGAAGGAAGTGGTGAACACCTAGGTAGGAAAATGTTAAAAATGCTCCTCTTGCACAAACATGCTTTGCTCAGTTTGAGTGCAGATAGCGACAGATCGGGTTCGTGTAACGTCTTCAGGCCGCTTTAGTTTGCGTGACAATTCACACAAGGCTTTTACGTGTTTTGCTTTTCTGACAAGTCCGCCAGCTCCTTACGCAGCCAGCACACAAGCAGAGGCATGCCATCACGTCAGTCATTACCGGTCAGTGACTCCAGAAGGTGGCTCCATCCCCGTACTAGCAGCACAGAGGATTAACGTAGTAAGAGAAAGGCAGGATGGCGAGGTCAACAACATCACAACTGGTTTTTCCACAACTAAAGTGGGCTAGTCAGTCAATAAAAGCGGCGCGCTTCGCGATTTACACAACGCGTGTGACGCTTAATATTTCACCAGGAAGTTTACAGAAGATTTGTGTAACTGGTTATCAGCTGGAAATACGAGGATAACACCAAGCAGGAATTCCACAGATATAGTTTACCCCTAAGCGGAGATTCTATTTAAAATGCACAGAACATTTTTAGAATATTTTATTATAACCATTTATATAAAAACATCCCAACAACTAAATCTAAAAGACGAAACATGGCTATTTTCATGATGGCCACTAGATGTCAACTCAACGGGAAGACCACACAAAAAAAAAAGAATCTCGCTTTACAGGATGATGAAAAACAGATGGTCAACCCATTTCGTCTACATGCACACAACCATTTACTCTTTTTTTTTTTTACCTCATCTGTCAAAAGTAGGCCGTTTCTATCCCATGTATCATCAGCTTTAAGAACTGAAAAGTGAAAACTAGCTGAACTTATTTTTATTTCATTGTCACTTACCAATGGTTAAAACACAGAAATTATCTAAGTATATGCAAATTTACCAATGCTTTCATAATTGCAATATAATGCCTACATAGGGCACTGTGTTCTCCTTTAAGGGAAATGCTTTCAGATGTTTATACCTTTATATATAGCTATGCGGCAAGAAAAAAACTACAGTTCTCATTTTGCCTTGACCACAAAAAATAAATCCCTTCCACCATGATAATATATGTAGATACGCAGAGTCCACCCATTTTAAAAAAAAAAAAAAAATACAGATGACTATTTATATGAAGGAGGTGACATAGGTGCACTAAGGAGAAGGGGTCACTAGGTTTGGTGGCCACTACACCATCAGAATCTTTTTACTGCCATGTTTATATACTATATGAAGAGCCCGGCGCTGCCCGGGCATAATAACTAACTAAGGTTAGTTATAACAAATTATAATGACTATATCTATCTATCTATCTATATATATATATATATATATATATATATATATATATATATATATATCTCTCTCTATATATATATATATATATATATATATATATATATATATATATATCTCTCTATATATATATATATATACACACACACACTATATATATGTATATATACACTCACTGGCCACTTTATTAGGTACACCTGTCCAACTGTGTGTTAAGACTTAATTTCTAATCAGCCAATCACATGGCGGCAACTCAGTGCATTTAGGCATGTAGACATGGTCAAGACAATCTCCTGCAGTTCAAACCGAGCATCAGTATGGGGAAGAAAGGTGATTTGAGTGCCTTTGAACGTGGCATGATTGTTGGTGCCAGAAGGGCTGGTCTGAGTATTTCAGAAACTGCTGATCTACTGGGATTTTCACGCACAACCATCTCTAGGGTTTACAGAGAATGGTCCGAAAAAGAAAAAAAATCCAGTGAGCGGCAGTTCTGTGGCCGGAAATGCCTTGTTGATGCCAGAGGTCAGAGGAGAATGGGCAGACTGGTTCGAGCTGATAGAAAGGCAACAGTGACTCAAATTGCCACCCGTTACAACCAAGGTAGGCAGAAGAGCATCTCTGAACGCACAGTGCGTCGAACTTTGAGGCAGATGGGCTACAGCAGCAGAAGACCACACTGGGTACCACTCCTCTCAGCTAAGAACAGGAAACTGAGGCTACAATTTGCACAAGCTCATCGAAATTGGACAGTAGAAGATTGGAAAAACGTTGCCTGGTCTGATGAGTCTCGATTTCTGCTGCGACATTCGGATGGTAGGGTCAGAATTTGGCGTAAACAACATGAAAGCATGGATCCATCCTGCCTTGTATCAACGGTTCAGGCTGGTGGTGGTGGTGTCATGGTGTGGGGAATTTTTTCTTGGCACTCTTTGGGCCCCTTGGTACCAATTGAGCATCGTTGCAACGCCACAGCCTACCTGAGTATTGTTGCTGACCATGTCCATCCCTTTATGACCACAATGTACCCAACATCTGATGGCTACTTTCAGCAGGATAATGCGCCATGTCATAAAGCTCGAATCATCTCAGATTGGTTTCTTGAACATGACAATGAGTTCACTGTACTCAAATGGCCTCCTCAGTCACCAGATCTCAATCCAATAGAGCATCTTTGGGATGTGGTGGAACGGGAGATTCGCATCAGGGATGTGCAGCCGACAAATCTGCGCCAACTGTGTGATGCCATCATGTCAATATGGTCCAAAATCTCTGAGGAATGCTTCCAGCACCTTGTTGAATCTCTGCCACGAAGAATTGAGGCAGTTCTGAAGGCAAAAGGGGGTCCAACCCGTTACTAGCATGGTGTACCTAATAAAGTGGCCAGTGAGTGTATATATATATATATATATATATATATATATATATATATATATATATATATATATACACACACACACACACACACACACAATATATATACAGTGGGGCAAAAAAGTATTTAGTCAGTCAGCAATAGTGCAAGTTCCACCACTTAAAAAGATGAGAGGCGTCTGTAATTTACATCATAGGTAGACCTCAACTATGGGAGACAAACTGAGAAAAAAAAATCCAGAAAATCACATTGTCTGTTTTTTTTTCCTTTTATTTGCATATTATGGTGGAAAATAAGTATTTGGTCAGAAACAAAATTTCATCTCAATACTTTGTGATATATCCTTTGTTGGCAATGACAGAGGTCAAACGTTTTCTGTAAGTCTTCACAAGGTTGCCACACACTGTTGTTGGTATGTTGGCCCATTGCTCCATGCAGATCTCCTCTAGAGCAGTGATGTTTTTGGCTTTTCGCTTGGCAACACGGACTTTCAACTCCCTCCAAAGGTTTTCTATAGGGTTGAGATCTGGAGACTGGCTAGGCCACTCCAGGACCTTGAAATGCTTCTTACGAAGCCACTCCTTCGTTGCCCTGGCGGTGTGCTTTGGATCATTGTCATGTTGAAAGACCCAGCCACGTTTCATCATCAATGCCCTTGCTGATGGAAGGAGGTTTGCACTCAAAATCTCACGATACATGGCCCCATTCATTCTTTCATGTACCCGGATCAGTCGTCCTGGCCCCTTTGCAGAGAAACAGCCCCAAAGCATGATGTTTCCACCACCATGCTTTACAGTAGGTATGGTGTTTGATAGATGCAACTCAGTATTCTTTTTCCTCCAAACACGACAAGTTGTGTTTCTACCAAACAGTTCCAGTTTGGTTTCATCAGACCATAGGACATTCTCCCAAAACTCCTCTGGATCATCCAAATGCTCTCTAGCAAACTTCAGACGGGCCCGGACATGTACAGGCTTAAGCAGTGGGACACGTCTGGCACTGCAGGATCTGAGTCCATGGTGGCGTAGTGTGTTACTTATGGTAGGCCTTGTTACATTGGTCCCAGCTCTCTGCAGTTCATTCACTAGGTCCCCCCGCGTGGTTCTGGGATTTTTGCTCACCGTTCTTGTGATCATTCTGACCCCACGGGGTGGGATTTTGCGTGGAGCACCAGATCGAGGGAGATTATCAGTGGTCTTGTATGTCTTCCATTTTCTAATTATTGCTCCCACAGTTGATTTCTTCACTCCAAGCTGGTTGGCTATTGCAGATTCAGTCTTCCCAGCCTGGTGCAGGGCTACAATTTTGTTTCTGGTGTCCTTTGACAGCTCTTTGGTCTTCACCATAGTGGAGTTTGGAGTCAGACTGTTTGAGGGTGTGCACAGGTGTCTTTTTATACTGATAACAAGTTTAAACAGGTGCCATTACTACAGGTAATGAGTGGAGGAAAGAGGAGCCTCTTAAAGAAGAAGTTACAGGTCTGTGAGAGCCAGAAATCTTGATTGCTTGTTTCTGACCAAATACTTATTTTCCACCATAATATGCAAATAAAAGGGAAAAAAAACAGACAATGTGATTTTCTGGATTTTTTTTCTCAGTTTGTCTCCCATAGTTGAGGTCTACCTATGATGTAAATTACAGACGCCTCTCATCTTTTTAAGTGGTGGAACTTGCACTATTGCTGACTGACTAAATACTTTTTTGCCCCACTGTATGTGTATATATATATATATATATATATATATATATATATATATATATATATATATATATACACACACATACACATACACACGATATATATATATATCTATATATCTAAAGCTGAGTGTAGAGCCCCGCCCACTCCGCATAGCCACATTCACTATAATATCCCACATCATCCCGTCAGAGCCACCGGACTACTACCCCTAATATCCCACGTCATCCCGTCACAACCGCCGGACTACTGCAACTAATATCCCACATCATCCCGTCAGAGCCACCAGAATACTACCCCTAATATCCCACATCAGCCATAGCCACTAGACAGCTACCACTAGTATCCCACATCATCCCGTCACAGCCACCAACCTACTCCCCCTACTCCTCCATCATCCCGTCAGCCAGAGCTACTGGACTACTACCCCTAAAATCCCACATCATCCCGTCACCCAGAGCCACTGGACAACTACCCCCAATATCCCACATCATCCCATCAGCCAGAGCCACCGGACTACTACCCCTAATATCCCACATCATCCCATCAGCCAGAGCCACCGGACTACTACCCCTAATATCCCACGTTATCCCATCACATCCGCCAGACTACTACCACTAATATCCCACATCATCCTGTCAGAGCCACCAGACTACTACCCCTAATATCCCACAGCAGCCATAGCCACTGGACAGCTACCACTAATATCCCACATCATCCTGTCACAGCCACCGACCTACTCCCCCTACTCCTCCATCATCCGTCAGCCAGAGCTACTGGACTACTACCCCTAAAATCCCACATCATCCCATCAGCCAGAGCCACCGGACAACTAACCCTAATATCCCACATCATCCCATCAGCCAGAGCCACCGGACTACTACCCCTAATATCCCACATCATCCCGTCACAGCAACCGACCTACTCCCCCCAATTTCCCACATCATCCCGTCACAGCCACCGACCTACTCCCCCTAAAATCCCACATCATCCCGTCAGAGCCACCAGACTACTACCCCTAAAATCCCCCATCAGCCATAGCCACTGGACAGCTACCACTAATATCATCCCGTCACAGCCACCGGACTACTACCCCTAATATCCCACATCATCCCATCAGCCAAAGCCACCGGACAACTACCCCTAATATCCCACATCACCCCGTCACAGCCACCGACTTACTCCCCCTAATATCCCACATCATCCCGTCACAGCCACCGACCTACTCCCCCTAAAATCCCACATCATCCCATCAGCCAGACCCCCGGACTACTATCCCTAATATCCCACAAAATCCAGTCAGCCAGAGCCACAGGACAACTACCCCTAATATCCCACATCATCCCATCAGCCACAGCCACCGGACTACTATCCCTAATATCCCACAAAATCCAGTCAGCCAGAGCCACCGGACAACTACCCCTAATATACCACATCATCCCATCAGCCACAGCCACCGGACTACTATCCCTAATATCCCACAAAATCCAGTCAGCCAGAGCCACCGGACTACTACCCCTAATATCCCACATCATCCAGTCAGCCTGGGGTCAGAACCAGAGCGCTGAGTGCAATGGTCCTAACTTCCATAGTGGGGATCCCTTTAAGAGAGGCCTGGGGTCAAAACCAAAGCGCTGCATGGATTTGCCCTAACTTCCTTACCAATGATCCCTTTAATAGAAGCCTGGGGTCAGAATCAGAGCGCTGAGGGATTTACCCTAACTCCCATACCGGAGATCCCTTTAAGAGGGAAGATGTGCCTATGGGGATGGAGGATGCGTGATGGGGATATGGGCACGGGAGGGGGTGTGTGCTCTCTGCTCCTTTCTGGAGGGCAGACAATGGCTGGGAGCTTATGTTCGCAGGGATGCTAGATTTCTCCCACCATGTCAGTGTCTGCTGAGGTGTTGTCGAGTTGGAAAAACTGCTGCTCATAGCAACCAATCACAGCTCAGCTTCTTTTAAACATCTCTGGTGAATTGAAAGATGCTTCGTGATTGGTTGGTGACACACACACATTCAAATATATATATATATACTCCCTTATCATGAGCGCAAACATATAGGTTTGTAAGGAGTGAATGTTGGTAGGTTTACTGCCATCAAAGGAACTTTCATGGGGTGAGATAGAACAACTCAAAAGGTTGCATAGGTGGAAACATTTACATTATTGTCTCAAGTTAATCCTCATTTCTTCTGCATTATAGACTCTCAAGCATAAAACATAAAAGAAAACCACTAGCAACATTTTTACTTTTTTACTGTTTTGACTACTGGAAAAATACAGAAACACCAAAAATAAATTATAAAAAAATATATAATTCACTGAAAAACAAGGTGCATGGCCCTTTAAAGATTCAGCACTCCTGACAAACCCTTGATTCCTTCCCTTCGCCCTCCCTCCCTCCTCCCAGTACTTGTTCTAGGAACAGTGAGAGGGGTACATAAATAAATGAATACCGACCAGTGTTTTATGAAACATGACTAGGGCTTGGGTGGAATGACTAGAAGTTCCCAGCAGATGTCTGGCCTGGAATCAGGATTCTGAGCACACACTTAGAACATTTCAACTGCAGCTACTACACACATCTATTCCAAATCATTCCAGCTGCTGGGGGAGGTGCTCTCACACAGCTCCGCGGGAGGCTAAAAACAGACCCCATGGATGCCAGGCCACATGACATAGGTATTTGCGACTAATCAACCCATACACCTCGCTGTATGGTAATAGTGCACTGAGGGCAAGGTCACTGAATGGGCAAGACCGACTGTGGCGAGCTCCAGAAACACGTGTGAAATAGGTCATAATTGTATAGAACATTATACAGGCGTTCGTTTATCCTTTAAACAAACTTTCTCCCCCCCAGCCATCCCCTCTCACGCAACCCCACCCCCAGCCATCCCCTCTCCCGCAACCCCACCCTCAGCCATCCCCTCTCCCAAAAAAACCCCAAACCATCCCCTCTCCTGAAAACTCCCCCAAGCCATCTCCTCTCCTGCAAAATCCCCCAAGCCATCCTCACGTGCAATGTAAGTCAGCAATGTAAGTCAGCATCTGCCTCGATGTAATGACATGCAGCTGCATTTTATCCCTTGGGCTTCAACACTGCACATGCCGGGAAGCACATCTTACTGCACTGCATGTGACTGGTAAGCACAAGGCAGAAGACCATCCACAAAACTTGGAGGAAGCTGGAAGACACAATGTGTCCTGTGAGATATTAATCAAGCCTGGAAGGGAGAGTTTACAGACTGGTCTGTACGTCTCTTAGATAGCAGCACCGCCCTCTTGACTCTTCCACAGTAATTGCATATAGTCAATAACATCTTCAAAGTGGAGCTTAAACATAGATTTTATCCATGGTTACCTTTAGAGCCCTATTTCTTACATAATGGCTGTTTAGGGACCTAAAATCCTGTGACTTGCTATTTTGTTAGAGGCTGGAGAATGGGGGATGTGGTCCTGTACCGGGTACAGCGGTTCACATGGCCAAGTTGTTGAAAAAAATGTAAACAAAGTAGTGAACCTGGGGGCATCAAGAACTCTGCATCTCCTACATTGTTCTGACTGTAGTGGGTCCCAGAGGTCAGGCCTTTAGTCGAATAAAAACCTAACTGAAAGATAAGCCATCAATATTAGGCTGCGGTCACATTTCGGACACACTCTCTGGCCGACATGTGACTGCAAAGCTAGTGAAATCCGCATCAACAAGTATTGTGCATGGTTTGAAGCTACGTTAAAGGGCTTTTTTCTTTTTGGGAAAAATCGCTTTCTCGGCTGCAATTGGCTTAAAAAAAAAAAATCCTTTTCACCCTAATTTGGTCTCCGCCGCTGCAACCCATGTCCGCAGCAATGACGTCATGTCGACCGGGCTGCAACCGATCACTAAGCTCAGCAGCTCTGGCCGATCAGCTGGCACAAGCCACTCAGCCACTGAGCTCATTGATTGGCTGCAGCGCTGTCACCATGATGCAGAGAGCAGCTGGGAAGACTGCGATCAGGACATGCAGAGAGTAAAACAAAGTTTGTATTTTTAAAATAAAGCACCCAGGGTACAGGCAGGGTTTTTCCAAAACCCTTTTAACAATTAAAGTGCTTAATTGCTGTTCAGCGTCCATGCACATGGGCTGCAATGTGTTAACAAAAAGGTTTTACCTAGATTTTTCCCCACAGATATAGTAGGAACACAAGAAATAAAAACCCAACCAAAATGGCTTCATATTGTTTTCTTAAAATCTGAACATACATATGGGGGATAAAAAAATCGCCAATTAGAAATTAAGATTTGCTACATTCTGCTCGGACCCAATATTGCTAGTGACAGGTTCAGACTATGAACAGCACTTTAAAGCCCTTCTCGTCATCCACTTCTTGGGACTGTCACATGAGACCAGCCTCAATGAGATGTACACCGATCCCACAAGCCTCCATTAACATGATGCGGCAGCACCTGCTTCCAGTGTCGTATATCACTCCAGATGCCATAGCCATGTCTGTGCCCTAGAAGGCTGAGGACGCACACAGACCACACATACCAAGAAGGAAAGTCGCAGAGGAGGCAGATCTGGTTTTGTGGCTGATGGAGGGGGTTGGGGGTCAAGGAACATTCGCTTGGGTAACGCAACGCTGCTCCTTTTCCTAGGTAAAGATTGTTGACTCAACAGTCAGATTCACAATTAATTTTTACCTAGGGGCGGCACACGTGGTCTTAGGAGGTGAAGGTACAGCACAGCGCTCGCGGAGCCTTGTGCTTACCATGCTTTATGCCATTACAAGACGGCAGCACTGCAATTCATGCAGCGGCAGGGGAATTCAGAAGATATTCACAGCAGCCTGTCTTATAGATCACCTCCTTGGTGAATCTTTAAAGGATATGGGGCGATGGAGTTTTGTTTTTTGGTCTTTTTAACTTAAATATTTTTGTATTTGGGTCTCATTAAAAATGTGCACTGTTTACTTTTTATAGCCTCTGTGTCAAGGGCCCATCACTCTAAGCGATATCGCTAGCAATATCACTATAACGTCAATGGTTTTGTGACATAGCAGCGATATTGCTAGCGATACCGCTATGTGTGATACTTACCTCCGACCGGCTCCCCCGCTGGTTATCGCTGATCGCGTGAGAACGGCCTGGGCAGTTTCTCGTTGTCAGCTTCCTGCTGTGGTGACGAGTGGACGCGGGCGGGAGGACGTCAGGATCGCCTCGTCTGACAGGTAAGTAGCGACCGCTGCGATGTCGCTGGTGAGATCTGCCTGTTTGGCAGCTCACTAGCGACCACTGAGCGGTGCACCAGCGATCCTGACCGGGTCATATCGTTGTCGGGATCGCTGGTGCATCGCTAAGTGGTCGCTAGTGAGCTGCAAAACAGGCAGATCTCACCAGCGACATAGCAGCGGTCGGGGGTCGCTACTTACCTGTCAGACGAGGTGATGAAGACGTCCTCCCGCCTGCGTCCACGCGACGCTCATCGGCGCCACAGGAAGCTGACGACGAGAAACGGTCCAGGACATTCTCGCGCGATCAGCGATAACCAGCGGGGGAGCCGGTCGGAGGTAAGTATCACACATAGCGGTATCGCTAGCAATATCGCTGCTGCCTCACAAAACCAGTGACGTTATAGCAATATTGCTAGCGATATCGCTTAGTGTGACGGGCCCTTTAGCTGCAGAACAAGTTAACCGAGAACAAGGTCAGCGAGCTCCTAACCCTAAGGTGCCCATATACTTTAGATGCTGGTTCAGCCAAAATGCTCTCTCCCAGCCTACCAGACCTATAAGCTTGGAAAAGTGATCAGGTGTTATCAGTGGTGGGGGGAGAGATAAGCCGCTGCCAGACACCCCTGTGACATCTCATCTCTCCAGAGAACAAAAAGGATCAGGCATTGAAATTCAACATGCCCAATCCTTCTTTGCCCCTGACAGCAGCAAATGACAGAGGCCTGGATTAGATCGTTGACCAATCCCACCAAACTCTAGGTGGATCTTTAGGTTCAGTGGGTAGCACCTGCAGGATGGGGTCACGAATGCTGATCCGACCCAGGTCTATAGCTGTCACGATACTAGTGGATACAACTGGACACCAGTGGCTAGGTCAAAGAGACTACAGACACAGTGGGTTGCGCAAGCAATATTGTATTAATGATCTGAATGCAATATAGCATATAAGTCCAGATAAATGTTCAGTCAATATGATAGCAGAGCTGATACTCTGCGACACAGCATGCAAAGTCACTGAGCAATGCGGGCACAAGACACAGACTCTTGCAGAGCGGAGGAACACACTAGCTGGCTGGAGTTCTTACTTCACCGCAGGTGTAGTCAGGCAGAGGTTCCTGAAGTCAAGTGTTCAGCAATCACTCGGTCAGCAGGCAGGGATCCAGACGTGCAGGTTGGCAGAGGACTCCGCCGTTAAGAGAGGACCAACAGGGATAGTAAGTCCAGGCTTGGGACTGCAGAGGCACAAAGTCCAATACATAATACACAAGCAATGAATCAGAGCAGGTGCTGGCTTTATATACAGCTTTGGCAGGAAGCAAGATGGCCGACGTGGAAACATCAAGATCCATGTTAACTAAGGGCAAGTCTAAGGGCAAGAGAAACAGATTCCAGGACTAGATACTGACATTACTCCCACCTCAAGAACGGCCTCCGGACGACCCTAAACCAGGCTTGCCAGGGTACCTTTGATGGAACTGCTCAATCAGTCGGGAGGCGTTAATATTATCCACGGGTTCCCAGGAATTCTCCTCTGAGGAATAGCCTTGCCATTTAATCAAATACTGCAGTCGATTTCTGTAGATTCTTGAATCCAGAATCCTCTCAACGATGAACTGCTCTTGACCATCCACAAGAACGGGATCGGGAGGAGGAGATGAACGTCCTGGAAAAGGATTTGGTACTACAGTCTTTAGTAGGGAAGTATGAAAGATAGGATGTATCTTCAGTGTTCTTGGGAGTTTTAAGCGACATGCAACAGCACCTACCAGACCACTGATCCTATAAGGACCAATGTACTTCTGTCCCAACTTAGGGGAAGGGATCTTCATCTTTAAATTCTTCGTAGATAACCAGACTAAATCTCCTACCTTAAATGTTGGTGTTGGTTTGCGAAATCTGTCAGCTGCATTCTTGTACCTCTCTTGTGCGGAACCCAAAGTCTCTTTCAGAAGTTCAAGGTTCTGTTGAAGTGAAGAGATCCTGTCGGCAACTGCTGGTAAAGATGTATCTACCGGTAATCTGGGAAGAATGCTAGGGTGATATCCCAGGTTAGCGTAGAATGGAGACTGTTTGGTGGAGGCACTCTGGGAGTTGCTATAAGAGAATTCGGCCAAGGGGAGTAGCCTTACCCAATCATCTTGCAAATGGCAAACATAGCAGCGAAGGTATTGCTCTAGTGTTTGGTTGGTACGTTCTGTCTGCCCGTTGGACTGTGGGTGGAAAGCAGAAGATAAGTTAACTTCTATGCCTAATGCTGAACAAAAGCTTCGCCAAAACTTTGAAGTAAATTGAACTCCACGGTCAGAAACAACTTCATCCGGAACCCCGTGCAGGCGAAAGATGTTCTGGATAATTAGGTCAGCAGTGTCCTTCGCAGAGGGTAAACCGGAAAAAGGGATGAAATGGGCCGCCTTGGTCAGGCGATCGACCACCACTAAAATCGTACTCTTTCCCTCAGAAAGGGGCAGTTCTACAATAAAGTCCATAGAAATGGATCCCCACGGGCGAGACGGCACCGGCAAAGGCTGTAACAGACCAGTAGGGGAGGCACGTGGAACCTTGAATTTGGCACATACCTCACAAGATGAAACGTACTTCTGGACATCCTTCCGAAAACCTGGCCACAAGAAGCGAGATAAGAATTCTTGAGTCTTCTGAATTCCTCTGTGCCCTGCAACCTTGGAATCATGAACCAATCTCAACACTCTTAACCTCACGGCTTCAGGAATGTAGAGGCGCCGTTCCCGGGTCCAAACTCCATTCCTAAAAAGAAGGCTTACCTCATCAGATGGCTGAGACAGGAAAAGATCAGAGTTGTAAGCTTCTTTGATGACCTGCAGCAAATCTTTTTTTCTGAATGACTCCTACAAAATTGCAATCAGAAAGTATGGTCTTAGGTGGAGCATCTGGAACAGCGTCAGTGGAGAACATCCGGGATAGAGCATCTTCTTTTCCATTGCGAGAACCTGGTCTATAAGAGATTGTAAAATTGAATTGATTAAGGAAAAGACTCCAGCGGGCCTGCCGTGGGGTCAGGCATCTTGCTGACCTGATGAACTCAAGGTTGCGGTGATCCGTGAGGACCACGATCGGCTGTGAGGCTCCTTGCAGAAGATGTCTCCACTCCTTGAAGGCGGCGATGATAGCCAGTAATTCTTTATTTCCTACATCGTAGTTCTTTTCGGCAGGAGACAGTCGCTTGGAAAGAAAAGCACAAGGATGAAGTAAATTCTTCTCACCTGTTCTTTGGGACAGTATAGCCCCGGTGGCACAGTTTGAGGCATCCACTTCAATAATGAAGGCGAGTTCCAGGTCAGGGTGGATCAGTACTGGTGCTGACGTGAACTTGGTCTTGAGCCGAGAGAATGCTTCTTGGGCTTGAAGGGACCAAATAAATGCTGTCTTCTTCTGTGTCAACCGGGTGATGGGCGAGACGATGTCAGAGAAGTTCTTGATGAAACGTCTGTTGAAGTTAGCAAACCCGATGAAACGTTGGACCTCCTTGACGTTCTTGGGGATTGGCCACTCCTGAATTGCCTTGATCTTGCTGTTATTCATACTCAGACCTTGTGGAGAAATTACATAACCTAAGAATTGAATCTCCGACTTGTGAAATTCGCATTTCCCCAGCTTGATGTACAGCTGGTGTTCCCTCAACCGCTGCAAGACAGTCTTGACATGTTGCTGATGTTCCTCCATGGAGCTAGAAAAAAATCAGAATGTCATCCAAATAGATTACGACAAAAATATCAAGAATGTCTCTGAAAATATCATTTACGAGATGTTGGAACGTTGCTGGGGCATTGCAAAGTCCAAATGGCATGACCAAATACTCAAAGTGTCCATATCGAGACCTAAATGCTGTTTTCCATTCATCTCCAGGTCTTATACGGACTAGATTGTATGCCCCGCGTAGGTCCAATTTTGAAAAGACCTTGGCCTGACGAACTCTCTCGAGAAGCTCCGGAATTAATGGCAGGGGGTAGCGGTTCTTGATGGTTACCTTGTTAATTTCCCGGTAATCAACACAGAGTCTGAGGGATCCATCCTTCTTTTTAACGAAAAAGATGGGTGCACCGGCTGGAGAGGATGAGGGGCGTATAAACCCCTTAGACAGGTTCTCGTCGATATATTCTTTGAGAGTCTTGAGCTCAGGACCGGACAATGGATAAATATTACCAAAAGGAATGGTAGCAGCAGGCAGAAGCTCGATTGGGCAGTCATAAGAGTGGTGTGGTGGTAATTTATCTGCATTCTTTTTATCGCACACGTCCGAAAATTCTTTATAAACTGCCGGTAACTCTAGGTCCGATGATGGGTTGGCCAGAGATGGATCAGTCGATTTCTCAGAAGTTAACTCTTTAGCTGGGAAGCGCAATCTCTTAGTCTCCCAGTCAATGATGGGATTTTGAGCCTGCAACCAGGGTAAACCCAAGATAATAGGGAAATGTGGAGAAGAAATCAGAAGGAAGGGCAATTTCTCCTGGTGATCATCTCCCATGAGGACCTTCAGTGGTTCAGTCTGCTGGTCTACGGGCCCCGAGGTCAAAGGGGACCCATCCACAGTCTCCATCAGAATTGAAGACACTCTTCTCTGTGATCGGATTCCATATTCCCTAGCAAAAGAAGTGTCCATGAAGTTACCGCTAGCCCCAGAGTCTATCATGGCGGAACTGTTCACCCAACGGGAGTCAATCCAGATCTTGATAGGAAGGTAACAATGTGAATCTTTTTTCTTATTGCAAGGGTATGAAACTGCAGAAGATAGAATAACAGCATTAATGGGTAGTATCGTTTCGGATGTAACAGAGTTCATATCTGAAAAGTCATAATCAGGAGCGGTTGCTGCAATTTCGGGTGGCCCTGATTCGGAAGTCATGGAGTATGATTCAGAGAAGTCGCGTTCTATCACGGCTGCGGTTGTTCTGCGAGAACGATTGGGGCAGTTGATAATAAAATGTCCTGACTTCCCACAGTAAAAACAAATTCTCCTTGAAGCGAAATTCCTTCCGTTCGTCACTTACTCGACTTCGTAGGGAATTTACCTGCATCGGCTCAGGTGTGGACTCCTGAGGACTTGGGTCCGGAATCTCCTTAGGAAGGAAAGGAAGAAGCGATTTATTGCTGCGGTTCATCTCAGACCACCTTTCTAGTTTTCGTTCGGAGATGCGAGCGTCTAGGCGAATACAGTGATTGATGAAATCACCTAGAGCAGTGGGAGCCTCCGCACGTGCAAGCTCGTCCTTGATGGAACTGGACAACCCCTTCTTAAATATAGAGTACTTCGCTGCACTATTCCAGGTGGTGTCCTGAGCCCTCCTAAAATCCATAGCATACTCAGTCACTGGGCGTTTACCTTGACGCAAATTCAGCAGGGCCGTCTCAGCTGTAAGGCCAGGGTTCGGATCGTCAAACATCTGCCCCATGGCGGCGATAAACATATTGAAGTCATTCAGACATGCATCCTGTGATTCTATCAGAGGGTTTGCCCAGGCAAGGGCCTTATTAGTCAGCAACATGATGATAGTCAATACTTTGGATCGGTCTGTAGGAAACTGTGTGACATGTGCAGCAAAGAATAAACGACACTGGTTCAGAAACCCACGGTACTTGTCTCGGTCGCCACCAAACCTAAATGGCGGTAGTTTGGGGATGGTAGGAACAGAAGCCTGAGATTGTGCCTCCAGAGCCGCAACTCGGCCACGCAATTCCTGAAGGGTCTGACTGAGTACTTGTATATCATATTTAGTCTGCCCCTCTAGGCCTTCTATTCTGCTCTTCCATGTCTGCACTTCAGCGTGTACAGTGGCAGTGATATTATTTAGCTTCTTAACACGCACTTCTAAAGTCTCTGACCCAGCGGCATCCATTTTTAAGGCTTGTGTATCCTGTCACGATACTAGTGGATACAACTGGACACCAGTGGCTAGGTCAAAGAGACTACAGACACAGTGGGTTGCGCAAGCAATATTGTATTAATGATCTGAATGCAATATAGCATATAAGTCCAGATAAATGTTCAGTCAATATGATAGCAGAGCTGATACTCTGCGACACAGCATGCAAAGTCACTGAGCAATGCGGGCACAAGACAGACTCTTGCAGAGCGGAGGAACACACTAGCTGGCTGGAGTTCTTACTTCACCGCAGGTGTAGTCAGGCAGAGGTTCCTGAAGTCAAGTGTTCAGCAATCACTCGGTCAGCAGGCAGGGATCCAGACGTGCAGGTTGGCAGAGGACTCCGCCGTTAAGAGAGGACCAACAGGGATAGTAAGTCCAGGCTTGGGACTGCAGAGGCACAAAGTCCAATACATAATACACAAGCAATGAATCAGAGCAGGTGCTGGCTTTATATACAGCTTTGGCAGGAAGCAAGATGGCCGACGTGGAAACATCAAGATCCATGTTAACTAAGGGCAAGTCTAAGGGCAAGAGAAACAGATTCCAGGACTAGATACTGACAATAGCTGTATGCAAAGCCCTAGTCACGTCCCATTGTGTGGCTATATCCACAGAATTCATATAAGTATAGGTGTCAAAGAATCCTGACCGCTGGCTTACAAGGCCCAATCATCATTGGTGATAAGTTTTTTTGTTTGTTTTTTACTGTGCCCATCTACACCAAAAGTAGAGTTGATAGATCACCTTCGTAACCTCCAGTCCGGTGGAGAAACCATTGCTGCATCTCAGACATTCCAGCCTTACATTAACAATGCAAGGGACCGTTTCATTCTTTCATGTAGGAATACCCAACACCGGTCACACCCCAGGTGTAGACTAGCCTTGTAACCAAATGTCACCGCACTGACAGCAACCGAAAACTTACTGCGCTCTTCATCACATAATTACAGGCGCTCAAAGCCTTTCATTAGAAGTGAAGTCATCAGGCACAGAAAGATTACCGTATATTTCTGATGAATAAACGGTTAAACCAAATAAAAAAAAATAATGCAGTAAGTAGTAATGTAAAAATGCCATGTAGCAAGAAGGAAACCCTGCTGCAGGGGCCTCAGTCATGTGCAATGTCGGCCGGGGGCCAAATGCTCGTGCTGTCACATGTTCTGTAGACTCCACTTTCACCCTTTACATTTAGCTTCTCATCCCGATTAATAATTAATGTCTCTTGCATCCACAGCCCTTCCCCCTCCTCAAGAGGATTATTCATTAATCTTTTAGTTTAAGGCTACAAGTGAGGACAGTGTGTACAACCATTAGTATGTATACAATGATACCGCCAAACACCGCACAAGGCAAAGCCTGCAGGACAGAGTCCACACTATAAAGTGCTCATATGTGATGGTTGCAGTGTATGTATCATCTGACTGGGATGATTTAGCGAATCCTGCTTTGAGCAAGGGGTTGGACCAGATGGCCCAGGAGGTCCCTTCCAACTCTACGATTCTATGATTCTATGTAGGGGTGTATAATACTCAAGAGGATTCCTCCGACATAGACCACCGTATACATCGACTGCAGGCACAGAGGTGATAGATGCATACGGATGTATACTGGTCCGACGGCAGCCAAAAGGAAATGGATTTACCCTCAGTCGGGAAAATGCGTTATAAGGGTACAACTGACGTCTATACGGGGACGTACCTGGCCCACTCTGCACCCAAAAATGGACTTGCTATCAGGGCTGTGGAGTGGGAGTCATGGATATTGAGGAGTCGGAGGTTTGGCTTACTGACTCCACAGTCCTGGTACGAGGAAGTCGGAGTCGTAGAGTCGGAGATAGAGTCGGTGTCATAAAAACTGAGGCGTCAAGAGTTGGAGTCGGAGGTTTGGCTTACTGACTCCACAGCCCTGCTTACTATGATTGATCGCTTGTGACTTACCTCTGAGTGTGCTTCCGAATAAGCCCCCCCCCCATCTTGATGTATGGGATAGGTTTGTAATGTAAAAAAAAAATATCGATCTAACTGATATAATAATTTCTTTACAGGAGCAGCCATATCTAGAGCCGATCTGGTCTGATCACCTTGTGCGTGAGCATTATGGATCAGGCCAAGGAGACGGGAATGCAGCAATTAATGGTCAGTATTGCTCAGATTTCTAGGAGACGTCAACGAACACGGGGCCGGTGAATTCAGCCTAGGTAGCAGAACATAATCCACTGCGACTTCAGGCCCCTCGTACACAGACGCAGTATAACATCACTAATAGACAAGTAAACGGCCTAGATACCAGGGATTGGCGGCTTTTAGGTCATTTCAGTTTCGCGCCCCTGCTGTACACATAAGCCTGTGATTCATATCTGCATATTATATAAAGAATATAGATTTCTGGGATTATACAAGTGGCGCGCAGATTGTCAGGGTATTACACAAGTAAATTATACAACCTGAACTCTGTGTCCCAGATATTATAAAAGGAGCTAGAAAGAATCATTAGATGCACAAAAACCAATGACGTCCTTGGATCATTTTAAGGGCATGTCACACTAAGAGATATCGCTAGCAATATCGCTATAACTAGTGACGTTATAGCGATATTGCTAGCGATATCTCTGTGTCTGATACTTACCAGCGACCGGCTCCCCCGCTGCTTATCGCTGATCGCGCGAGAACGTTCAGGACTGTTTCTCGTCGTCAGCTTCCTGTGGCGCTTCCTGCTGTGAGGACGAGCGACGCGTGGAGCCGGGCGGGAGGACGCAGGATCGCCTGGTGTGACAGGTAAGTAGCGATCCCTGTCCCCAGCGATGTCGCTGGTGAGATCTGCCTGTGTGGCAGCTCACTAGCGACCACTTAGCGATGTACCAGCGATCCTGACCGCGTCATATCGCTGGTCGGGATCGCTGGTACATCGCTAAGTGTGACAGTACCTTTAGAGAAGAAAAAAAAGCAGCTGAACAACCACACACTCCTATTGTACGAAGTGTTCCTCCATTGAGGGATATGTAATGGCCTTGGTCCCACACAGGCTTATCAGACAAGAACAGGAGTGTGTGGCGCGAGGAGCTGACACAGATACAGCTAATGTTCAGGTCAAACATACTCATGGCCTATAGGAGAAATCATCCAGGAGAGCTCGGCGTGGCTCCGACAAACAGCGCCCCCACCAATCAGCTGATATCTGCTTCAAAAGCAAGCACGGCCATAATTATTACATATGTTAAAGTGACCAACATCCAGAAGCATTGAAAGATCTCTGCCACCTTCAGAATAGCCATACATGGACAAAGTCACTACCCAGATCAGCGTTTTACCCCCTAACCAGCACATGCCATCTGCACATATATCTATGAAGAAGTAGGGGTGAATAGTTACCAGTCAGCACATGCCATCTGGCCATATATCTATGAAGAAAAACACAGTATAACAAACAAAAATACTCTGCTGTAAAAAAAAGTATCAGTAAACAACAAGTGCTAGGTACCATACACAAGGTTAGGTTTTTAAATACATCAGTTAGGGACTGCTCTGTTATGGGTATACCTTGACGTTTGGTAGAGCGGCTTAGTATACATTTTTTGCAAAAAACGTATAAACCAAATACCCTGTTTTGTTTTTACTAGCGCTTGCCGTTTCCTGTTACTTTTTTACAACAGAGCATTTTCATACGTTTGTTATACTGTGTTTTTCTGTGTTTCAGTCTTCTGGTGGTGTGAACACTGTCCTACAGACTTGTTCACTGTGTGCATGGCCCATGTATATTCATATCTATGAAGTAGGGGTGAGAAGTTGCCAGTCAGCACATGCCATCTGGCCATATACCTATGAATAAGTTGGGGTGAGTAGTTGCAAGACACAAAGTGTCACTATTCCACTAGTAGGACAGGCAGGAAGCAATTTAAGGGTACGTGCACACGCTGCGGATTTGGCCGCGCGGATTTTGTAAAATCCACAGGTAAATCTGCAGGTCAAAAGACCTGCGGTTTTATCTGCGGATTGCCCTGCGGTTTTTCATCTCCACTATGGAGGATATGGCAAACCGCAGCGGAATCCACAGAAAGAATTGACATATCAATTCTTTCTGCGGTTTCAAAACCGCGCGGAAAAATCCGCACCGTCTTCACTGCGGTTTTGTATTCCCATGGGGAATAATGGTACTGTACATCGCAGCAAAAACTGCTGCGGACCCGCAGCGGCCAAATCCGCTGCGGAACCGCAGCAAAATCCGCAGCGTGTGCACACACCCTTAGAATGTTGAATGAACCAGATAAAGCCTCTAAGGCTCACAGGGGTGGCCTGGCCTTCCTTTTTTGCAGCTCGGCTGCGTCCAAACCTTTTGTGCTCACTTGTGATAAGCCATGTTTTTAGCAGTGATAGCCAGAAATTAGCAAAAAGATTTGAATTACCCCGGTCTGGTGGTCAGTCAGGTCCTTCACAGCAGCCGGACAATCTTCATGTTCATTTTTGTACTGGCATTCCTATGCTTGACAATCTGGCCGCTTCTGCAGCTTGCTAGGCCCTCCTCCTTCCAATGTCAAGACATGGTCTGGCTGCCTCGAAAGACCAAATTGGATGTCATAGCAGGGTGGCTTAAATCTTTTTTGCTCATCTCTAGCATATAGGAGTCTTTAAAGATCCACTAAAGGTGTACAAACTGCACTGTGAAACTATGAACCAAGCCAACATGGGGAGTTGCTTCTGATATGGTCATTAACTCTTGCTATAAAGCCTGGCCAGACCTTCCCTGTCCTGCGGATGAAAGCTCGGCTTCCTTGCTCTTAGGAGACATGCTGAATAGGAGTTTGTTGTTGCTATTGGAGATTGTTCTTCCTGTGCTGGGGGCTAAAGCTGAGTCGTTGAAGTTTGGAGTTGTGGTGTTCTGTAGGTTGCAGTTTAGCTCCTGTTCCCTTTTCCCATTTAGTTTATTCCTCCCGGTCCCTATCCTCCTCTCTATTGTTGGTTAGTGCGTTTGCATAATATCGGTTTTCTGTCATCCCTGTTGTCAGTGTCTGGTTTACCTTTTCATTTCTATTCCATGCCTCAAGGGGTGTGGGAGGGGACAGATAAGCATTTTTACATGAGTATAGTAAGGTCGGAGACTCGGTCCTCTCTACCGTTAAGCGTACCCCCCGGGACAGGGATAGTTAGGGTCCCAGCTACAGGGACAGTTTGAGGCCCCTCATCCTTAATGAAGACAGTCACAGCGTCACAGGTGGATATTACTAAAATGTACCAGAAAATCATTTAGTGCAATTCTCCAAAGTGGCGTTATGATTGACCTTGATGCCACTAGCAACTAAGAATCTCTGGTGTGATTATCATATATTGGACTGTACTGGTACAAAGTGGCAAAAAAAAATTGAAAAAAAAAAATGGAAAGTGTCTGTGTAGATTATGACTGGCTTATATAGCACATCAGTGACACGGATAACGCAGATCTGCACACCCCCAGAAATCACAGATTAGTGCAGATTATTAGAATAGGACTAACTGCACATAGACTGATTGAACAGAGATTTGGGCCCGGACCGGTATAATATGCCATGATGGAAATACGGATTAAGATCCAGATTTTATGCTTCAAGGAGTTAGAAAGAAAGAAGCTTGTGACCAAATTGTGCCTGGGGAAAGGTTGAAGCTCCATTTATATCTTCGCACTTCCCGCCGTCTGTGCGGTTTGCGACACTAAAGCTTTAGGCAAATATGAATCATCTCGAATCCTCCATAATGTTCTCTCAGGTACGATAAAAACAGGTGCGGGGAGAACGAAAGAAATAAAAAATAGTTACCATGTAACTATACAGATCTCCCATGGACATTGTCATAGTTACGGGGTGGAATAAAAACACACCGGCCAGAGAGCTGAAGATCTGCGCCAACATCTCGTTCATAAAACCCACTAATAATAAAAGAGGCTCTTTGTGCAAATCTGTTCTTTACACATATCACGACCTGTATATTTCAGCTCCGCTCCCATTCAGGAGCTTTTATGCTCAGTGAGCAGGGCGGCTGTTCTGATGTGATTGAGGATGGCAGTATAATTTTGGTCTCCAGAAAGTCCAGGCACTGATCCAAGAAAATACAAGTCAAGGGAGCAATCATGACAGAAGAATAATAACCTGGAGATGGGGGCTGGTGCCGCAGACAGGGAGAGATTGGAGATCTGGAGTTCAGTTTAATTTATCTCTCTTGCCAATTTCATTTTGCCCCCATCGCTTTTGGCAAAAGCAAAATGATAGGAAGGTGACAGCAGAAGAACAAAGACCGAGTCCCATGCGAGTCATGGGGCGGCACAGTACTCGGGCCAGGTTACATTGACATTGTAACCTCATGCGTCCTGCAATAAAATGCAACACTCGATATGAGGATAGGAGACATTAATGGCAATAGGAATGCAAAAAAAAAAAAAGTGTCTAATAACGTGTATTCCTTCTTTCAAAGGGCAATGGGAAAAGATAACACGAGACTATCAGGTGTAAAGACCTTGATAAAAAAAAAAAACGAGTCCTAGGTTGTGGGAAGACAGAGAGGGGGCTAAAAGCACCACCAGATTAACACAAACCAGCTCTCCTTCAGAAGTGCCCCCTATAGGAAGCTTGCCTCTATAGTAACGTCCCACCCATAAAGAGCATTAAAACATTTCATTTAGGCCTGTTTCACATTTCCGTTTCTTGACGGAAGGCCAAATCCGCCAGAGCTGTTAAAAACAGATCCGCTACCGTTGTGGGTCAAACGGTCGTCACTGGATCCATGTTGTGTACGGATCCGCTGGAGTCGGCATGTGGGCGAAATTGAATGGAACTGCGGTCCGGGTAGAGAGAGAGAGTAATAGAGAGAGAGCGAGTAATAGAGAGAGAGCGAGTAATAGAGAGAGAGCGAGTAATAGAGAGAGAGAGAATGATAGAGAGAGAGTGATAGAGAGAGAGTGATAGAGAGAGAGAGTGATAGAGAGAGAGAGTGATAGAGAGAGAGAGTGATAGAGAGAGAGTGAGAGAGAGAGTGAGAGAGTGAGCGAGAGAGTGATAGAGAGAGTGATAGAGAGAGTGATAGAGAGAGAGATAGAGAGAGAGATAGAGAGAGAGATAGAGAGAGAGATAGAGAGAGAGATAGAGAGAGAGAGAGAGAGAGAGAGAGAGAGAGAGAGATAGAGAGAGAGAGAGAGATAGAGAGTAAGAGAGTAAGAGAGATAGAGAGAGTAAGAGAGATAGAGAGAGTAATAGAGAGATAGAGAGAGTAATAGAGAGATAGAGTAATAGAGAGAGAGAGTAATAGAGAGAGAGAGTAATAGAGAGAGAGAGTAATAGAGAGAGAGAGTAATAGAGAGAGAGAGAGTAATAGAGAGAGAGAGAGTAATAGAGAGAGAGAGAGTAATAGAGAGAGAGAGAGTAATAGAGAGATAGAGAGTAATAGAGAGATAGAGAGTAATAGAGAGATAGAGAGTAATAGAGAGATAGAGAGTAATAGAGAGATAGAGAGAGACAGAGATAGAGAGAGACAGAGATAGAGAGAGACAGAGATAGAGAGAGACAGAGATAGAGAGAGACAGAGATAGAGAGAGACAGAGATAGAGAGAGACAGAGATAGAGAGAGACAGAGATAGAGAGAGACAGAGATAGAGAGAGACAGAGATAGAGAGAGACAGAGAGAGAGAGACAGAGATAGAGAGAGACAGAGATAGAGAGAGACAGAGATAGAGAGAGACAGAGATAGAGAGAGACAGAGACGGAGACGGAGACGGAGACGGAGACGGAGACGGAGACGGAGACGGAGACGGAGACGGAGACGGAGACGGAGACGGAGACGGAGACGGAGACGGAGACGGAGACGGAGACGGAGACAGAGACGGAGACAGTAATAGAGCGTGATAGAGAGCTAGAGAGATAGAGAGTAATAGAGAGAGAGAGACAGAGATAGAGACAGATAGAGAGATAGAGACAGATAGAGAGATAGAGATAGATAGAGATAGATAGAGAGATAGAGATTTTTTTTTTTCGGTGCTTCTAGAACGGTATTTAAGGTTATTATGCTCGGCAGGGGAAATCTGCCGGGCATGCGCACTATAAAATAGCGGACCGTCACTGCAAAAAAACGTTGCATCGTCCGTCTCTTCCGCCCGGGAGACGCTAAAATTTTCACGGATCAGTAAAAAAACGGATCTGACGGACGAACATCAGTCAAAATCCGACGCTAATGCAAGTCTATGGGGGGAAAAACGGATCCGCTGAAAAATGGGCGGATCCGTTTTTTTCTAAAAGTGGTGGATTTTGACTGACGTCAAAAAACTGAAGTGTGAAACAGGCCTTATATGCAGCCTGCACCATTTTGGAATTTTGTCTTCGGCTATGTACACACATTGCGTTTGTGCTGCGTTTTAGCTTTAATGCAAATCTGCATGAACGCAAAAGCTGCTTTTTACAGTACAGTGCCAGTAAAAGCTAGGAGACTAAAGAAATCTCATGCCCACCGTTGTTCCAAATTGGAAACCTGCAGCGTTTATATGTCTGTAGCATGTCAATTCTTAAAGTGCTTTTTTTTTCCCCAGCATTTTTCAACCATAGCAAGTAGGTAACAAGCGCAAAAACACAACTAAGCGTTTTTTGGTGAATAAAACTAAACATGTCCTGTAGACAAAAATCATCATCATCATCATCATCTCATCTTTATTTTTATATAGCGCTAACATATTCCGCAGCGCTTTACATTTTGCACACATTATCATCACTGTCCCTGATGAGGCTCACAATCTAAATTCCCTATCAGTATGTCTTTGGAGTGTGGGAGGAAACCGGAGTACCCGGAGGAAACCCACGCAAACACGGGGAGAACATACAAACTCCTTGCAGATGTTGTCCTTGGTGGGATTCGAACCCAGGACTCCAGCGCTGCAAGGCTGCAGCGCTAACCACTGAGCCACCGTGCCGCCCTATCACACAATATCCATCAAAAACCCTAGAAAAAAGGGTGCTTTTGAATGCAGCATTTTTACAACCAAGAGAACAGGTTTCGGCTGCTGGGAAAAAAAAAGGCAAACAAAACGTGAACATAACCTGCATTCACACGCTCGAGCCACAATAGGTTTGCCCCAGTTTTCCAATATAATGGCAAAAAAAAAAGAAAAACCCCACAACGTTGCCTAAAAGACTCCTTAAGTGGTTAGAATCGGACTTCTTGGGTAGGCACTTGCAGATAGTGCTACAAAAAAAAAAAAAGAAAAAAGTCTGCGTCCTTCTGGAGGACAGCTCATTTGCATGCTTTTTGCCCCTGGAAGTGCTACATGTAACGTCACCAATGTGCGCCCTAATAATATGAGGGCCCAGACTACACTGGTTTGTCCTAGGACTCCCTCCATACATCTGTGTTGGATGGGCCATCGGGCTCCTGACATATATGCCTACAGGCCGCTACTACAAGGACCATAAAACAGAGGCAAAGTCAATGGTGCTATGTGAATGCATTGGGCTCTTGAATTGTTAGTATTTATGACAAATGAAAGATGTGAACGGAGCTGAACTCACGCAGTAAGGGAAACCGGTCTACTTTCTCTCCCCATGCCCTACTTAGGCCCAAATTGTAGTCAGCCGCTTGGGTGCACCCCTATAAAAGGAGAGCATAATGTAATGGTAAATTCAGTAAGGGAAATAATTTGTCCTTAATGAATTTGTGAACAAGGAATATCCAAACACAGATAAAACATGTACTTGAAACAAATGGTGGACGACCCCCATTAGAGAGAAGGCTGCCAGCATAGGCGCTGATGCTCATCTCCTGCCTTTCCTTTCCTTGTTTGTTTTCTTTTCCCGACACTTCAATAAATCTGCTCACAAGGAAAATAGATGAGGAAACTCCCGGTAGGAGGCCACTCATTTAGCAACTTTCTCCTCTCGACACCCATGTTGGCACAGATGTCCCTACTTCAGGCCCAGGCAGCAGTAGCTCCGCTGTGACCCTCCGCTCATTAAGCCGATCACGTCATTATTCTTCTACATAAACATCAGAGCGCTGCTGTTCTTTCCACCCACATTATGCCCAAAAAACACTCTTCAGTCTTCTTTAATGCTGGCAGACAAATATTACTATTAGCTTACGCATAAAGCACCTCATCAAGGCTGTCAGGAGCAGGATCTGCACCCCCTACAGGTCCCTTTACATGCGCAGATAATGCGCTGATCAACGTTACAGCAAGTATATAGCGGCACTTATTCAATGTGTGACCAGTTAGTGCGATCATTTATTTACAGACACTTTCCTTATTCAGCAGCACATCCCTGACTAAGCCACTCACACTGCACCTAGCCAGATGGCCAGGCTGGGATAGCCCTGTAATAGGGAAGCCAATGGCTGTGACATCACAGATATGCTTTCACCAGGTTACTGTGATATCACACCAGGTTACTGTGATATCACACGCAAGCTTTAGTTAGGTAAGCTGCTGTGACATCAGTCCGGTAAGGTCAGAAGTGGACATACAGTGGTACGGAGAGTATTCAGACACTTTTGAATTTTTCACTCTTTCATTGCAGCCATTTGGTAAATCTAAAAAAGTTCATTTTTTCCTCATTATTGTACACTCTGCACCCCATCTTGACTGAAAAAAACAAATGTAGAAATTTTTGCAAATTTATTAAAAAAGAAAAACTGAAATGTC
This sequence comes from Dendrobates tinctorius, assembly GCF_039654945.1. Taxonomy (NCBI): domain Eukaryota; kingdom Metazoa; phylum Chordata; class Amphibia; order Anura; family Dendrobatidae; genus Dendrobates; species Dendrobates tinctorius. The sequence goes on from NW_027361823.1 coordinate 29,212,295, forward strand.
ACATCTTTACATTCAGACCCCTTTGCTCAGACACTCATATTTAAATCGCATGCTGCTCATTTCCTTTTGATCCTCCTTGAGATGGTTCTGCTCCTTCATTGGAGTCCAGCTGTTTTTAATTAAACTGATAAGACTTGATTTGTAATGGCACACACCATCTATATAAGACCTCACAAGTCACAGTGCATGTCAGACCAAATGAGAATCATGAGGTCAAAGGAGCTCAGAGACAGAATTGTGGCAAGGCACACATACCGCCAAGGTTACAAAAGAATTTCTGCAGTACTCAAGGTTCATAAAAGCAGTGGCCTCCATAATCCTTAAATGAAAGAAGTTTGGGATCACCAGAACTCTTCCTAGACCTGGCCGTCCAGCCAAACTGAGCAATCGTGGGAGAAGAGCCTTGGTGAGACGTAAAGAAGAACCCCAATATCACTGTGGCCGAGCTCCACAGATGCAGTAGGGAGATGGAAGAATGTTCCGCAAAGTCAACTATCACTGCAGTCCTCCACCAGTTGGGCCTTTATGGCAGAGTGGCCCAACAGAAGCTTCTTCTCAATGCCAGACATATGAAAACCTACATAGAGTTTGCTTAAAAAAAATTTAAAAAAAAACCACAAGGACTCCCAGACTATGAGAAATAATATTCTCTGGTCTGATGAGACAAAGATAGAATTTTTGGTGATAATTCTAAGCGGTATGTGTGGAGAAAACCAGGCACTGCTCATTACCTGCCCTATACAATCCCAACAGGGAAACATGGTGGTGGCAGCATCATGCTATGGGAGTGTTTTTCAGCTGCATGGACATGACGACTGGTTGCAACTGAAGGAAACATGAATGTGGCCAAGTACAGAGATATCCTGGATGAAAACCTCTTCCAGAGTGCTCTGGACCTCAGACTTGGCTGAAGGTTCACCTTTCAACAAGACAATGACCCTAAGCACACAGCTAAAATAACAAAGGAGTGGCTTCAGAACAACTCTATGACCATTCTTGACTGGCCCTGCCAGAGCTCTGATCTAAACCCAATTAAGCATCTCTGGAGAGATCTGAAAATGGCTGTCCACCAACGTTCACCATCCAACCTGACGGAACTGGAGAGGATCTGCAAGGAAGAATGGCAGAGGATCCCCAAATCCTTGTGTAAAAAACCTTCATTCCCAAGACGACTCATGGCTGTACTACCTCAAAAGGGTTCTTCTACTCAATACTAAGCAAAGGGTCTGAATACTCATGACCATGTGATATTTCAGTTTTTCTTTAATAAATTTGTAAAAATTTCTACATTTGTTTTTTTTCAGTCAAGGTGGAGTGCAGAGTGTACATGAATGAGAAAAAAAATGAACTTTTTTGAAATGAACCAAATGGCTGCAATGAAAAAAAGTGAAATTTAAAGGGGTCTAAATACTTTCCGTACCCACTGTATACTATGTATTTGTAAATTAAGTTGGAAATGAAAGTGGCCATATACTTTCCTTGCTCCTGGGCCTTCTGTTATCAGACACCCGCTGTTATACTATGTATAGCAATGCTTCCACTGAAACACTGCCAAATCTGTGGATGAAACTAGACAACGGCACGTCATACCACGCCATGTAGTCCAGCAGTACCCCATTCCCAGTGGGCCCATACCTTCAGTAAGAGCATGCTGTGCAGACAAGCGTTCAGCACATGCTGATGCAAAAGATAGAGAATATATATATATATATATATATATATATATATATATATATATATATATATATATATATATATATATATATATATATATATATTTTTTTTTTTTTTTTTTTCTCTTTTCCAGGCCTGTTGCCGTCTAATTTATTTGCAGCGCTTCATTTACACAAGGGGATGGCACAGATTGCAAAATTCGTGTCAGCATTCCTGCTGTGGAGCCGCTAACTAAACAACTATCCTCAGATAACCCCGGAGTTTATGGAGAAAGCTTTGAAGTACGATAGGACTCAGAGGATTTGATTCAGTGAATAGGAACACTGGCACAGAATGAGTTTTCAGCACATTATAGGTGCAGCGCCATTCTAGACATGAAAGGACATTTCATTTTAAATCCCGTTCCCCTGCGGAGATCGTGTACCGCACTGTACGTTTCTCTGGCAGTTAATTCTTAATTAAGAATTATGACCACGCCATCTTCCGAGGCAAAAAACTGCATCATTATTTTATTTTTTTAATATTTCCGCTGCCGCAGGACTTGGGGTGTTTTCCTACTCCGAGGCAAAGGCAGCGATTGGGAAACACATCTGTGCGGTGACCTAATAATAAATCACACACAAGTTATGGAAACGGCTGGTTCTTAGCAGTATTTTATAGACAATATGGATCTACAATTCTAAATCCGCTTTTACAGAATATCCAGCAGCAGCAAAACGCTCCGCGCTAGTACAAAGGCCGACAGTCACCCTACATGAGGTCAGGGACTGACGCACAGCACAACAGAAAGGCCTCCTACGCTACAGTCTATTCTTTCCTTCAAGGCCACGGTTTATGATCTTTATGAATATATGTGGAAATAATTCCCATTGGGACACAAATGATTAAAATTGCACTTTTTTTTATTTAAAACTAAAAAAGAAAAAATCATTTACCAATCGCAAGAGTCTCGATCCAAGTGAATTATTAGCAGAAAGGAACATCGCATTCTCATCAATAGCTCATAAAATTAATATCTAAATTACCCAGACAGGCCATAAGTGATGCCATTAGCTGCAAATTCATCGACTGTACAGTGACTAAGGCTGGCCATACACAGCCATCGGGCAAACGATTCACGTCCTCTCCACCTCCTAATACACCTGGTGAATCTGGTACGTTCTGAAGGAGGAGGAGGAGAAAAGGTCACTGCCAGATACTTTTGGGCAAGTTGACTCCAGCAGTCAGATCCTTCTTTTTCAGACATAAGCAGTTGGAAAAAGTCAAATCACCCCAAGACACATTAGAAGGTTGTCAAGTAGCACTGAAATTAGAGGCTTCGGCCACTACTGATCTGACATGTATGGGCACCTAGACTCCTACTGGACATAGAAACAAGACCAATGGTAGCCAAAATCTGATTTCAGTGGTACCAGCTCACCAGATGTGCATTAGATGTTGGATCAAACTTTCAAGAGTGAACATCTAGATAAACATAATTCAGAACAACTGTGACAGAAAGGTGCAGTCCACCAACTAACAGCCTCTTCATATAATCCCAGGGTCAGGTAACACATACATGTATGCTCTGTGCCACTTTCCTTCATACATGGTCCTGTGTCCCCCCGCCAGGCATAAACATGCAGCGGAGGAGTCAGTAGACCAGTGTAGCCTTCAAATCCCATTTCAGAGGAAGATACAGCTTCTTCTACTCAAGGGAAGTGTGACGGCTGCAGCAGACCAGCTTGAAAACTTCAGAGGTGACGGCACACCCCTACAGGATGCGGATACCAAAAGACAATTAGGGAACACCATGTAGAGTATGGCGGCACAGCGCCAGGACGAAAGAAGAGTATGGCCTACTTATACAAGACAATCCCTTTAACAAGGCTTTTTGAGAAAAAGCGGACCATATACCGTGTTTTTCAGACAATAAGATGCACCACCGTACCAATAAGACGCACCCCAAGTTTTCAGAAGGTAAATAGGGAAAAAAAATAATGCGTCAAATAAGGGTCTGTCTTACACTTCGAATTCTGCTTACTAAGGAGGATCGGCAGCGCTGGTAAAACGGGGTCACAGGGGGTGTTCGGTGGTCCGGCGATATGACTCCCATCCCAGAAGGGTGTGGCAGGCTCGGCAGTACTCGGTGGTGAGGGGGCTCCGCCAACTATTTGTGAAAGCCTGGAGCCCCCAGACATTCACTGCGGTAATGCGATGGCCTCTGGAAAAATGGCCGCCGGAGGCTGTGCATGTGCAGATTGAGATCTTGGCACAGAGATCAGGGGATGGGACCTCGTTGCTGAGATCTCAATATGCACATGCGCCTCCTCTGGCTGCCATTTTCATGGAGGCCACAGCGGGGCATTAACAAAATGTCAGCGGAAGCCCTGCACCTCTGAACACCGCCGAATACTGCTGCACCAGCCTGGGATGGGAGAGAGATCATCTCCCTGCAGCATCGGACCACCACAGAATCGCCTGACTCCTGCTGCAGCCACACTGCTGGCAAGTACATTTCTACTATAAGATGCACCCCCCATTTTCCCCCCCAAATTTGAGGGGGGGGGGGGTGTGTCTTATAGTCCAAAGAATATGGTATTTCATGCCTCACACAAAAACAAGATATAAATAGCACTATCACTTTGGCCCTATACAAAGGTCTCCAGCCTTGACCATTGCAAGTCCTAGCCAAATATTTGGTACATCTACAAATACACATGCAGGTCTACACTTACTAGCCCTATTCTGCACACAAGCAGTGACAGGAGCCAGGGAACTTGTCTGCAAAAATAATACACCTGGCTGCGTTAACCATTTCACTCCCAGACAAACATGTGGCAGGTAGTGGCACGGCTCAGCCTTGAAGTTAATCCCTCGGAATACGATAACTTTGGCTTTACAGATCCTTCTGCTGCCACAAAACTATTAAGAAGCAGAAAAGAAAAAAAATTATATATATATATGTATTCTTTGGTACACAAGTCACATAAGACATGCTAATTTTATATATATATATATATATATATATATATATATATATATATATATATATATATATATATATATATAATTAGCATGTCTTATGTGACTTGTGTACCAAAGAATACACTGTCCTCCCAAGTCTGGCACAAAGGGCTGAAGCAATCTTGCAGATCAGGTCTCCTCAGGGAAACGCAAGGTTACTTAAGGTCCCAAATGCTAATAGCAACAGGAAAAATACCGAGTAAGGGTGAGTGCACACGCTGCGGATTCTGCTGCGGGTTTTTTCCCGCGGAAACGCAGGTAAAACCGCAGGTAAAGTGACCAGCGGTTTTGCCCTGCGGTTTCACACCTCTACTATGTTAAAGGTGTGAAACCGCAGCAGAATCCACAGAAACAATTGACATGCTGCGGAAAAAAAAACGCAGCTTTTCTGCAGGTAAAAAACCGCAGCGTGAGCACTGCGGTTTTGAAAACCCATAGGCTAACATGGTAAAGTACCATGTCTGCGGAACTGCTGCAGTTCTGCAGGGCCAAAACCGCAGCAAAACCGCAGTGTGTGCACATACCCTAAAGGAACATAGCCACTCACATACATGAAATAATAAAAAAAAAAAAAAAAAAAAAAAAAAAAAAACACCAACAAGGGCATCACTACATGGACTGATACATACAATACAGGTCCTTTCTTATACTAGAAGTTTGGCCTTGACGCCGACAATGGGTCACGTGTGCTCATATTTCTGTATTCTCCATCTAGGCCATTAATAAGAGGCTCAAGAGGATCCTTATCAATGCTCATTTCAGGCTCACAACAATCATTGTTCACATTAGTCTAGAGCCTCCTAAAGATGTAGACGTGGTGAAGCTCTTCCGATGGACGGCAAGTCACCCAACGTGCAAGCACACAGTCAGACCTGTCGCTAATAGTACCGCACTGTATATCCGTATACTGACTTTGTACCGTGAATGTATACCGGAAGACAGAGACGCCAAAAGGACACCAGTGAATAGCGTCCCCTATGTATGCATTCTGCATCTACGCCAGGAGCTTACTGGACATAGAATATCACGTCTGCACCATTTTAGATGGGTCGATATAATCCAAATGAGGGTTCTTAAGAACGCTTGTTCCTGATCACAGGCATGGATGAGAAGTCCAGAACGCTTGCTTGGACGGCACATAGTATTTGTTGTAGTGAAACCAGTCAGTACTGCCATACACACCATGGCCATCTGCAGGGGCCCATGACTGTGGTTTGGCAATGTAGGCTTACGGCCCACAAGCTGACCGTGGACGTTAAACAACTGCCTAGATTGGTGGTAGTTTACCAGCACTGAAAACGCCATGCACACAGAACAATCGTTAGCGAGATCGTTCTGTACGCACCGATCATTCCATTTCTGGCAGAGCTCCTCCTGTGTACAAGGGCCGACGCGCTGCCAACAAATGATCGACACAGCTAACATCGCCTGAAGATAATGGCAGTCGGCAGCGTATCGCCGCATGTAAACTGATGACAATATTGTGCGGTATTGTGACAATTACTAAACGTTTACCCTCAAAAACTGTGGATCACAACCTGTGGGCACCCCGGCTGTCATAAAACTACAACTCCCAACATGCCCTGAGCGCCCACCCTGCAGCAAGATGAACACATCACCTTAGGGAAGAAATCGGCCCAGCAAAGCAAATAAATTGTGACATATCCCAGTGTGCAGAAAAACAAATAAGGTGTGATCTTATCACTGGCTCTTGCTCAACTAGGACACAAAGAAAGCTTTCAGGACAAAGGCCCCATGTTTCCCTATTGACTTTATCAGCCTGGACTCTATTCAACCCTGTGCTGGGAATCTGCTCTCCATCAGCATTATCTCAGCTTTAAATATAACTGGGCCACCAGTCAAGTGAATGGAGTGATAACATACGCCGGTAATAAAGTATATTTTATCTCCATCATAATTCGATGGCCGCGCGTTGTAACGGAGCACGTGACGGCGCTTTACGACAGCTGCAAAAGTTGCTGCTCTAAGAAATTGGAGAAGTTAACGACAGACAGATTTTGAAATAGGACATTTAATCTGATAAGCCTTATGTAATAATACTCTTACTCCTGATGAAATTTATAGCAAATGTGTCAATATTAGCGAGGAAGTCTATGGGAAACAAAGGACTCTGAATCAGACGCAACATAGCCCGGTAGATCTATATGGAGAGACAATGCGATCCTATGAACTCATCTGTCGTATAAAAGTCAGATGTCTAAAGTTGTTACCCTGCAAAGACCAATACAAAACCGGCAATGACCTATAATGGCTGCGGACTGTGCAATAACCTGGGCAATTAAAGGGAATCGGACATCAGATTTTTGCTCCCTTATGTGAAACCAGTATAATGTATGGGCCGAGACCCTGATAACACTCGGCTGCTTCATGTCATTTTCATAAAATCTAGTGCTAATCTCCTGCTGATAAAATATATTTTTATTTTTTAAAAACCACAGCAAGCAGCCCAGTAAGTGACATCACTGGAATCAAGGTCTCTGTCTCAACATAATGCTGCTGTCAGATTAAGTGGCAAAATCCTGCTGATAGATTCCCTTTAAGGGGTTTTTGTCCATTATAAGAGGGCAAAAATTGTAAAAGTGCTTGAACAGAGGATTTTTAGCAAGAGATAAATTTGTAAAAGTTTAAGAACAGAGAGATTTTTAATTGTATTGTTTCCAGTTTATTGTCAACCGCTGCAGTCCATCAGTGGTGGCTGGTTTCCTAGGCAAGAAGTGCTGCTCTGAAGCAGGCCCGATTGTAGCATCAGAGTAGCTCGGGCGCAGTGCGCACTGATGCTGATTGGATCCAGAGGAGGCAAAACTGCCTTTTGCTAGCAGCATTAGGGTGTGTGCAGACGCTGCGGAATCCGCTGCGGATTAATCCGCAGGGATTTTGCAAAAACCGCAGATAAACCGCAGGTCAAAAGACCTGCGGATTATCTGCGGTTTTGCCTGCGGTTTGGACCTGCGGATTCACCATCTCCATAATGGTGGAGATAGAAACCCGCTGCGGATTCCGCAGAAAGAATTGACATGTCACTTCTTTCTGCGGTTTCAAAACCGCAGCAAATCCGCGCGGATTTTTCCGCAACATCTACACACCGGTTTTTTTTTACCATTCATTTGAATGGTACTGTACACCGCAGCTAAAACTGCTGTGGGTCCTCAACGGCCAAAACCGCTGCGGAATCGCAGCGGAATCCGCAGCGTGTGCACATACCCTTCAAGAGCGTGCAGTTCGGGCTGGCAGCGGAGCCATGCCACCAGCCCACACCGTCAATTTACAGGTGTGCACAGGTCCTTGGGAGGCGTTGTGCTCCTGAATATATAACACTCATTCATTAGAATGACAGACATCACTTCTGAACCAAATCAACACATGCATGTTCTGCTCAACAGAGTGTGCATGTGTTCACAATGTGAAAAAAGGTTAAAAAGCCTCAGGAAGTCATCTCCAGTGTCTGTTTACGAGAAATCCCGCATGCCTGACCCTTTTTTATCCATGATACAGACGTGGTCGAGGACATCCCCTAAACACATTACAAAGCTGGCCAGCGTTGTTGAAGTCAGCGAGACTGGCCCATGTCCATCTAGTGTATGGGATTCTACAGTATTCAGCACTGACAAGGGACAAAGGGACAAAGATGTGACATGACCGATAACGCAAAATATCTGCAGCTGCCAACAGCTCGGGAGCAACACACATGGGGTCCGAAAGCAGCACGAAGTCCCCAAGTTACTGGTTCGGAAAGGCTGACTACATGTGTATTATCAATTCTGAATGATTGAGACTGAAAACACATAATGGAAAAATATTACATATTACGTAATCATTTCTCAAAGCCACAGTGCCAGACGTGCTATTCTACATGTGCCCAAACCTGTTCTTGGCCATACACCCCATCCCAGGATACGGGTACACTGCAGCTATTGATAGCAGTAACCAGAAATGCAGCCGAGACGATCACACATAATAAAGGTTTAATAAAAACCTGCCGTCATGCCAAGGGTGGAGATCGGCTAGAAAGGAGGGAAGGATTTCTGCAGGCAGAATAAGCCAGCACTCTCTCACGCAAACGGGAGTTCCTCCAAATCATAATTGAGCCTTTAGGCGGGGAGACCTGGCTTTTTTCTTTAGGCTACTAGATTTGCTTTTGTTTTGTTGGTAACTGTATAAACAGGCATTTCCTACACGTATAGGAATCGCAGTAATGAGGCTGACAGAGAGCCGGTGTCAGAACTCGAACATTAAGGGAACGCTCTCCGGCTGTCACACCACATCCCATCGTGCCCCGACAGCCACAGATATGCCGGAAGTTGTAGTTCTGCAATAGTTCGAGAACACCGGAGCAGCAAACTCTAAAGGCCCTTTTACATTTAGCGATGCACCAGCGATCCAACCAGCGATCCGACCCGGTCAGGATCGCTGGTGCATCGCTAAATGATCGCTAGTGAGCTTTCATACAGAAAGATCTCACAGCGATGCAGCAGCGACGCAGCGCACGATACTCACCTTTCACACACAGCGATCCTGCGTCCTCCCGCCCGACTCCACGCGTCGCTGGACGTCACAGCAGGAAGTCTCAGCAGGAAGCGCCCGACGAGAAATGGAGCTGGACATTCTCGCGCGATCAGCGATGAGCAGCGGGGGAGCCGGTCGCTGGTAAGTATCACACATAGCGATATCGCTAGCAATATCGCTATAACGTCACAAAACCAGTGACGTTTTAGCGATATTGCTAGCGATATTGCTTAGTGTAAAACCCCCTTTAGGCTATGTGTCCACGTAGCGTTTAAATCCGGACACTGAAAACCGGACTCCTTCCCAGAAATCGCGCGTTTTTTTCCACGCGATTTTGCCGCGATTTTCGGGTGCGATATTCAAGCACTTTCCAAGCGATTTGAAGCATCGCTTGGAAAGTGATTGACAGGTTGGTCACACTCGTGAAACATAGTGTTTGACAAGTGTGACCAGGCTTTTACTATTGAGGCTGCCTATGCGGCATCGATAGTAAAAGAAAGAATGTAAAAAATAATTAAAAAATAAAAAATCGGGGTATATTTACCTTCCGACGTCCCGCGCTGCCATCCCGGGCCTCAGCGTTCCCAGTAATGCCTTGCGAGACCTGTGATGACGTTGGTCTCACATTGCTATAGCAATCTCACGAGACCGCTAGAGTCACGCGAGACTACGTCATCACAGGACCTTGCCGCAAGGAATTACTGGGAACGCTGAGGCCCGGGATGGCAGCGCGGGACATCGGAAGGTAAATATACCCCGATTTTTTATTCTTTTTTTACAGGGGTATGGTACCCAAGGCCTGGAGGACAGTCTCCTCTCCTCCACACCGTGGGTACCAACCGCACATGAGACGCTTAACTTCGCGCATGGTGGGCATAGCCACATGCGGGAAGTAAGCGATTCTCATGCATTCCTATGGGTGCGGAATCACGGAAATTCTTTGCGATTCCGCACAGAAGAATGAGCATGCTGCGATTTTTTCCGCGATGCGATTTCGCCGCGAAAAAAAGCGCAGCATTAGCACAGCATGTGCAGAATGCCATAGGAATGCATGGCGGGCGTTCTGTACAAGATTTTTAAATGTTTTCGCGCCGAAAATTGCAGCAAAAACGCTTAAAAATCGCATCGTGGGCACACAGCCTAAGGGGTCGTCGAGGATCAGAAAAAAATGGCGGCTTTCTTTCAGAAACAGAGGCACCACTGACCATGGGTTGTAAGTGAAACTGCAGCTCAGCTCCATTCACTTCAAGGGGACTGAGCTGCAATACCAGACACCACCTTAAGTCTGGGGTTGGCACAGTTTCTGAAAGAAAGCAACCATGCTTTTATATTCCTACAGGCAGGCCATACATATACGCAATAGCTGCTCATTCACTCGACCATGTCTCCTGGGTCCCCCGTAAAATAGTGTGTTTGGCTCGGCAGATCATTTATGTACTTTTAATATGGAGAGAGAAGAAATGTGTGGCCAAACAGCAATGGCAGCGTCTCATTGCTCGGAGAGCAAAAGAGATGGAGGATTGCATCTGACCAATACATCTCTCCCGACTTCATTAGAATCGGGAAGGCCCCCCACACACATTAAACCATCGGCCCACCCTGCCAATACCTGACCAAGCAGATAGAGCTGACATTACAGTAAGGGCTCTAAAGACTGAAAATCTGCATAAATTCTACATGGGGTCTGGCGGGAACAAAGCCATAAATGCTGTAATAAGCTCCATGTTATCAATAAAACCCTTATAGCTGGCCTGTCTACATCTGAACACCTGCTTGGTAGTATGTTGCAATACGTCTTATCACAGCTATGATATGCATGTATTTGCTTTAAAAGTCCAAGGCCGAGCGCAAGAATAACCTCAAGTCAATGTTTTCAGATGTTCAGCTGCATCATGGGAGATCAAGATCAGCAAAAGGTTCAGCCATAACCTTGTACTGAGCAACGTGTGCCAGTAGGCAGTGTGCCCCCCGCTGTCAGACTGTGAATGTACCCTCCTGCACCAAGCATCCAACAAGAGAGCGCCCGTTCAGCACAGTGTCCAAGGAAAACACTATGCACATGCCAGGAGATCAGCTTATAAAAATATAAATTTATTGACTACATAGTGACAAAACAGTACATTATATTAAAACCATTTTAAAAATGTGTCTATTTGCACAGTACACTTGGCATGCCTTCTATTCTGCGACGTATGGATGCCTCGTATGTCTTGGCTAAATGTGGTTAGGTGCTCGTCACCTATTTGTTACATTGTTCGGGCTAGTAGTTTTTTTATGTTTTTAATATAACGTACAGTTTTGGTTTGTCACTCATGTATTCAATAAATTGATATTTTTATAAGGTAATCTCATGGCATTTGCATACTATTTCTAATTTATTTCCCCTTTTAGCATATGGCGGCCCAGGATGTGTCAGGAAACCTCTTGTAAAATGAGCAAAAAGATTCGCTCGACCCTGGTCTGGCTTTTATTTCAGCGCTTCATGGCGCCCAGACCACAGCTCTGCAAACGTCCTCGGCTGACACTCGTACATGGGCGCCACTTGTAAGTACTGCCCTCCCCACCTACACATCATGATGTCGCCTGTAAAGAACTTTTCTACAATTGGAGACTGTGGGGGAAAAAAAGTGTACCTCTGCCAGAGTCAAAAAATCAACCATTGCCTTAAAAATTCTCTCTTATATAGCAGCCTCACATTGGGATATTTTCCCAAGTCCAATCTTGCAGAAACAAATGCAAAACATTAATGCCCTAAAAAAAATAAAAATAAATAAAAAAGAAAAAAAAGGATGCCCAGCAGACTATATAATATAAACGGACCAGTAGCCCAGACGCAGCGGCCAATGTCGGGTCTGAACACTGAAGTGGAGGTAGGCGCTCTTATCCTGACAGCTACAGTTACAGGAGGGTTTCTGGGACAAATCTAATCCTTCTACTAATCGTATCCATCTGTCACAGGGTGATAAATCACTGGTTCCTTTACGTAACTCATCCCCTAGAAAGCCAAAAACTGCCGCTAGACTATAAATCATAGGACTGCGTGTTTATTCTCTTAATTTTCACTTTAAAATCAGCAGCACAAACAAGATTTCCACCCGAGGGGCCAGACAGCAAGCACATCTAATAATACAACCACCCTCCGAGGACGTGGCACCGCCTGGAGACCTCATGTTATTCTCACCCAGCCTTACCTGATAGGGCTGAAAGGCACCATCTTCAGTTGCAAACTCCAGATGTCTCTCCACTAAAAACTCTATTGCAGTTATGGACTTGTACGCTCCCTTCCCAACCAGGGGCTTGAAAGCCTAAAAACAAAGAAATGGAAATTATTAGGGCATCAACTAAATAAAGTCCTCATCTGAAAGGTCAGCAACATCATGGTGGTCCGGCACTATTCCCACTGAATTCAGTATAGCCACACTTGTACAGGGCTTTCTACTTTGAAACCGATAGGAGATTCCAGGCAGATTCAACCTGAAAAGCCACAGCAGGAGGGTAGCTTCATGTGGACGAGATGCATAAGGTACATGTTATATGCCGCCAGTTCCTTCCTCCACCAATCATCATGTGCGACCGATACAGCAGACGTGAGGACGTCACTACATAACATTGCAGGCAATGTGGGGCCCATACTGCATCTAAGGGGGCTGTGGAGGCTCATACTGTATCTAAGGTGGCTGTGAAGGCTCATACTGTATCTAAGGGGGCTGTGGAGGATCACACTGTATCTAAGAGGGTTGTGGAGGATCATACTGTATCTAAGGGGGCTGTGGAGGCTCAAACTGTATCTAAGAGGGCTGTGGAGGCTCATACTGTATCTAAGAGGGTTGTGGAGGCTCATATTGTATCTAAGGGGGCTGTGGAGGATCACACTATCTAAGAGGGCTGTGGAGGATCACACTATCTAAGAGGGCTGTGGAGGATCACACTATCTAAGAGGGCTGTGGAGGATCACACTGTATCTAAGGGGGCTGTGGAGGATCACACTGTATCTAAGAGGGCTGTGGAGGATCACACTGTATCTAAGAGGGCTGTGGAGGATCACACTATCTAAGAGGGCTGTGGAGGATCACACTGTATCCAAGAGGGCTGTGGAGGATCACACTATCTAAGGGGGCTGTGGAGGATCACACTGTATCTAAGGGGGCTGTGGAGGCTCATACTGTATCTAAGGGGGCTGTGGAGGCTCATACTGTATCTAAGGGGGCTGTGGAGGATCATACTGTATCTAAGGGGCCTGTGGAGGCTCATACTGTATCTAAGAGGGTTTTGGAGGATCATACTGTATCTAAGGGGGCTGTGGAGGCCCATACTGCATCTAAGGGGGCTGTGGAGGCTCATACTGTATCTAAGGGGGCTGTGGAGGCTCATACTGTATCTAAGAGGGTTGTGGAGGATCATACTGTATCTAAGGGGGCTGTGGAGGCCCATACTGCATCTAAGGGGGCTGTGGAGGCTCATACTGTATCTAAGGGGGCTGTGGAGGCTCATACTTTATCTAAGAGAGCTGTGGAGGCTCATACTGTACCTAAGAGGGCTGTGGAGGCTCATACTGTACCTAAGAGGGCTGTGGAGGCTCATACTGTACCTAAGGAGGCTGTGGAGGCTCATACTGTATCTAAGAGGGCTGTGGAGGCTCATACTGTATCTAAGAGGGCTGTGGAGGCTCATACTGTACCTAAGAGGGCTGTGGAGGCTCATACTGTACCTAAGGAGGCTGTGGAGGCTCATACTGCATCTGAGGGGGCTGTGGAGGCTCATACTGTATCTAAGGGGGCTGTGGAGGCTCATACTGTATCTAAGGGGGCTGTGGAGGCTCATACTGTATCTAAGGGGCTATGTGGGCTTCATATTGTATGTAGGGGGTGGTGTTTAGACTCCCTGTAGAAAGGAGGGCTGTGTGTGGGCTCATACAGTATATAGATGGTGGCTCAGTGGTTAGCACTGCAGCCTTGAGAGCTGGGGTCCTGAACATCATCTGCTAGGAGTTTGTATGTTTTCCCTGTGTCTGCGTGGGTTTCCTCCAGGTTCTCCGGTTTCCTCCAGGTTCTCCGGTTTCCTCCCACACTCCCAAGACATACTGATAGGGATTCTAGATTGTGAGCCCCATCGGGGACAGCAACGATAATGTATGTAAAGCGCTGCGGAATTAATGGAGCTATATAAGTAAATAATAAACAGATAATTTTTTCTACTTAATATCAAGTGATACAATTAACATTAATATAAAATAATAAATTACAATATGTTTATATTAATATTGAGCAGAATTAATTTCAGCCTATTGGTTCGGACCTCAACAAAAGTTACAGTCTCTCACTAGGACCCTCAGGAAAATGAATTGCCCACCACGGGTGAAGTGAAGACACGGAAGAAAATGGAACAGCTCTGTTTACACTGGAAATTCACAGAGATACTACAGGAATTGAACAGTAAGGTGCTGGTAGGTTTCTCAGAGTCACTGGTTTACATCTATCAGAGCGATTAAAAACTACAGAGGAAAAAGACAATAAATGACACTGGCTGAGCGCCTTCTTTACAAGGAGTTAATACTTCTGTACTGGAGAAGTCTGGGCTGGTGAACACATGGCTGTGGGTGCAGCATCTGATCCTCCCGGGAAGCGAGGGAGGTCAGATTTTTATCCTATGATCTCAGTGGGTCTCTGGCTGAAACAGACACCGCAGTGTGCTCAGCTCCAGAGCGCAATGCCAAGGATCCGATAGCCGGCCTCAACTCCATTAGTGAAAGGCAAGAGCCAGAGTCAAAACCACAATAGTGATTTGCCTCCAGGGAGAAAGTTCACCATCTCAGAAATACACAAAGCATAGAAACCTCTGGCAACATGATCCAAAACGAGCTCAATTCAATTAAAACGCTTTTTTTGTTATTTTATTATGTGAAAGTAGTCATGGATATTATTTCTCATTCGTCTCTCCTTGGTGATTCTTCACTTGGCCTCAAAGATTGTCGGGCACAGGACAATGGAAATGGAGGCTTCACCATTCTTCCTGCAGAAATATTAGTGTATTTGTATTGCAGAGAACAGGAAATTCTGTGATTTCCAGATCCCAGGATATAAAGGGTGCGCCCTCGGGGCGGTCAGCCATCCAGGCAGCTAATAATGAGCCTTCATCTTTCTAAGCCATAGCAAAAAACATTGCATGATTCAGAATGTGTATCCGATCAAAGACAAAAAGTTACACACACGTAAATCACACGACGATGTCTACAGGGAACGAGCTTCAGTCTGCGAAGAGCATGTGCTAGCCATGTGATGGGTACGTAGAAATCTCCTAGAGAACAAGAGTCCGCAATTGTCTACAGGTCCACCCATCAGAGGTCTCCAAACCCAATCTCATCCCCTCACAGCAGCCCATGGCATGTTGTAATAGCTCACTTTCCCTGGCATGCCACCCAAAAGGCTAACAATTTTTGATCAGTTTAGGATTATGCTAATGTGGCACATTTGATGATCCCGCAGTTTATGTTACTCACCTATATAGTACCATTAATTCCACAGCGCAATTATCACCATTGTCCCCATTAAGGAATTTAGATTGTGAGCCCCATCAGTAGGTCTATGGAGTGTGGGAGGAAAAAGGAGAACCCGGAGGAAACCCACACAAACACGGGGAGAACATACAAACTCCTTGCAGTTGTTGTCCTTGGTGGGATCTGAACCCAGGACCCCAGCGCTGCAAGGCTGCAGTAACGAGCTTGAATACACATAGGGAGAACCAGATGTGTCTGGGGTACACAAACCTCCATTTTTGCTTATCGGTAGGACAACGGTGGTCAGGCCCCAAAAATTTTAAAAAAAACAAAAAAAAAACAGATTTTCAGTCCATAAGAAAAGTCATTAATTTTTGTTCCTAGAAAATATATAAATATGTTTTCTCATCATCATAAGTGGTTAAAATTGCAAAGTACTTGTAAAAACAGGCAACTCTGCAATTTACTTGTAATTAAAAATCCCTTCTGTTGCTAAGAAGAGTCATTATTTTATAGTTACTACTCATTGCCCGGGTTACCAGCCACCAATGAAGTCTATCAGCGGTTTCCTGGGCAATGAGAGCAGCACCTGCAATCAACCTCTAAGCTACAGGGCTTAAAAGCGCAGCCCCTAAAGCTGGCCGGATCACGCCGGTATCAGCACCCCTGCCCTCCTACAATACTGCAAAGGAAAAGCTGCTTCAGCTTGAAAAATTGGGCCAGTGGAGCAAACATGTCGCCTCCAGAACGGGTGATCTTTAAGAGCACATCGCACATCTAAAGAAGAAGGAAGCCGGGAGGCAGGGCAGACATGTGCTGCTGGAGATTAATCTTCAGAAAACCCCTTGAAGAATCACTTTCAAAATGGCAACTTGGATGTGTTCATCATTAAAATGATCAATCTGGACAAACTAAACCAGCACTACACAGTACCACGCCAGCTACAGCCCGAGTGTCAGCCCCACTACCTGGTCCTATGGGCTCAGCACAGGCCGCCGGCGGCTTCACTTGCTTATTCCATAGGAATAGGCACACTATTTTAGAGCTGTAAATCTTGGCCCCCGTGAGCAATGGATAAATTATTTTACATTTTACTAGTTAATCAGAGAGGAACTGTGATCCCAGAGGGGAACACACAGTATTTTTTGGCTTGCAGGACAGGAGATTTTTTTTCGTGTTCTTTTTATGCCAGATGTAACACGGGAGTGTAATATCTGTAATCTGAATCCGATGTGCTTTTCCGTATATTGTCTTTCAGTCAAGCTGTGCTATCTGAGATAACAAAAATCTGGGCCAACTTCTTAATGATTAACCAGGTCCTGTGATACCGCTCAGGTCACCAGCCGCTGACAATGGCGGATAGAACATGGGTCATAGCCAGGTAATTCATGACTTCAGCTTTCAGCTAAGTATTCCTGGAGCTTTATACCTTGAGGATAGTTCACCATCTGAAACCCCTTCCTGTCCCTCACCGAAAAAGCACCAAATATCACAGTATTTCCTCTGGGTCGGCACCATACGTCGCCTCTGCCCTGCTTTTCCACACTATGTTGTAACTCCCATTTTATCCTCTTCTCAATGAGCAGCTCAAAAACAGTTTATTTGTTTAGCCTGAGAGAAAATGGAGTCCCAGGAAAAGGGCCAAGGCCCCAGTGATAAGGCGCTTGTATGGAAACTGTACTAACACACTGACATGAAAACAGAAGAGATAAGAGCAGTGACTAAGGGTTACCAATATGTACCCCTGTACTTAAGGCTCTGTTCACACAGACTGGTGGCACCAAATATTTACTGATCAGCAGTGGTTTACAAGCCCGATTACCAAAGTAAAAGATACGCACGGGCCGATCTGTAATAGATCGCTCAGCGCACACAGGCTGCCATTGTTCTCGGCAAAGGACGGAGCGCCGCTGAGAACGACCATGTTTAAGCCCACTTTAAAATCATTTCACCCGACGAACAAGCGTTTGGCTCATTCACTGGATGATCAGCAGCCTGTTCACACTACAGAATTATCATGATTTTTCAGAGTAAATGCACCTTTAGCTGGTCACACACTTTACAGAGCTACATATGCGTCAGAAAGTTGTGTAAATCAGCTCCTTCTAAGAGGAGCAACAAAAAACTTGCTAGACCCACCTTCCAACAGGTGGCAGCAGCTAGTGCTAATGAGACTCCATAGGCAACAGGACTCCACAACGCGAGGCCACTCCACCGCTAATGTAAACACCAATGTTCCCAATGGAAAGATTGGGCAAGATGAAATCTTGTGGCGCTTTCAGGGAATTTCCTGTAAACAAACACGTACAAACCCCTAAGAGGCAACCCAAAATAAACTGTACCTGTGAGCCATAACCGGATGTACAATTTGGTCCCTGTTGAATAAAGCATGTCACTGTAATCTGCCTTGTGAGCCAAATGTATCTACAAAACGTTAAATCCAACTACGTCAACAACAGGCAACCATCAGCGAGGCACCGCCTGTGTATGGAGGACTCGTCCCAGATACAGATATGCAAGGTAAACTACTGGGCATTTTTGCTTTTCCCATGCCTGATCCTTAGACTTTGCAACTTGTTCTTACAGGGATCTGGCGCTTCACTCTCTCACTATTATGGGGAAGTTAGGAGGAATAGCTCAAAACCAAACTAATATTAGGCCAAAACCTTAAAAATTTATGGGAACCTTTAGGAAGCCAAAATTTTTACTAGCCCAAACATTGCATTTCCACAACTCTAATATTCACATTGAAAATCTGTACAATGGCCAACGACCACCATGACCTACAGACAAAATATCCAAAGCAGCCCGTGAGTTGGTTGAACGTTCATGAAGCCTGAAGATCTGTACATCATGGCTTCCGGTCAATCATTTGATAGACACTTGCCTATAAACCAGCCAAAAAATACAACAATTAAAAATAAAAAATAAACTGTAGCATTAGGTAACCTATTTCCTTCAGAAAAACCTTACACATTCATAGCAGACACCAAAATACGAGACATATTATAGACATCCAATATAGTATAGATTAGGGCACCTTGACGGGTAAAATCCTTTTAGCTGGGGCTGGATAAGACGCATGCAAAATTCTTTAAAAAGAAAGCCATGTCCTTAGACAGATCCTCGTCAGGGGAAAGCAGAACCGCCAGCAGCACATTCCACCATGAATGATTGATCACGGGTCAATGAGTCTTCTCTGAAGATAATTTCAAGAGGCAGAGCCTTGCCAGCTCGAGTTGTCGGGACTGTCCTTATCCTGTCAAAGGTCAAACCGCTATCTGCATTGTCTGAATGCAGACTGAAGGTTATGTACGAAGGATTGATGTACAGATGGGTCACCTTATCAGAGACAAACTTGCCATGATTGAAGTCAAAAATAATTTCATTGCAGATAGGCCAGTCATACAGCAAACATCTAAAACACAGAAGTAAATGACCCCCGCAGCTACAATAAAAGACCCATAAAGAAGCAAACATATCTGCTTATCTCCGTGCACTGGAAAAACACTCCTTACTTTGAATTATGTAGAGGAGGATTTCATCACATTCCCTCCATCATAAAGGTACATAAACCCTAGAAGATTGTTTGTCCATGTAACCGAACCCATACACACAGTGGGGGAAATAAGTATTTAATACACTGACAATTTTGCAAATTCTCCCACCTACAAAGTATGGAAAAGTCGAATTTTTATCATAGGTACACTCCAACTGTGGGAGACAGAATCTAAAAATAAAAAACAGAAATTCACATTGCATGATTTTTAAATACTTAAACTGCATTTTATCTCATTTAGTATTTGATACAATAGAAAAACAGAACTTTAGATTTGGTACAGAAACCTTCGTTTGCAATTAGAGGTCAGACAATTCCTGCAGTTCTTGACCAAGTTTGCACACAGTGCAGCAGGGATTTTGGCCCACTCCTCCATATGGATCTTATCAAGATCTTTCAGGTTTTAGGGCTGTCGATGGGAAACATTGCATTTCAGCTCCCTCCAAAGATTTTCTATTGGGTTCAGGTCTGGAGACTGGCTAGGCCACTCCAGGACCTTAAAGTGCTTCTTACAGAGCCACTCCTTAGTTGCCCTGGCTGAATGTTTCAGGTCTTGCTGGAAGACCCAACCACAGTCCATATTCAATGCTCTTACTGAGGGAAGGAGGTAGTTGGCCATAATTTCACGATACATGCCCCCATCCATTCTCCCTTCAATACGGTGCAATCATCCTGTCCAATTTGCAGATAAGCAACCCCAAAGTATGATGTTTTACCACCTTGCTTCATGGTTGGGATGGTGTTCTTGTGGTTGTACTAATCCTTTTTCCTCCAAACATGGCGAGTGGAGTTGATACCACAAAGTTCTATTTTGGTCTCACCTGACTACATGATCTTCTCTGGGTCATGCAGTTTGTCATTGGCAAACTTCAACCGGGCCCGGAAATATGCTGGCGTGAGCAGGGGGGCCTTGAATGCCCTGCACGATTTTAATCAATGACGGTGTAGTGTGTTACTAACAGTAATATTTGAGACTGGGGTCCCAGCTCTCCTCAGGTCCTCCCATGTAGATCTGGGCTGATTCCTGACCTCTCTAAGAACCATCCTTTAGTTTGGTCAGTGTGACCAAAATTTAACACAGCCAAAGAAACTTTCAATTGGTTTCTGAGAAAGAAAATAAAGCTGCTAGAATGGCCCAGCCAATCACTAACCGGAATCCAATAGAAATTTATGGAATTAAATGTGGCCCCGGACTTTACAAAAAAATCTATCTAAGCACTAATAGGCAGGTAATTGCAACTTATCTGCCTGTTGTGCCTGGCGCCGTTCTTCCCCGGCACAGAGCGGTCACAGACCCCTCTCCTGCCGGCGGATTCAAAAGAGTCTGCTGCCCCTATGAGGCAGGACTTTCGAGGTCATTTTGATTGACAGCCGCATCCCCAGTTAAGCAGTGAGGATCCGGCTATTAGTATGACCTCAGAAGTCCCACCCCATCAACAGAGTAGACTGGAAAAGAACCCTCCACTCTGTAAATGTGACGTCAGCAGAAGCTTCCGAATCCCTGGCAGGAGAGTCTGTGACCGCTCTGTGCTAGGGAAGAACTGAGCTGTGCACAACAGGCAGGTAGCAGTTACCTGCCTGTTAGTGCTTAGATACATTTTTGTCTTTTTGTAAAGTCCTGGCTATGGCTATTCCCTTTAACTAAAGCTCAAAGTTCATAGAAGGAGACCACGGAGCCTTGAGAATTTGAAGTGTTTGTGTGAAAGATTGGGTCAAAATCAGACCTGAGCAATGCATACGAGTCTAGTTTCTCCATACAGGAGGTTTCTTAAAGCTGTCATTACTAACAAAGGCTTTTGCACGAAGTATTAATTAAAATTCATTGAGCGTGTTCAATACTTTTTCCCTGTGTCATTTCTCATTGTTACACGTAATTTATGCACCTCTATGGTTTAATTTATTTGCCTGTGTGGCTTGGATGGGTTGTTGCTGATATCTGGTGAGAATTTTATGTCAATAACACCTTTAGAAACACATTTACTTAGAAAATTAATGTGATCAATGCTCATTTCACCCGCGGTATAATCGCAGTCTACTAACACCACATTCAAAAACTCAGTTTGGCCGGCACGTGTGAAGATTCCCATAAGTGTAAGCCTATTCTGGTGCATACATTGGGCACAACTCTAGACTAAGGCTGAGTTCACACGTGGCTTTTTTTCACGTTTCCGCAGCGGTTTTAACCGCGAAAAATAAGCATCCCATGCATTCCTATGGGATTCCGCAATGCTGTGCTAATGCTGCGGTTTTTACCGAGGCGGAATCGCTTCGCGGTAAAAAACGCAGCATGCTCATTAATTTTGCGGAATCACGGCGATCCCGCACCCATAGGAATGCATTGTTAAGCTTACTTCCCGCATGTGGCTGTGCACACCATGCGAAAAGTAAGCAGAACAATTGCGGATGGTACCCACGGTCCGGAGGAGAGGAGACACTGCTCCGGGGCTTTAGGTACCATATCCCTGTAAAAAAATAAAATTTAAAAATAAAAAATAATTGTTATTCTCACCTTCCAACGTCCCGCGCAGCCTTCCCGCCTCTCTCCACACTCCCGTTCCCAGTAATCCTATGCGAAAATGCCCGCGATGACGTCTGTTCTCGCGGGATCGCAAAGTCTCACGGTCATTCGCGAGACGTCGCAATCCCGCGAGAACGTATGTCATCGCGGGCATTTTCACAAAGGATTACTGGGAACGGGAGCGTGGCGGGAAGGCTGCGTGAGACGTCGGAAGGTAAGAATAACACCATTTTTTATATTATTTTTTACATTTTATCTTTTACTACTGATGCTGCATAGGTGGCCTCAGTAGTAAAAAGTTGGTCACACTTGTCAACACTATGTTTGACGATTGTGACCAACCTGTCAATCAGTTCTCCAAGCGATGCTACAGATCTCTTGGAAAACGCTAGCATTTTGCAAGCTAATTACGCTTGCAAAATGCTAGTTTTTCCGCGGGAAAATCGCGGGAATTTAAAATGCGAATTTCCCGCGGAATGGAATTACGGAATTCTCGCGGTAATTTACGCGAGAGTTCCGCTACGTGTGAACCCAGCCTAAATGTTACTGTAGTCATTCCCCCCCCCATCCCAATGCATACTACTGTTGTAGCCCATGGTGTGAATAGAGCCTAGAACAGCAACTTGTACATTTTCCCCAACTTTTGCATATCCCACCCAGGCATTAGCGATACTGATTTTCTTTTAGAGACTAGATAAATTTTAGAAGGTCATAAATGGATGAGTTAGACTATCTTCTGCCAACTTTTGCTGCCTTGTCACAGGGTGACATGGATAAATTGCTCTAATACGATTTTTGCAATCATCGTTGGATACAGCTGATGACTGGAAATCTGATAGATGTACACAGCAGGCATGCTAAGATCACTGCATCATGACCAACAATGAAAGCTCAGAGCAAGCTAAACTACTTTCACAGATCGGCCATGACCATTAAGTCAGCCAGATAGTCGCAAGGCCAAGATTCCTGGTGTATGGTCGAGCTTTAAGCTCGCTGGCTTGCCGAGTGGAGAGGTTTATGTGGTAGCACATTATTCAGCATTTTTCCTCTATTACCTATGTCTGCACTTGGAGGATATGCTCGGAAAAAAAGTCATAATGGAACAGTTTACAGCGATGAGAAGTTTGGTTGACGACCTTACAAGAAAAACAGCAGCAATCATCTTCAACTAAACCGTTTGTGCGCAGACTGGTATAGGCTTGGTTATAGCTTTCATTGGCATTTTAAGGGCAGTAAGTGGGCAACGTACTACAACTGATACTAGTGTGCAATGCACTTCATCATTTTCCTTTCCTGACTGACGGTCACAAAATGCAAATCAGACTTCCTTTCACATGCCTGCGAGCTCAGCCTCTGGGGCAGGGTCACAAGGTGCACACAATATATGCTAAATTACTAGTTGTCACCGGAGCATGCATGATATGGCAGCTTGGCAAATGGCAGGTAAAACACGTGGGGTGGTGCCTAGTACTCTCCACCGAACATGCGCGACATAAGGGACCAGGAACGACATGCAAACCAAACCCACGCTGCCCACAACCGCTACTGACATGACAATTGGCATGTCCAAGGTCACTGGAGGCCAAAATCCAATGCAATTCAATAGCCATGCCATAAAAGATGGCGCGTATTCATCTTACATAGCCAATGGATTATTCCAAAAAAACTAGAAGTCAAATAATGGATTTCATTGGCCACCCAACCTCCCCACAGACGCCTTTCCATTTTTGGGACGTTGACATATGATGGAAGTGATTCCACCCCTAATAGAGTTCCCATATGTCACAAATATGCCCAATTGCCATCTACAGCTGTAACAAGCGCCATCTGTGCAGTGGGCCCGCTATGCAGTGGGGTCTCCACTTGTTGCGCAGTGTGGCCGCTCTCGTTCAGAACTGTGAGCACATTACGATATCGGTGGAGC
Source organism: Dendrobates tinctorius (assembly GCF_039654945.1). NCBI lineage: Eukaryota > Metazoa > Chordata > Amphibia > Anura > Dendrobatidae > Dendrobates > Dendrobates tinctorius. Next base: position 29,235,993 of record NW_027361823.1, read on the forward strand.
GCGCCTCGCTCATTTTAAGATCTGCATCTTGATTGCGGCTACAATCACTCATCCTACCGTGAGTCAGTGGCTCTACCGCTATGCTTTGGCCAGCATTAGACCCGATTGGCAATGATGGACAGCACTGTACGTCCTATAACTCGTATAACACCGACATGTTCTGTAGTGTCGTACACAACACGCCAATGCTTGACCATAGTAGGGCTCACAGTATAATTCCCATATGGAAGCGTGTCCAAATCCAAAGAGTCATCCACACAGACCAGGGCACCGTATAATCTCCGCTCTGGTGTTGGCTCTGGCTGTAGTTTAACCCCTTCTTTAACTAGGCACAGACCTTGGGTTTATTATGCCACCAAAGTAGACAAAAAGCAGCGCCAGTCGCTGCCTCATCCTGCTCGGGCCTCTGAGCGGTAACACATTCCACTGACGTGAGTAAATAGAGCAAAAAAACACGGCGTAAACCCTCCTGAAAGTCAGAGGAAATCAGCCCCAGCCTGTGCGTGATGCAAGCACAGCGCTCGCTTCATGAGGCTCAGGAAACGCAGCCCAGGGCTGACATGTGCTTACTCCATGATATAAGCCCCCCTCACTCAGGCTGATGCCCACCATGGCGCCCGCTGCCCTCGTTAACATACACGAGTCACATGCACAGACGAGCAGCCTGCCAGCGCCTTATACCCACCAGTCCTGGAGACGGCGGCAGATGGTCCGGTTACAGCACAGAATCAGACGTCCCATATGATGGCGGCGTACGTGACAGCGTTACCGGCAAATGGGCAGTGCCAGAATCCGGCCACAGACGTGACGAGGACTGGTAGAAATGATCGATCCCGACAGCCTGTAACCGGAATCTGCTCGGAGCCCCGTAATAGAGGGGGCGATGCCGATGTGTTCCGCCTCACGCCTGGCGCGCTCCGTGCTCAGATTTTGGGCACGATTGATGGATGATGTTTCACAAAGTCCAATGCAGTGGGCGAATGAGTCTGGGGATTCCGAGGGTCCTACCAGACCGTCTCGGACGCGGCGGCGATGGCTACCGTAACCAGGGGAGAAAACATCCGGCCTCGGTGGTGCTGAGCTACAGGCAGAAAGGGGGAGAGCAGAATACCTGAGGGGTGGGCGGCTGACGCCGATCCGGGGGGTCACAGTCCAGGGCTGGCGGGTGGGCACAGGCTGCAGCTGGCACAGGGCGGAGGAGACCTACTCCCTGCTTCTGTCGCCGAGCAGAGCCCCGATCCGGGTCATGGCAGCCCCGCCGGGAGGAGGAGGCGGAGGGCACACGGCGACGAGCCTCCTAGTGAGCGGCGGCCGGAGGTGGGGTCCTCCCCGCAGGCATTGCCGGGGCTTCCCAGGGAGGCGCAGTGCTGAGTGCTGCCGAGGAAGGATGGCGGATCTCGGGGTGGAGGAGGCGGAGCTGCGGCGGCAGGAGGACGGAGGGAGGAGCGGGGAGGAGGCGGAGCTGGGTGCGGACTATCCGCCGTCATCACAGGAGCCGCTCACATCATCACCGGGGAGGAGGAGGCGGCACCGCACGGACACTGCAGACTATCGCGACATGCCCCCGCCGTATGTGAGGGCTGCAACCATGGAGAGGAGCAGGCATGCGGCCACACAAGGGGTCCTCATACATGGGGGCACCGGGAAGCCTCCTCCATACTGGGCAAAGAGGAGACCCCGAGAGAGCATGCCCTCCAAGACCCCCAAGAAAGAGGAGATACACAGTGAGACCTATTCTTGAGAACTGGGGGGCGAGGGGGTCCCGAGAATTCACTGATCACACAGATCAAGGGTCAGAGTCATCACTCGCGGGTTTTTTAGGCTAAAAAAACAAAAAAAAAAAATTAACGAAAGTACACGGCATAAAGAATGAGTTCTTGTTTGGGGCGTCACATGAACGCCTTTTTCAGAATTTTTTAAACGCAAAGAAGAGGCATGTCCTGCTGAAGGGGCCCGATATCTGTGCCCCCAAAATCCAGAGGGATACAGAGTCGCTCCCTGGGGGCGCGGGCGACGGGATTACATTTGTGTAAAAAAAAAAAAAAAGACAAATGGAGAAACCCCCGACCACAAATGGCGAAGTAACGGGACAGAGCACAGTAAAAAAAAAAAAAGTAGCAATCCCAATAGCGAGGCGCTACTGACAAACCACCAAAACCGACAAAAAAATAAGCAAATGCAATAAAGAATAAGGTCCAAAGTCTATGAACTCTGATTAGTGGATCAGATTAGTCGGCCCGATAACTACTCACACACGTGGTCAATCGTTGGTACCCCTCGTTTAATGACAGAAAAACCCACAACGGTGACAGAAATAACTTGAATCTGACAAAAGTAATAAATCAAAAATCTATGAAAATAAACAAATAAGTCAGACTTTGCTTTTCAACCATGCTTCCACAGAATTTAAAAAAAAATAAACCTCATGAAATAGGCCTGGACAGGAATGATGGTACCCTCAACTTAATATTTTGTTTCACAACCTTTTGAGGCAATCACTGCAAACGACACCTGTACCTGTCAGTGAGACTTCTGCACCTCTCGACAGGCATTTTGGCCCACTCCTCAAGAGCAAACTGCTCCAGTTGTCTCGTGTTTGAAGGTTGCCTTTTCCAGGAGGCATGCTTCAGCTTTTTCCAAAGGCGCTCAATAGGATTTAGGTCAGGGCTCATAGAAGACCGCTTCAGAATAGTCCAATGTTTTCATCTTAGCCATTATTGGATGTTTTTAGCTGTGTGTTTTGGGTCATTATCCTGTTGCAAGACCCATGACCTGCGACTGAGACCAAGCTTTCTGACACTGGGCAGCACATTTCTCTCTAGAATCCCTTGATAGTCTTGAGATTTTATTGTTACTGCACAGACTCCAGACACCCTGTGCCAGATGCAGCAAAGAAGCCCCAGAACATAACAGAGCCTCCTCCATGTTTCACAGTAGGGACAGTGTTCTTTTCTTGATATGATTCATTTTTCCATCTGTGAAGGTTGAAACGCATTGATCTGTTCTCATGTAACAGCATCTGCCTTCATAACTATGTAGAATATTTTTTTCTTAAAGTAACTTTGGACTAAAAGTTATATTTTAGCCATTCCACTCCACGGTGGATTTTTTCTTATTTTGCCGCATCTGTCTGGATGCTCTGCCTGGATCCGTGCGGGAAGTTGGCTCCTACTTCAGTATATATCAGAAAGTCTGGTAAGCTGACTATTTTCTATTTTATAACAGAGCCTCCTCCATGTTCCACAGTAGGGACAGTGTTCTTTTCTTGATATGCTTGATTTTTCCATCTGTGAACACAGAGCTGATATGCCTTGCCAAAAAAGTTCCATTTTTTGTCTCATCTGTCCATAGGACATTCTCCCACGAGCTTTGTGGCTTGTCAAATTCCAGTCTGGCTTTATGATTTTTTTTTTCCTCAACAATGGTGTCCTCTTTGGTCGTCTCCGATGAAGTCCACTTTGGCTCATACAACGACGGATGGTGCGATCTGACACTGATGTTCCTTGAGCTTGAAGTTCACCTTTTTTCTGTTTAGAAGTTTTTCTGGGCTCTTTTGTTACTATTCATATTATCCATCTCTTTGATTTGACAAATTTTCCTCCTGCGGCCATGTCCAGGGAGGTTGGCTACAGTCCCATGGAGCTTAAATTTCTGAGTAATATGTGCAACTGTAGTCACCGGAACATCAAGCTGCTTGGAGATGGTCTCATAACTTTTACCTTTAACATGTTTGTCTATAATTTTCTTTCTAATCTCCTGAGACAACTCTTTCCTTCCTCTGGTCCATGCTGAGTGTGATACACACCATGTCACCAAACAGCACAGTCAGTATCTGTGGCCCTCCATACAGGCCCACTCACTGATTCCAAGATAGTAGTTCTGTGGAAGCTTGGTTGAAAAGCAATGTCTGACTTTCATTTGTTCATTTTCATAGATTATTGAATTATTATCCTGGAAAAAAAACAATATTGTATCTTACACTTATTAGGTTCTTTAGGACACAGATCTGGGGACTATTCTGACGGAATATAGGTTGAACTGGATGGACAAATGTCTTTTCGGCCTTGCTAACTATGTTACTAGGTTATTTTTACTTTTGTCAGATTCAAGTTATTTCTGAGACCATTGTGGGTTTTTCTGTCACTAAACAAGGGGTACCAACAATTTTGACCACGTGTGTATGACCAAGGAGATAAATCACCTACACAATTCATTGTCAATGGGTCTGATGGCACCGGAGGGCGGCGTCCCCGGGTGGACCGTTGGCACCGGAGGACTGATCGTACAAAAGGGCGGTGGTCCCGGGAGGGGACCAATGGCACAGGAGGCTGGTATATTTTACCATATAGAAGGAAGAGTACTGGTGTACATGCATGATCTCCTTTCAGACAAGTGTCTGCAGAACACTGCGCTAAGGATACATTGGGGTCCCAGCAGATGGACCCCAGTGATCAGTAAGTGATTATTTGGATAGGGAATACCACATATGGGTATAAATAAATTTGGTAAAAAAAATTAAAAAAAAAGATGTAACACTGATGTGCATTTCCAAGGCAAAAACCAGAGCATGGTACTTGCTCTTAAAGTGCTGCAGGATCAATCATTAAGGGCATGTTTCCACGTAGCGGAAACATTCAGTATTTGCTGCGGATTGGACGGATACAGCCGCAGCGTTTAATCCATAGCGGTCAGATGTTCCAGCATAGTGGAGGGGATTTTATGAAATTCCGTCTCCACCATGCGTCCGAACACGCGGGGCGTCTTTTTAGATCGCAGCATGTTTGTTTACCTTGCTGAGACACTCAGTCTCAGTAAGGTAAACCGCCTACTCTATGGATATGATGCAGTGATTCCAGATGTGTTCAATGAGCAGAAGGGGGGGGGCTTTGGGCGGAGTGGGGTTTCCGCTCCGTCCAAAGCGCAGACATTACGGTACGTGGAAACGTACCCTTAATGGGACAAATCCCTCAATCTCTCGGCTACTTATTTTTATTGCAGATTTTTTTTCCCCACAATGTATATGAAGATTAACCCACACATTTTCCACGGTTTGTGAATGGTGTTGCAGAAACTTTACTCACGATTCCAGAGTAGAATTTGCATCAAAATAAATGTCAGCTTTATCACTCGTGAACAGGTTCTTACCAGCGCCAGCATATGACACGGCGTAAACACCCTCATATCAGGCTATTTACACAATTAACTGATCTATTGGTTTCAGAAAACAACCGTCAGATAAGTGGTCATGTACAGTGAAGCCCTGATGAACTGTTTTACTCAATGTGAGGAGGGGGATTTATCTGTGAGGGAATGTATAATACCTCCAGTAAAACAGAGGCGTCTTTGTAGCCTGGCACTATCAGTCTCCTATAGATTCCAACTGTTCAGTGAGCTGCACTCAGCTAATAGTCTGACCTTCAATTACCATCTTGGCTGGGAGCCGGTGGATGCTTGTTGTGCAAGAAACACTGTGTCCTCTGCAGCACGGCAGTTTACTGTGCCATAAAAATGGATTCACACAGTGTTATAAATACCCAGTGCTGGGGATGAGACCAAGATTCCCTGCAAGCAAGAACGCCTGTGCTGTACCTGTACACCAGGTGTAAAGAGCTGAGCACACCATGGCGCACACTTGTATGTACTGTACATGGCAATGTATCCATAGACCCCTACTGTATCCCTAAGGCGGCTGCTGCTACACAGCAACATTGCAACTAATGATCCCCTTATGGTATTGTGTCAAAAGAAATCTGTCACCTCATTTTTTGCCTATCAGCTGCCGACACCGCCATCAGGGCTTATCTACAGCATTCTGTAATGCTGTAGATAAGCCCTCCCCATGTAACCTGAAAGATAATAACAACGAGTTAGATTATACTCACCTGAATGGCGGTCCGATGCTTCCCATCTTCTAGCGATGACGTCCTCTTCCTTACTTCTGCTGCAGCTCCTGCGCAGGCGTACTATATCTGCCCTGTTTAAGAAAGAGCAGAGTACTGCAGTGTGCAGGTGCCGAGAGAGGTCCTGCACACTGCAGTGCTTTACTCTGCCCTCAACAGGTTAGATCAAGTACGCCTGCGCAGGAGCCGCAACTGAAGTAAGAAGGAGGACGTCATCGCTAGAAGATGGGAGGCGCCGGACCGCGACACCCATTGGACCGGACCCCCGGGTGAGTATAATCTAACTCGTTTTTCTTATCTTTCAGGTTACATCGGGGGGCTTATCTACAGCATTATAGGATGCTGTAGATAAGCCCCTAATGACAGTGGCCACATCTAATAGGCCAAAAATGAGGTGACAGATTCCCTTTAAGAGTAGGGCTGTGGAGTCAGTCTGTGTCCATTTTGTTGTAGTTGGTATAAAATGGACCAACTCAGACTCATAAAATATATAATACATTGGGTTCAGTAGTACAATGCAGGATGTGCTGTAAATGTTTTCAGAGTAATTTGGAAAACTTTCGAAATGTCCTATAAATGTCTGTTCTGTTCCTGATCTAAGGATCTCGGCTTTTAGTTAAGATGAATCTGTGCTGCACTTTATGCTCAATAGTGACCAGTGCTGTGGGGTCAGAGTTGAGATGAATCTGTGCTGCACTTTATGCACATGCTCAGTAGTGACCAGTGCTGTGGGGTCAGAGCTGAGATGAATCTGTGCTGCACTTTATGCACATGCTCACTAGTGACCAGTGCTGTGGGGTCAGAGTTGAGATGAATCTGTGCTGCACTTTATGCACATGCTCACTAGTGACCAGTGCTGTGGGGTCAGAGTTGAGATGAATCTGTGCTGCACTTTATGCACATGCTCAATAGTGACCAGTGCTGTGGGGTCAGAGTTGAGATGAATCTGTGCTGCACTTTATGCACATGCTCAGTAGTGACCAGTGCTGTGGAGTCGGAAGTCAAGGAAATAGAAGAGTCGAGTTGCTGGTTTGGCTCACCAACTCCACAGCCCTGGTTAAGAACTCCAGAGACAGTTGCAGGTTTCCAAAATGTGACCAGCAACAGAAAATCCAACACAAGGGCATTGTTACATGTGACTGATTTTTTTTTCCAAAAAAAAAAAAAAATCACAACCCTAAAGTGGCCATGTGAGAGCAATTTGCAGAAAAGCTGCACACGTTTTCTGGTATCGCTACTTGACTGATAATTACCTTCTGTATAGCCCCAGCCTAAAAGAACTGCAATTCTTTTTCACCTGGAAACTTTTTCTTTGTGCAATTTTTTATTTTTTGTCCATGTGAAAACCACCTGCAGGTGCAAGGTGACTAAATAAGGCTACTTTCAGACTTCAGATTTTTAAATCCGGCGGGCTGCGGCGAAAAGTTGTCAAACATGATCCGGTAGAAGCCGCAGCCCGCCGGATCATCTGTTGAGGCCAGAGACGGTGCAGGAGAGGGAGAGGGCGAGAGAGTCTTCGGGCATGCGCAGTGGAAAAAAGCGAACCGGCGCTGTCAAAAAACGTTGCAGGGAACGTTTTTTTGCAGACGCCGGACATGCATTTTTTGCCATCAGGCGCAATGCGGCGATAATGCTAGTCTATGGAGGAAAAGCCGGATCCGGTGGCAACCGGCGCCGGATCCGGCTTTTATAGTTTTTGCCGCATCGCACTTGATGCTTAAAAACTGAAGTCTGAAAGTAGCCTAAGCCATGCAATGCTCCCTGGAGTTGGGAAAAAAGTATGTAAATTCCTCCAGAAGAGAGCAAAGCTAGCTCACTACCGTGCCACCTATTGAAGGGGTCTTTCCCAAGGCAAACCCAATCTGTAGAAACCTGTAACCATTTGTGAAGGGCGGCCAGTATTCTTAGTAGGCTGCTCAGGAGCATAGAATGACCGGCTTTCATAGTCTTCTACTCATATTTGCTACCACTTATCTACAAAAAAAGCCAAGAGCAATTCCATTATATATGCACCAAAGCCTCTCCAAATGGAAGCTTTATAGTGGATTTGCCACCAGATTTCACTATACAAACTGAATACATTATTGAATAGTTATCTTAGTTCTATAATATAGTAATATTTCTAGTAATCCAGGTCAGAACAGCTGTATAATAGTGACTCCACTGATGAGAGAACTCACTAGGAGTCCAAGTAGATTAGTATTTCCCCATTATTGTTGCATTATAATCTGCACGTTTTTACCGTTCTTGTCACTTTTCATAAGTGGAAAAGGTGGAGCATTTCCCATAAGGTGGTGTTCCCAATAGAGGACTGGGGAACGCTTTTCTGTGTGCTCATACTTCATTAAGAAGTTACTCGAAAATGGGTTTTCCTACTAGACAACCATTTAGAGAAAGAAAAAAAAAAATCTAATGCCCCATTAACTCCGAGCTTTGGGACACTGTTTGGCATGGTGCTGTATAGTACTATTGTGGAGAAATAGAAATCATCTCTGGTCAAAGGCAAACGTTTACCTTCAGATATACTGACCAGGCAGCAGACATTCCCCTCCTGTTTATTGCATACTACCATGGCTTGTAATTAGGGGTGTAACCAACCTACTCTAGTGATATACTGATACATACACTGATCTACTGTACAAACATCATGGGAAGCCTTTTCCAATCTTCTAATGGTCACCAGATTTCACAATCCAACCTGCATACATTAATAAATAGGGCTCACACCTGCTGAGGCTGATGTTCATACTATGAAAATTCTTGTTAGTATGGCTGTTTAATTCTTGATGAAAATCTATCCCAATTTCTACCCCCCTAGTCTCATTGACAGTTCCTCAGTGTGCCTCCTCCTTGCTGCTGCGATCTTGTACTGCTCTCAGTCAGGTTAAGTGTGTAGAGATGGAATCCACTTGGATTCAGTCCATTCTCTCATCAGCTGCACTCAATATGATCATTTTATTATTACAAATTATACAGTAATTTCTGACATGGATTATTTTTTTTGTTAAGTATACCAGTCCTTTGAAGGTCGGTCATTATATGCTCATGAGCAGCCTGATAAGGATGCAAGCTGCCAATAAAAGTATATGCATCCTGCCAATGGTGGCTGCAGGGTAATATGATGGCACTAAGTCTTATTATTGATTTCCTCCCATTGTAAAGGAATTTCTAATCAATGAAATCCCTTTAAGTGCTTGCTCACACTGCCGTACAACACGGCCGAGTGCTGCTGTCCGGCGTTTTATCAGATAGCTCTAGGCCCAGTGTTATGAGCCGATCTGCTTTTTTTTTTTCTCATGCCTATTCGGATGCTGCGGGTGCATCCAATGACTATCACGTGCATCCAAACAAGTCGATGGGTGCTTGTGAAACATCGGACTGCACTTGGATATCATCCGCGTGCAGTCTGATATCCAGAGACTCAGAAATGAGAAATTAAGTTCTCCGTCTTCTTCGCTCCTGCCATGCAATTCTCTCATACAACAGAATCGCTATCACACTCCAATGACTCGGATCAAACTCTGACCCACTTTGATCTGAGTGACCCCAGCCTTACATAGTCTATAGCACCTCGACAGCCCATAGCTTCGACTTACAAACACTCAATCTTACAACTAGTTCAGAAAAGCAAAGTTCATTGCCCTAATTCTAGCAAACAAGACTTAACATGTAGCCGTCGTGCCAGTGACTCACACAGACTCATTGTCAGCGCAGTTGGCTGAACTTCTGCATAATAACACCCTGGAAAAAGGAAGCCCTGCTTCACAATAAGGATAGACTTACAACTACAGGTTTGTTTTGTGGCTGGGGCTCGAGGGAAAGCATTTCATTGCAACTAATAAAATCATGGTTATAAAGCATGAAAAGTATTAAAGGGAATCAGTCAGTCGGCCCACCCTTCCGAAGCCATCTGTTATATGGGCATGAAGGACATAAGAAGCTGAATAAAAAGATACCTTGCTACCGGTGATCTGATGTCTTATTCCAGAGAAATCCATGTTATTCATGGTAATGTAAATAAGCTGTTAAGATCTATGGGCAGGATGCAAATCTGCCTCCAGGGATTATTATAAATGACAGTTACCATTCTGAGACATGTAGATCAAGACAGCAGACTGTCAGTCATTACATGTCTCACACTGATAACTGCTCCTTTCATTTACAATATTCACTGGAGGGAGAACTATGTCTGGCCCATAGATCTCAGCAGCTCATAAGGAAAACATGGATTTCTCTGGAAATAGTCATCAGATCAAAGCTATCAAGGCATCATTTTATTCAGCTTCCTATGATCTACATACCCATATAGTCTGCTTACGATGATTGATCCTACTGACATTTTCTTTAAAGAGGCTCATCTTGTCCAAAATTTGAAAACGGAATCAGATCAGCTTGTATTCATAGCATAAAGCCCCCATACACTATAGATGGCCAAAAGATAATTAATGGTTGAGCAGATCGTTAAGCCTGCAGCCATCTTACCTGATCCCCTTCCCCTTTTGTTCACTAGGGGAAAGCCACTGCCATATTGCTCTTTGAAAAGAAAGAGGATCAGCAGTCCAAAAAAACGGTATCAGTTGTTTTTGAGTCAAAGTAAGGAATGGATGCAAAAAAAAAAAAAAAAATCACTATACGTGGAAGACTCTTCTTTGCTTTGTATCCATTCTTGTGTTTGACTAGAAAATTGGCAAATGGCATCAGCCCCCGGCAAACCGATTGCAGCCTCCGTCCGTATTGTAGGTAACACCACACCCGGTATCAGGCATCTATGGCTCTGTAATATGGAGCCATACAAATCCATCATGCCACCAAACCTGCCCACGTTCTGCCTCCAATATACAAAGAAACCACCACCCACACAGCGGAGATAAAAAGGAAGTGATCTTTCTAGCTTGATCTATGAAAAGTACAGACAGCGAGGCAGGTGATAAGGCAGTTCCGTCCCCATTGCTACTGACTATTGTTTTAGGTGCCTGGTCAAAGTGGGATTTTGGAACAACCATGCATATGAATTCCTAAAAAGTGATTGATAACAAGGAGGCTTATTAAAAAGAACATATGGCCAAATTAATTAACCATTAAGTAGTAACATCAATGAAGGCGATTAATACCCTCTACAGATATACAGGTTCACTGCAATAGAAAACAGTAAGAAAGGAAGGCCAGGCAGTAATCAGTGATGTAACAATCGGGGAGTGTGTGGCAGACAGATCCCACTCTGCACTTCCTCACCAGATGACTCACAGCCACAGTGAGAAGTTCAGTCCCAGCACTTACCATAACTCTCCTGAAAGCATCAGATAATTGCGGATGATACAATGAACCCTGTGAGGAGGTTAGAAACTAATGAGTATGTAATCTTACATAGTACGTAATAACCCAAGAGACAGCCGTCCTCATCAGACATGGCCGCCCTGTCACCCGCTCCTGTATATGTTGTGTCATACGCATCCACAGGGCTATAATATGGAGTAATTCTGTCACTGCGTGTATTTATTCATAGATCCATAATACCAATTCATCAGACACTATATACCGGCATACGTATACACGTGTATTGCAGTTATCTCTAAAGATTACTTGTGGGATACCTGCCGCTAACAGGATTACTGCATCAAGGAACATCCACATTACAACACATGAGCTGTAGAAAAGAATTATCCATACCAGACCCCAAATGTCTGTGTGGGTGTAACACGTCCAACAAATCAAAATATTTTGGGTTTGCCATTTGATACCACTGTTGAAATGTATACACATTCCTGACTAAATGGCTCTAAGAGCTTGTTCACACCCTGCATTTTTTGCCAAGAAGGGGGGACGCAGCTTTTTACGGTACAGTAATGAGATTTCTGAAACCTCATGCAGCTCTTTTTTTCCCTACATATTTTAACCAAAACGTTGTTTCAATTATATGTCTATTCTTTAAGTGTTTTTCACTCAAATGAATGGAAAATAAACAAAAGGTTAAAAATGCATCCCAAACGCGCGTATTTTGCACACCATTGTTCCTGTCAACACACTGCTACAAATACTCTACATGTGCATATAGCCCAAGAGTGGGTCAGAGTGTACTATCAGAGGGCGGTGGAGCTCCCACAGTAGAAATGGTGCAGCACGTCACCTGCTGTACTGCGGATTGTACAGACGATACCACTGCGTCCATCACTGCAGAAATGGTGCAGCACGTCACCTGCTGTACTGCGGATTGTACAGAAGATACCACTGCATCCATCACTGCAGAAATGGTGCAGCACGTCACCTGCTGTACTGCGGATTGTACAGAAGATACCACTGTGTCCATCGCTCCAGAAATGGTGCAGCACATCACCTGCTGTACTGCGGATTGTACAGAAGATACCACTGTGTCCATCGCTCCAGAAATGGTGCAGCACGTCACCTGCTGTACTGCGGATTGTACAGAAGATACCACTGTGTCCATCGCTCCAGAAATGGTGCAGCACGTCACCTGCTGTACTGCGGATTGTACAGAAGATACCACTGCGTCCATCGCTCCAGAAATTGTGCAGCTCGTCACCTGCTGTACTGCGGATTGTACAGAAGATACCACTGCGTCCATCACTGTATAAATGGTGCAGCACGTCACCTGCTGTACTGCGGATTGTACAGAAGATACCACTGTGTCCATCGCTCCAGAAATTGTGCAGCTCGTCACCTGCTGTACTGCGGATTGTACAGAAGATACCACTGCGTCCATCACTGTATAAATGGTGCAGCACGTCACCTGCTGTACTGCGGATTGTACAGAAGATACCACTGCGTCCATCACTGTATAAATGGTGCAGCACGTCACCTGCTGTACTGCGGATTGTACAGAAGATACCACTGTGTCCATCGCTCCAGAAACGGTGCAGCACGTCACCTGCTGTACTGCGGATTGTACAGAAGATACCACTGTGTCCATCGCTCCAGAAATGGTGCAGCACGTCACCTGCTGTACTGCGGATTGTACAGAAGATACCACTGTGTCCATCGCTCCAGAAATGGTGCAGCACGTCACCTGCTGTACTGCGGATTGTACAGAAGATACCACTGTGTCCATCACTGTATAAATGGTGCAGCACGTCACCTGCTGTACTGCGGATTGTACAGAAGATACCACTGTGTCCATCGCTCCAGAAATTGTGCAGCTCGTCACCTGCTGTACTGCGGATTGTACAGAAGATACCACTGCGTCCATCACTGTATAAATGGTGCAGCACGTCACCTGCTGTACTGCGGATTGTACAGAAGATACCACTGCGTCCATCACTGTATAAATGGTGCAGCACGTCACCTGCTGTACTGCGGATTGTACAGAAGATACCACTGCGTCCATCACTGTATAAATGGTGCAGCACGTCACCTGCTGTACTGCGGATTGTACAGAAGATACCACTGTGTCCATCGCTCCAGAAACGGTGCAGCACGTCACCTGCTGTACTGCGGATTGTACAGAAGATACCACTGTGTCCATCGCTCCAGAAATGGTGCAGCACGTCACCTGCTGTACTGCGGATTGTACAGAAGATACCACTGTGTCCATCGCTCCAGAAATGGTGCAGCACGTCACCTGCTGTACTGCGGATTGTACAGAAGATACCACTGCGTCCATCACTGTATAAATGGTGCAGCACGTCACCTGCTGTACTGCGGATTGTACAGAAGATACCACTGCGTCCATCACTGTATAAATGGTGCAGCACGTCACCTGCTGTACTGCGGATTGTACAGAAGATACCACTGTGTCCATCGCTCCAGAAACGGTGCAGCACGTCACCTGCTGTACTGCGGATTGTACAGAAGATACCACTGTGTCCATCGCTCCAGAAATGGTGCAGCACGTCACCTGCTGTACTGCGGATTGTACAGAAGATACCACTGTGTCCATCGCTCCAGAAATGGTGCAGCACGTCACCTGCTGTACTGTGGATTGTACAGAAGATACCACTGCGTCCATCACTGTATAAATGGTGCGGTTATGCTGCATGTCACCTGCTGTACTGCAGACTCCTAATCTACTGTGCTGTTCCCAATTTACACTGAAGACATTAATAAAATCCCATGCACTTAATTTAAAACTTAGCTGATTCTTATCCAGAAGGAAAATCTGCTGCATGTGCATCCAAGGGTAACCAACACAGAGTCACACAATAGATGTGAAGAAAAACAGATCAGATTCATATAAGGCTCACATCAGTTCTTCCTCAGGTGTAGAGAGAAAAATAAAGTATCGCTACCCTCTCTATTCTGTCAGTCCATGTAACTGAATCGGACTGAGTGGGGTCAGATTTTGTCACGGACCCATAGACTTGCATTACCAATTTTGATGAGACACATGCCACAAAATTAGGCAGGTCTAAGTTTTTGGGTTTTTTTTTTTTTTCCACGAACCTCTTGATCAAAGTTTTGATGGTTTTGCAGCAATTTTCACCCAGTGACAGCAACGGGTAGTGCAAAAAATGCTGCTAAAACTTGATGAAGTTGAATCAGAACATTTTTTAGGCTATGTGCACACGCTGCGGATTCACCAGCGGATTTTTCCATGCGGATCCACAGGTAAAACTGCAGGTAAATTGATCTGCGGTTTTACCTGCAGATTGGCCAGCGGTTTTCCCCTGCGGTTTGACACCTAGACAATGGAATAGGTGTCAAACCGCAGCGGAATCCGCAGAAAGAATTGACATGTCAATTCTTCCTGCGGATTTAAAACTGCAGCTTTTCCGCAGTGAAAAAACCGCAGCATGTGCACTGCGGATAGTAAATCCCATAGACTTACATGGTACTGGACACGGTCTGCAGAACTGCTGCGGATCCGCAGTGTGTGCACATACCCTTAAGCACTACATTTTTATCAGCATGCACAAGAGACAAAATGTAGCCAGACAAAAGCTCCATAAGAAACACAGCAAAAATGGGGAAAAGACCCAGCAAAACCTGCTTTTTTGATGTTACTTTACTGCTGAGAGCAGGTTTTGACTGCGGGAAAAAAAAAAGCATCAAAAACGCAACACGTGAACCTAGCCTTACAGAAGCTCTGTATGGACCCATTCACATGTATCTATGGCACATACAGCCGATACAGCAAATACTCCTTTTAATTAGTGATACACCAATATAAATATTTACACAAGAGGAGTAAAGCCCCTAGTTTTAGGGTACGTGCACACGCTGCGGAATCCGCTGCGGATTAATCCGCACGGATTTTGCAAAAACCGCAGATAATCCGCAGGTCCAAAGACCTGCGGATTATCTGCGGTTTTGCCTGCGGTTTGGTCCTGCGGATTCACTATCTCCACAATGGTGGAGATAAGAACCCGCAGCGGTTTCCGCAGAAAGAATTGACATGCAATTCTTTCTGCGGATTCAAAACCGCAGCAAATCCGCGCGGATTTTTCCGCAGCGTCGGCACAGCGTTTTTTTTTTCCCATTCATTTGAATGGTACTGTACACTGCAGCTAAAACTGCTGCGGATCCGCAGCGGCCAAAACCGCTGCGGAAACGCAGAGGAATCCGCAGCGTGTGCACGCAGCCTTAGAAGAAACCATACTAGGAAGTCTGTGCACAAGTTTGGGTTGTTGCCGTGTTCTCTTCTGAGCAAATTTGTCACAAAACCTTAAGGATTTCCTACAACCAGCAAAGTGAATGAGAACCCTCAAGTCTCATGCACACGATGCTTATTTTGTCATTGCAGATTTTAATCGGCAGCATGTCAATTATTTCAGCATTTTTACTCACATTTCACCCGTACTAATGAGTGGGCAAAAATCTGCAACAAAAACACATGTAAAAAACAAAAAAGCACCTACTTTATGCTGTGTTTTTCCTGCCAAGAGATGCAGAAATTTCTGCTGCAAATACGGAACACGTGCACATTCCCTAATAGGTCAGACTACAGAGCTCAGCATCCAGATTAAGCTAATAATATTCAGCGGGGGACAAAAAACTGGCAGACATTCTTGCACACATCTGTAACTATTGTGAGAAGTGATACAAGAAAAATAAAAAGGGACTTTCCTGTTTCAAAACAATTCTCCAGTCACTAAACCCCCTGCTGAAAGGAAATGACATGGGTGGTATGTGCACATCTGACAAATGAAGCAACAGATGCCAGAAGAGTCACCTCTGAGCTACATTTATACACGGGCAAAGAGAATGTTGTAACAGGTTTATTGATATAGTCCTGGAAACAAAGACGGCAACACACATCAGAGAAACTACCGCCATGCCACGTCCTCATTGGTGAAGGATTCATGATGGAGGATAATGGTCTGAACACTAAACCACATGACTGTAAGCACGGGTCAGCAGTGCAAGTCCAAGCTTATCGATGCAAGGGTCCGTTCATTGCTTTTACACCCATCCTCATGTCTCCTGCAGCTTAGAAAGGAGCCAAGCAAGCGGCAATACCAGCGATTGGATGAGGATGGCGCTGTTTCTGGGTCATTAGCTAACCCTCCTGTCTTATCTCCTACACAGCCCTTGCAGCAGATTTTTCTTTCCCTTTTCTGTGTAACTGCATACTTGTCACCAAATTTCCCCAAAATACCACAAACCACATAACAGTTCAGCAGAGTTCCTTTAGCAGCTCTCCGATGTGTTGTAGTGACATTTTTCACTTTCCAACTTTATATTTTTTTCACACCTATTTTGCTGAAGAATAGACAGCCTTAATTGTCTAATTTCTTTACTAAGAGGATTACTTATGATCAGACAGAGGATCTGGTCATACACAGCCAAGGATCTGTAAGATTGCATCTCATGCACAGGCAACATGCGTTATATGGAGTAAACCATGTACCTAGGGTTGTCATTTTTTGTTTATAACATTATTTAATTTTTCTTCTTAAATGTTGCACATAGACCCATCACCCCCTGAGTAGCGCAAACAATATAGCACTAACCAAATAATATACAAGATAAGGTTTTAAAACTAGAAAATGGATAGGACTGTCCCCATTGGGTACAACTTGTTGCGGTCGGATGGCTTTTGCGCTTTTTTGATCATAATCAAGTACCCCACGCTACTTACATGTACACTGTTGACTTACTACAGGCTAATTTTGTGTTTATGCTCTTACACACTGCACATACACCAACTTATGCTCCGGCTCAATTCTTTGTTTTTGCTGTAGTTTCTTGCACTTGGTATAAAATGGGGTGTGCCTCCCTCTTTCTGAGCTAGGAAATTCCTCAATATCTGCCCATGGGCAGGTGTCCTGCTCTACCATTATCTACATTAAGGCTGACACAAGATGAGGTTACGAGACACAGAATAGGACCGTCCTGATTGGGTACACCTTGTTGTGGTGGTATGGCTTTTACACTTTTCAAAATAGCATTAATCAAGTACCCTATGTTATCTACATGTATTACTCCTATAATTCTATTATAAATTATACTACTTATAACAGGATATATGCGCTTTTTTTTCCCCTTTGGTGTTGTCATATAGTCTACTTGCTACAACTTTATGACAAGTATATGTATTATATTTCCAGGACAGGCAAGCAAGTTGTACCATGAAGAAGGTTCTTCTGAACACAGATTGATTGCAAACGATATTTTCGGACATTAGCAAAACTTAGTAATGAACAGTGCTTGGGAACGGCACAATCTCCTTTGGCTACAATTCAATTTCTAAAGCTTTCAGTCCTTGTTAACCACAATGTAGGCCAAAGACTCGGCTCTCACTGCAATAGTTCTGTGTTAGGAAGTACTGTCGTCTGGAGGTCATACAGAAGTGCCTGGAGCGTGTATTCATTAGCCGGCATCTGGACACTGGCATCCACAGAGATCACTCACACTGAGGATCCTTGTGTCATCATTAGAACGGCACATAGCTAGCAATGCTTCGCAGCAGTTTTTAGGAGCGCTCCTAGGAATAGCCAGATGCAATAAAAGTGGTCAAATGGAACCCTAATTACACAGCACTACAGAAAATCAGAGGTACAGATTAAATATTTTACATAAGGAGAATTAGAACTAAAAATTGGCTAAAGCAAAACAATGAACTGCATTAATCTAAAATTTAAAAAAAAAAAAAAAAAGAAACTGGCTATAAATTACACATAAAAGTATTAAGTTACGTACCGGTAACGGTATTTTTCGGAAGCCCATGACAGCACCACGAGAGAGGGGATCCGCCCTATAGGAACAGGAAACCTACAGATACAAAAGGGCGGCACCTCTCCCACGCATCAGTTGGATTACAGAGCTTGAGAGGCTACCATGGTTAGTACACAACATATGATATATACAACCTATCTACCCTATTTAACCGAATTATTTCATACCATCTCCCACATATGGTGATTCTATGAACAATCTTCTAAAGGAGTGCACCCCTATACGTGAACAAGGGAGGGAACTAAGGGTGCTGTCATGGGCTTCCGAAAAATACCGTTACCGGTACGTAACTTAATACTTTATTCGGACTCCCATGACAGCACCACGAGAGAATTACAGAGATGTAAACTAACTTAGGGAGGGACTACAGCCTGCAGCACCCTTAGCCCGAAGGTGAGGTCTGAGGAGGCACCCATGTCTAACCGATAGTGGTTAAAAAAGGTGGAAGGAGATGACCAGGTGGCCTCCTTACATATTTGATCAATTGATACTCCAGATCTCTCCGCCCAGGATGATGCCATGGCCCGAGTGGAATGTGCCCTCAGGTTCTGTGGAGCCGGACCGCCACCTGCTGTGTAGGCAAGAGAGATAGCCTCCCTAATCCACCTTGCTAATGTGCGTTTTGATACTCTGTATCCTTTCCTGGAACCTTGGAAGGATAGGAATAATGCGTTCTCCTTCTTCCAAGGATCCGTGGCTGCTAAATATGTCAGTAAGCATCTTCTAATATCTAACGTCTGGAGTTTCTGCTCTTTAGGGTTGGTTGGGTTAGGGAGGAAGGAAGGTAGAACTATCTCCTGTGTAATTGTGTTGCTACCTTGGGAAGGTATGCTGGATCTGGCCTTAGGATCACTCTATCCTGTAAGAACTCTGTGTAAGGAGGCAATCTGGAGAGTGCCTGTATGTCGCTCACCCTACGTGCGGATGTTATTGCTACCAGGAATGCTGTTTTAAGGGATATAATCTTTAGTGAGGCGGAATCTAAAGGTTCAAACGGACTTTCTGTCATGGCTGTAAGGACTAAGTTTAAGTCCCACGGTACGCATCTGTCTTTGTGTATAGGTCTCGATCTGGCCGCTGCTCTGATGAACCTTGCTACCCAATAATCTTTTGCAATATCAGCTGCAAACAGGGCCCCTAAGGCTGAAACTTGTACTTTTAGCGTGCTTGTGGAGAGACCCAATTCGAAACCTTTCTGGAGAAATTCCAGAATATGTTTCGTGGGAATTCCATCTCTGATGTCAAAGTGAAAGGTGGACAGGAAGCGTTTCCAGGTCCTAGCATAGATATTAGTGGTGGTTAATTTTCTGCTTCTTAGGAGGGTGTCAATTAAGTTCTTGGAGAACCCTCTATTTTTTAATAGTGACCTTTCAAATACCACGCCGTCAAATGAAGTCCCGCTACTTGTGGGTGGCTGACTGGCCCCTGGTAGAGGAGATCCGGAAGGTTCGGCAGTACCCAGGGATCGCCTACCGACATGGTCCTCAACCATGCGAACCAGGTCCTCCTGGGCCAAAAGGGGGCAATCAGTATGACTCTTGCCTGATCCTCTCTGATCTTCCTGACTACCAGAGGAAGAAGATTCAATGGTGGGAAGGCGTATGCCAGAGAAAAATCCCATCTTATCAGTAGGGCATCCACCGCCAGGGGATTTTCCCTGGGGTTCAGAGAGCAGAACAATCTTTCTTTTCTGTTTTTTCTGGTGGCAAAGAGGTCTACCTCTGGCTGGCCCCATCTGCGGACAATCTGGCGGTAAATATTTTTGTTCAAAGCCCATTCTCCTTGTCTTAGAGCCTTGCGGCTTAAAAAGTCTGCTCTTACATTGTCCTTTCCGCTGATGTGGAGCGCGGTCAAAGATAGACAATTTCTCTCTGCTATCTGGAGGAGCCGTTCTGTTATCTGCATCAGAGCGCTGGAGCGGGTTCCACCTTGGTGGTTGACATATGCTACCGCTACCTGGTTGTCCGAGTGTATCCTCACATGATGGCCCTGCAGGTAGATAATGAGTTTCTTGACTGCCCGCTCTATCGCCAATAGTTCTCTCTGGTTGGATGAGATTTCAGAATTAGAATCCCACTGGCCCTGTACTACTATGTCCCCCATATGGGCTCCCCAACCGAAGGAACTTGCGTCTGTGGTTATAATACGGGTTATCTGTGTTATCCAGGGCACCCCTGACACTAGGTTCTCGCTCTCAAGCCACCATCTCAGTGATGCAACAGTTGAGGGGCTTAGACACATCCGACCCTGTAAGGAGCCTCCAAGTACCCTGCTATTAATCAAGACGTCGTTTTTAAGGGTTCTGGTATGGAACTGTGCCCACCTTACTGCTGTGATGCATGAAGTTAGAGAACCTAACAGGGACATGGCCTGTCTGAGGGTCATAGATGGATTATCCATTGCCCGAAGAACCTGCTCCTGTATCTTTTGTATTTTATCTAGTGGTAGCAGGCACCGCTGAGTGTCTGAATTTAGTATCAACCCTAAAAATTTCTGTATTTTTAAGGGCTGGAGTCGGGATTTCTCGTAGTTTAAAATCCATCCCAGGTTTTCTAACCTGGATTTAGTTTTTTCTATCTGGGATTTACAATGACCCACCGATTTTCCTACAATCAAGAAATCGTCTAAATATGGAATGATTAAGACGTCCACCTCTCGTAAGTGAGCCATAACTTCGGCCACTAACTTTGTAAAAACCCTGGGTGCTGCTGAGAGACCAAAGGGAAGGGCTCTATACTGAAAATGACGTACTGTGCCCTCTACTGAAACTGCCACCCTCAGGAACTGCTGGAAGTCTGTATGGATAGGTACATGATAGTACGCGTCTTTCAAATCTATGACTGCCATAAAACAACCTTTAAACAATATTTTTATTGTTGTATTAATGGACTCCATTTTGAATTTATGATTAATCAAAAACTCGTTAAGGGAACGAAGGTTTATAATCGTTCTGAATGTGTTATCAGGCTTTTGGATTAGAAACAGGGGAGAGTAAAACCCTCTTCCTCTTTCAGCCTCTGGAACCTCTACCAGAACATTTTTCTGACATAGGCTCAAGACTTCCGCTTCTAAAGCCGCTTGTTCGAGATGAGAAGATCTTAAGGGGGTCAGTTTAAAGGTGTCCCGCGGGATCTGGGTAAACTCCAACCTAAGTCCGGTGGATATTACCTTACGCGCCCAGTCACTATTCGTAATCTGTAACCATGCCGGGAAGAAGGATGACAGTCTACCCCCTACGGGAACCGCTAGTCATTGATTTGGTTTCTTTTGATCTCTCGACGAGCGTGTAAACATATAGCCCGTACCTCGTCTCCTTCTGTCTTCCCATCTGGGTCGATCTCTAACAGGTGAAGAGTTGCGCCTTCTCCCCTGGCCAAATCTCCTTCTACCAAATGGGCGACGGTAGGACGCTGATGAAAGGTTTGGGAACTTTTTCTTGTCGTCCCCCGCCTTTTCAAGCAGCTCGTCTAGGACAGTCCCAAACAAATATTCGCCCTCACATGGAATCGCACAGAGCTTTGCTCTGGACTGGATGTCTCCCTGCCAGCACTTTAGCCACAGGGCTCTGCGAGCTGCGTTAGAGAGACCTGCTGCTCTGGCGGCCATTCTCACTGCATCCGCTGAGGCATCTGCCAGGAAGGCTGCTCCCTCTTGGATGGTCGGTAGGGCCCCCAGAATTGTCTGTCTTGATGTACCCTGTTTTAGTTGTGACTCCAACTGGTCCAACCAGACCATCATGGACCTGGCCGTGCACGTTGAAGCCACTGCTGGTCTTAAGGACCCGGCCGCCATCTCCCAGGTGTTTTTCAGGAAAGTATCAGCTTTCCTATCTAAGGGATCTTTAAGGGCTCCCATGTCCTCAAAGGGGAGCGAGGATTTTTTTGATGCCTTCGCAATGGCAGCGTCTAATTTGGGGGCTCTGTCCCAAGAACTTACTGCCGGATCGTCGAAGGGGTATCTCCTTTTGAGGGCTGGTGGTAGCGACCCTCTTTTGTCCGGTTTTTTCCACTCTCTGTGGATCAGATCCTGTATCTTTTGATTTAACGGAAAGACTCTCCGCTTCCTCTGTTCCAGCCCACCGAACATGACATCCTGCATGGATAAATGGGGCTTAGGCTTCTCTACCTCCATTGTCCCTCTGACTGCTTTGACCAGCTTGTCTACCCGGTCAAGAGGCAGACAAAATCGCCCCGAGTCCTCTTCTCCTGAGGAGGACGAGGGAGATGAAGCCTGGGAGTCTCTGCTTTTTCTCCACTCTACCGAGGAATCAGATTCCGCCGGGACCTCGCCCCTTAGACTTTGCGGCTGAGACAAGGACTTTAGGGTTTACCTCATTTCTACCCTGACAATGTCTCTCAAACTCGCCGCTACTGCAGGCGACTCATCTGCTACCGTCTGCTGAATACAAGGGGGGCACAATCTTTTGAGGCACGCATCCGGTAATGGGCATGCACAGAGTGCGCATTCTCTACGCTTAATTTTACTTGTAGCTTTCTTTCCCTAGAAAAGAAAAACACAGAAGGGGGGTCCCGTCACTGAGTGAACTTTCACGAAGATCACTTACCAGTGCCACAATCAAGTACCGGAGAACGAGGGGGATTTCTTTCGGTCGATGCTCCTGTCTGCCTGGAGGAGCTCTTACGAGTGGACTGGTCACTTCGTCCCGCATTACTGTCACGGGACCCTTTCTTTTTCTGTTTGACCTGCCGAAGGTCATCCAGGGGCGGCAGTGATGTTTGCCGCTGCTGCCCTTGCTTCTGCCACTGCTGCTGCTCTCGATCGCTTTCCATTACCACTGCTGCTGCTGCACACTGCTGCATGTAGTAATGTGGCCAAGGCAAGGAACCCTGCCCGGGTCCCGCCTAAATACCCCCTCCTCCGGTCAGCAGTATCCCTGCCGCGCCCCTCCCCCCCTTAACGGAGCTCCCTACCCCAGCTGGCGCCCGAACTCGCGCCATCGGTGTTTCCGATGGGCGCCGCCATCTTGGAATCGCCGCGCATGCGCAGTGGCGCGCTGACCCGGAAGCGCCTCCTCCGCCCGCCCCCTGACGTCACCACTACCCCGGAAACGCCGGAAGCCCCGCGGGACGCCCGGGAGCTCCGGAGCAGCGCCCGGTCGCAGCCCCCTGCACAGCGCTGCCAACCCATATGCGCCGCCGGAGCCGGGAATCCCCGGGGGGGGTATACTTACCGGCGGCGGCTAAATTCCTGGAGACGGACATCCTCCGGACGCCGCTCCCTGCTGTCCACGCCACCGCCGTGACACCCATCCTGGGCCACCGTGGCGTCTTCCAGGAAATCCGAACCAGGCCGAGGTAGGAGACCCCCTCGCTACCGGTGTCGGCTGGCCGGCCTGGGATCCAAATCTTCTGTAGGATCCCGTCCCCTCAGGAACAGGAAACCAACTGATGCGTGGGAGAGGTGCCGCCCTTTTGTATCTGTAGGTTTCCTGTTCCTATAGGGCGGATCCCCTCTCTCGTGGTGCTGTCATGGGAGTCCGAATAAATAATGTTTAACACTAGAGCATGTGTCAACCTCAGTATAGTAGACGTAGGAAGATGTGTAATAAACACAAACAAAATAACGGCCTATAGCAAAAGAAAAAACATCCCCTTTACATAGGATGGGTGATATATATTAATGATCACTGATATTAATGATCACTGGTGGTCACCAACAAGTAGTGTACCTCATGTGAATTACAAATGGTAGTGCTCACGTGTGATCACTAATCCATTCAGCTCTATGGGAGCGGAGCGGAAGTGCACGTGACCACTGCTTCCACGGCCACTGAGGGGAGAGCTGCTTAAGTCTGCATACCACTGCTCCATTCACATGGAGACAGAGGATCCCTGTTCTAGTTATTGGTAGATCTGAGTGGTTGGATCAAACATCATTTATCATCAAATCTTGTGGAGAGTGAGGTTGGCATCTCCATGTGATCTATTAGAATTATAAATAGGATGGAGAGGGCTCCCCTGCTCAGAAATACCCTCTATGTAGCAGTTCTTGTTACGGCAGACTGGGACCATCCATGTATTACATTCAAGTAAATGTCCACATGTAATACTATATGTCCCCTGTAGTGGCGCTGCAGTGGACATTAGCAGCTGATGGCAACTTACCATAGAAAAATCAGCCATTTGCCAAGGATTGAGTCTTCATACAAAATGTCTGGTCTGTGATAAAGACGACTCTTAGGTTTACTAGCATTAGGCTGTAAAATATAACTGTACAGTACTAGCCCACCACTGTGAACTATCCACTCTGAACCGTAAAAACGCATATGAAAACAAAAATGGATACAAAAAAAAAAATAAAGTCAGTGTGTACAAAACAAAGTATGGTAAATACAAAAAAACCTGTGTGAACAAGGCTTTACAGACTATAGATTGCAAATACAGATAGGAAACACTATATGGATGTTATGTGCCAGTCAAGGGCGGACATATCAAACGCTCCGCACAAAAGCCCAAGAGGTAAGGGGGGGTCCAATTGCACCTCCAAAGCTAAAAAGTTAAACATGAAGGCGTGTATTGTGATGAACCAATGGAGGCACATTGTGGTCTTGCATAGAGGCCCTCTTCTGTCTCTGTCTGCCCCTTGTGCTGGTGTGGCATCTCTAGCCCTGTCCCGGCTCTATCCTTCTAATACACGTCGATCCCTATTGTATATATAGTTGGAAACACTGAAGACCCCATTTGTAAAAGGGAATGTATGATTTATGGAGTAGACTTGGTCTGTATCTGTAATCCGGGAGAGTTCTCGGTCTCTTCTCTCGCTCTCTGTCACCTGGGTGGATATTGGGTTACGGCATCTATGAGGTTTGTGCTCAGGGGATTTACAATGGAGACGAGTTGCTCAGCAACTGGAGAAGGTCGTACAAGTTCAATAAATAGACCCAGGTTAATTAAGGACGTGAAGCTTCTACACATTTCAATACCTGAACAAATGAAAAATATAGTTCAGCTCAGTGATGTGATAAGAGTAAATCTGGATGTCCAAGATGCTGTAGAAGGTGCCAGTTATCAGAAATATATCCACTTAAAGGATGAATAATGGTCTACGCCAGCGATACTGGACCTTAGCACCCTTGATATAGCAAAACACTGAAGGAGCCAGCCATAAGCAGTACGGGCTTAGCCACACGGCCAATTTTCTGACTAAGGTCTACAGTCATTACCAAAAGTTTTGAGAATGACACAAATATTAATTTTTACAAAGTCTACTGCTTCATTTTTTCTAATGGCAATTTGCATATACTCCAGAATGTTATAAAGAGTGATCAGCTTAACAGCAATTACTTGCAAAGTCAATATTTGCCTAGAAAATGAACTTTATCCCCCAAAACACATTTCAACATCATTGCAGCCCTGCCTTAAAAGGCCCAGCTAACATCGTTTCAGTGATTGCTCCATTAACACAGGTGTGGGTGTTGATGAGGACAGGGCTGGAGATCAATCTGTCATGATTAAGTAAGAATGACACCACTGGACACTTTAAAAGGAGGCTGGTGCTTGGCATCATTGTTTCTCTTCTGTTAACCATGGTTATCTCTAAAGAAACACGTGCAGTCATCATTGCACTGCACAAAAATGGCCTAACAGGGAAGAGTATCACAGCTAGAAAGATTGCACCTCAGTCAACAATCTATCGCATCATCAAGAACTTCAAGGACAGAGGTTCCCTTGTTGCCAAAAAGGCTCCAGGGCGCCCAAGAAAGAACAGCAAGCACCAGGACCGTCTCTTAAAAGTGTTTCAGCTGCGGGATCGGGCTACCAGCAGTGCAGAGCTTGCTCAGGAATGGCAGCAGGCAGGTGTGAGTGCATCTGCACGCGCTGTGAGGCGGAGACTCTTGGAGCAAGGTCTGGTCTCAAGGAGGGCAGCAAAGAAGCCACTTCTCTCCAGGAAAAACATCATGGACAGACTGATATTCTGCAAGAGGTACAGGGAGTGGACTGCTGAGGACTGGGGTAAAGTCATTTTCTCTAATGAATCCCCTTTTCGATTGTTTGGGACATCTGGAAAACGGCTTATTCGGAGAAGACCAGGTGAGCGCTACCACCAGTCTTGTCTCATGCCAACTGTCAAGCATCCTGAAACCATTCATGTGTGGGGTTGCTTCTCAGCCAAGGGAATGGGCTCTCTCTCAGTCTTGCCTAAAAACACAGCCATGAATAAAGAATGGTACCAGAATGTCCTCCGAGAGCAACTTCTCACAACTGTCCAAGAGCAGTTTGGCGATCAACAATGCCTTTTTCAACATGATGGAGCACCTTGCCATAAAGCAAAGGTGATAACTAAATGGCTCAGGGAACAAAACAGAGATTTTGGGACCATGGCCTGGAAACTCCCCAGATCTTAATCCCATTGTGGTCAATCATCAAGAGACGGGTGGACAAACAAAAACCTTCAAATTCAGACAAAATAAAAGCATTGATTTTGCAAGAATGGACTGCTATCAGTCAGGATTTGATCCAGAAGTTGATTGAGAGCATGCCAGGGAGAATTGCTGAGGTCCTGAAGAAGAAGGGTCAACACTGCAAATATTGACTTGCTGCATTAACTCATTCTGTCAATATAACCTTTTGCTACTCATAATATGATTGCAATTATATTTCTGTATGTGATAAAAACATCTGACAAACACACATAAAAACCAGAGGCCAGCAGATCATGTGAAAATATAATATTTGTGTCATTCTCAAAACTTTTGGCCATGACTGTATACAAGTAAGAAATGCTGTGGATGTGCTCCACATTTCATACATTGCAGGAGGTGAAATCCATAGTGAAAATGAGCAACATAATTGGACACCATGATAGGACTCTGTGTGACAGCAACTATAAGGAAATGCCAAGTAAAGATTTAAAGGAACCAGTCAGGTCCTCCAAATCTCACAATACACCACCAGTGCTATGAAAATCAATAATCCAGCACCCAAATAATCCCCAGGATGGCCAGGACAACGGTTTATTTTATAGGAAAAAATCAACTATCTTTAAGGCCACCTTGTGCACATGCAAATATCGGGAAGTTGGGGTGCAGTCTCTTCTTACAAGACCCCACATCCCATCCTAGGTCCAAAGATGCTTGGGTGTACTGTTCCCGGCTACATCAGCGATCTGCGTGCACTCAGGAACGTCACATGAAAAGAAGCCCCATGGGGCAAGATTACATGTAAGGCTGGACACCAATCAGTGAAGAGACACCTCTGGACTAGTCAGGTCCCTGCGCATAGGCCGGGGCTGGCAATAAGACATTCTAGGCCTGCAGGGTTCCCTAATGAAGTCCTAACAATCCACATCCATCCAGCATTAGAGTTCACGTTTCTACAGCAGTATCCTATACACACTTCTTAAGATGCAAAGATACATGAAAGACCTGAGAATTGTGCAATGAACAAGGCATTAACTGGGGTGACCCCGGTCATGTGAATGCCACATTTATAATACAGAGCGTGAGAAGAGTCCATGTTTCATTCACTATAATCAGCCTATGAACTTATGAATATTAATGTCTATGCATTACCAAACTCAGTAATACATCTATCTTACCCATGCCATCATGCAAGGGTGGAGAAGCGTCTGCTACAACTGTCAAGCAGGTTGGCGGTCCTGCTAGGAGTAGATTCCCCATATAGTCAGGCCTGGGCCTCCCCAATGTGGAAATCAACTTCACCTGACGTGAGAAAATGTGTAGATATTGTGGCAGATAAAACCCATAGTAAAATGTTCCACCCCACATGTTGAGTAGTTCCAGAGTGGTTTTCAGTTGATCAGAAGGGGTGTCGGACCCCCAACAGATTTTAGCTTTGATTTTTCCAGCACACATTTTCACACCAACTTTTATATCTCAACTTTTCACCATTTTCCAGATCTTATAGCTTGCCGTCATTGAATGGAAACCTTCTTTTAACGTGTGCCTATTGAACGACACAAGACCGTGTTCACAGACTGTCCGTGTAGCCGTACACATCTCTGCTGACAACCGGGCGAGGAGCAGCAACAATGGAGGCCAAAAAATCATGAACTGCTCATCATTAAAGCAAAGCCAACTACAGGAAAACCTAAAGTCAGCATGGTTTCCAGTCTGCTGTTAGAGACTGGTGCTGGCTGTACATAACATCTGGCACCTGAGATGTATGGAGTTGGCTCAGTCACACCCCACATAAAGAAACACCCTTCCTCAGAAAGAGAGGACAGGTCTTCTATGAACAGTGAATGGGGCAAGGCTGCAAGACCAGCAGTCCATGAACAGAAGTGGTGCTACCTGGGGGGAAAGCTCAATGTGGGTGTGTATGTATGTATTATTAACAGGGGTCCCATATAAATTGCTAAATTGCCAATGGGTGGAATCAAAACAATTTGTTCACCCATGGCACAAGCCACATCAGCTCCAATAGTCCATAATAAACCAGAGAAAGAAGGAGCAAACAATGATTATCTCCTTGATAAAGCAGACATCCTGCGCGGCGAAACGCGTGTCGGGGGTCACTGCCAGACGGTCCTCCTCTCCCTCCCTCCTCTGGTAAGACAGCTCACTTACATCCATGGTTGTCTCCTAGTGGGACTTTCCTTCATTCATGCCTATGTTTCCCCACATTATATGGATGCTATGTACCTCCCTTATGATTGAGTTGTGCTCAGGGCAGGTACTGGGAACATTCTGAGCCACATGGCTCTTAACCATTTACGGGGTGGCATTACATTATTGGGCCTTTTTTGATTAGACACATTGCTTGGAATATTCATATGAGGATATGGTTTGGGGAGAGGGGCTGCTTAGGTGTATATTCATCTGCCTCACATTGACACTTTAATATGATCTTGTGCACTTTTTGTATGTTACTTTTTAATAATAAAAATTGATACTTTTTGCATCATCGTTTGCTCCTTCTTTCTCTGGTTTATAGTGTATGTACAGTGGGGAAAAAAAGTATTTAGTCAGTCAGCAATAGTGCAAGTTCCACCACTTAAAAAGATGAGAGGCGTCTGTAATTTACATCATAGGTAGACCTCAACTATGGGAGACAAACTGAGAAAAAAAAATCCAGAAAATCACATTGTCTGTTTTTTTTTCATTTTATTTGCATATTATGGTGGAAAATAAGTATTTGGTCAGAAACAAGCAATCAAGATTTCTGGCTCTCACAGACCTGTAACTTCTTCTTTAAGAGTCTCCTCTTTCCTCCACTCATTACCTGTAGTAATGGCACCTGTTTAAACTTGTTATCAGTATAAAAAGACACCTGTGCACACCCTCAAACAGTCTGACTCCAAACTCCACTATAGTGAAGACCAAAGAGCTGTCAAAGGACACCAGAAACAAAATTGTAGCCCTGCACCAGGCTGGGAAGACTGAATCTGCAATAGCCAACTAGCTTGGAGTGAAGAAATCAACTGTGGGAGCAATAATTAGAAAATGGAAGACATACAAGACCACTGATAATCTCCCTCGATCTGGTGCTCCACGCAAAATCCCACCCCGTGGGGTCAGAATGATCACAAGAACGGTGAGCAAAAATCCCAGAACCACGCGGGGGGGACCTAGTGAATGAACTGCAGAGAGCTGGGACCAATGTAACAAGGCCTACCATAAGTAACACACTACGCCACCATGGACTCAGATCCTGCAGTGCCAGACGTGTCCCACTGCTTAAGCCTGTACATGTCCGGGCCCGTCTGAAGTTTGCTAGATAGCATTTGGATGATCCAGAGGAGTTTTGGGAGAATGTCCTATGGTCTGATGAAACCAAACTGGAACTGTTTGGTAGAAACACAACTTGTCGTGTTTGGAGGAAAAAGAATACTGAGTTGCATCCATCAAACACCATACCTACTGTAAAGCATGGTGGTGGAAACATCATGCTTTGGGGCTGTTTCTCTGCAAAGGGGCCAGGACGACTGATCCGGGTACATGAAAGAATGAATGGGGCCATGTATCATGAGATTTTGAGTGCAAACCTCCTTCCATCAGCAAGGGCATTGAAGATGAAACGTGGCTGGGTGTTTCAACATGACAATCATCTAAAGCACACCGCCAGGGCAACGAAGGAGTGGCTTCGTAAGAAGCATTTCAAGGCCCTGGAGTGGCCTAACCAGTCTCCAGATCTCAACCCTATAGAAAACCTTTGGAGGGAGTTGAAAGTCCGTGTTGCCAAGCGAAAAGCCAAAAACATCACTGCTCTAGAGGAGATCTGCATGGAGGAATGGGCCAACATACCAACAACAGTGTGTGGCAACCTTGTGAAGACTTACAGAAAACGTTTGACCTCTGTCATTGCCAACAAAGGATATATCACAAAGAATTGAGATTAAATTTTGTTTCTGACCAAATACTTATTTTCCACCATAATATGCAAATAAAATGAAAAAAAAACAGACAATGTGATTTTCTGGATTTTTTTTCCTCAGTTTGTCTCCCATAGTTGAGGTCTACCTATGATGTAAATTACAGACGCCTCTCATCTTTTTAAGTGGTGGAACTTGCACTATTGCTGACTGACTAAATACTTTTTTTCCCCACTGTATGTATGTATGTATGTATGTCTGGGATTGGCATCTGCACTATCGCAGCTACAGCCACAAAATTTTGCACAATCACACGTCTGGACCCCGAGAGCGTCATAGGCTATGTTGTGAGGCGAAATTTTAACCCCGCGCGTTCCAATTCACCAAACAATTTTGGCGCTATCTACATAATGGGGAAAAAGTGAAAGGAAAAGTGTTGGAGGCAAATTGACAGCTGCCAGATGTGAACAAGGGGGACTTAAAGAATGAGAGCGATGGCGCCAAAGAGTATATATCGTACAGTTGCTAAGGTGGGGCCCTGACATGGGATACTCATCACACACAGATATGAACACACACACAAAATGCGCCACACACTACCACGTGCTACACCACATATACCACCCTTAGCACACATTTCACCACACATACACCAACCTCGCCACATAAAAGTCGAAACACAAAAGTCGCCACTCAAAACTCGCCACGCTGTTCCAGAGCTGTTTAAAAGATGAAAAATGAGCTGTGATTGGTTGCTATCAGCAACAGTTTTCTTTGTAGACAGTTGTGGTAACTGAGGCCTATTATTCTTATTTCTCTGGTGTTATCGTCCTTCTGTAAAGCTGGAAATAACACAATTTATTACTGTGCCAACACAGACCACCCTCTGACACAGACTGCAGGGGGAGCCCAGTATTACACAGGATAGGATTACATACACGACTCAGCAGTCAGTATCACACAGGATAGGATTAGATACACAGCTCAGCAGTCAGTTTCACACAAAATAGTATTAGATACACGGCTCAGCAGACAGTATCACACAGAATAGGATTAGATACACGGCTCAGCAGTCAGTATCACACAGGAGAGGATTAGATGCACGGTTTTTATGTGCAATATAATTATTATAATTTGTTATAACCACAGTTGGTTACTATGCCCAGGCAACGCCAGGCTCTTCAGCTAGTATATATACATAACCCAATCTGTTGATTATTCTCCGGAGCACCATCAAATGGAAAGAACATAACACAATAAACCTACAAAGAAAGGGACGCCCACCAAAACTCTCAACCCGGGCAAGGAGGGCATTTATCAGAGAGAAAGCACAGAGACCAAAAGTAAACCCTGAAGGAGCTGCAGAGTTCCCAACCAGAGACTGGAGTATCTGTCCATATGACCACAATAAACCGCACACTCCATAGAGGTGGCCTTTATGGAAGAGTTGGCAGTAAAAAGACTTTACTTACAAAATTTGTTAGGCTCGTTTTGAGTTTGCCAAAAGGTATGTAGGTGACTCCCCACATGAATGATGGAAGGTGCTGTGGTCTGATGAGACCAAAATTGAACTTTTTGTCCACCAAGGTAAATGCTATGTCTGGCGCCAAAATAACTCATCACCTCAAGAACACTACCCCCACACTGAAACTTGGTAGTAGCAGCATCATGCTGCAGAGATTTTTTTCTGCAGCAGAGACAGGGTAATACAGGGAGATTCCCATTTCAGTCTGTCAGTGATTTGAGACTGGGATGGAGGATCACCTTTCAACAAGACAAGGACGCAAAGAACACTGCTAAAGCAACACTCGAGTGGTTTAAGGAGAAACGTGTAAATGTTTTGGAGTGGCCTAGTCAAAGCCCAGATCTTAGTCCAATTGAGAATCTGTGGTCAGACTTAAAGATTCCTGTTCACCAGAGGAAACCATCTAACTTGAAAGAGCTGCATCAGTTTTGTCTTGAGAAATTGGCAAAAATCCGAGTGGCAAGATGTGGAAAGCCGAGAGACTTCTCTAAAGCAAATTGCAGCTGCTGTAATTACCACAAAAGGAGGCTCTAGACAGTACTGACTTTAAGGGGGTGAATATGTATGCACACGCAAGTTTTTAGTCATTTTGTCCTATTTGTTGTTTGGTTCACAATAAAAGAAATACAAATGTTCACAGTTGTAGGAATGTTCTTTACATGAACTGATGCCTCTCAAACAAAAAAAAAAAAAACGTGAAGTTCCAGATTGTAAGGTAGCAAAACAAACAAAAATGAGGATGAATATTTCCACTGTTTAGGTTGTGGGTTTTTAACATACAAGGGGGTCTACTTCATTTAAAAATGGATTGTCCACGTAGTGAACAACCCCTTTAATGTGGCACTTTCCCTCCCATATAGAATATCCCACCATTACACCAATTTCCGTTTTTACTACCAGTGTTTTACAGAACTGTTCCCATAATATGAAAACAGCAATCACTGAGAAAGTATTTTAGGAAGTGGAAATGGTTGCACCAGAACAGCATCAACGTCAGAGTAATAACGAGCCACAATCTGAGCTTTTATGTGGAAATGTGCAGCAGTCAGAAGTGCATATCTTGGCTGAGCGAGCGCCGCTATCTATATATAGTGCAGACAGCGCGCGGCTGGGGGAACAATAAGACGCACATAGAGGCAATGTGCTGGAAGACAATAGGAAGAGCAGGTCTGTGAGCGTAGACGGACCGACACCAGCTTCAGACAGACCCCCATGGGTCACGTCATTGCCCCCAACGTCTCAGTGCCAGTCTCACAGGAGCAGAAACTTTACAGAAGATTTTCAGTTCTCATTTTATATGAGGAAATATATTATTTAGCAGGCAGAGGGAACATTCATTTTGCCCAGACCCTGAGAGCTATATTTTTCCTACCGTCTTGTTTGCACTTAGCAGAGGAATAGAGGACAGTGGTTGTCATAGTAACCTCCTTCTTACACTTGCTTTTCTTGTGGTTTTTAGCATTTTCATTTTTCTCTGTATTTCTCTACTGATCCATGCAACCGATGCCACCGTGTAATGGATTCAGCACTGGTACTGACAGATATGATCTACCAGGCACTCGATAATGAAAAATAACACATTATGTATAAGGCTGATGTAACTGTGCAAAAATAAAATTGAAAAAAAAAAAACAGATTTTTCTAGAAAATCTCCTGCTAGCAAAAGACAAAGCAAAAGTCAGAGGAACGAGCACCTATGGAGCACGGCAGACGTATGTGCAAGTCACAAAAAAATGAATGGGTAAAAATCTAAACCTCCAGATCCCCATACTTATGGATGGGTCAGGTTAGGAGATCGACCCTCTTCCCCTATAGATATAGCATTGTCAAAGCGTTTTACCTTGTTTATTTAGTAATCTATATGTGTAGTCTGCCCTTGCTATAATATATAGCAGCTCTCCATACACGGACCTGCCAGAGAGCCTGGAAACTATAAACACAGTAGCCAATCAGAGCTGTAGAGAAGCAGGAAGAGCAGCGGCCTAAACCAATAATGTGACAGGGGGTGTGTCCAAGACCACCGCAGACTCCCTCTAACCACTGTAGCTAAAATGTAGTCACACATCACAGCTCTGCAATAACGAAGCAGAGCTAAAGCTGCCAAGGAGCCATTAGTTAGGAAAATCAGAAACCTGTAAAGCATTTCTTATTGGTGCATTCTGATGACATTATGGGAGAGTCTGCACTTGCCATTATAATAATGTATTGCATTTACTGCACATTAGGGTGACTGAATGATTTATGCAGTAGCAATACGCGGTGTATTGGGGTGAATTCCCACACTGCAGATTTTATCTGACTTGCTCAATTTAAGAGGATAGAAAAAGTACCCACAACTAGTCTAAGGCTGTATAAGGGTTTTTTTTTTTGTTTTGTTTTTTTTTTTTAAGAGACCGACTGTAAAAAAAAAAAAAAAAAAAAACAAATACATGTTTATTTTTTTTATTTTTTTTTTATAAGAGCTGGATTCGGCCAATTAATCTGTGGGGGAAATCACGGACTATACAATGACGTCACCAATGCGAGTGCTGTCCTTTTATTAGAAGTTTAATGGGTAAGAGAAGTTTTGATCTTAATTTTTTTTTTTTTTGCATACGAGAAAAATGGCTGCAACACCGTTGGTCAAAACAGACACAGATCGAAAATGGATGAAAAATCAGATCCAGCACACTCATAAAGAACAGTTTTCTTTTTGTAGGGGCAAGAGGGGGGGCACTAATAGATGTGTGAGGTCTAAGAGAGCGTGGTCCCATACCGCAGCACCAATGTGAGACTTGACACGCCACATAGGGTCTGTACATACGGCTTTGTTTTATGTACGTGAAGTTAGTTGGTGTAACTAGATCCTCAGGACCAGGTCCAGTTGTCTGTGGCCACTGGACAGAAGCCCCGAGAACCGCCTCTTAATTGACAACATCCGTGCCTCTTATTTGGATTAGCCACACTGGTGAGACGTAACATGTGCGTCACATCACAACAATGATTTCGCCCCAGCCTGGCTAATCAAAAGGGAAGCGATGGAAGGAGTCAGATAAGAGACAGCCGCACCTCCCGAACCGGTTCTGTTCCAGAGATGTCAGTGCCGCATCACCCAATGGTCACACTGGCTGCAGCCATGCAGTATTCCGCCAGAGCTGACATCCCTTCTGAAGGAATAGTGAAGGATACAGCAAATTTTAAATTGTTGCTTAACTGCATCGGTCCAGTGAAAATGTCATTTGACTTGCAAAAGGCATGAATGGCGCCAATCCTAGAGGAGAGCATGGGGGGGGGTTTCTGTTTTATATAAGGCACTTTAGCAAATAAGTAGGAATGTCCAGTAGTGGACAACGCCTTTATACAAGTATAGAAAACGGTCTGCTCCCCTCCTTTCCCCCACATGTCTGCAGTTCTGGGATTCCCCCCAGTTAGACACATAGCTACATGTGAGCGCTAAAAAAAAACGTTACTGCGCAGCTCAGTTATTCACCAGCATTATTGTATAGGAAAGCCCGTAATTAACCAGTTAAGCATGCCTGTCATTAGGCCGATGACTCCATGAAATGACAAATAATTGACCTGGCATTTTATTGTCGTGTTTGATTGAAACATTATGGCGTGATTCGCAATGGCTTGTAAAGTCATTTACAAAACATACTAATGGGCAGAGATAATGAATCCCTTTTTCATGGCGGGTTGTCACAGACGGTCTTATATAATGTGCATCGGCCACCACCTTGGTGTACCCGCAGCAGCACATACCTTGTGATATCACATAGAAAGAGAGCAGAACTCTGCTGCGGCTGCACACCTGAACCATGCCGATCACGGCGGCCACAACTAGTCACAGCCACCGTTCACAAGCCGCCATGCTCCAGTGGCTGCTGGAGTAGGAAATCTCTGTCTTTAAGACGGTGCCAATAACAGGAGAAATGCAAAGCAGCACAAAGAGGAACATGAGCTAGAAAGGGAAAGCAGGTTAAACAGAGTTAATCAGAGTGAAGCGAGACAGACGGGGGGAGCATCCTCTGCTCTGAGACTGTGTGGGTGAGAGGCGGAAGAGCCCCGGAGACACTGCCGCTTATATAATCACTTATTGTGCACTGCAGTGGCGGCTCTTACCCAGCATGACCCGCATACACAACCATTTCTACTAAGAAACTAGTCAAAGTCATATGCTTGTAATGCAAAACTATTTTATAGGCGCGTATACATCTATAATCTGAGATTATAAATCTGGACTGATGGTGAATTAACTAAAGAAGCTCTGCACTTTACACTAGTACCCATCGGTGGTCTTCAAGGGTAACACACACGATTTATCTCTTGTGGATTTTCTACAGTTGAAAAATCACACTGGCAAAATCGCACCAAGTTACTGTATGCAGATTTACCAAAAATCCACAGCGAAAAAGCACAGGATTAATTGGCATATTATGGATAAAAAACCTGCAGGACCATTCCCAGTCAGCTCCAGATCATCAATATATGATCGGGGTGAAAGGGGGGATGGCACCCGGCTGGAGATGCACATTAGTCCCCCTATTCATTTCAATGGAGAGGTGGAGTGGGCTTGCGGTTCCTGGCTGCAGCCACCACAACTGAGCACTTCTGACCACGGGAACAGGTGACGGGCGCTGCACTCAGCACAAATCAGATACTAATCCTAAAAATTTGATTAGAATTTGATCCAATTTTCTCAAAGGAGGAGAAGATGGGGAGAAAAAAGAAAACTAAAAATTCCCTCTTATCCATTTTGTTATTCTATGGATATCGGATGGCACTCAGATATCATCCGAGTGATGTATGATTTTTTTGAAGGACCCACTGACTTCCATGGTCGAGTGTGATCCGAATATTGGGTGCAAATCGTGCATTATGATATTTTTCCTCTGAAAGACTCAATTAAGGTCAATGAAGCTGTGTAGTGCAGGTCAAGAGACCCAGAGCCGCGGTAGGAAATCTGGGTCAGTACTTGGCCTGCTATACTCAGACGTCTGTATTCATCCTAATGAACAGTTGATAAAATAGATGGAAAGTCCAATGCATATCCAACATGTGTAACCATACCTTAAAAAGGGCAAGGCTTTCCCAAGTGTCTTGTGTACAACTCATAGTTTTTGCAATTTGCTTACTGACAGTCGTGTAGTTGACTCCCTGCAGCACCCTGGGGATCCGACTTGCTGTATTACAAGTCCAGACGCACTGCCCTACACAAACCCATGGCAGACAATATGCTGAGTGCTGGCAGCACACACATCTCACAACATTAGGAGAAGGTGAGAACAAGACATTTGGGGTGATGGGCCAAGTTATATTCCAGTAAAACCTGCTTTTACCACATACTTATTACACACGCTGTGGAAATAGTCCACCTCAAGCCAAGCAGCGGAAACTGCACCCCTAACTCTGCTGTCACACTGCCAATGTTATCGCATCAATTCCCAGCATTAAACGCGTTCTATGCCATCCAATAATGAGAGAGTTGTACAACCTTTCCAATATAAAGCAAGCCAGGGAAGACGGGAAGTGGTAGAAAATGCAGGATTTGTGGACGACCAAGGCAACTGTGTGCGAAGGGAAGAATATGGCACCTACCATTATATCCATACAGCCAGTATATCTCACCGGTGACACTTCTGTGACTCCCAAGTGCCATGCTGTTTGGATATATGTGCAGTCACATCAGAGGCGGACATACCCAAGGGGTGAGGGGGACACCAGAGCAAAAAGCCAAAGCAGCTTCTACCAGACATAAGAAGGGTGCGCTAGGATTATTAGGCGCAGGTATGGCGTCAGAGCATTGGTGACTTTCAGCCCTCCGCACTTGGTGACCCTTTTCTAACTTTACGGGGTCTCCACTTCATGGCGGAGTTGACGCAGCTCCTTCCACTTTTCATTAAGATCACTCACATATAACGGGGGAATATTTAGGAGGGAAGAAAGGTCATAAGCTGACTTGTTACACCGATGGCTCCTATTACAAGATCGCGCTGCTATCAGATCTCACAAATGATAGTAGAGGCAGCCTGCATAGCCAAATGCTCGATTTTATACAATAGTGACAATAGGTCTCAATGAAAAACCTAAAATCAATAATTTGATTCAATGACATTTTCAGACTTTGTTTTTGGCATTGATTTCGTTCCAACATCCACAAACTGTTAAATTCTGCCTTCCACAAGCTTTCCATTTCATTTGAATGTGAAAATGCATCTAGAACGCACAGTCACTTTTTTGTTCTAACCAGCACCGTAGCTAATGGGGGGGGGGCAGAGGGGGCCATCGCCCAGAGCCCCGTCATATGAAGGGGCCAACCGGGAGTCATGAGGCAGAAGACAGCACAGGAGGAGAGCAGGAACATGCCTGCTCCCCTGCCTGATGGAGACTCTGCACACTGGTAACACAGTGGCCAGTTGCAGAGTCTCCCTCCTGCCCTGGACAGAGGACAGAGCAGGCTCACTGACCTGAGGAGCTTCTGTTAGGATGCAGTTTTGTGCAGGCTGGGTCCTAGTGCCCACCCTGCATTTCACTCAGACACTTCCTGGTGCTGCCTCACTGCCTGCAAACTTCATTGGTAAGTGGGGATGAAATTCATAAAATGAAGGCATGTCATGGTCACTGTGGGGTGAAGGTGAGAGGATGGTGGTATTATGGGAGCTGAAGTGAGGGAGGGGGACAGGGCACTGGGGGTGAATGCGATAGGATGGGGTATTGTGGGGACTGAATTGGGGAGGGGGACAAGTGGGGGACAGGGCACTGGGGGTGAATGCGATAGGATGGGGTATTGTGGGGACTGAATTGGGGAGGGGGACAAGTGGGGGAAAGGGCACTGGGGGGTGAGGGGCGACAGTACTGGGGGGCTGATCATTATATTGTTTTGTTAGGAGATTATATGCAGTCTATTACATCCTCATAGAGTATAATCCTAAAATATTACGTTTTATTAGATATATATTAAAAATAGTGAATAAAATACAGAGGCTGCTAAGCTAAATGGGGAAAACAAACAGACTGACTGAATAAAGTGCATAAATATACCCTAATTTTTTGGGCAGATATTACAATGATTCAATCACACAAAGTGCCTAAAGCAAATACTGTACAAAAAGGTACACTCTCCATGGAAAAAGCTGAAAAAACAGTGCAGCAAAACCCCAAACTTACAGGCTTTCACAACAGAGAGGCTGAACGCAGCCAAGCAATGGTGTGGCCTGTGGG
This sequence comes from Dendrobates tinctorius, assembly GCF_039654945.1. Taxonomy (NCBI): domain Eukaryota; kingdom Metazoa; phylum Chordata; class Amphibia; order Anura; family Dendrobatidae; genus Dendrobates; species Dendrobates tinctorius. The sequence goes on from NW_027361823.1 coordinate 29,275,041, forward strand.
AAATAAACACTTAAGGCCCCTTTACAATTAGTGATGCACCAGCGATCCCGACCACGATACGACCCGGTCAGGATCGCTGGTGCATCGCTAAATGGTCGCTAGTGAGCTGCCAAACAGGCAGATTTCACAGCGATGCAGCACCGATACAGCGGTCGTTACTTACCTTTCAGACGAGGCGATCCTGACGTCCTCCCGTCCGCGTCCATGCGTCGCTAGTCGGCGCCAGCAGGAAGCGCCCGACGAGAAATGGAGCTGCGCGATCAGCGACAGACAGCGGGGGAGCCGGTCGGAGTTAAGTATCACACATAGCGATATCGCTGCTGCGTCACCAAATCGGTGATGCTTTAGCGATATTGCTAGCGATATCGCTATGTGTAAAACCTCCTTTGGTCTGCTAAGATTTAAGGGGAACCTGTCTCCAGGTTTGGCCGATAAGATATATGGCCATCACCTTTCAGGGCTGATATACACCATGCTAAAATGCTGTATATCTGCCCCCAACCCAACCTGTAAGAGAAGAAAAAGTCTTAGTTACTCACCGGTTAACGGTATTTTTCGGAGTCCATGACAGCACCACCTGAGAGGGGATCCGCCCTTCAGGAACAGGAAACCTACAGATAGAAAAGGGCGGCACCTCTCCCACGCATCAGTTGGATTACAGAGCACAGAGGACCACAATGGTTAATAGCATAACTTATATACAATACTATACACGACTATTTAAATTACCCGTGTACGTATAAGAGGAAGGAGTGCACACCCAAAATAGACTAAAAGGGAGGGAATATACGGGTGCTGTCATGGACTCCGAAAAATACCGTTAACCGGTGAGTAACTAAGACTTTATCGGTCGTCCATGACAGCACCACCTGAGAGAATTACAGAGAGTAATAACTATTTAGGGAGGGACTACAGCCTGCAGCACCCTTATACCAAAAGAGAGGTCTGTGGAAGCACCCAGGTCTAGCCTATAATGACTATAAAAGGTGCTCGGAGAGGACCAAGTAGCCGCCTTACATATCTGGTCGATGGAGACTTCTGATCTCTCGGCTCACGAGGTCGCCATGGCTCTGGTGGAATGCGCCCTCAGCTTCCCAGGTGGCGACCTGCCTTTTGAAGTGTATGCTACAGAAATTGCTTCTCTAATCCACCTGGCTAGTGTATTTTTTGACACTCTACAACCTTTCCTAGGGCCTTGGTGGGAAATAAATAGGGCATTATCTTTCTTCCAAGGATCAGTAGCTGCCAGATATTCTATGAGGCATTTCCTAACATCCAGGGTATGTAGTTTTTCTTCCTTCTCATTAGCTGGATTAGGGAGGAAGGATGGAAGGACTATTTCCTGAGTCCTATGAAAGTTAGAAACCACTTTAGGTAAGTACGCCGGATCAGGTCTGAGTATTACCCGTCCTAACCTGTATATAAGGAGGACGCCTAAATAATGCCTGGATGTCGCTTACTCTGCGAGCTGAGGTTAGAGCTACCAGGAAGGCTACTTTGAGGGACAGATTTTTAATGGAAGCTGATGAAATAGGTTCGAATGGAGCTTCCGTCATGGCCGTAAGGACTAGATTCAAGTCCCATGGCATGAATCTATCCTTCACTACTGGCCTGGACCTACCTGCTGCCTTAATGAACCTACTGATCCAGTAATTACCTGCGATGTTGCAGCTAAAGAGAGCCCCCAAAGCTGATACTTGTACTTTAAGAGTACTAGTGGAAAGTCCCATATCCAGACCTTTCTGAAGAAACTCTAAGATCTGATTTATTGGAGTTGAACCCCCAGCAACTATTTCAGAGCGCTGCAGGAACTTCTTCCAAATTCTAGCATAGATCTTGGTAGTAATGGCCTTCCTATTCTTAAGTAGGGTGTTAATCAAGTCTGGGGAGAAGTCTTTTTCTTTTAAGAGTGCCCGCTCAAACTCCACGCCGTCTGATGTAGGCCAGCCACCTGAGGGTGGAAGACTGGGCCGTGGGATACGAGATCCGGGATGTCCGGAAGAACCCAAGGATCGAACACCGACATGGTCCTGAGGCATGAGAACCATGCCCTCCTGGGCAAAAATGGAGCAATAACTATGACCCTTGCTCTGTCTCTCTTGATTTTTCTCAACACCAAGGGTAGTAGCGATAGGGGAGGGAAGGCGTATGCTAGCCTGAAGTCCCGCTTTATCAGAAAGGCATCTACCGCCAGGGGGTTCTCTCTGGGATTTAGGGAGCAGAATAGTCTTAATTTCCTTGGTGGCGAAGAGATCTACCTCTGACTGTCTCCATTTTTGTATAATCAGGTCGAAGATCGAATTGTTTAGGGACCATTCTCCTTGTTTTAGTAGGTTGCGGCATTTATGTCAACAGGACAAGGGATTCCCAGCCAGACTCCCATGCCGGTACTGGCCCGGCCTCAAGCTGCTTAACGGCTGCGCTCTGACGAGGGCATGCACATTCAGCTTAGAATGGCTGTTCTGCTAGTTGGAACAACCGTTCTGCCACATTCCTCAGGGGTTTGGAACGAGTCCCACCTTGGTGGTTGACATAAGCCACTGTGACCTGATTGTCGGAGAACACTCGCACATGATGGCTCTGCAGATACATAAGTAACTTCTTAGCTGCCTGCTCTACTGCTGTCAGTTCTTTTCAAATTAGATGACATTTTTATCTGGTGATGGTCCCATAGGCCCTGGACTAGGACTTCACCCATATGAGCCCCCCAACCGGAAGGGCTAGCATCCGTAGTGACTATGGGGGATATGTCACACTCCCAGGGAACCCCTCTGGACAAATTATCCTTTTCTAGCCACCACTCTAGGGACTCCCTTGTGCTTCGGGACAAGGTTAGCTGGCCCTCCAAGTAACCTCCAAGGATTTTTTGGTGCAGTAAGACCTCCCCTGTAGTGTTCTTAAATGAAACTGGGCCCACTGGACCGCCGGATACAGGAGGAAAGGGAACCCAGAAGGGACATGGCTTTCTTGAGGGACATGGTGGGGTTATTGGCAGCGTTTAGGATCTGATAGTGTAGGCGAACAAGCTTCTCCGGAGGCAGCCTGTTTCTCAGAATCTAGAATCAGGCCTAAAAATTGCTGAATTCTCATCGGCTGTAACCGAGATTTTTTGATATTAAGCAGCCAACCTAACCGCTCTAGGGCCGACATTGCCCTCTGTAGCTGTTCCTTACAATGTTTTGCCGTTTTCCCTATAATCAGGAAGTCATCTAAGTAGGGGACTACTAGAATGTTAAATTCACGTAGATGGGCCATAACTTCCTTCCACCACTTTAGTAAACACCCGGGGAGCGACTGCCACCCCAAAGGGGAGGGCCGCATATTGGAAATGTTCAACTGACCCATTTAACTGAACCGCTACTCTGAGGAAGCGCTGATGGGCTGTATGAATGGGTATATGGTAGTATGCATCTTTTAAATCTAACACCACCATAAAGCAGTTTTGAAACAACAACTTTATTGTTGAATTGATTGTTTCCATTTTGAACTGCCGTATAACCAAGAAATCGTTTGAGGGACTTGAGATTAATTATAGTCCTAAAGGAGCCGTCTGGCTTGCGGACCAGGAACAGAGGGGAGTAGAAACCTTTCCCCCTTTCTCCCTCTGGAACCATAGTCCGGACTTTCTTGTGGCAAAGCTCATGAACCTCGGCCTCCAGGGCAGCTTGTTCTGATGTGGAAGACCTGAGAGGGGTGACCTTAAATTGATCTAGGGGAACCCGGGTGAACTCTAGTCGTAAACCCGCAGCTATCACCCCCAGTATCCAGTTGCTGCTAGAGATCAGCGACCAGGCTGGGTAGAAGGCAGCTAGTCTCCCCCCACAGCATCTAGTCATTGGGGCGGTTTTTTAGTGTCACGTGATGGACATTCCTGGCGCCCCCCTCCTCCGAACATGAAACCTGTACTCTCCTTCTTTTGTCGTCCCATCTGCCCTGATCTCTGGACGGCCTTCTATGGAAATATCCTTTCCTGGTGAAGGGGCGTCTATAAGAAGGATTCGGGAGGCTGGGGAACTTCTTTTTATCGTTCCCGGCTTTCTCTAAAAGTTCGTCCAGGATGGGGCCAAACAGATATTCCCCTCATATGGAATGGATATCTCCTGGCCAGCATTTTAACCAGAGGGCCCTTCGAGCTGCGTTTGATAACCCAGCTGATCTAGCCGCCATCCTTGCAGTCTGCTGAGGCATCAGCCAAGAAAGCCGCAGCACTCTGGATGATCGGTAGAGTTTTCCGACTGGATGCTCTTGGGGCTCCGTCCTTCAGATGGGAATCTAGTTGATCTAGCCAGACCATCACGGATCTGGCTATACAAGTGGCAGCTATCGCTGGTCTTAGGGCGCATGCTGACATCTCCCATGTTCCCTTTAGAAAGGAATCCGCTTTTTTATCCAGCGGGTCTTTTAAGGAGGCCATATCATCGAACGGTATGGAGAACTTTTTGGAGGCTTTGGCTACTGCCGCGTCCAGCTTAGGGGCCTTATCCCATCTGTTTACCACTGGGTCATCAAATGGGTACCTCCGTTTGAAGGCAGGTGGTAAGGAGCCCCTTTTTTCGGGTCTCTTCCATTCCCTTTCTATCAGGCTCTGGACCTTATCATTTAATGGAAAAGCTTTGTGTTTCCTGGGATCTAGACCTCCGAACATTACCTGTGCCGAAAGCTCTGGCTTTGAGTCTGCTACTGCCATGGTGGACCTTATTGCTTTAAAGGGCTTGTCCATCTGGTCTAATGGAAAGCAGAATCGGCTTGAGTCTTCATCCGAAGAGGATGAAGTGGAGGCCGGGGAATCCGAGGAGTAATTGTTCCTAGGGGCAGCTGAGGACTCCGACCCTGAGAAACTAAATTCTCTCCCCCTAGAAGAGTCCCTTTTAGATAGGGCTTTCATCTCTGTCCCTGTAAGGATGGGGGAAAGTGCAAGGGCCTGTCAGTCTATGCCTGGGCCCCCGTCCCCTTCCAACCCCTACCGTCTGTCGCACACATGGCTGACATAGTCTTTTGGGGTGGCCGTCTGGTAAGGGGCAACTACAGAGCGCACATTCCCTGTGCTTCTGTTTTACCGTAGCTTTCCTCCCCTGCGAAACCAGCATAAGGGAACACTGCATCAGGGTACATTCACGGAGATCTCTTACCCATGCAGATGAGGCAGGTACCGGATCACGGAGGGAGGCAGGGGGAATCCTTTAGACTGGAGGAACTTCTGCGGCTCTGCTCACTCGTCCGCTTCCACTCGTATGAGGCTTCACCGAGGCCTCCTTCTGTGGGTGCTCCTGCACGTCCTGCTGCTCTATGGGGGTTCTGTCATCCATCGCTGGGCCTTCAGAAGCACCCCGGCAGCATCACCTCCTGCCCTTTAAGGCCTCCCAGAATCCGGTCAGCAGGGCACTGGCGCGGCACCTCCCCCAGGAACCCTCCCGCGACCTTCCCCCGCATGAACCGTCCCCCCCCCCCCCACCGCCTCGGGTACCGCGCGTCCCCCCGGATCGCCGCGCACACGCGGCGCACACTAGGAAGGCGGCCGGCACCCGACTTCCGGTTTTGCCGTTCCCGGCCCCGCCCCTTCCACCGCGTCACTTCCGCCGCGCGTCAGAGGCCGCGGGAGCGCGCGGAAAGGAGCCGGCACGGCGCCCCCGGCTCCGGTATGCCCGCCGCCCCCATGCGCGCCAGCCCGCGCTCGGCGACCGGACGCAACCGCCGACCCGGCCGGAGGGGGTTTGAGACCGGACCCCGGGGGAAACGCATCAGGAGGGGCCTGCATACATACCTGGTGCCCGCATTCTGGAGACGGCTGTCCACCGGACCCTTTGCTCCGCCTGCTCTAACCACTGCCGTGGCGACCTACCCGGCCCCACCGTGGCGCTTCCAGGTACCCCGAGCTTGACCGAGGTAGGAGATCCCCCCGCTACCTGAGTCGGTCAGCCGGCCTGGGAATCCCTCGACGACTCCATGATGGACGATCTGAAGGAAGTCCCGTCCTCTAGGAACAGGAAACCAACTGATGCGTGGGAGAGGTGCCGCCCTTTTGTATCTGTAGGTTTCCTGTTCCTGAAGGGCGGATCCCCTCTCAGGTGGTGCTGTCATGGACGACCAATAAATAACAATTATACTCACCTGCGGGGCGGTCCATTCCGATGGGCATCGCTCATCTTGGTCGGGCGCCTCCCTTGTTCTTGCGATGCTGCCCTTCTGATTGCTTCGTGTGGATGGCGCGTCTCCTCGGCATCGCGCTCCTGGCAGGCATACATCTCTGCTCTGTTGAGGGCAGAGAAAAGTACTGCAGTGTGCAAGCGGCGGGAAAGGTCAAAGAGCCCTGGCACATGGACGCTGCAGTACTTGGCTCTGCCCTTCGACAGGAGCGCTGTGCCGAGGAGACTGTGTGGAAGACGAAGGGACACTTGTGACGTAGTGTTTAATTTCTGGCCTGTCAGAAGCTGCACTCAAGTTTGAGCCGTGGGACTGGAGCGGTGCCAGAAAACGGTGAATACGCAGGAGGAGTATATGACCGGGGAAGGGGATTTGTGCTTAAAGCACCACTCCAGCGATGATTAAAAAAAAAAACCCTGCTAGAGTGGTGATTTAATACTTTAATAATAAGCAATTTATTATAAAATTAATTCCAGCATGGAATAAATGCAGTCACTTTATGTGACTGCAGACTGCCAAATCATGACAGGGGCACCTGCTGCATGAGCCCCCAATATCACTGGCGTTATCAGGTGGTCATCTCTCAATAGAAGAGAATTGGGAGAAGCCGAAAGAGTCATCACATGACCACCTGCTCACATCAGCGATGCTGGGGCCATTACTACTGTACAGCACAGTGGCTCAGTGGTTAGAACTGCAGCCTTGCAGCGCTGGAGTCCTGGGTTTGATTCCCACCAAGGACAACATCTGCAAGGAGTATGTATGTTCTCCCTGTGTTTGCGTGGGTTTCCTCCGGGTTCTCCGGTTTCCTCCCACATTCCAAAGACATACTGATAGGGAATTTAGATTGTGAGCCCCATTGGGGACAGTGATGATAATGTGTGCAAACTGTAAAGCGCTGTAGAATATGTTAGCGCTATATAAAGATTAAGATTATTATTTATTATTACATAGGGGGACATTATTAAATGTTAAGTTGGCACTTAAGAAGCATTATTGTTATAGGGGCAACTCAGTATTGTGACCTTCAAAGTTGCATATGGGGTATTACTTTTTAGGCACAAAATGTGGAGGGCACTAGCACAGGGCATTAATATTTTTAGGGTGGCATTATTACTTTGTAAGGAGCACAGTGGTGGCAGTATTATGTGGGGCGTTAAGAGGAGCACAGTAGGTGCAGTAGGGACACTTACGGCAGCAGCAGGTAAAACGGCCCAAGAGGAGTAACAATACTATATCCATTTAGTGGATACATACCTATGAACACCACAGTCCTTTTATAGGGATACCGTGCATGCAGAAATACTGCACTTGTAATGTGATCTCACAAATGTACCATACTAACCAGCCAATTTCACCAACGACAGACTATATCGATTGTCCCTATCCCAAGCGATCTCGTGAAAAGCCGCTGGCCTAATGTCTCTGACTATTCCTATACAAAGCAGGATGATTACAATAATGCAGCTTGCTTTCTACCAGTCTCCGCTGGCTGACATCATAGACAACTCATCCCCTAATCACCAGTGCTGGGATCATTGGCTTGACTCATTGCACCCTTAAGTCACCTTCCCAGACTGTGTGACAGGAGAGGGCTGCGGCACAATACATTGGCTGCTGACTCCAACAGATGCGGGAGACACAGATTCCTATTCCCTCAGCATGCAGTATTCTCTCTGTACCATTAAATCTGATTCATGAGTATTGCTCTGCCAGAATCCGAAGAGCCGGCCGGCACAGCAGACAGACTGCATTATCCCCAGCGTCACCCGCCCTGAATACAAAGCAGTAATAAGGTCACCAGTCCTCCAATTTCCTGCTGAACACCCTTCCTAACCTTCACATTTCACCATCTCATCACTTAAAAGGAGATTAGAAAAAACATGGCAGCTGTTATTTGTGCATACAGCCACATATATATATTTTTTAGTTCTGCATAACCCCTTAAACGAAGGATCTTTGTAGTGTTGGAATATTTTACTTACTGGCAAAGTTTCTCTGAAGAGAATCCGGGAAGAAGCCGACCACAGAAGACTCTAGGATGAAGGGATAAGGAGGAGACTTGCTGATGTTACCTGGCGTTAGTCATTACATACTTCATCTTTCTTGCAGCCACACACAGATATTACTCATGTCCACCCCCAAGCTGGTAATTTATCACACTCCTCCTCCTCCCCAACTGCTTAGACGGATCCGCACGCCACCGCATACATCCTCCAACTGCATTGTTAAGGCCACACGAAAAATAAAGGGATAAAAGATGAACTTTCTACTAATGTCACCTATTACCATGTGTATGAACAGAAATTAGCCAGTGTCCAACATCTAAAGAGCCCGAACAACTATCTAATGTGTATGGAGGTGTCAAATCTCCCTCCAACTGCAGGTGTCAAAGAAAGATGGGTCAGGAGAGTAACATTTCATCACCTGATCCTTTTCTCTTCAAGGGGATAAGCTGGGAAAAACCTGCTGTCAAACTCATGCATGGGCTGTCTGGGAGGCTCTTTGGCCAACAGCTATCTAACGTGTATGACCACCTTAAAAGGTTTTTATTAGGAAGCACATTAGATTACGGTTGGCCAAACACCCAAATATTGATGGGTACAACCGACAGGGCGCTGGCCCACTAATAGTAGCGGTAAATGTGGCTCAGGCGTGTCCGATTTCGGACTGTTGATTGTACTGTTCAAGGCCAAGCGAGTGCTCCTGTGTATGGGAGACTCGGCAGAGATCGCTTTCGGCTGAAGGACTGTTTAGCCATCTGATGTCTATTGGGGCCTCAAGTTTATCTGTTCATCCAGCCGTCCCTCCAGTTATTTAATAAGTCTATCTGTACAGACACACAAACTGGTTTAAAAAAAGTTAAAAGTCCGTGGAATACACCAGTCGTGCTGGCAATGTCATTTGAAGGAACAGTATGCGGTTTTATGTCTTTAGCCTGAGAAGGCGATTTTTTATGTGATCAAAAGATACAATCCAGAACCATATGTCCCCATAATATAGTGCCCACAGTGTTTTTAGTACCACCATTTAACTTATGCAGAGACATCAGAAAGCACAGTAACGGTATTGCGTTCCTGCGTATCCAGTATTACATGGCCGTTATCCCCGAGAAGCTCCGTAGGTAAGCACCAGTGGGCGACCAAGAGACCCCCATATGCCTCGGAGAATGGCTTCACAAAGCTTAAACATGGTAAAAAAAGAAAAATAAACTAGATCTGAAGCCTGAAAACACAAGCGTAATGTCTAATGTGACTGCCCTTCTGGTGACAATGGTTTGCAGTCACGGTGAACATGGGTTACAAAAGCGTTGAGATAACACAGAACACCACATAGGAGAAAGTCATATCCAGATTAGCTATTGTCAGGGAGTATCTTGCGGATATGTTAAGGGGACAGGAAATTCCTAAAAAACTACTGAAGATAAAGACTATGAACAACAAAGTATAGGGCAGGAAACACCCTCGGAAAGAAAAACACACCAAACCGACAACTAAAGGTCCCATCAGCTATGAAAAATGACCCTATACAACCTGAGATCAGAGGGGGAAAAACGGAGAAGACTGGAGTTTTGTGTAGGTCATTCCTAACATTCAGATGCTGTATGGGGATTCTGTGTGCAGTGAGCTTTTTTTGGGGTTGCAGACCACCACTAGTGTCCAAGGAAGTCTAAAGGTAACCTCCATTACTACACAGCAGCTGTAGGACCATGTCTAGGGAATATCACGGTCCTATAGAGGGGGGGGGGGTCTTTTGCTCAGAATCCCTCTATAAGCCACAAGTCTATGTAAAAACATTGTTCGCTCTGGTGGACCCCGGCAGCCCATGTATTACACCGATGGCCATTTATTGGAATGGCTGCCATTACTTCCTCCACTTTGGTCACTTTAGTAATTACCAGATGACCAGAAGAGGAGAGAAGCAGGGACCGGCAGCAAAAATATATATAAATATATTTTATCTTGACTTTTTTTTTTTCACGTATTAGGTTTGTAGGAGAGACCCAGATAGGATTGGTTTCCCTGTAGTGTTAAAGAGGGCAATCACAAATAAAGTGATGGAGGTGGGGGATGAGCGGAGACACAATTTCCTGCAGTTCTTGTCAATGGTGGGTGTCAATACATAATACGAGACTGTATAATGTCAAGGCCTGATTATCCTAAAGGCCTAAAAGTCACTTATCTGTTTTGAAAGGCGAAAACCAGGTGAGGGAAGAAAACAATGAACCAGGCGGATAACAGATCAATATAGGTCACTTCCCATATATAATGAGGGAAAGAAAGCAGGTTTTGTTTAGACAAGGATTAATGAATCCACCCGGGAAGCCATGGATGTTTATGTGCATAAATCATTGAGGAGCAGCTAAGCGTTTGTTTGGGGAGAGATGCTGGAGAGGGGCAGGAGGATTTGCCTGTGACCCGACAATTTACAGCACGTCACACACTTGTTCTAACCGAGCGGAGACTTCATCCAATGGTTTCAGCGTCACACACAATTGTAGGGTCGCCTGGAATCACCGCACAGGTCACCTCGTGTGATCCAGTAAATCCATGTGGATCTGATTTTGGGACTATATCGTCCTTACAATACAGGGTTTAGTGTTCGACCACATAAAGGGTAATACAACCACACAGTCCTTACATCAGTCTGCAATGTGGTCAGATCTTAAAGACTCCGTGCTTACACAACCCACCATTTTATATTTAAAAGGTGTTTTCAGAGCGTGTATAAACGGTGTATGACATCTAGTAGCGGTGTTCGGTCTCAAAGGGATCAAGCTGTAAACAAAATTAAAAAAAATTTGTAAAAAAGTTATGGAGGCAAATTTCACAAGTTTTATCTGCTAATACCCATTATAAAGATGGGCCTAATCCTTGCACCTGGTGAACAACCTCTAAGGAGCAGCCAACTTTCCTCTTCATGCTTTTCATTTTTCTCTATCTTTTTCCCATAAACAGCCACATCGTGGCTTTTTTTTGTTTCTGGGACAAAGTTGTAATTGTGAATGACAGAATTTACATCCAAAAGTTAAATTGCTGCTAAAAACAAAAAAAAACAAAACAATGTTTTTGGGGTTGTTTGTATGGTATTCATGGTGCGATAAAAAATGACCTCTACTCCACTTAGCAACAAGAAACTGCAGCTGGAACACAGGTATTGCATGTTGCAGTTTTCAGGCCATAGCCTGTGTACTTTAAGCAGCAAAAAAAAAAAAAAATTAAAAAAAAAAAAACACTACCTGTGAACAATGCCCTAAGAGCTTCATCCACTCATTGACCTCTTGTACCATCTAGATCGCTGGGCACTTCATGTCTAGGAGAAATTCTTCTACAGGAGCAGCAATTCTATCATCAAGTAAAATAACATCATGACATCAGACCTACAGCTGAAGCTCTTTTACTTCCACGATGAGACAGCGCTCTGGCGCTCCACCGGTTAAAAGCAAAAGTTTGCAGTTAATGAAAAGTATGATTCATAAAAAGGGTTATCCTTTGCTCTTTTATAAAGCGCTCGCCCGGCGAGGCTCATCACGCAGGGTGAGTCACAGCAATCCTTCAATACAGACATAACACAATTTTCAGTGTCACTGCTTCATTTCATGGTCACCTGGATACAGAAAAGAAAAATCCCAGCTTGCCAGACACAAAGCATTGTGCGATTGTGTGAAGTCTCCTCTCTTCCATTTGTTCTAACTTTTTACTTGTTCTTCCACTTGGTTATTTCTCAAAAATTTGATATTTCTCAGATTGACTCCAAAGATGATCATGAACTAATGGAATTTCTTCTGGGGTTGGAAGGTAATAACAAAGACAAAAGACACTATGGACATCGTGATAACAGCGAGAGGCAGAGAAGTGTTCCCATCGGCAGTATTTAGTATTTTTGATATTTCGCTTCATATCCAGGGCCTTTTTAATGGTTTACTATCACGCTTAGTAACACTTAAGCCCTAGCTACTATATAAGAGATGAAAAGCCAATTATTCTTTATGGAAATGGTGTAATGCTTTATTTCCCCTGTGGAGGCACTGCAGGAAAGTGAAGCACTTACTGCCAGGTTCCCGCACAGATTACTGCTGATTGCTGGAAGTCCCAGCAGAGGAATAACTTGTGATCAGCTTACCATTGGACATCTTTCTTAATAGAAATGTGTCCTGATCTCCCAATCTCCAAGTAGGTTTTGGCAGCTTAAACGTTCAGCTTGTGTTGAATAACAAAAAAAAAAAAAAATATGAATGAAGGGGGCTGGCTGACCATTCCAGCAGCTAAGCCAGCTCCCTCCTCTATCATAGCTCTGTTCAGACAGAAGAGGGCTGGTTTGGCTACTAAAATGGCCAGTCCGATAGCCTCCTTCACACACAGCAGTAGGAATGGCATCTTATGCAAAAGACCAGCCTGAAATTCAGCTCCCGGGACAGACGCAGGAGATTGAGGCAACTTCATCAATTACGTATAAGTCTAATTGCATCTCTCACTATTGTGCTCACATATCAATGTCAGTTAGTCAGAGGAGGCCCCATCTTCCGCCTAGAAATGGGCGTTTATTTCAAGAAAACCTCCCAACATAATGGAAAATCTGCTTATATTCTATAAAACATACCCAATAACCGGAAACCACATTTCTGAACACAGCCCAAATATGTCTATTCATGGTGACCTCTATGGGGATATGTGACTGGTGATTTACATCCAGAATGCAGGTTCTGCTCACCTGATCTAGCTAATCACATCTTTTCACTTGACGGTTTCTTGTGTCGATGCAAGATACACACAAGTATCAGCGAGCCTCGCCCGATTCTTCCACTCTAGATAACAACACCACACAGGGGAAGTATGACATCATGCCAGGCGCGCTCAGCGAGCTGGGCAGGAGATTCCCTGGAGAGAACCACAAGTTGCCAGAAGCCAAAACGCAGACTAATCAAGTTATTGGGCTTATTCTGTGAGGGCAGTAATAGGCAGCAGCACACGCATGACCCGAAATTACCCGATGACATTGCATCAGGCCTGCTAATCAAAATAAGAGCCGTGGATGCAGGGAGGTAAGAGGCGGATACAGACTACTATCATGGCCAAAGAAATGGGACATGCAGATAAATGGGCACCAGCTTGACTTCTAAGGCCTGTTTCACACTTCAGTTTTCTGGCGTCAGTCAAAATCCGTCGTTAGCAGAAAAATATGGATCCGACGGATTTGCCTGGCGGATCCGTTTTTTTCCCATAGACTTGTATTAGCGACAGATTGCCATCCATTTCGTCCATCATGCGACGGATCCGTCGGAAAATAGGTGTCCGTCGGCCGGAAACAACGTCCACAGGAACTTTTTTTTTGTGTCCTGACAGTGACGGATCCGTCGCCGTCCGTTAGGATGGACGGAATCTGTTGCTGGATTCTGTTTTTTTTTTTTTTCAAACTGAGCATGCCCAGAACAATTTCTCTTCATTTGATTTAACCCCAAAAGCTCTTCTGGCACTGAAAAAAGTCTCTCTCACGATGGGGTTCAACAGCAGCAATCACAAACACGAGTTATCCCACCTTAAACAATTTGCAGTCAGGTCTCTAATAAACTCATTCAGCTTATTAGAGGGGACAGCCAAAATAAAATGGAGCCAATTTGACAGACCCATGAGCGTACCTGTGGCCTTCAATAGCAGCGGTGGCCGTACAGATCACAGAAATTGGCTGATGGTTGAACAAGCAATCTGGTGAGCATTTGCGTCGGCAATAAAGCCCCACACACACTTCATATATTGGCACTAAAACAAAGTATTGTAAGACGAACAAGGCTGTCGTACACATTTCAGGATGACATTACAAATTAGCAAACCACCTTTTTGATCAGATTATTTCAAATAAATATCGCTGCAGATGAAATTATAGATCTTTGGGCCAAGTATCGGGGTACAATTGCAAACAAGGACGGCTTTGTTACAGATGAGTACATCAGCTGAAACTAATAATTGTTTGGAAATTTCACCCCAATAAGGCTTTTATGGTGGTTCAACTCGTACACCCAACGATGGGCAAACACATGCAATAGCTGACAGCTATCCCCTCCGACTCCACAAACACATATTTGGGTGTGGGGCTTGAAGACGAAGGGGCCCCGTACACAGACTGAAGTTGGCTGAAGTTACCAACATCAACGGGTAGAGCCAATGTTCTAACGTGTATGCAGGTGATGGCCAACTAATGGTTGGGAGAGTGGTCAATCGCACATGTCCAAATTTGGACTGTCAGTCACATTGTTCTACCTGAGATACGTCGCTGGCTGAATGATCGGCCAAGCAATGGCAGACTATGGGTGTTAACTAGTGATGAGCGAGTATGCTCGTTACTCAAGATTTCCGAGCATGCTCGGTGCTCGGGTGATCTCCACGTATTTTGGCGTGCTCGGAGATTTAGTTTGTGTCTCCGCAGCTGCATGATTTGTGGCTGCTAGACAGCCTGAATACATGTGGGGGTTGCCTGTTTGTTAGGAAATGCTCGGAGAACACTCGAGCATGCTCGGAAATATCGAGTAATGAGCATACTCACTCATCACTAGTGCTAACAGGTCGTTTCCACTAATGTAATCTGTTATACGCACAGAATGGAGTACAGCTATTCGGGGTCTGGTGGTTATCCACACACTGGCTGGCACAGGGCACCTCTTCTGAAGCTGGCAGTAAACATTGCTCGTTGTCCTCCCCCAGTATAGTGTGACTCACACACCAGACTCTACAACACACCGGCTGTGAACATTAGGAATGGAAATTGCTTTCTGTAAGCTGGTTTCATCAATCCATTGTGATTGGTATTCGCACTGAGCAGTGGTGAATGCGGCAGCGACGGTCAATACCTGACCCCGTTCTATGTCCTTCAGTACAGGCAATTAACCTTTACAGCAGCCGAGAAGTCTGTATTTCTATAGGTACTAACGATGGAACGCAAGCCGTAGAAAACCATTCATCCGTTATCCTAGAAGACAACTTATTTAGTAATATATATGGATTAAAATAAAGTAGATCAAGATAAAAATAAAACACACAAAAAAAAAGTCACCATATAGACTACGCTCGCCTATTTCGCTAGTAAAGGAGTTGTCCAGTTTAGAAAACCCAGCTTTAAATTTACCCTGTTAGAAGACTTGAGTTAATATGAGGTCGGGGGAGGTTGTTGAGGATCCTACTCTTAACCATTGTGACCACAAAGAGCACCTCTCGTTCTGGAGGACGTGTTCTGTAATCTCAGTCTACCAGTCACATGAATTTGCACTGTGTAATGCTTTGTTTGCCCTGTGGAGGCGCTGCAGGGAAATTGAACACATTCCCCACAGATAACAGCTGTTATTTGGGGTTAATAGCAGGGAGACAGTGATCATTCACCACCCAATAGAAAAAATATAAAATTTTCATTTGCCCAAAGCTTCCCAGCCAGTGGAGAATCCCACTCAGATTTGTGAAGCCAAAATGAACAAAAACGTACTCATTTCTAACACAGAATTATCTTGATCTGCTGTTTTGAGACAACATTCACGCATTCGTACTTACTAAATAGCTCCTCATACCTGTAATGTGTCCCATAGGTATGTTGTGCTGTGACAAGCGTTCTCTGGCATGCGCAGTGCTTGCTGCCCGAGAACCGACATCAGGCTATTGCGCCTGCGGGTTGCAGAGGCCCCAGCCCCGCAGTGTGAATACATCATAACACACTGCGGGGCGGGATCTGGGGCCTCCACAACACGCAGGCACAATAGCCTGATGTCGGTTCTCGGGCAGCAAACACTGCGCATGCCAGAGAAGGCTTGTCACAGCGCAGGCACCTGCATTCAAAACAGGAGGCGGCGCACAGGGGCATGATGATGGACGGATGGTGGGCGGCGCCGAGACACAGGACAGGCATGATGGACGGATGGTAGGCGGCTGATACAGGGGGACACAACATACCTATGGGACACATTACAGGTATGAGGACCTACTTATAAAAGTCGATATTTCAGCGTTGCTAGGGG
Organism: Dendrobates tinctorius; assembly: GCF_039654945.1. Lineage (NCBI taxonomy): Eukaryota > Metazoa > Chordata > Amphibia > Anura > Dendrobatidae > Dendrobates > Dendrobates tinctorius. The sequence continues at coordinate 29,291,176 of NW_027361823.1, forward strand.
TCAGAAAAAGAAGAGCCACCTTCACAGAATGCAGCCTTAGTGCTGCTGAAGGTGGCTCTTTAACTGAAAAACGCCCTGGGGGGGGGGGTTAAAAGTTCCCTTTAAACCACCGGCATGTTGATTTGCAGCCATTTCAGCATTAGGTGGTAAAATGTTTTTTTTTGTACTCATCTCCCAGTGTTGTCTAGGTTAAGTATGAATCCTGTGGCAGCAAGCACAAGAACAGTGCACAGGTGAAGCCAACATTACACCTTTCTGCACTCTGCATGTGCAGAAAGGCATGAAGTATTGCTCAGTACTGAGCATTACGCAGGTGCCTGCTGCCTCTGGACTTGGCTCTCAGACTTATACATTACTGCGATAAGTCAAGCAGCAAAGGGCACATGCTCGTTGTGCATTTGATGCAAGGTATATTGCTCGCAGCTCCATCTGTCCAACACATGTGCCTGCTGCCGCTGGGCTCCGGTCTCAGACTCATCAGGGTAATATAAGCGTCTGGCAGCTTTGGGCACACTGTGCAGATCAAGCAGAGTAGGAGTGTGTCTCATCTGTGCAATCCATATGTGCACACAACAACTGGACTCACCTGCAGGTAATGTACCAAGTCCTCATACTTCCTAGAACCAAGACTGTTGGTTTTGATTTGGACATGTTTGAAACCCTAACCCTTAGCCACGTAAAGCATGACGTGGACCCGAATTTAGTAAAGGGCTCCCTTTATGAGAAAATAGCTTGTAACAGTAATTCTCATGAGAGAGCAGTCTCCCGAATACAGAGTGGTTAGTAGAGTGACAAGACGACTGTCTGGTTGAGCCGAAATAAATACAATAGCAGCAGCGGTCTGTTTATACAGCGCTGAACACCACGCCGCTTCCACATATAAAATCCCGAGATGTCGAAACTGCAGAGCCTTGGCCTCCCAGACTTCAGATTCAGAAAATCTTGGCTCGGAGAAGCTGCATGATTCACACAAGGGCAGAGCTGTCTGGGCAGAATTTCTTGGTTTGGGTAATGACCTCAGAGCGTTCGTGAAGCCACATCATCCACAATTTGTCAGACTGATTTGTTCAGTCAGAACAAGGCTGATGATTACTTTGCAGCATGTGAAATGGGAAGAAGACCACACTACAAACTCCATCGCCCGAAAAAAGTAACAAAACTGCACAACAGTTACATACATGGAAAACAAAAGAGGGTCTCTCTATAAAATAGATATACTGGACATATGTATGAATAAAAATATGTATGGCAAGAGTCTAAAAAGGTATCAAACTAAAGGAGTCTGCCAATGCCAGGAGGATAGTTATGTGCATAGTAGATATGTCATCATGAGGGCTGGAAACCAGACGATGCCAAAAACACCTACTGTATGCAACGTTCTTCAAATAATGCATGCCACCCATTGCAGCCCACAGGGATGACTTGCAGCCACTTCCCAAACCTCCCTTACATGGGGGAATTTCAAGGGGTCTCCATATATGACAGGGGTCCCCAACCTGTAGCTCGGGAGCCACATGTGGTTCGCAACTGTCTGCCAGCTTGGTCCATTAGTTCCAGGTCTAGTAAACAGGTATGAAGAACTCATCTCAAAATGATGAATTTTTGAATAGACCTGCACAGAAGAGTAGCTCTGGATGCACATATATTGGTCTTGGGGTTTAGAGATGTTTTAGGTATGATATGCTGGAGGATGGTACTGTTAGAGGAGGTTCATGAAGCTGGATGCGACAGTGTGATGGGAGTCCTTGATGGGAGAATACGGAATTAGGCCATTGTGGGAACCCCTGGATCTCAGTGTACTGCTTTGGAGTGATTTCTGTGGAAAAGCTCCAGTTATCATTATACCTGTAATGGGGGCTTTGGTTGCACTACTTTGAAGGGGACAGGAGCAGGATGTTGCTCGTGACCCCCTCTCAGTGCTGAATGTGGCTCTCAAAGTCAAAAAGGTTTGGAACCACTGGTATATGACCTCTTTTTATTCTCAAGCTTTGAACTCCACATTGTAGATATGTCTCTACATTATAACTTGTTGGGGGCCGCAAGCATGGAATGAAGAAATACCATTTAAGACCTAAACCGTTTCGGTGCCACTTCATGCTTAGGATGGGGGGGGACCCCCCAATAATTATCCTGCCATCAATTCACATGGAAGGAATATCCCTTCAAATGTTTCCATCCTTTAAAAAAAAAAAAATCTAATATGCCAACATGTACAATTATCCTACCTAATGAGCAGCGGTGGGATGAAGACATGTGATGACAGTCTTCAGGACATTGCTCATGCAGGCCCTGAGCCTCCATGAATTTGTAGAGAAGCTACAACGTCCAATGTGATCCGCTATCCCGACAGTAGGGAGCACAAATGCCAATCAGACATTGTTCTCCTGGAGGACGGGTGACCTAATGCAGTGATTGAAGCAATAGTCTATGCAGGCCACTGCCTGTTCAAAGATGTTTGAACAACCTCTCCAAACGCTCTTAAACTACTTCAGAATTTCCATGTTCTCACCCTAAGCATTTCGAGTTACCATACGGCTCCTAGCGAGCAGACACGTCTTACTACACCTGACGTAATCCGTAAGAAAATACTACATTTCATAGCAGATGGCAGGGACAGGATGTGAATAAACCCATCCTTTTGAAAGCACAGGTTATAAACTCAAAGGGTCAGTCTCATCTTTAAATTCATACAATCTGAGAAGTGCTTGTGAAAACATAACTGTGGCTCACCTCATTCAAAAATTTCAACATTTTGAAGAACAGGGAGGGATTTTTTATTTCCATAGTTTACTGCTTGTTGCCTTAGTTTTTGGTCACCTTTGCATCAGAGGTGGCTGATCTCCTAGGTAAGGAGCGTGTGCTTACAAGCTCTTTGCATAAGGAACCAGCATGTGCTGCTCTGAAAACAGCAGGATCCAGACAGCTGCAATGCCCCTGCGTTCCTCCGATGCTACAGAGGCAAAGCTGCATCTCCGAGCACACAATTCGAGCCGGCAGCACAGCCAAGCCATCAATCTGAACTGTCCATCTTCAGGAGCGCACCCTCTTCCCATCCAGCCAGCCCAAAACGCAGGGGAAGAGCGCTTAATTGAAGAACGACCACGAGACAATTAAAGGGAATCTGTCACCCTATTTTTCGCCTATCAGCTGCCGGCACCAACATCAGGGGCTTATCTACAGCATTCTGCAATGCTGTAGATAAGCCCCAGATATAACCTGAAGGATAAGAAAAAAAAGAGTTAGATTATACTCACCGGGGGGGGCGGTCCAGTCCGATGGGTGTCGCCATCCTGTCTGGCGCCTCCCATCTTCTAACGGTGACCTCCTCTCCTTTGCTGCCTGTCATGGCTCCTGCGCAGGCGAACTGCTCTGCCCTGTTGAGGGCAGAGCAGAGTCCTGCAGTGCGCAGGCACCAGGAGAGGTCCGGCTCCTGCGCACTGCAGTATTCTGCTCTGCCCTCAACAGGGCAGAGCAGTGCGCCTGTGCAGGAGCCACAACGGGCAGCAAAGAAGAAGACGTCACCGTTAGAAGAAGGGAGACGCCGGGCCGCAATACCCATCGGACCAAGACCAGGCCGTATAATCTAAGACGCAGGAGTATAATCTAACTCTTTTTCTTATCTTTCAGGTTACATCGGGGGGGGGGGGGGGGGCTTATCTACAGCACTACAGAATGCTGTAGATAAGCCCCTAGTGTCGGTGCCGGCAGCTGATAGGCGAAAAATAGGGTGACAGATTCCCTTTAAGGCAAGAGTAGCAGAAGGCCCAATGATGACTATGGCTTCCGTATCGACTGCGTCAGTTTTTACTAACAGAAGAAACTGTTGGGGAATAAAATCCTAAAATGGAACAGAACAGAAGAATGGAAAATCAATATGGACATTTAAGCTAATGATCATCTATCTCCTACATAGTTGATTTCTGGAAGATCACAGCACTTGCTCCCCCCCCCAGCTATAGCCAGAATGAAGGGTCCAGTCCCGTCCCCCCACCCCACCCCAATAGCAACAAAACTACAAAAAAAAAAAACAACCATAAATGAAGCCTCAGCTGCACATGATGTTTGCGGCTCTAGTCTGAGTCGAAGCTGCTGACTAAGATAACACAGAATGCAGGTCAGGCCTGGAAAGCCCTACATACAAAGCCCACTTACTCTTACCTAGGCAAGGCACTCATTACCACAGTCCACGCTGGCCTGAGAGGGTCCGTCCTGATATTGAGGGGAAATATGGCTGAATCTCATGAGGAGAAAGAGCACGAACTGGCGCTGAGAACTCGCAGAGCAAGTGTGCTAAGGACAGTGTAGGAAAAAGTGTGCACTTTAATTATTCACCCAGTGCCTGGAAAAGGAGTGTTGGAGCTCGTACATTATTCATTCCTCCTCACAGGCTGATGCAAACCGATTTGGCATGGAGATCTTCCTGTATCTGACTCAGATCAAAATCTAATGCTAACCGTACTGAGAAGACAATAAAGCAACCTGCACAATTACACATAATGCTACCACTGAAGATAAAGCTGTGAAGATGACTGGTGGGGTCTGATGCAAAACAAAATCTTCCAATAAACTCGAATATGTGGCTAAAAGTGGGGAAAAAATCCAGAGACATGCAACAGGTTGTAGAATATCCATCACCTGTGGAGAGATATATAATATATATGAAATTATCCATATCTATTCATCTGTTGCACGTGGTGAGATCACGCGAGAACCATATTGCCATGTTTTGCTTTCTGGAAAATCTGGATTGTGTTTTGCTGGTGGAAATTTTCCTTTATTGCTGACCTAAATTTCATTTTCACATGAAAGCTATCTTCAGATCTGTGACCCGACAGCTCTGATCAGAACGGTGTGTGCACAACAGATGGTCCAGTCACTTATTAACCAAGTGGGTAAACTGCATGGGGACGCTCATGGCGGACATGCTCCTTTCATTTCCAACACAATGAATTTAGAGAGAATGGCTTCTCTACATGTCAATAATAGAAATATGATGGGATGGGTTAGAAAGTGGTGTCTGATAACAACGCCGATATTTCCGTTCGTGCGACCTTTGCCATTCAGTTCTCTGTGGTAGCGACCTTCACCTCCGCAGAACGTGTCAGATACTCCAGATAAGTGCCGATAACCTCAGCGCCAGTGACAATAACACAATCTTTCACAACCACCGCGATTCTGTACATTCCCATACTGCAATGCAATGAGCAGTGACTGATTCTACCAATCACTCGGTGATCGTGACGTCTGATCATTTACTAAACTTGTTTCATGGCCAATGTAATCCCTAACAAAAAAAAACAAAGCAAGTTTTCACCCTCCAAAAAAGAATCAGTCCAATATACCAGCCAGTAAGTGTCTCCCTCCTGTCTAGCTTGTTGTCCACTGCCTGTTACATAGATTGGCCACTATTACACTTAGGCTATGTGCACACGTCGCGGATTCTGCTGCGTTTCCGTAGCGTTTTTGTCCCTGCAGAAACGCAGCAGTTCCGCAGACATGGTACATTACCATGTTAGCCTATGGCATTTCAAATCCGCTGTGCTCACGCTGCGTTTTTTTCTGCGCGCTTTTTGCTGCAGTTTACAAACCGCAGAATGTCAATTGTTTGTGTGGATTCCACGGCGGTTTCACACCTTTAACATAGTAGAGGTGTGAAACTGCAGGGCAAAACTGCAGGAAAACCGCAGGTCACTTTACCTGCGGTTTTACCTGCGGATCCGCGCAGTAAACCCCGCAGGTGAATCCGCAGCGTGTGCACAGCCTTATTATTACTCCCTGAAACGATAATAGATGCAACTTTGCCTCTGCAGCATCGCAGGAGTGTAGGGTCCCTGAACCTGGCTGGATCGATGATTACAAGATCTACAACCCCCTGGCAAAAAGTATGGAATCACCGGCCTTGGAGGATGTTCATTCAGTTGTTTAATTTTGTAGAAAAAAAAGCAGATCACAGACATGTCACAAAACTAAAGTCAATTCAAATGGCAACTCTCAGGCTTTAAGAAACACTAAAAGAAATCAAGAACAACAAATGTGGTAGTGAGTAATGGTTACTTTTGTAACCCAAGCATAGGGAAAAATTGTGGAGTCACTCAATTCTGAGGAAAAAATTATGGAATCACCCTGTAAATTTTCATTCCCAAAACTAACACCTGCATCAAATTAGATCTGCTCGTTAGTCTGCATCTAAAAAGGAGTGAGCACACCTTGGAGAGCTGCTGCACCAAGTGGACTGACATGAATCATGGCTCCAACACGAGAGATGTCAATTGAAACAAAGGAAAGGATTATCAAACTCTTAAAAAAGGGTAAATCATCACGCAATGTTGCAAAAGATGTTGGTTGTTCACAGTCAGCTGTGTCTAAAATCTGGACCAAAAACAAACAACATGGGAAGGCTGTTAAAGGCAAACATACTGGTAGACCAAGGAAGACCGCAAAGTGTCAAGACCGGAAACTTAAAGAAACATGTCTCCAAAACAGGAAATGCACAACAAAACAAATGTGGAACGAATGGGAGGAAACTGGAGTCAACGTCTGTGACCGAACTGTAAGAAACCACCTAAAAGAAATGGGATTTACATACAGAAAAGCTAAACGAAAGCCATCATTAACAACTAAACAGAAAAAAACAAGGTTACAATGGGCTAAGGAAAAGCAATCGTGGACTATGGATGACTGGATGAAAGTCAAATTCAGTGATGAATCACGAATCTGCATTGGTCAAGGTGATGATGCTGGAACTTTTGTTTGGTGCCATTCCAATGAGATATATAAAGATGACTGCCTGAAGAGAACATGCAAATGTCCACAGTCATTGATGATATGGGGCTGCATGTCAGGTAAAGGCACTGGGGAGATGGCTGTCATTACATCTTCAATAAATGCACAAGGTTATGTTGATATTTTGGACACTTTCTTATCCCATCAATTGAAAGGATGTTTTGGGATGATGAAATCATTTTTCAAGATGATAATGCATCCTGCCATAGAGCAAAAACTGGGAAAACATTCCTTGAAAAAAAGACACATAAGGTCAATGTCATGGCCTGCAAATAGTTCAGATCTCAATCCAATTGAAAATCTTTGGTAGAAGTTGAAGAAAATGGTCCATGACAAGGCTCCAACCTGCAAAGCTGATCTGGCAACAGCAATCAGAGAAAGTTGGAGCCAGATTGATGAAGAGTGCTGTTTGACACTCATTAAGTCCATGCCTCAGAGACTGCAAGCTGATATAAAAGCCAGAGGTGGTGCAACAAAATACTAGTGAGGTGTTCGAGTGTTTTTTTGTTGAATTGTTCTTCATGATTCCTTAATTTTTTCCTCAGAATTGAGTGAATCCATAATTTTTCCCCTATGCTTGGTTTTAAAAAGTAACAATTACTGACTACCACATTGTTTGTTCTTTATTTCTTTTAGTGTTTCTTAGAGCCAGAAAGTTGCCATTTGAATTGACTTTAGTTTTGTGCCATGTCGGTGATCTGCTTTTTTTCTAGAGAATTAAACAACTGAATGAACATCCTCCAAGGCCGGTGACTCCATAATTTTTGCCAGGGGTTGTATAGAAAAGAGCTTGTAAATGCTGCACTCCTTGTCTAGGAGACAGGCCACTGTTGAGACTGCAGTGGTGGCAGTAACCTAGACAACGAGCTGTAAGCTACCGAATTAATAATCTATCCATTTATCAGAATGGAGAGAATTTATAACAAGTAAATTGCAAAGCTGCTCATTTTGTTACCCATTTAAGAGGAGACAATCCAATGGAAAGCCCCCAGCATACTGGCAGAATGGGAGTGATGCGAAAATAATATGGTGAGTAAACACACTTAAAATGTTTTATACAGTAAAAATATTATCTCCCAATAAAAACCTATTCAGCCTAAAATTTTCCCATGGTCAAGAGTTCAACTTTCTCATTAAACCTCATTAAAAAGATTTTCCAGCCCCGTGAAACATTTTACAAAACAGATGACAATTGTGTTGTGTTAAAAAAAAAAAAATGTAAGGGAAACAATTACAGGGACTAACAAAAATAGTTTCATAACAATCATTAGAATATAAGCAAAACAGATATTCCCTTGCAATAATTAGGCCTATGGAGGGACCCTAGTAGGCAATACCCCCTATATAGGCCACTACGAGCTGTGGCTCCCACTTCTTCCTCCTCTTTAGCAGCAGATTCACATGTTCAGCTCCTCGGTTTCCATGATTTTGTCCTGCTGCGTCTTACATCTGTGGATAAAGCCGGAATATGCAGTATCGGTTGCCAAAGCAACTAAATCCATAGAAAGCCCACTTCTCTGCAGACACATAATACAAGCCAAGGTCCTTCTGGTGCGGTATCATGGAGAACACAAACACTATTATAATAGCGCTTCCCACTATACTGCAAGGCCTTTATATTCACAGCACAAGAGATACTTTGCAGCATGACTTCCTTCCCACATCTGCACCATTGTATGTGGGGAAGTCTCATTGACTTTGACTTAAATAATCACTGAGGATCGAATGATGAAACAGAAGAAAGACACAATAGAAGATACTAAAGCGCTGATCACATCTCATCATAGCCTTACATCAGAGGTATAGGCCAGAAGTATTCCCCACCATATACCCCCAAAGCTTGCCGTGGTAGTGCTGTATAGTGCCAAACTTGGCCCACTGTCCAAAATGTAAAAGAATACGTTTACCAAATTGTGTCCAAATTTTGCAGGACCCCACTGTACTGTATGGGAAAGGCCAGTTTGCTGCTCTTTTTGGTTTCATTGGGTAAATAATGAAGGGCATTTACACAGCGAGCATGAATGTTAAATACACAACATGAGCATACATAAGATGTGAACAAAGCCGAAAAAGTCAGGATTCTTCATTTCTGGGGACGAAGAAACAAAATGAAAAAAAAAAAAAAAAAAAATCACAATTAACCATAGCAGCAGAGGCTCATTCCTGGATGATGTTCCCTGCGGACAGCCATTACATGAATGATGATGAGGGTGTAATCCTAGGATTCTATTGTAGTGGGTACAATAAATGACCGGCCTGAGCTTCCCCGGCAAAAACAGCTGATCGTATATTTCTAAAGCAGGACATCGGCGAGCAGCTGACCATCCAGCCAGCTTCAATAGAAGATAGGGGTCTCGTCAGTGTGTAAAAGTCCATACAGAGATCGCAAAAGGGCCAAAGCAAATCTATCAGCTGTCCAGCATCAGAGAAGAAGAAAACAAGCACTTGTCTGCTTGTCCTGGGAAGACAGGTGGGCATTATATCGAACCCTGAAGGAATTTCCACTGCTTTAAGTTATTGTTAACAGCCAGCTGATCAGCTGCAAGGATCTCTGATGTCCAAGGATCTCTGATGTCCAGGACCCATAGAAGTGCTGAAACGCGAAACGGCCGTAATGTACCTAACACATGGCTCCCGTGCTGATGATTCTTATTTTTGAATGAAGTCTTCAATACTTGAACGGTGAGTGCCATCCTTTACTTCTATGCACTTGGACATTTCAGGAAGAGACTAGAGGTTTTTTTTGTTTGTTTTTTACTTACTTAGCCCTGGGCCCATTGTCAAACACTTTTAAGGAAGGGAAAACCTACTTACAAGATGCCCACACACCTTCAATTTCTCCTGGCCAAACACTAGAGCTCATGTTCAAAATGGAGAGCGTGAAGTAAGCCAGCCACCACTTATATCCTAACACAACAAAGGATCAAGCATGTTGAAACCCAAGGGCCCAATCTCTCTTTTTTGTTATCCCTCCATCAAACTTAATAAACTGTCCCAATGATAGTCTTTTCCTAGCAGCTTGCTGGTATCACCCCCAATTTATCAATTCCCTGCGGCCACTCTGCGCACAAATACATGCTTGGCTGATCTGTTTATGGGGGAGTCAAGGCATTACCTCTGATGGATGGATATATACAGACCCCTGATGTCAAGAAATAATTTTTGAAAATAATAAAAAGGTAAAAGACTTTCCTGCTGGACCCTCAGGGACGCATTATGAATATTAGACGTTCATGAGATAAAGCAGATTGCAAAGAGTCTCTCCAAAGCTCCTTGATAACAGGAGTTCCTAGGTAATGGCTTCATCATATTACTTGAGAAATGGGCATTACAAATGGGGCATGAACACCAAGAAGCATGAGACCTGATCTACAGCTCGTTTAGGCGATTACACATATATGCAGTAATGATGTCAATACAGCTGAAGTCCGAGCACTAGTTAAAGATTAACTATCAAAATAGATTGGGATCCTGAGCAAAAAGAATTCATCAACTGTGATGCTATGAACTAGGAATCCGCAGCTCTCTCATCCATCTTTCGGAAAAACTCACAAACCTAATTCACATGTGCGACGTGTCGCTATATACCCATGAGCGGGCACTATAATATTATAAGGCACAATACACCACCATGGTCATAATAAGCATAGCTAACGCCAATAAATCGATATATCATGTCTGTAGGGGCTGCCTGAGAAGAAGACAAGGAGGGTTGCCCATCACCAGCCTTACAAGATCATTTGCTAAACATTTCCTGAAATGGCAGAGCCTAGAGCTTCGGAGGTTTGTGGAGGACCATGTACCTCATGTGTTGTGTCATAGCCAATATAGACACAAGCAATCCATCACATACACTGCATAAAGATGGGAAGGATCGAAGAAGAAGAGGGTCCAGAGATAGGCCGAGGTCCCATCAGAGTGTAGGGAAGACATTCAGTCATTGTCACTTAATGTGACCTTATTATGGGCCAGGATTGGACACAGAAGAGGCGGCAGTGCAAGAACAATATATGGGTCCATTGCAGTCCGGTAGCTCATCCTAAAGCACAATTCCACCTGCTTTTGCGGTGGTAGTGGCCCTTAACTCCTGAGCACAGCTTTCACCAATGGTATGTCCGCCTGTATTATGGGCGACATCTTCTAGTGCCACAATGTAACCCCAGAGAGGATTCATAAAGAAAAGCATGAGAACGAGAGATGTTTGAGACATATATGTAAATGTGCCCATAAACGAGATGGCATTCGGCTGACGGCTGAGACACTCTTCCATGACTATGGGGAAGTCAGGAGAGGAAGCTTGGACATCCTGTGTGAAAGGCGAGAAAGCTGCTGCCAGACAAATGTCGGCAACATATCACCCCTGGGAACTAAATGGATTGGGAAAACACCCGATCTTTGTCTTCCATGATGTCATCTGTCAAAAAACAGCTGGGAGGCCCCCATACACTTCAGATGATCATCAGGTCCCTTTAAAATAGTCGTGTTTGGCCAACTTTCATCTAATATGTATAGAGTACTTCACAAAGTTTATTTCTTAAAAAAATTAAGATTCATGTATCCATGCTGCCAATATGGGGTCACGACTACCAATTTTACTGCCTGCACTAAAGTATTCTATATGACTAAGTAACGATGACATTTTATTCATAAATGACTGAAAACTGATGACATATAAAGGAACAAGTGATGGTGGTAAGTCAGGATTACATACATGCACCATTTGAACCAGCTTTCACCACAAGATGCAAGCCTCCAGAAAATTACTAAAAGGCGAATGCAAGAAAGGTCCAGAATCAACAACTCCCAGGGACATTCAGAAAAGACCCTGCTGATCAATCTGAGCAAAAAAAAAAAAAAAAAGGGAAAAAGCGACAAAGACTGCCTGTTCTAGACTCACACCTGCTGTGTCTAGCACTGCAAATGTCTCTCCATGATCCAACTACTGGAGCTCTGTAAATGAGCTGCCACTCGGCAGCCTCCTAATGAACGTACCAACGGGCTCAATGAGAAAGCGGCAATTAGTATTTTGTCCCTGCTGCTCATTTCCATTCCATCTTTGCTTTCCTTGTCAAGTCACAATGAATCTTACTTTTCCATTATTGTGTGGTCTGGTGGGGGATGTACAACCTGGCGCCTATATAATGTAATAGGGTCATTATACATTGTTCTGCCGGGGGTGGGAATTTTATATCCCTAGGCATTTGCTTTACAATAATGATGGAATTTCTTAAAGAGGACATGTGCGCTGTTGTATTTCAGTACTCGCCAAGACATAACGACAGTGAATCATCAGTTCTTATAACTCTGCATTGTGCTGTTCCTTTGTTATTCCTCATAGGAAATTGTCAACACACAGCATCATTCTGTGCAGGGACATGCCCCCAACTGGTGGCAACCCCCAAAATTTCTCAATCATCTCCATTGTGCCCAATAATTGGATCGCACTCAAATGTCATCCTGAGTGCAGTCTGAAGACTTCCACGCACTCATTCACTTGCATGGCTGAGTGCGATCCAAATATTGCATCAAATAAAAAATAGGCCCCATAGCATAAGATTGGTCAGAGTGCAATCTGATGTTATGCTGGACGTAAAATACAGTGGTGTGACTGAGCCCTTACATGAAGCAATCAGTAACACCACTCACTAGATCTTATCACAATGCATGACGCTTCCTCACTTTATGGTCACTATATCTAAACCACTCGCTCCATTGGTTTGCAACACCTCAACTATTTGACTTGCAATTTGGACTTTTAGTTTCCCTTGCCGACTCACTTAAGTTTCCCTAAAAAAAAAAAAAAAAAAACCACAACCAGGCTCCAAAACAGCAGGCAAATCTTCAAGTGTGCTGACGATACAGAAAAGCATCCCTGCACATGTGCCGCTGTGAAAACAGACTGTGTGCGTTATGTTTGCAATAGAAGTATGAAATGCTTTCCCTTTCAGATGGCATCCAAGACCCGCTCCCCGACATACAGTTGCAGGGATCGGCCAGGCCGGTATTGGGAGCAGATGTCTGACACACCGCGTGACTTCAGTCAGATCATGGCTCGTGCCCCTTTGCAGGTCTGTTCTTGAATTGCACCAGGAGAAGTTACCATTTCTTGCTGAGCAGTCAAAAAAAAAAAAACGTTATCTTTCTATCAAATGTCATTACATGATCAGTGAGAGACGTAGACATTAAATGCCAATGTAGCTCTTCACGTAGCGTAGGTTTTCAGGATTTGCTGTGGATTGGATGCTGCGTACAGCTGCAGCGTCCAGATGTTACAGCATAGTGGAAGGGATTTTATGAAATCCCGTATCCACTATGCGTGCAGGGATGTGGGTGACCCACCCGAAATTACGGACATGCGGCGCGTCTCGGCAAGATAAATACCCCAATCTATGGCTAGGACACCGCATGTACAACAGGGGGCGGCACTTCGGGCGGAGCGGGTTTTCGGCTGCGTCCAAAGCGCTGCAAGTACGCAGCGTGGATTGATACCCTTAGGGTACCGTTACACTTGGCGATGCACCAGCGATCCCAACAACGATGCGACCTGGTAGGGATCGCTGGTGCGTCGCTACGAGGTCGCTGGTGAGATGTCAAACAGTCAGATCTCAACAGCGACGCAGCAACGATACAGAACGATACGACGGTTGTTGGGACCTTGTCTCTCAGACCTGTAGTATTGAGGTCGTTCGTCGTTGCCCCTGTCAAACACAGCGATGCATGCTGGCCAGCGGGACACCAGCAATCAAAAAATGGGCCAAAACATTCGAGCACGATCAGCGACATCACAGCAGGGGCACGATCGCCGCTATGTGTCACATGTAGCGATATCGCAGGCGAGATCGCTGTTGTGTCACAAAATCGGTAACGCAACAGCGATCTGGCTAGCGATCACGCTATGTGAGACGGGGGCTTTAGTGGCCGAACAATAAGACGCTTCAAGGTCACAATACAAAATATCAGATCATCTGTTGAAGCAGAGCAGCTGGCTGGGGGAGGAATAATGTCATACCCCATGTGAAAGTGCTTTTATTCATATCCCCTGTTTGGCAATTTAGGGTTTCCCCTTCTTCTAAGAATCACTTTCCAAACAGTGGAGAACTTACTGTGGGAAGCCCTAAGATTTTGAGAATGAACAGTGTAGTGACGCTACTCCCAAAACATGGACACCCGACGTACAGAGAACTGCACCATTCAGCAATCGAGACAAAACTGATGAAATTAGGGCATTTACCCTGTAGGAGACAAACACTATTTAGGGTGGAGGGGGAAAAAAAGCAGGAGGCAGTGGCAACAAAATATGGGTCAGTAGTTCAAAGGTCATCTGCATAAAATGGGAATATTAAGGTATGGTGTCTCGGACAGCACCAGCTGCAAAAACCATCCAGTCCCGGATACAAACATAGGAAATTTCCATACCTTACACATTCACAGATTCAAGATATTTTAAACATTTACACATCTCTATCATGACTGTTAAATATTGCAAAGCACAACTGTGAAAAACAAACACCCAGGAGCAAAATCTGAAAGGCGGCATGGAAGAACTGCAATGTAAATCCCCTCTTACCAAAGCAGGCCACTGGACTTGCTTGACCTTTGATCCCTGAGCCTGGCTGGGGTCTTTCTTCTTGGCCCAGACCAGCTGGAACTCCACAAAAAAGGCTGCAAAATCTTCATACACTTTTACCCATTCTCGCTTATCCCATTCTAAATCATCAAATTCCACATATACCTAAAGAGAAAGAGAAAAACACATAGATAAGCGTCACGTAGAGAGCGCTGCTGCAATAGATAGCAGCACACGTGTTCACCTCAGTTACCAGCCATGTATTTCAGCTGCAAGGGATTAAAGCTTTCATCAAACATACAGTACATGGAATTACTGCTTGGAAAGCAAAGATCATCTTGTTTCAAAACCGCTTACCAGTATTAAAAGTAGAATATATCATTCCTACATGGAGGGTAAAACACGAACAACAGTGCAGAAGAAGAGGCAAAAACAAAAGCATCATGGAGATTTTTTTTTTTAAATAAATTACTTTATAAACTAAAAAGAGACGGCCTTCCTACTGAACCTGTATTCCAAAAGCTTTGTATAGCCTCCTACTAGCTTTCAGGAGAGTGATTGACCGCTATTCCTAATGTTTTCCCACCTCACCTCCAACAACAAAAGCTGGCCAAACATCTCACACATTACTTGGTCAGCCATAGACAAATATTTGGGTCTCATCTTTGACTGCAAGTGGTTCATAGGGATCAGGAGTAGAGTGGAAAATGTAAGAGGATATTTCCATCCCAATCTTGGGTCTGTCTGTAAGATACCGGTTTGCAGCAGGAGCCTCTCCCCACTGCTCTGACAATATAAGACCACAACAAAAAAGTGTAGCCCCCACCATGTTCTACAAGCCCTAACCCTATTCGTCTACCAACCAAGTACAGAATAAATCATTTTTTTTTCTTGACATAGCAATTGGTCCCAACAGAAAAAAAAAAAAAAAAAAAAAAAAAACAGTTCCCAAAAGACAGATTACTCATCAGACAGATCTTCAGATTAGCTGCCTTAATGCATCAGTAATCACTGCCAAGACTCAGCACACATTCTGGCCTCATGTAGGTGCAAGGGCATCTTACAGTGGCCTGTACGGATCAGCAGGCACGCCATGCGCTGATATGGAGGAATACTCCGTGTGCACATACCGTAGGGAGTTCTGGCACACATCAGCTCATGGATCCAAGGTAGGACAGAATCAGCCGATAGTCTGGAGTATGGTGGTTAGTGTAGGCAAAATGCTATAAAAATCAAGCTGCTTCACATTCACAATCCTATTATACTAAAGAATAGCGTTTCAATACCACTGCACCAACCCGACATCTCCGCATCAGGGGTCAATACAAAGTCATATGGGGTCAGTTTAATTAAGGTCAATTAGTCATGGCTTTGTTCAATATTAACGCGCCTGACTTGTCGCTTTAAATTGCAAAATCACACAAAATTATACATATTCAGACGGCTTGCCAAACAGGGATGTTGAGAATTAGCAATGGGTTCCCTTCGGTA
Source organism: Dendrobates tinctorius (assembly GCF_039654945.1). Taxonomy (NCBI): domain Eukaryota; kingdom Metazoa; phylum Chordata; class Amphibia; order Anura; family Dendrobatidae; genus Dendrobates; species Dendrobates tinctorius. The sequence continues at coordinate 29,307,017 of NW_027361823.1, forward strand.
TCATTTGTCTAGCAGGAGACTGAATGCATTAGCAAGAGTCTATGAGGCAGGCCAAGCGTCCCTCTGGGCACAGACACTGAAAATAGCTCTTCTAAATATAAGGGAAGCCTTGGCAAACCTCAACGGAGAAGAGCAGCCCAGCCTTCATGCCGGCAGAAAGCCGCTATCGTCCTCAGGAACATGGAAGGGTCAGGGACAGAGAATGAATACATACATAATGAAGCAGTAAATTAATTTTAATGGTGACGGGTCTGTGAGAGCAGCGATTTACTCTCTACATAGAAAATAGACAGGACATTCTGACCGCTGGAAGGAAATCTGCTATGTCTCATTCTTGAACCAGAGTATCCGAGGAGTCTCAAAAACCTAATTTGTACATTTCAAGGAGTACGGTAGGTAAAGCTGACAAACACTTCAGAAATCCATCACTTGACAGAAAGCCATGTCTACAAAAACATTAGGATCAGCCAAATCCTCCTGCTTTCTCTATGAGAATTATAAGGTGGCAGCCAGGGCTGTGGAATTGGAGTCTGTGCTCATTTTGGTGGAGTCGGAGACGGTATAAAATAGACCGACTGACTCCTAAAATATATAATAAATTGGGTAGAGTAGTTCAATGGAGAATATGCTGAATATTTTTTCATAGGAATTTGGGAAAGTTATGGAATGTCCTATTAATGGCTGCTCTATTCCTGATCTAAGGATACATTCACACAAGAACAGGTTCTTGCTATTGTAACGGGCAATGCTTCAAACAAGATAAGTACAATTACACTGATGAATGAGAGTAATGAACAACAGCTAGAAGATAATTTAGGATTCAGTATGTTTGAGATGGAAGGCCACAGTGCTGTTCATGTAACTGAGGAACAAACAGATATTACAACAGAAGAACAGTAAAATTATACTGTAGAAATAGATGATCTTGTTGAAGCGGCTTCAAAACACTTTCCTGTTCATCATATGCACTGTGTTGTGCACACGCTGCAGCTGGCAATAAGAGATAGTCTGCAAGAGGGACATGCTGGAACTCTGATTGGAAAGGTGAGGAAATTGGTTATTGCCGCCAGAACCCCTAAAATTGATTCCATCTTGAAGAGACGTGCTGGGAAAGGGGCAATTGTCGATCAATCCACTCGGTGGGGCAGCACTTATTTAATGATTGAGCGATTGCTTGAACTAAAACCGTTTCTAAAGGTACTGTCACACTTAGCGATGCACCAGCGATCCCGACCAGCGATATGACGCGGTCAGGATCGCTGGTGCATCGCTAAGTGGTCGCTAGTGAGCTGCCACACAGGCAGATCTCACCAGCGACATCGCTGGGGACGGGGGTCGCTACTTACCTGTCACACTAGGCGATCCTGACGTCCTCCCACCCGACTCCACGCTCGTCTCTCCACAGGAAGCGCCGCAGGAAGCTGACGACGAGAAACAGTCCAGGACGTTCTCGCGCGATCAGCGATAAGCAGCGGGGGAGCGGGTCGTAGGTAAGCATCACACACAGCGATATCGCTAGCAATATCGCTATAACGTCACAAGCTATAGCGATATTGCTAGCGATATTGCTTAGTGTGACAGGCCCTTTATAGATATGACGAACCCTCAAGTAACCCTAAATGAAGCTCAATGGACACAGGTGGCTGAATTGAAGGAATTGCTTAATCACCCATTTACCGTGACTAAAAAATTACAAGCTGAGGATTTAACTCTTGGCATTTTCATGAGGGAGTGGAAGAACTTGCCATTTTGCCTGTCCCAAAGAGGAAGTTTAATCGCAGATAGCCTTTCGGCTTCAATGAAACGGAGAGAGACACAGCTATTGGAAAATAAAAATTTTCTGGCAGCTGTTTCTGTGGACCCAAGTCATCTTATATTGCTTGATGATCAACAGCTTACTAAAGGAAAACAAGCTCTGACTGAGGTAGCCGTTAGGATGAGTGGCCTACAGGAGGACTGACAGGTGCAAGAGGACTTGGGTCCTGACAGTGCTACTGCTGCCATATCTTCATCCTCATCAGATGAGGAGTTTGATTTTGACAAGTATTTGGATGATATGGAGCAGGCAAAGCGTTGCTGCAAGGAAAAAGATTTCACTCCGTCTCCTATAGCAGCAGATTGACCATATTTCAGTAAAATGTTTAACTTGCTCTCAAAGAAAAAGAAAAATTCAAACGTTCATCAAAACTGACTGTGCATGACGCAATTCCTTTATACCCGGAAATTGTTAGAGATGTTGCCCATGTGGTTACGGCTATGCCTCCAACCCAAGTTAGTGTAGAGAGGTTGTTCTCTAGCCTTAAAATTATTTGGTCAGATTTGAGGTCATCTATGAAGGAGGATCTGATGGAGGCAATTCTATTTCTTAGAACAAATTCATAGACTGCACAAATGTTATTTAGTATGTTTTTGTTGAACACTGTTTTTTGCCACTTACATAGTTTATCGCATAGTGTTTATTATATATATATATATATATATATATATATATATATATATATATATATATATATATATATATATATATATAATATAATATAGACACACACATATATATATATATATATATATATATATATATATATAATATAGACACACACTATATATATATATATATATATATATATATATATATATATATATATAAAAATAATCGATATTACATAGTGTATTACATATTTACAATTTATTACAGTTATTTGTGTTCTAAAGTTGTATTCCAATAAATATATATTATGTTCTATCTAAATATCTTGATTATTGTATCATAAAAATGATTAATTGTTTGATGTTCACACTGTACTACAATAAATTTTTCACTTAAATATAAGCAATATATGTCGGAGTCGGAGTCTGTGTAAGGGAAATTGAGGAGTCGGAGTCGCAGGTTTGGCTTACCGACTTCACAGCCCTGGTGGCAGCCAATCTCCTCTCCAGACAAAACAGATCGAGTAATTGCATCCCATCTGCTTAATCCATACGTCCGCTAACAATCTGTAAGGTGTTGGTCAGGAGACCCCTATACATATTAGATGGTCGTCCGATCATGCTGAAATCTGCAAACTCAACCAACATCTAATGTGTATGGGGCCTTATGACAACGACCCAAATGCAATGTCACTAGAATAATAATCATGACTATGATGCTGTCTATTAGGGATAAGATTTGCTGTCAGGCCGGGTATGGCGAGCCTATACAGACAAACAAATACGGCTGTGATAGAGTCATGTGGATGTCCCCTAATTAGTAGATAATGAATAAGTGTGCCCAGAAACCTTCAGCTGCTGTTGGTCGAACTCTTCTTCCGCCTATTGCGTCTCTTCCCAATCTTTCTATACATACTCATGTTTAGTTTGGCTGAGCATACCATTGCTCTTAACAAGGAGTGGGGGATCTACCTTGAAAACAAAGGATCGGGTATGTTGAAATTCATCAGTCCAATCCTTTTTATACCGGCCCCCAACATCAGCGAAACGTCAAGCAGTCCAGTCTAAATGGCCACTTAATGTGCAGACCACATCTTTAATATAAGTAATGGTTGTCAGGAACCTCACACTGCACTTGCTCACTGAGCCAGTGCATGTGTCCCGAGTGCAAAAACAGTGCTCAAAGATACCTGTGGTGCAGGGCAGCAACGGTGACGATGCGTACTTCAGACTATCAGGACCTGAAGCACATGACTGCTGGGGGCGTGACCTAAGCTCTACAGAGCTAAGAGCTGCAGGGAAACTCCTAGAAAGGTAACTACAGGACAATGTTACCAAGGGGCATAGACAGACAGAAACCAGATGAAGCCAGGGTCAAAGCACAAGATAGCAATACAGTACCAAAGGGTTAGACAGAGCGAATAGTCAGGACGTAGCAATAGATCAGAAAACCAGAATGGGCAATAGACGGTACAATAGGGACAAACTGTAACGGAGTAACGATAGCCAAGCCAGGAGGTCAGAACCAGAAAAGACAATAGTATCCTCTTCCCGGACTAGTTATATGCCCCACGTAAATCCAGTTTTGAGAACCACTTGGACCCCGGTGAGTTGGTTACATAGATCAGGAATTAGGTGGAGAGGATATGTATTTTTCACAGTAATTTTGTGTAATTCCCGAAAGTCGAGGCACGGCAGCAAACCACCATCTTTTTTTTTTTTTTTTTTTTAACAAAAAAGAAGCCCTCCGCCACAGGTGAAACAGAAGGCCTAATATGCCCTTTGCGGAGACTCTCAGTAATGTACTCCTTCATGGCTAGACGTTCGGGCCTGGACAAATTGAACAGGCGAGCCTTGGGTAACTTGGCTCCAGGGACTAGATTAATGGCACAATCAAAGGGTCTATGTGGTGGTAGCGCCTCAGCCTCACTTTCAGAAAATACGTCTTCAAAATCTTTCAGGTACTCCAGAATACCTTCCAGATCGACAGACGACACGGACACAGATTTTACTGGGGTGACAAGAGTTGTCAAGTTACAACATAGACCGTTAGCCATACAACCCCACTGAATGATCTCCCCCGTGACCCAGTCAACAGTAGGATTGTGGCGTTGAAGCCAAGGCATACCCAGTACCAGTCCAGCTGGCAGATTATTTAGAACAAAACACCTTAATTTTTCCACGTGAGTGGAACCCACTTTCAGAGAAAAGGTATCAGTCATGAAACAAATTCCCTCCTGGGTGATAGAAGAATCAATTGCCACGATTTTAACAGGATCTTTTAACCTGACTGTCCCTATCTTATGAAAAGTCACAACTTTGGCATCGATCAGATTAATAGAAGAACCACAGTCAACAAAGGCGGTAGTCACAATCGGACCGCCTGTAAGTTCTAGTTCCACTGGAAGCAGAATTTTAGTAAGTGAGGAAAAGGGTACCTGGGAGTCTGGGCAACCTCATCGATTGTTACCCAGACTCAGTCGTTTTCCTGACGGCTTCACTGAAGAAGGGCAAGAAGGACAGTTCCTTCTCCAATGTCCAGCGGATCCACAGTAAAAGCACAATTGGTTGTTTCTACGGTGTCTCCTCTCTTTTTCCTTCAATGACGTGGCACCAACCTCCATGGGCTCAGGACTAGATGCAGAGTCTCTCAGATTGGAGAATAAAGGGGTCCCCTGCAGCATGACTCCTCTTGCCCGCAGCCTACGGTCCATGCGGACAGCCTGGATCATAGCGTCCTCCAAAAAATCCAGCAAAGGATGAAGGGCTAGGGCATCTTTCAAACGTTCGGACAGGCCTCTACTGAACAAACCCCGGAGGGCATCATCATCCCAGGAGACCTCCGCTGCCCAGCGTCTGAACTCTGAGCAGAACAATTCAGCAGAGTGCCTCCCCTGTGTCACACTCATCACCATATCCTCTGCCAGACGCACTCTATCAGGCTCATCATAAATGTGCCCCAGAGCCTCAAAGAACAAATTCACAGACATACGTTCAGGAGCAGAGGAAGAGAGAGAGAAAGCCCATGCCTGTGGAGCCCCCTGAAGTAGGGAAATGACAACCCCCACCCTCTGGAACTCATCCCCGGAGGATCGGGGCCTCAGAGAAAAAAAAAAAAAGCTTGCATCCTTCTCTGAACGACCTGAACTCCCTTTTATCCCGAGAAAAGTTCTGGCAATTTGACCGGAGATTTGGGGGATGCCAATGACATCTCTATCCCCAGCACTAGGAACCCCTGCAGCGACAGCCCCCTGCACAGTATCCACCAACTGTTGCTGGGTATGGGCCATCGTGCCCTGTTCCACATTAAGTTTGTGGAACATTTGGGTCAGGTGCTTGACCTGATCAACCAAAGCTTGTATGGGATCCATGAGGATAACACTTTTTTTTTTCCCTTCAGAGGAAAAAAAAACTGAAATGGTCAGCTATAATGTCAGGAACCTCGCACTGCACTTGCTCACTGAGCCAGTGCGTGTGTCCTAAGTACAAAAACAGTGCTCAAAGATACCTGTGGTGCAGGGCAGCAGCGGTGACGATGCGTGCTTCAGGGTATCAGGACCTTAAGCACATGACTGCTGGGGGCATGACCTAAGTTCCACAGAGCTAGGAGCTGCAGGGAAACTCCTAGAAAGGTAACTACAGGACAATGTTACCAAGGGGAATAGACAGGGGCGGAAACCAGATCAAGCCGGGGTCAATGCACGAGATAGCAGGACAGTACCAAAGGGTTAGACAGAATGGATAGTCAGGACGTAGCAACAGATCAGAAAACCAGAACGGGCAATAGACGGTACAATAGGGACAAACTGTAACGGAGTAACGATAGCCAAGCCAGGAGGTCAGAACCAGAAAAGACAATAGTACCAAAACGAGAGCCGGAGTAGAGAGTGAGGGAACAGACTTGGTCATACACGGGAAGCAAATAAGCAACGCAGAATACATGCACACCAGGGGTCAGACACACCAGAACAACAGTATAGCTGACAGAGAACCCTGGTAAAGAGTGAGTATAAATACCCTTCCCAGACCCAGAAAGAGGCCACGAACACTTAACCCTCTGAGTGCAGGGCAAGAACCCTGTTCAAACCATGACAATGGTTTGAACAGGCCCTACTTCCACATCTGCATCCCAGCTTCTATTACTAACCACCTCTCTCGGCCTCTCACAGCTCTCAACCTCTGCGACACACAAAGACGGTAACACCCTTGACCTGGTCTTTGTCCAGCTTTGCTCAATGTCCTACTTAAATAACTCACCGCATTCCCCTCTCTGACCACAACATTCTCTCCTTCACGCTCACAATTCCTCGCCCACCCCAGCACACTCCCACCTATCACACATTCAGAAATCTACAAGTCATTAACCCTCAAACACTTTCAGACTCCCTACAATCTTCCCTGTCCCCAATCTCCTCTTTTTCCTGTCCTGATCTGGCTGTTCATCACTACAACACTCTTACAACCACCCTTGACCAGGTAGCGACCCTCACCCTCAGTGCCTCCAAACTCAGAGTAAAACAGCCCTGGCTCACATCGCAAACTCAATTTCTCCAAAGATGCTCTAGGAGTGCTGAACGCCGATGGAGAAAAACCCGCACACCAGAGGACTTCATCCACTTCAAATTTATGCTAAGAACCTACAACTCTGCCATTCACCTCGCCAAACAGACATACTTCACCACCCTGATCTCCTCACTAGCCAACAACCCCAAGAAACTTTTTGACACCTTTCACTCCCTCCTCAGGCCAAAAGCACAAGCTCCTATCTCAGACATTTGCGCAAATGATCTGGCCTCCCATTTTATAGAGAAAATAGATAATATCCGTCAGGAAATCCACTCCCAACCACCAAGTGCTGTGACTCCCATCCCTTCCTGCATCTCCCCTGGCTCACTTTCCACATTTGATCCCATCACAGAAGAAGTCTCCAGACTCCTCTCTTCTGCTCGCCCAACTACATGCACTACCGACCCCATTCTCTCACAACTCCTCCAGTCTCTCTCTCCAGTCATCACAACTCACCTAACTACAATCTTTAATCTCTCCCTCTCCTCAGGCATTTTCCCATCCTCCTTCAAACACTATCATTACTCCAATATTAAAGAAACCTGCTCTCGACCCATCCTGCACAAACAACTACAGACCAGTCCCCAATCTCCCCTTCATCTCTAAACTCTTGAGACCTATTTCACCACCCTGATCTCCTCACTAGCCAATAACCCCAAGAAACTTTTTGACACTTTTCACTCCCTCCTCAGGCCAAAAGCACAAGCCCCTATCACAGACATTTGTGCTGATGACCTGGCCTCCCACTTTACAGAAAAAATAGATAATATCCGTCAGGAAATCTGCTCCCAACCACCAAGTGCTGTGACTCCCATCCCTTCCTGCATCTCCCCTGGCTCACTTTCCACATTTGATCCCATCACAGAAGAAGAAGTCTCCAGACTCCTCCCTTCTTCTCGTCCGACTACATGCACTACCGACCCCATGCCCTCACATCTCCTCCAGTCTCTCTCTCCAGTCGTCACAACCCACCTAACTACAATTTTTAATCTCTCCCTCTCCTCGGGCATTTTCCCATCCTCCTTCAAACACGCCATTGTTACTCCATTACTAAAGAAACCCGCTTTCGACCCATCCTGCACAAACAGCTACAGACCAGTCTCCAATCTCCCCTTCATCTCTAAACTTTTGGAACACCTAGTCTACTGCCGCCTTACCCGCTACCTCTCCACTCACTCCCTCCTAGACCTTTCACAGTCCGGCTTCCGCCCCATACATTCGACTGAAACTGCACTCAAAGTGACCAATGACCTTCTGACAGCAAAATGTAACGGTGAACACTCTCTGCTCATTCTTGTCGACCTTTCTGCAGCTTTCAACACTGTTGACCACCGTCTCCTACTCCATAGGCTCCAGTCAGTAGGCATTAAGGACACTGCTCTCTCCTGGTTCTCTTCCTATCTCTCTGACCGCTCCTTCAGTGTTTTGTTCGCTGGCTTCACGTCATCTCCTCTTCCTCTTGCTGTCGGGGTACCTCAGGGCTCAGTCCTTGGCCCCCTTCTCTTCTCTCTCTACATGGCCCCAATTGGACAGATCATCAGCAGATTTGGCTTTCAGTACCATCTTAATGCTGATAATACACAACTATATACATCATCCCCCGACCTTACCCCCGCTGTTCTACAGAACGCCAGTGACTGTCTTTCCGCAGTCTCATGTCCGCTCTCTATCTGAAACTTAACCTCTCAAAAACTGAACTACTTCTGCTCCCGCCATCTACTAACCTCCCTAAATCTGACATTTCCCTCTCCGTGGGTGGCACCATAATAACACCCCAGCAGCAGGCACGCTGTCTGGGTGTTATGATTGACACCAACCTCTCCTTCACATCCCATATACAATGTCTTGCCCGCTCTTGCCGCCTACACCTAAAGAACATCTCCAGAATTCGCCCTTTTCTCACCATGGAAACAACAAAAACCCTCACTGTAGCATTGATCCACTCCCGCTTGGATTACTGCAATGCTCTATTAATTGGCCTCCCCGCTACTCGACTCTCCCCTCTCCAGTCTATACTTAATGCAGCAGCCAGGGTCATCTACCCGGCTAATCGGTACTCGGACACGTCCGCTCTTCGCCAGTCCTTACATTGGCTGCCCATTCATTATAGGGTCCAATTCAAAGTACTTGTTCTCACCCACAAAGCTCTCCACAGTGCAGCACCCCCCTACATCTCCTCCCTCATTTCTGTCTATCGGCTTAGCCGACCGCTGCGCTCTGCAAAAGACTTTCGACTAACCTCTGCACTAATCCGCACCTCCCACTCCCGACTCCAATACTTTTCCCGCGCTGCGCCAATCCTCTGGAATGCTCTACCCCAAGAAATTAGGACTATCCACAATTTGCACAGTTTTAGGCGCTCTCTCAAAGCACATCTATTCAGAGCAGCCTATCACGTTCACTAATCACTCATTCTATGTGCAAGTGTGAGTATGTAGCCCATTCACTATCTCTGTCCCCCACCTTCTCAAGATGGCGAGACCATCATTGTAAATACATCATTGTAAATACACACCTGTACTTTGTATCTCCTCCACCTCATTGTAGATTGTAAGTTCTCACAAGCAGGGTCTTTTTATTTTACTTTAATTACTGTATTGTTAACATTGTTACTTATGACTTGCGTTTTGAAACGGTTAAACTGTAAAGCGCTGCGGAATATGTTGGCGCTATATAAAGATTATTATTATTAATGGTGGCTTGATTTTGCGTGCAATGCAGATCAGGTGCCCTGTGTAACTCGCTTGTGAAAGCTGCTAAATAGAAGGGAGCGAGCCGCAGATTAAATCCTGACACCTAGATATAACCTTAGGCCTTCAGACAAGACAAGGGTTTGACGTGGGAGTCCATCTGACCTGAGCTGCACCCAAGGTAATTAGCAGTCACAGTAAACACATCATATCCAGGGCAGAAATAGACATTTGTGAAGCCGTCCACTCCAGCAAGGAAACAGAGAACAAGCAGCAGAGCCTTCCTCCTCCTCCCCCACTCTCGCTGGTATGTTCTGTGGGGGAGCACAGAGAGTGCATTCCCCTGACAATCACCTGTCACTGTCAGTTGCAATGACCTCAATTCTACCCACATGGCCAAAACACAAACAATGTGCCTCTCATGCAATGTGGGAACCAAACCGGACCCAGGCGGCACTGTGTACTGTAATGCCGTCTACCCAACGTCTACAGTATAGATTAGTTTATTGAACTGTTAGGGGTTTGGGAATATAAGATTGCAAGTATGGTCTACAGAGCCCCAGCAGATCCCACCATGGGTCAAAAAGGCAAACAGGATTTGATATTTTGTAGAGCTATTTTGTGTAGTTTTTTCCTCCCAAACAGCACTGTCTGGGGGGCTCCTTACAAGAGCAGAAGGACTAACAAGGGCTGCAGCACAGGCATCCACCCAGTTTACCAGACGTCTGCCCTATATGAAGAAGTAGTAAGGAAGGACCCCTAAACACTCCTCTACGGCTGGGTCATTGGTCAGGCACTGGTAAGGTAGCTACCTAGAGAGGTAGCTCTCTTCATTCTGGAAGAAAGCTAATTTGCATACTTTCCCCAAGGTGTATTGCTTTTAAGACACACAGCAGCACCTGGATCTCTGCTAGAAAAACCAGCACCCTGAGAGCTTGGGAAGTAGTTAAAGGGACTGTCCGCACAGAATGAGTTGCTGCATCATAGCGGGGCCAGTCACTTACACCTACCCACCGGCTTAGTTTCCAACTTACTTTGCCTCAAATTGTGACGCTGACTGACTCCCTTAAATAAGGATTTGGGGAGATTCTATTGTATTTCAATGATCTGCACTAAAACGGAGTCTGAACAAATTCAATTGTTCTATGTAAAAGGAAAGTGCTGCACCTAATAATCATGTATTTATCTCTCCCGTAATGAAGCCTGCGCATAGCCCTAAGACACCACGAGACCGGGCTATTTAAGCTCCCAACAGTCCTGGATAAGAAGGACTTCACCTTCTACATGAAAGAAATTCTTCTTTAACGCGAGTCTAAATTAAGTACCATCTGCCAGTGTGTCAGGAAACACCACGTCTGCCGCCGAAGATACAGCCGGGTCTTTTATTTTGGATGCGACATTTGTACAAAAGACACAACTTGGCCTGATGCATCTGTCCAACCAGCCTAAATATAAAGAACGAGAACACAAGCGAGAGAGGTTTCTAGGGGTACAGAGCTACGTCTCACGCCCTGTGCACTTTAATACCCCCAAGGTCAAAAACCGACCACCTGGAAATACCCTCCTTCACCCTTCACTTGGTAGATTTCAGTCTGTAATAACACTTACATTGACAAACTTCTCTCCAGAATGATTTCATGCAAATCAGTAATTTTTTTTTTTTTTTTTTTTTTAGAAAATTTTGAGACATTTTAGTACATTTAATACAGTTTTCTCTGAAAAACCGATGCGTTTCAGATTAAAATCACACCCAGTGGTATTGCAAGGCCAGGCTCGGATTTATGCCTCCTTTGGTTCGGGCAGCAGGAAGGTTCTCTTCAACAAACAGGATTTACTCTACTGCTCAACCTGACATCAAGGAACAATCGCCACCAAAGAGAACAGATGATGCTCTGCAATCTTTGCGCACATATTTGTAGCGAAGCTGTTCCCATTTCTGACACCAACAGGTTTGTGGATAATTAATGAATTTCCAGCCAGTGAGGGTGATCAAAGGTGAAACCGTATATGGCTTTCTTCCTGCGACGGCTCAGCGAGCGCGGTGCTGGAGCCACCTGTCTTGTTGTACACAATAAGAATGAATATTGGATGAAAGGTGCGGACACTGCAGCTGCAAGACAATACCCTAACAGCCATGACGGCTCAGAAGACGCGTCCAACATTCTCCACCGCAGCGCACTGAAGATGGGGGATGGCAACATTAATCTTCAGTCGTAGAATGGTTCTGATAAATGCAAACCCTAAAATAAAGCAGTAACCCACTCTTAATATCTGCACCAGCTCCCATACCAATAATTATTTCTCACGGCCAGTCCCGAATACAGAGTGATTCTGGAAAAGCGTCTACACTAGGGATGCGCAGAAATGCAATCCCTCCACGGATCCGGATGTGCACCCCCAAACTGCACTGTAGTGTGGCCAACATCTGCGAGCCATCTGGCCCCAACATATATTTAGTAGTTAACAGAATGGAAAAATAAGGATAAAGTGGCCAAAGTGCATAGAAACCGACCTACAAGCCACTTACTACCATACAGTTATGACAGGTGCGTTGTGGATTTCCTCCCCTGAGAAGAAAGCATCTATGTAATAGCAACGTTGCCCAAGTCTGCAACATGTCAAAACATTCAGGGGCGCATGTGACCAGGCCCGTCCATCAGATCCAGTGATTAATACTGAGCGTGGTATATGAAGCTAGTCCCCGCAATGTGCCACGTGCTGTTCCTCTATCGCCCACTTTGGCTGCTCATGTGGCCACGGTACAATAGGAGCTTTAGCCCGACCACACAGCAGGGTGCATTACACCAGGAGCTTTCACCCTTGTGTATTATAGTCAGTCACTTTTTCAGCATTTTGCGCTTCAGCACCTCTTCTATAGCATTCTTTCACAATGTCACTGGACAACCCTTCTGGCAGGTACAAACCACTGCATACCAAGAACACTCCACCACACCTGCCATTTTTGGAAATACTCTGACCAAGCCGTCCGGCCATCGCCATTTCACTCTCCTCTAAGGCTGTGTGCACACGCTGCGGATTAGGTGCGGATTCATCCACGCAGATTTTGTAAAATCCGCAGGTGAAACCGCAGGTCAAAAGACCTGCGGTTTTACCTGCGGATTGCTCTGCGGTTTGGCCCTGCGGTTTTTCATCTCCTCAGTGGAGGAGATGGCAAACCGCAGGGGAATCCGCAGAAAGAATTGACATGTCAATTCTTTCTGCGGATTGAAAACTGCAGATAATCCGCTCGGAAAATTCCGCACCGTCTGCACTGCGGTTTTTGATTCCCATAGGGAATCATGGTACTGTACACCGCAGCAAAATCCGCAGTGTGTGCACACAGCCTAAGTCACGCTCCTTCCAAGATAACAGCAGTACTATCTGTCCATTTTATGGCCTAGTTTATCTGACCCAAATAGGGAAGTCACAATATAACCAATCTTCTTCACTTTACCACCTAGTGGTATCAGGTCCCATGTGTTATAAAGAGGAGCACATGCACAAATCTTCTTTGTAAGGCCAAGTTCACACTGCCGCAGAATTTGTGAACAAGAGTGTGCAAGAGCACATGTGTAAATCGGACCAGAGCACTCTCTTTCTCAAGGACATAAAGCAGCCCGTGTGCACTATAACATAGGTCAACGTTGCTCCGAATGCGGTCAACATGAGAGCCGTTACCTGAACAAACAGCACTCACACTGAAAATACACTCCCAACAGTGTGCCGGGGCATAAAATAGGCACCCATACATGTAATCACAAACCGTATGCCTCCATACTTTATACTAATCGCACGTGAGATGCTCGGAGCTCAGCATTAGCCAAAGCCGTAGTCCTGCGCGTTCTCAATTATTCAGGGGTGGACATACTATTGGTGCAACCTGTGCAGCTGTAAGGGGGCCACTACCACCCCCAAAGCAGGAAGCCACTTCTGCTATAGTCACATGATTGGACTGTGAAGAGCCCATTTTCTGTTCTTCCATTGTCTGTGTGTCTGCAGTACCTCCATATATAAAAGTGTAAGATTTCATATACATAAATTAGCCATCAAAATCTCCACAGCTTATGTATACTCTTACATTAGTGATCCCATATATTCATATATTAGCGCAGGCAGAAACAGAAAAGAAAATAAACTGCTGACACCAATAAATCCTCCAGAAACACTACAGTGATAGCAGGGTTTATTAGTTTAGATCTCTGGTTTTATAAGAAGTACACAGGCAAGCCCAACTGCACTGCAGTAATGAAAGGTCACAACACTGCCAACCTGACCACTGGGGACGGGCAACACTCCGAACTACAGTTGTGGCCAAAAGTATTGACACCCCTGCAGTTTTGTGTGAAATGATCAATGTTTTGCTTCATTCTCTTTTGTGTTTTTTCATTTAAGACAAATTAAATGAAGATAATACCAAAGAATTTGTGTTTGCAATCATTTTCAGGAAGAAACTGAGTATTATCTGACAGAATTACAGGGGTGTCAATACTTTTGGCTACAACTGTATAGAGGGTTGCACAGCTGGGAAAACTAAGGGAATGCAACCCCAATATATACATACAGCTCTCTGCTGTATCTGATGGGGTTTTCTTTTAAAGATTATGGTGGAATAGGTATGGCTTTATTACTTATTAACCAGAATTACGTCTACTATTGTGCAAACTCAATAACCTCGAAAAAAAGAATGGAAGCAGTCAGCAAGCCTGACACATCGTACAAGGAAGGCGATGGCCCAGACAACCTCCATCAAAGAAAGAGCAGCTAGGTTATTAGTGCATAACTGTAAGACCGGGAGGAGCAAGCCCAATCCTTGAACTTTCACTGTGACAACATAATTCCTACAGTAGGCGGAGAGTGTAAGAAACAAAAATCCTGTTCGGAAACCATGTGAGCTGACAACCATGACAAACCAATGGAAAACAAGCATCTCTAGAAGCAAGGATTAAAATATTTATTTTACTCTCTTCACACCATCACATTTCACAATGCTTTCAAGACATCAGCATCGCTGTCCCCATTGGTGATCACTACCTAAATTCCCTATCAGTAGTTCTTGGAGTCTGGGATGAACCAGGATGAAATCCACGCCAACACAGCCATTTTTGTGGGGTCCGTGTACTGGTGATGCTCGGATAAAGTGTTTTGGCGTGCTTGAATAATTTGCTCGAGTCCCTGAGGCTGCATAGCTCGTGGCTGTTCGACAGCAGCAACACATGCAGGGATTGTCTAACAAACAGACCACAGCCGCAAGGCAACCAGCGGCGGAGATTCAAACATATTATTCGAGCACGCCAAATACACTCGGTTAGCAGCTGAGCATGCTTGGATAACACCTTATCTAGCCACTTTGCTCATCACTAGTACCGTGCTATCTGGCACCGTGATGTCAGGTGCAGACCTGTTGAGTCCTGTAAGTGGTTAGGTGCAGTCTCTACGGTAATCCTGTTTCTACAGCTCGGCCCGCAGACACTGGATCAGACTGAGATCTGGAGTATTTGGAGGCCAAGTCATTGCTTGGATCTCAATATCTTTCTCAAAACTATTACTGAACAGTGTTTTGTATTTTGTCATTATCCAGCTGAAAATGCCATTAAATCCCACTGCTATGAATGGCTATACTTGGTCTGTACAACATTGAATTTAAGGAAGAGGCATGTATTAAAAGTAATATTTACATTAATGCCAGAACCCAGGATTTCCCATCAGGACAATGTGGGGAGTATCACAGTATCAACGCCACCGTCTAGAGGGCATCTAGATACAATTATTAAAGATAATTCTGGGGCTGCCTTTTTTAATTTAATAAAAAACAGGACAGTGAACAGCCACAAAGTGGAGAGTATGAAATATAATCCAGTAACAAAACTTTTCAGAAGGGTCCATAGTGTCCCCTAAAAGGATCCGACTGACTAGAAAAGTTAGATTCGAAGTTCCAGGTTGTGTGATCGCTCTCACAGTGAAATAGAGAGATCTCGCTCTTTGCTCTAACTCAGCGCTGCCGCATACTTAAAAGGGCGCCTTCCCCCCCAGATTGATGACGGATACTTTTTAGAGGTAGCACCCTACATAGCAGATATACAGATATGTAACAGGCTGACACATACCTCCGAAGTAAAGCTGTGACAGACCCACTATATAGACATTCAATGACCCCATACATATTAATCAGCTGCTGGTCAGATGATAGTAGGGTTGCCAGCCATGTCCCCCAAAGAAATGCTCAGCCAAGCACTCCTGTCTCCGGCTTAGGGCTCGGTTATTGTAAATCCAACAGGCCGGAGATCCTGCTCTCCTCCATCAGATCATGTTTGGGATTCAGCCATACACAGACTGTTGGCCGATACCGGTGGGGTTGCCCGACTTTTGTACGGGGGTCTTGCATTAAAATTACCTGTAGTAATTTATTATAGATAGAAATGACTGCACTGTAACAGTAACTTTCTAGGATACGATAATCAGATATATAGTCCAGGAAAATGGGGACATAAAAACAAGTATATATTTGCTTTTCATTTCTGAAAAGTCCTAGAAGAACTTTGCTGTTTTTCAGTGTATGAGTCAGCAGTGTCACATGTCTGCCTGGCAACACGCAGACACAGAGCCGGGTATGAGAAGAACTGTGCCACATCAGCCCGCTTGCTCTGAGGTTGCTAGGCAACTGGGAACGGAATTGCTGCAGTAGTATTAAAAACGGCACAGCGGGGAGAGCGGATTAAATGTGTTACAAACACCGTCTTACATATAACAAAGAACAATAAAACAAATTCCACCGTGACTTTTCTGCAGATTATAAAAAATTGAAAGAAAAACAAAAATATAAATCCAGGCTCACCTAATAGTAAGACGCCAGATACACACAGTGTGACAAACACCCTCCTGTACATAGAATAATAAGAGGAAACCCCAGCACAGATCACGTCACAGGGGGTCAGACAACATTTGCGTCAACATCATGTGATTTGTCACCTATATCACTTGGACGTCATTATGGGCAGGCGGGTGCAGTTTTCATAATTGTTTGTGTAGTTCCAACATAATCCGCAGCGCTGTACTGAGATGGCCAACGCTCACATCGGTCCCGGTTCTCAATGGGGCGAACCATTTAAATTCAACATTAACCTTGCAAGAGATTGGAAAGAAACCAGAGTACCAGAGAGAGACCCAACAAACTCGGGAAGAACGTACAGACTCCAGACAGACGTCGCCCTTGGTCACTGCACACGTATTTTGGTTCTCCATATCCCTTTATCATGCTTTACTTGGCATTTATCGGAAATCTGTCAGCAGGTTAATCATAGAATCGTAGAGTTGGAAGGGACCTCCTGGGCCATCTGGTCCAACCCCCTGCTCAAAGCAGGATTCACTAAATCATCCCAGACAGATGTCTTCAAACAGAGGCTAGACAGACTTCTATTGAAGGAGAACTCACCATATCTCGTTGCAGCCTGTTCCACTCATTGATCACTCTGTCAAAAAGTTTTTTCTAAAATCTAATCTGTGTCTCCTCCCATTCAGTTTCACCCCATTGCTTCTAGTCTTTACTTGTGCAAATGAGAATAAAGATGATCCTTCTACAATGTGACAGCCCTTGAGATATTTGTAGACAGCTATTAAGTCTCCTCTCAGTCTTCTCTTCTGCAAGCTAAACATTCCCAAATCCTGCAACCTTTCCTCATAAGACAGAGTTTGCAGACCGGTCCCCATTCTGGTCGCTCTTTTCTGAACTTTTTTTGCTACCCCATCTAAAAGCAACACGATTTAAGGGCAGAGACCCCGATTCCAGCAAATGATCACTTATTGATTGGGCTGCTTGCTACAGTTTTGGCAAAATAGCAGTTTATCTGCTGTAGATCTACCACTTCTCTGAATGCAGAGATCTGTATAATCCCGCCTACATCACTGTGCATAGGCAGAAAGCTGCTAATCAATGGTGTTAGTGGGGTTATGCAGAGCACATGAATATGATGGAATACAAGTCTTTCTAGTTCTCTAGTGATAATCTCGTACTGATCACATTGATTATACCAAAACATTAAAGGGAATCTGTCACCCCATTTTTCGCCTATCAGCTGCCGGCACGGCCATCAGGGGCTTATCTACAGTATTCTGTAATGCTGTGGATAAGCCCCCAATGTAACCTGAAAGATAAGAAAAAGGAGTTAGATTATACTCACCCTGGTGTTCGGTCCAGTCCGATGGCCTCCCATCTTCTAACGGTGACGTCCTCCTCTTTGCTGCCCTGTCGTGGCTCCGGCGCAGGCGCACTCTGCTCTGCCCAGTTGAGGGCAGAGCAGAGTTCTGCAGTGCGCAGACGCCGGAGCCACGACAGGCAGCAAAGAAGAGGACGTCACCGTTAGAAGATGGGAGGCGCTGGACCGTAACACCCATCGTACCAAGCCCGGACCGCCTCCCCGGTGAGTATAATCTAAATCATTTTTCTTTTCTTTCAGGTTACATCAGGGGCTTATCTACAGCAATACAAAATGCTGTAGATAAGCCCCTGACGTCAGTGCCGGCAGCTGATAGGCGAAAAATAGATGACAGATTACCTTTAAGATTGCTCTCAGATTAGGTGCCAAAAGCCCGGCGATACATACCCCTTAGGCTGCTTTCACATTTTAGTTTTTTTGACGTCTGTCAAAATCTGCCAGATTGTAAAAAAACTGATCTGTTACCGTTTTGCCACAAACGGATGACACAGGATCCGTTTTTTGAGGGATCCAGGGATCCGTTTTAACTGAAATTTAAAGCGACGAGAGAGAGAGAGAGAGAGAGAGAGAGAGAGACTGATTTCACGACCTTTCCGGAACGCTATTCAGGGTTAAAATCCCTGGCAGAGCAAATCTGGCGGGCATGCGCAATAGGAAATAGCGGCCGTCGCTCAGAAAAAACATTTCAGAGTCCGTCTCCTCTGCCTGGGAGCCGCTAGAATTCTGACGGATTCGTCACAAAACGGATGCGATGGATGACCGTCAGTCAAAATCCGCCGCTAATGTAAGTCTATGGGGGAAAAAAATGGATTCGCCAAAAAAGGGGTGGATCCTTTTTTTGCTAAAAGTGACAGATTTTGACAGACGTCAAAATACGGAAATGTGACACAGGCCTTAAGGTCACCACACAGACTAAAGTTGAACAAACCTGTCGACTGTGTACTGGGGGCTCTCGACTCTTCCCTGACAGCTGATATAGGTGGAAGGTGAGGGTCCGGCAGTCTGAATTTTAACACCTGACACTTTTGGTTCTTCAGGAGATGAGCTTATATTCAAAGCTGTCAGTGGCTTTCTCCCATATTTGTATAAGGGAGAGTTGGGAGAGATGGACGATGACCATAAGTGCTCAGCCGTCAGCAATCGTACGTGTACATACAATTTTACTTTTGATAAGAAAAACAAATAACTACTTCATTAAATATATCAACATGAGCTCGACAACAGAAAAAAAGTTTTAAAAAGGAACCGTATCGCTCAATCACGCTCATTCTCGAACACGTACAGCCATCCTACGGCATGGATCTCAACTCCTCTATTTACTATGCTACATGCAAACTAAAAAGGTTTACACAGCATATTAAAGTATATTCAGTCAACAGCTATCACCTAACTCCCCGTAAGCAAGTGTGATGGGATCAGCCATGTGTGCATGCTTATTTCCATAAGGAAAGCAGGATAAGCTGCTGCCAGACACCTCTGGCAGGGCTCATCTCCCAAAGGAAATCCAACATGCCACCCCTCCCAGCTCTCCTCCTGATGTCAGCTGTCAATTTGACAATTCAGCTCCCACGGAACACACAGGATAGATTCCAATGCATGGACGTTTTCTACAGGAGCACACACACCTCCTATCACGAGACGTAAGGCTGCCCAAATAAGTTGTGCGTGGCAAGCAGATGGGGACTTCTCTACGCCACAATCTGCACTGATAGCTGGAAAGATTCCACGTCTCTGATCTCCTCTGTACAGCGGTTTATAAAAAGAGGTAAAATGCACATAAAGCCAAGTTCTCAGGCTGTGCAGAATGTCACGTGCACATTACATGACGGCAATCATGTGTAGCGCCTGACAACATCACAAGGCTAAATACAGAGCGGCTACACGGCTGAGTAGGTTTGATATTCATAGTAGGGAAGACAAGGGATCTTTACGTGACATTTTTGAGCCGAACATGTGGCAGAGATGCATTATGAATTTCTGGCCTGAGAGGGATTATAAATGGGAATTCTTAGATCGGGTTGCCTGGTAACGGCCATACTGTCAGGTTTTGTATTCCGGCTCCACAACAGATGTCTGCAAAGGAGGCAAAAAAAATCATCATCTTGATTCTGTAAATGTGGAACAGCAGGCACAGGAAGAGATCTTGTCGGGAAAGACACATTTGCATGGTGAAAATAGGACATACAACAATCACTTGTCTCGGTTTCAGCTGCTGTTGTCAATTACGGTTAAACAGACGCCGCGCTTTCTTTTTGCCTGCGCAAAAAAATAAGCTTCCACCTTCGGGATGTAATTATCCAGGTGCTTTGAAATTAATCAAGCCATGCAAATGAATGTTTTTTTTCATACACAGATAGCCACATGTTGGCGGTGAACATCCGATCAGTCAAATTCATTGTTGCTGTGAATTACATGAATGAAGCACCGTCTAATATATACAATTAACACTGCAAAGCCCCAAACTGGCCATAGATCGGCCGGAGAACTGAGCGTCCCCTGAGACCACCATAAATAAGCATGCTTGGCCAAGCGGGCATGTTTTACTCAATAGCGGCACATCTACTGACCGCTTATCTCCTAGTAAGAACTGACCATTGGGCACATTGAACTTGTTTCCCCAAAAATCTTCCATGGCGGAAGCCCCTATACACACAAGTTAATTGGCAGACCAGCATCACACCGCGTCTATTACAGATCAGTGTGCTGCACAACAGCTAATATATCTTGTTAATAC
Source organism: Dendrobates tinctorius (assembly GCF_039654945.1). Taxonomy (NCBI): domain Eukaryota; kingdom Metazoa; phylum Chordata; class Amphibia; order Anura; family Dendrobatidae; genus Dendrobates; species Dendrobates tinctorius. The sequence goes on from NW_027361823.1 coordinate 29,327,644, forward strand.
GGTACGTGAGGGCCCATAACGACATTTTTGAGTTCCACTTGAAAACCATTACACCTGTTGAAGGGTTTCTCAACCAGCTTTTTTTTTTTTTTTTTTTTTATGCTTTTTACCATCCCTTTCTCCAGATTTTTGGCTTCAGCGCCACCTCTTTGGATGTTTACATGCTCCTCTTCCTGTGTAGGCCGTGCCTCGTGCCATTTCCCAATCAAACACATAATTCCCAGCCCTAGAAGTGCCCTGCCAGCGCTCCAAAATCAGCCTGATCTTCAATAATCTTATATAGCTGTGACGTCCTGTTGACAAGCCAGTGCATGAAGGCCGGTCACACGGCTCCCATAAGTAGGGGGTAGTTTGGGGCAGAATCTGAAAAGAAAGCTAATATGGCTCCACCAAGTGCAGTATATTACATAGCGAAGGTGTTTATTTCAGGAAGACCCCTTTGAGGAATTCTTATTAAAGATCTAAAAAAAAAAAAAAGACTCCTTACAAGACTGTGTGCATGGAGGACCAAGATTTGACAAAGAATGGAGGATGATGGTGATAGATGCTGGGTATGCAAAACAAAGTGGGAGAGAAAAAAAAGGTACTTGTCCTACATAAAGGCATGAGAATGAAAATCCAAGATCCCATAAAAGGAATAACTGCAATCTTATCTCCATTATAGCACAAGATCTCTTAATCCATATATTATTGGGCAGGGTATCATTAGGAAAGAAGCCCCCTTTGCTTCCATCAGATTCTGGAGATTACACAAATACACAGACCCCTATTTAATACGAATGAGATCTGGGCAATTCCAGTACTGAGCTCATCACGTGCTCGGGTGGCTTTTTTAGGAGTACCATTTACAATCCACACCCCATACATATACTGATGACGTAATTGACCTGTATGTGAGTATCTGCTGAGGAGATAAAACAAGCCTCAAGGCAAAGACTAGCTCTCTGCATACAGTGATGCAGAATATGGTGGCGACAAAAATTGCCTTCTCTACTGGCAAAACACATACAGTAGTGACTTAACTGGCCCTTTACAAAGAATAAGTAAAACCATCAGCAATAGCAACAGCGCCACCTCCAGGATGTCAATCTGAGGAAGGCACAAGAGAAGTCTATTCCATATAGAAGCAGGATCAGGAAAACCATGAATGACAATGCCCCTTCTGTGATCACCTGTCAGACTAGGGCCATTATCAGACCCCATTCACCAAAAAGCTACAAAAGTATGGTGCACTGTCAAATAGAACAAAGGCATTGTTACACCTAAAAGATGCCAGAACATGATCCATGAGTAAGAACAAAGTTCAGGACTCTGAATACACAAGTCCTGATAGCAGGGCAGCACCTTTGGCACAGCCACTCACAAGCCAATATTAAAATCTGCCCCTCATAGGAGCTGGGAGTGAAAGGCTAAGATGTTCCTGTGTACCGAGGATCTCACAAGCCCCAAAGATTTCACTCTTCTAGTAATGAATAGCACAGTCGTGTTACAAAGGGCTCAGCAAAGCTAAGCTGAAAAGAAAGGCATGAGCCGATTTGATCTCTAGTTTAAATACGAGGATTAGTGGAAGGGAGGGATATTTCTTCCATCAAATCACATCTTGCTGAAGAAGTCTGTGCTCGAAATTCCCATATTCCAGCTTGGGGATATGAGCAAAGGCTTGTAGCTTCCTGTAATAGGGTTGAAGGAAGCATGACCTTTTGAAGAAGAAAAAAAAAAAAAGTGTACACAGCTTTTATCTATGTGTCTCCATGGTGACCAACTAGAAACAAACCCCACTTGTGGTCAAACACTGCAGAGATATAGTATGATGGTCCCGCTATGCCCTCTTATTCCTGACCCAACTATAACAGGCAATAAAATAATCATTTGTGGTTTCTTCTTAGATAATTGGTCCTAACATTTGTGTGATAGACAAAGAATCGTCGTCTGGAGCTGATGTGTGTGTGCGTGCGTGTGGATGTGTATACAGACGGGGGTTCAGGCGCTGCCGCAAGTGGTCAACCTGACTCTCAGTTTACAATGAACCCATGATCGAGGACCAATCCACACATTATATAATTTACTGGGAACCCTGATATTTACTATATCACGACATGAGAGTATAGATGTATAACGTACAGAAGACATATCAGGGCAGCCGTACAGCCAAAAACCCTCAATGGGAAAAGTCAGACAACCAAAGACATCACTCAAGCTAACCGCCAGTGGGCAGAAAGTGTCACCGCCCGGACCAGACTGCCTCCCCGCAATGGTTTCACTTGGATGAGATTTCTGGAGGTGACTGCCAATACCGCATACGTACAGCAGTGCGGCTGTCTGCTGGTTCCCGCATTCTAGATGCTGAATGTTACTAAACCATTAAGGCTTTTCTGGCAACTTCTTCCTTTTTCCTTTATTGCGCAGTGTGGTCTGAGCCATAGCAACAAAACAAAGGCTGGAAAAGCGCTCACATCCTAAGGAAAGCAGTATGTCCAGAGCCCAGAAATATATTATCAGGTTACTATTTTCTCTGCAGATTGCTTTGGTAATGACGGAAACTGCCAGATTACTGACTCATTATTGATATTGTATTTCTAGCAATGTTACATATCTCTGTAGTACAGCGGTATCCACACTGTGCAGTAATGAGGCAGTGACCCAGCAAAGTTCCAAAACAAAAGTCTCTTTAATGTTCAGCAAACGCACAAATTAGAAAACAAAAGGATATCCTCTGGATTGCAGCTGGGAAACAAGACAGTCCGTCAGACTGCAGTCAATAAACACGCCAGTCCACCTCCAAGACCAGTTACCGTGGGTGAATGCACCGCTGTGTACACTGTGGGTGCCAGGCCTTTCAGCTGCCTTGGCTGTTTAGCTCCACTTGCTTGTATTGCCTCACACAGGTGAAGCTCTGCAGGCCTTTCTGCTCTGCACTCTTAGGGGGTGTGAACACGCTGCGGATTGTCCTGCGGATTTGTCAAAAAACGACGGTCAAAAGACCTGTGGTTTATCTGCAGTTTTTCTGTGGTTTAGTCTGCGGTTTGACACCTGCCATGGAGCAGGTGCCAAACCGCAGCGGAATCCGAACAAAGAATTGACATGCTGCGGTTTTGTAACTGCAGCAAATCCGCACAGAAAAACCCGCACCGTCTGCACTGCGGTTTTCACTTTACATAAGTTATAATGGTACTGTACAGAAACTGCTGCGGATCCGCAGCAGAATCTGCAGCATGTGCACACACCCTGCGGTTTTTGCTGCGGTTCCGCTGCGGTTTTGGCCCTGCGGAACCGCAGCAGTTCCGCAGACATGGTACTTTACCATGTAACCCTGGGTTTTCAAATCCGCTGTGCTCACGCTGCGGTTTTTTCCGCGCGGTTTTGCTGCAGGTTTTTTTCCACAGCATGTCAATTATTTCTGCGGATTCTGCTGCGGTTTCACACCTTTAACATAGTAGAGGTGTGAAACCGCAGGGCAAAACCGCAGGGCAAAACGCAGCAAAACCGCAGGTCACTTTACCTGCGGTTTTACCTGAGTTTCCGCGCGGAAAAAAACGCAGCGGAATCCGCAACGTGTGCACATAGCCTTACAAACACCAAATTGACCCTGACACACCCAAACCCTTTACCGCAGGGCTTTTGACTACAGTCATGGCCAAAAGTTTTGAGAATTACACAAATATTATATTTTCACATGATCTGCTGGCCTCTGGTTTTTATGTGTGTTTGTCAGATGTTTTTATCACATACAGAAATATAATTGCAATCATATTATGAGTAACAAAAGGTTATATTGACAGTTAGAATGAGTTTATTCAGCAAGTCAATATTTGCAGTGTTGACCCTTCTTCTTCAGGACCTCAGCAATTCTCCCTGGCATGCTCTCAATCAACTTCTGGATCAAATCCTGACTGATAGCAGTCCATTCTTGCAAAATCAAAGCTTTTATTTTGTCTGAATTTGAAGGTTTTTGTTTGTCCACCCGTCTCTTGATGATTGACCACAAGTTCTCAATGGGATTAAGATCTGGGGAGTTTCCAGGCCATGGTCCCAAAATCTCTATGTTTTGTTCCCCGAGCCAATTAGTTATCACCTTTGCTTTATGGCAAGGTGCTCCATCATGTTGAAAAGGGCATGGTTGATCGCCAAACTGCTCTTGGACGGTTGGGAGAAGTTGCTCTTGGAGGACATTCTGGTACTATTCTGTATTCATGGCTGTGTTTTTAGGCAAGACTGAGAGAGAGCCCATTCCCTTGGCTGAGAAGCAACCCCACACATGAATGGTTTCAGGATGCTTGACAGTTGGCATGAGACAAGACTGGTGGTAGCGCTCACCTGGTCTTCTCCGAATAAGCCGTTTTCCAGATGTCCCAAACAATCGAAAAGGGGATTCATCAGAGAAAATGACTTTACCCCAGTCCTCAGCAGTCCACTCCCTGTACCTCTTGCAGAATATCAGTCTGTCCATGATGTTTTTTTCTGGAGAGAAGTGGCTTCTTTGCTGCCCTCCTTGAGACCAGGCCTTGCTCCAAGAGTTTCCGCCTCACAGTGCGTGCAGATGCACTCACACCTGCCTGCTGCCATTCCTGAGCAAGCTCTGCACTGCTGGTAGCCCGATCCCGCAGCTGAAACACTTAAGAGACGGTCCTGGCGCTTGCTGGTCTTTCTTGGGCGCCCTGGAGCCTTTTTGGCAACAAGGGAACCTCTCTCCTTGAAGTTCTTGATGATGCGATTGTTGACTGAGGTGCAATCTTTCTAGCTGCGATACTCTTCCCTGTTAGGCCATTTTTGTGCAGTGCAATGATGACTGCACGTGTTTCTTTAGAGATAACCATGGTTAACAGAAGAGAAACAATGATGCCAAGCACCAGCCTCCTTTTAATGTGTCCAGTGGTGTCATTCTTACTTAATCATGACAGATTGATCTCCAGCCCTGTCCTCATCAACACCCACACCTGTGTTAATGGAGCAATCACTGAAACGATGTTTGCAGCCCTGCCTTAAAATGACCAGCTATGATGTTGAAATGTGTTTTGGGGGATAAAGTTCATTTTCTAGGCAAATATTGACTTTGCAAGTAATTGCTGTTAAGCTGATCACTCTTTATAACATTCTGGAGTATATGCAAATTGCCATTAGAAAAAATGAAGCAGTAGACTTTGTAAAAATTAATATTTGTGTCATTCTCAAAACTTTTGGTCATGACTGTAGAATCTGTGGCTTTCAGCCACATGGAAAACCCAAGCCGGGAAAAAAAACAGACTGCATCACTACCATCCTGTAGTCTGTTTCAAAACACAAAAGCCCAGAGCAGGTTTTTCCTAAATCTGCCTTGGACAAATTGCATGTCCAAGACCTATACTCACTTATATTCTGCATTGCAATCATAGCTACACCTGTGACTGCATGCACTCTCTTGGCCTCAATATGCCTCTGTGCGCATCCTGGCAGGAACACACGGCGCCCCCTGCATGCGACACCGGTCACTGCCTCTCAATCTCACATGGTACAAATAATATTAAGTATATACAGCCACGATAGTGGGAGTTCGGGTGAAGGCCCCACAAACATCACACAGCGCACTGTCTCCCAACTCATCCATATAAAGGACTGTTCAGCTAAACTACTGGGGGGCAAAACTCTACAACCAGCTTATGCACGCTCCATACTACAGTAAACGCCTGCGGGCTCAGACTTGATCTAGGGGACCTCCCTAAAAAGCTCCTAAAGAGGTTCCATCTGCCAGGATTATATACCATGGATAGAAGTACACGCAGGGACTTGTAGTACAACAGCTGGTAAAGCACGATTTGCTTAATAGGAGACTGTAATAATAAATGCTAGTGTACGGACAAGTTTCTGGATAATATTGGATTTAGGACATAGGAGGGTGTGGACACCGAGCTGTAATCCAGTATTACAGACACCGGGATGGAAAGTGACTGATGGAAATGGCTCGCAGGTACATAGCAACAGTCAACAAGCTGCGGCAGAGGAAGCACACCGTCATACTGGATTAACTTGTTATTTGGGTCATTCTGCTCTGATAAAAATAGACAGGGCACATTAATAAAAAAAAAAAAACAGGTATGATCTGTGACAAATACTATAAATTACACAAGCCAACAGAGAATGAGATTCTATGGGAGACGAGCATGGGAAGAGACAAATCATCAAATGATATAGGAATAGAAAGGATTTTGACTTCCTAAGAGCAGTCAATAGAGTCCAGTACAAAGTCCACCCCCCTCCCTGTCATGTAGACATCTCATAGATGATCCTAAGATACAAAGTGTAATTCATCTTTAAAAAGGAGTTATCCAGTTATGTAAAATGTGAAACTAAAATCCCTTTCCTGTGTCTGTGCAACAGTGATGTCCTGACGCATCAGGGCTGTGGAGTCGGAGTCGGAGTCGTGGAGTCAGAGTCGGAGTCGGTGCTCATTTTGGTGGAGTCGGAGTCGGAGTTGGAGTCGGTATAAAATGGACCGACTCCTAAAATATATAATAAATTGGGTACACTAATTCAATGCAGGATGTTCTGAATATTTTTTCATAGGAGTTTGGGAAAGTTATGAAATGTCCTATAAATGGCTGTTATATTCCTGATCTAAGGCTACATTCACACAGCGTTTTTCCTGTGTTTTTTGAGGATACGTTTTTCAGCTGCAAAAGTTGATCATCTTTTTAAAAAACTGCATCACCTGAAAGGTTTTTGAGCTCATAGATAATGTTACTCAATAGCAAAAGCAGATTAGAAATCTGCTCTATCCATTTATCCATATCGTATCTGTACCAAAAAGAATGAAAACCGGGTAGTACACCAATATATATTCTGTTCTATCTAAATATCTTGATTATTGGATCATAAAAATGATTAAAATGTCTGAGGTTCACATTGTACTACAATAAATTTTTCACTTAAATATAAGCAATATGTGTGGGAGTCGGAGTCGGAGTCGTGGAGTCGGAGTCGGAATCGGTGTAAGGGAAATTGAGGAGTCGGAGTCGCAGGTTTGGCTTACCGACTCCACAGCCCTGTGACGCATGGCTGTATAGTAATCACCGGAGGTCACCATAGTATGGAGGATACCACATATTCACATCCCAAACCCCTTTTCAATCAGTTTTTCACAATCATGTCTCCGGGAAGCAGCATTAGTTTAGAATTACATTAAAGTTCGCACTATACTTGCGGCGCGGGTAATATATTCCATTCAGCTGCGTTGTGTTAATTGTATAACCATGGCATTAGTCATCTTCATACACCTACTACTATTTGGAGAACTAATTTTAGTTTGGTAACATGATCGTGTTTGTGGCTCGGCGCCATTACACTAAAAAGGAGGAATACTAAACAGCTGCGGATATCATCTCTCCAGCTGAACCGTGCGTGTAACTAAAGATGCAATGGGATGATCGTCCTGCGCTAACTGCACACGTTCTCACACAGATCCTCTCAAATGTCTCAGGGAGTCACAAGGACATCACCACTTTGGGCAGAGGTCAGACTTCTGCCAGCTTGATATTTTCCGCCTTGTCAGTTTTGGAGTCATTGACTTTAGTGAAAGCTGGTGAACGGAGCGGATGCCAACCCTCAGAAATGAATGAACCCCTGCTAAGAAAATGGAGAAGGATGGCGGTGATATGGCACAATTGGTATGGCGGAATGGCCAAGTAGAAAGGTATTTTCCGTCTCCTTTTTTGACACTTCACACCTAGTTCCCACGGCAACTAGAAAAAAAAAAAAAAAAAAGTAATGCAAAAAAGGGCTTCTGTGGATGAAGTTCCCTCTAGGGTACGCTCACAAAGGGCAGAGTTGGCATGAAATATTTAAGCAGCAATTTTGGAATATATCTATAATTAGAATATCTATATATCACGTGTGTATACAAACAGAGAATTTATATACATTTAATTTAAATGATGAGACAGAGAGATATACATATCACTCTGTTCGCTGGCCCAGGTAGAACCGTTTAGAATATCCTGGTGTCCTGCCGTTTCTGTATGACTTGGCCTCCTGCAATAACCTCTCTATCCATGTGACCGCTGCAGCCAATCACAATGTGAAACAGGCACACGGAAAGACGCGTTGTCACAGGAGGCAAAGCTAATCAGAGACTAGCAGAGGACCAGGCTGGCATGACCACGGCGCCAAAATAATATATATTTATAATATAAATATATATTACACACTTTGCGTTCTTTTGTCACAATTTTGAGGGGAAAAACATTGTTTTATTGCAATTTTACAAAATGTGCAGCAAATAAAAGTTGTGGTTCTGCTGCCATAAAGGCAAACAAATAGCAATTCAGCCGCACCGTATGAACACAGACTTAAAGGGGTATTCCCCTTTCAAAGATACTATACCAATATAAGATATTAATTATTATCACTATTATTATTAATAATTATAATGACAGCAAATGCCTCCAATTAGAAATGTAGTATAGTTTTTCTGATTCACTATGTCTCTCTCCTCATGTGCAGGTATTGCAGGACCTTGGGTAGCTATGGTTACGACCACTAGCAACTAGCCAACTGTCACTATATCAGTGGTCGTAACCGTAACTACCCAAGGTCCTGCAATGCCTGCATATGAGGAAAAAAACATAGCGAATCTGAAAAATTATACTACATTCCTAATTGAAGATATTTGCTAATATTATTATTGCCTCTTCTACATATTGGGATAGGATCTTGGAGACGGGAATACCCATTTAAGTTGCAAACAAAAGCTGAAGAGTTGGGAATTAATGAACGAGCATTTGTCAGAGCACTCGTTTCCAATTATTAATGGCAACAAAATGATGCTATATGTGGAAAGAAGGACCATATTAATACATTTCACAGTGACTCATTTTTTGTCAGCCTCTAAACAAGCACAAAAAACGGTCGGTCTAAATGCACCATTAAAGGGATTCCCATCTCCAAGATCCTATCACAATATGTAGTAGGTGCAGTAATAATAATAATAATAATAATAATAATAATAATAATAATAATAATAATAATAATAGCAGCAAATACCTCCAGTTAGAAACCTAGTATAATTTTTCTGACTCGCTATGCGTTTCCTCATGTTCAGGCATTGCAGGACCTTAGGTATCCATGGTTACGACCACTGACATAGTGACAGCTAGTTGCTAGCGGTCATAACCATGGATAAGGTCCTGCAATGCCTGCACAAGAGGAATGAAACAAAGCAAATCAGAAAAAAACTAAACTACATTTCTATTTAGAGGTATTAGAAAGTTCCCGTGTCAACTTTCAATCTTTTGCTCAGATCTTTTTCTACAGAATGTGGCAATTTCTTAAAACATCAGTTGCTTTGGCGCCACTTTACACAGCTGCGATTTTCAGCCTGAAAGGTAGAGTAGGCCAGATAGTTCGTCCCTACTGTTTATTACAGGTCACAGAGTGTAACAAATACTCCGCATACTATAGGAAACATGTATCATCACCTCCTGCTCGAGGGCTCATTTGTCAATAATTGACCAGATATTACCAATCCATCAGCAATGTGTCATATATACACAATAATGACCCAGAAATCACACTCTTTCACACCTACAGAAGAAACGCAAACAATAACGGGTGGAGACTGGGGTATTTAGAGTAATCCAAAAACGTCATTGAAAACAGGAGGGTGACCTGTACCCCAGCACCGCAGAGGAAACAATGCACTGTCCTCAACGTGACAGCGCTGACATACAAGGTGGAGGTTCACCTCAGTACAACAAAACCTCTTATTGAATGGAAATTCCTCAATCAAGGTCAACAGGAACATCAAGTTCAACAAGTGGCTCAGTGGTTGACAACAATAAGTCTTATGTAAGCACTTCCTCACATAGTGCTGATCAAGGTGCAACAGCGGCTGGGAAACCAGTCTGTTTACAGTACTACTTAAAGGGATTGTCAGGCAACAAAATGTCCTTGAATGGTTGGTAAAATAATAAATCTTACTAAGAAACTAATGCAAAAAGTTGCAACGATTGCCCAATATCAGCCCCCTCTCGTGGTCCATTTGTTGTTCCAACAGAAGGAGAGCAGCTTCTATCCCCTTCTGTGTCAACCATGTGATGCTCAGCTCATTGGCAAAGCAAGCTCGCTTTTGGCTACAGATCAGCCATGTCAATAGTAACATCACTGGATCTCAGACACAAATCTGTTACTAAAGACCTATCCAAATGACAAGTCATCAATATCTAAGTACAAGACACAATTAAAACAGAGATACATATAAAACTTTCCCGTGAGTTCTGGGATGCCCTCCATACTCCAGCTTAAGGCTCAGTATCTAGCCATGAGACAACCGGCTGCAGCGGATGCCTTACACTTATATTCTGCAATCAATAAATAAACTACACTGCACCTTTCACTTTCCAACTTAACACACTTCTGCGTTGGGGCTGGTGAGGTCATGTGAAACAGATATCTGCTTGCTTGTGTGCTCTGACAGGAGCTACAGTGAACCCGTCTTAATAGGACAAGTGGGTCCTCATCACTGATGAAGCCCAGTAAACAGAGGCAGGTTGTGGACCAAGGAAACCTTGCAACGGGAGAACCATGGAGTTGGCAAGTCAAGTAGCACCTCTATAAAAGACATCTGTTGGCAAATAATCTGTATCCATCACATCAATGGCATCACTCGTCTGCAGAAGTGAACAGAGCCAAAATTACTCCTAAACATCCAACACATCATTTCCATATATCATGACTGAGGACCTCTTTCAAAGACAAGGGGTTTGCAGGTGGCCTCTGTTCTCCCTTTTCAACCACATCCATGTTCCAACTCTGTTTGAAAACAGGTGACAATGAGTCTTGGCATCAGATATGAGACCTGGCCTTCCAGTTCATTACAAAAGGTGTCTGAGCTTTAGATAAGAACTACGAAAAAGAAGGTAGATACTTCCTATTCAGATGGACATATTAATATACACATATAGATTATCTGCAGGTATAGCTTCAATACCTGCAGTATTGCCAATCATCCGTGTCCTTTCCCCTAGCACAAGCTTGAAGAAAAATGTAAAAAATACTGCGTGTGGCAAGCAATCTGTCTCCATCAATACTTCTCTCCCAAGATCTGACAGTTTACTTTGCTAATAAATCCTTGGAGATGACGAGACAGATGTAAGGCGCAGCAGAATGCTATCAGAATTGTTAATTTTGACCTCGCAGATGAATGCACCTTTAAATACTAGAACACAGTTGCTTAAGACCTGTGTTTAGAAAAGAGCTTAGCAAACATAAAATGCGCACTTGGCTTATAAATTCTCCCAGTGCTAACAAATGACCTTTGTACAGGGCCATACCCTGCCAAGACGGCTTCACATTGCAAAACACCGGTTTTGAAATCCCAAGTCGTGGCCACAATGGCGTAACTGTTTTCAAAATTCTTTACTGTAATACAGTTGGGAAAATGTACAGCGCGGTGGTAGGGAAACGCATTGACGTATGATCCCATCAACCTCTAAATGGGTGTGTGTGTACACAGCGAGGCAGCGTGGTAATGACCGGTCTAGACACAGCTGGTCCTACACAGAGGTAAACATTGTCACCAGCTCCCAAGTATTCTCAGTAGTCTGTGATCCCCACTAAATGGAAGGGGAAGATTTACCAACAAGTCAAAAGCAAAACACTGGAGTAAGAAGGTTCTGAAACTGTTGTAAATGTGTTCCATTTTTAACAAATCAATTTTGTACCACACCAAAACTCGAGGTTTGACCAATGGTATCACCAACAGCTTCTAATTGGAAAAAGAGTAATATCTCACGTTACCAAAACTCTCGCGTTTCATCCCTGGTCCACTACTGCTGTCTCCCAGCCCCGCCGATGGCATGTAGACCACATGGTGTGACTGCTGCAGTCATTGCTAGAGCTGATAAACAGAGCCCGAAAGGAGACCCGGAAAACCTTGTGAATGGAAGCATCGGGAGATTAGCATGTAAAGTTGCACCCCTTTTATTACAAAGCAGTTAATAAAAATGTCATGGGTTTGGAAAGGAAGAAAGCACTATACATCACCATTGTCCAAAGTGGCAGCTTAAAAAGCATTCAGGGTTTGAGGAAAGCAGACTTCCACCCCCCAGGAATAATAATGGGGAGCCCTCGCCTGCATCCATAGATTATGTATTGAGAGGCTGTGCTGTGAGGAGGAAAGGTGGGAGTCAGAACCCCCAATACTAGTAATGGGTATAGGGAACTCCGGAATATTACATTCACTGTTATTTAAAGTGCTAAAAGATTATTGTAGGACATTTTTCAGGAATGGAAAAAAATAACAAAAAAGAAATGTCATAATAAAGTAGCAAATCACACTCACTTTGTCTGGGGGAGGTAAAACACCACCACCTTGTAACACTCACAGAAACTGGTCCTTAAAAATGTTAATAGGACCGATGCCTGTGAGCTTGTGCAGTATAAATTCCACCCGCCTTTCATGTGTAGGAAGATGCTTGATGTTCTGCTCTACTGCTGTTCATATCAGGGGTGCTAATGTAAGAAGAGACTGCTCACACGGTTGACCACCAAGTCTACCTAATAATGGACATACCAGGGGTACTGGGGCAAGAAGAGGCTGCTCACACTGCTGTCCACCCTGTCTATCTAATCTAATACTAGAGATACCAGTGGTGCTGGGGTAAGAAGAGGCTGCTCACACTGCTGTCCACCCTATCTAATCTAATACTAGAGATACCAGTGGTACTGGGGTAAGAAGAGGCTGCTCACACTGCTGTCCACCCTATCTAATCTAATACTAGAGATACCAGTGGTACTGGGGTAAGAAGAGGCTGCTTACACTGCTGTCCACCCTGTCTATCTAATCTAATACTAGAGATACCAGTGGTACTGGGGTAAGAAGAGGCTGCTCACACTGCTGTCCATCCTGTTTTGACCTGAAAACAACCTGTTATCACATATTATCAAAGCTTTCTCCAGGTCAAAACAGAGCAGTTTCCTATTGCACATGCTCACAAACAACTCTCCTATTAACATGGTACTACAGGTTTCTGTAAGTGTAGCCTAACGATGGCCATTTTAATTCTACGATGATTACGGTAGCACTTTAAATAAAACTAGTAAGATTTGTCTATTAACAATATATAGGAAAGTCCTTATAAATGCCTTCAATTTTTTTCTATTCAAGGAGAACCTCTCTAAGTGCTAATGTGCGAGTCTAGCAAACATTGTTGAGTAACCTGAATTTGTGTTCTAACATCCAATATATCCTTTATAGGCGGTGCTGGCACAGGTAGAAATCTAACTCATCAATGAAAAAATAAAATCTTAAATCACAAGCTACTATTTTTAAGACTGCGAACGAGGGGGAAATGAAAGAGGTGTTTGCTGTGGATGGGTTATATTTAGCAGTGTTTACTTTGGTCTTTAGTCGTGTACTGTAGAGGAATGAGGGAAAACAAGTGGTCTTTGCTGGATTACGCCCTGCCATTCAGCCAATGAGATCTCGGGACACTTCTCGATAATTTGCCAAATTAGCACTCAACAGCCGAAGTGTGGGAATCAGTACAAGCGAAACACCCATATAGGTGCTGGGTAATATTGGGTCGTTGTAGGAGATCATATGTTGCCCCTCATAATGGCCTCTTCTAGTAAAACCTTGTTTCTAGCCAGACTCACAAACAAGGCAAAAAAGTGGAATATTCAGATAAGTTGTTTTTAGAAGACGCATTTAAGCTCCGCTCAATCTCACAAAATCCAACCAGATACTAGAAAAATTACCTCCAAGAAGAAAAAACCTGTACCCACATGTCTGGAATCTGAGCATTTAGGCATTTCTTTGGAAAGGGGAAAAAAAAAAAAAAAAAAAAAAAGCGTGCTTTAACAAATGTACTAAAGGGCCATCACACTACTAGAAAGCTATACCTGGTTTACCAACCAGGTCTCCAAGAGGAGACCACCTTCACACATTTGACCAATACAAATCTTGTCTGACGACACAAATGCTATTTTACATGATTGTGCAAAACTTTCCACAGACTCTTCCAATATCTTTGTAGAAAGACTTTCCAGAAGAGTGGAAGCTATAATAGAAGATGAAGGGAACAAACTCAGGATTAATGGCTGAGGATTTAGAAGGCGGGTCAGAAATGCTGCAGCAGGTGACATGTAGATGTCCAATTCTTTAGTCAATAAAGCATTAGGTGCAGGTCCCAGAATTGGGGCCAGATCCATTAGACAAATATACCAGCAATGTCGGTCAGGAGACATCCTCTTTAAAAGGGAATGTGTCAGAAGAATCCACCTCTCAAGCGGTTTATATAATCACTAGATGGAGGGCGGTAATGTCACGATGGAGGCAGGCTTTGCAGCGTGGAGAATCTCACCTATCCACTCTCTCTTTTCCCATGTGCTGACTTCTCCTGCCTCATGTGCTATCCCCCCTTGTCTGCCGTCTCTCTCCTTCCTGTGCTGTCCCGTTTAGAGACAGAGCACAGGGTGGAGACGGCTCAATCACCCCTGTGTCTGACCGTGTACAGAACATACCACAGCTCCTGGGCAGGGGAGGAAGCAAAAGTCAATACTGACATTACAGCAGGAGATCGCAGAGGATACATTTCATGAGGTAAAATATTGTTTAAAAAGTCAGTGAAGTATTTTACCTCATAAAATGAATCCTCTGTGATCCCCTGCTGTAATGTCAGTATTGTCTTTTGCTTCCTCCCCTGCCCAGGAGATGAGGTATGCTCCGTACACGGTCAGACACAGACAGTTTTTAAAATGAACTTTCGTTTGTGGGAAAACCCTTTTAATGTGACCGGCTTCCTCTGCCTGTAGACACGTCACGCATCTGCCGCCGGGATCAGCCGAATGATTCACCACTGCGCCTGCGCGGGATTCGCACAGACGCAGTGCGACGGCGTTCCGCTGGTGGTACCGCGCAAGAGACTGCTAGAGTATGTGTGCGCGCGCGTGGACACAGGACGGCGTGCGCGCGCACACAGGACGGCGTGCGTGTGTGTGTGGACACAGGACGGTGTGTGTGTGTGTGTGGACACAGGACGATGTGTGTGTGTGTGTGTGGACACAGGACGGTGTGTGTGTGTGTGTGGACACAGGACGGTGTGTGTGTGTGTGTGGACACAGGACGGTGTGTGTGTGTGTGGACACAGGACGGTGTGTGTGTGTGTGTGTGTGTGTGTGTGTGGACACAGGACGGTGGTGTGTGTGTGTGTGTGTGTGTGGACACAGGACGGTGTGTGTGTGTGTGTGTGTGTGTGTGTGTGTGGACACAGGACGGTGTGTGTGTGTGTGTGTGTGTGTGTGTGTGTGGACACAGGACGGTGTGTGTGTGTGTGTGTGTGTGTGTGGACACAGGACGGTGTGTGTGTGTGTGTGTGTGTGTGGACACAGGACGGTGTGTGTGTGTGTGTGTGTGTGTGTGGACACAGGACGGTGTGTGTGTGTGTGTGTGTGTGGACACAGGACGGTGTGTGTGTGTGTGTGTGTGGACACAGGACGGTGTGTGTGTGGACACAGGACGGTGTGTGTGTGTGTGGACACAGGACGGTGTGTGTGTGTGTGGACACAGGACGGTGTGTGTGTGTGTGTGGACACAGGACGGTGTGTGTGTGTGTGTGGACACAGGACGGTGTGTGTGTGTGTGTGGACACAGGACGGTGTGTGTGTGTGTGTGTGTGTGGACACAGGACGGTGTGTGTGTGTGTGTGTGGACACAGGACGGTGTGTGTGTGTGTGTGTGGACACAGGACGGTGTGTGTGTGTGTGTGTGTGGACACAGGACGGTGTGTGTGTGTGTGTGTGTGGACACAGGACGGTGTGTGTGTGTGTGTGGACACAGGACGGTGTGTGTGTGTGTGGACACAGGACGGTGTGTGTGTGTGTGGACACAGGACGGTGTGTGTGTGTGTGGACACAGGACGGTGTGTGTGTGTGTGGACACAGGACGGTGTGTGTGTGTGTGGACACAGGACGGTGTGTGTGTGGACACAGGACGGTGTGTGTGTGTGTGGACACAGGACGGTGTGTGTGTGTGTGGACACAGGACGGTGTGTGTGTGTGTGTGGACACAGGACGGTGTGTGTGTGTGTGTGGACACAGGACGGTGTGTGTGTGTGTGTGGACACAGGACGGTGTGTGTGTGTGTGTGTGGACACAGGACGGTGTGTGTGTGTGTGTGTGGACACAGGACGGTGTGTGTGTGTGTGTGTGTGTGTGGACACAGGACAGTGTGTGTGTGTGTGTGTGTG
Source organism: Dendrobates tinctorius (assembly GCF_039654945.1). Lineage (NCBI taxonomy): Eukaryota > Metazoa > Chordata > Amphibia > Anura > Dendrobatidae > Dendrobates > Dendrobates tinctorius. Next base: position 29,343,861 of record NW_027361823.1, read on the forward strand.
TGTGTGTGTGTGTGGACACAGGACGGTGTGTGTGTGTGGACACAGGACGGTGTGTGTGTGTGTGTGTGGACACAGGACGGTGTGTGTGTGTGTGTGTGTGGACACAGGACGGTGTGTGTGTGTGTGTGTGTGTGGACACAGGACGGTGTGTGTGTGTGTGTGTGTATGTGTGTGTGTGTGGACACAGGACGGTGTGTGTGTGTGTGGACACAGGACGGTGTGTGTGTGTGTGTGTGTGTGTGTGGACACAGGACGGTGTGTGTGTGTGTGTGTGTGTGTGTGTGTGTGTGGACACAGGACGGTGTGTGTGTGTGTGTGTGTGGACACAGGACGGTGTGTGTGTGTGTGTGTGGACACAGGACGGTGTGTGTGTGTGTGTGGACACAGGACGGTGTGTGTGTGTGTGTGTGTGTGGACACAGGACGGTGTGTGTGTGTGTGGACACAGGACGGTGTGTGTGTGTGTGTGTGGACACAGGACGGTGTGTGTGTGTTTGTGTGGACACAGGACGGTGTGTGTGTGTGTGTGGACACAGGACGGTGTGTGTGTGTGTGTGGACACAGGACGGTGTGTGTGTGTGTGTGTGGACACAGGACGGTGTGTGTGTGTGTGTGTGTGGACACAGGACGGTGTGTGTGTGTGGACACAGGACGGTGTGTGTGTGTGTGTGTGTGTGGACACAGGACGGTGTGTGTGTGTGGACACAGGACGCAGTGTGTGTGTGTGTGTGGACACAGGACGCAGTGTGTGTGTGTGTGGACACAGGACGCAGTGTGTGTGTGTGTGGACACAGGACGCAGTGTGTGTGTGTGTGGACACAGGACGGTGTGTGTGTGTGTGTGTGGACACAGGACGGTGTGTGTGTGTGTGTGTGGACACAGGACGCAGTGTGTGTGTGTGTGGACACAGGACGCAGTGTGTGTGTGTGTGGACACAGGACGCAGTGTGTGTGTGTGTGGACACAGGACGCAGTGTGTGTGTGTGTGGACACAGGACGGTGTGTGTGTGTGTGGACACAGGACGGTGTGTGTGTGTGTGTGTGGACACAGGACGGTGTGTGTGTGTGTGTGTGGACACAGGACGGTGTGTGTGTGTGTGTGTGTGTGGACACAGGACGGTGTGTGTGTGTGTGTGTGTGGACACAGGACGGTGTGTGTGTGGACACAGGACGGTGTGTGTGTGGACACAGGACGGTGTGTGTGTGGACACAGGACGGTGTGTGTGTGGACACAGGACGGTGTGTGTGTGTGTGTGTGTGTGTGTGGACACAGGACGGTGTGTGTGTGGACACAGGACGGTGTGTGTGTGTGTGTGGACACAGGACGGTGTGTGTGTGTGTGTGTGGACACAGGACGGTGTGTGTGTGTGTGTGGACACAGGACGGTGTGTGTGTGTGGACACAGGACGGTGTGTGTGTGTGTGTGTGGACACAGGACGGTGTGTGTGTGTGGACACAGGACGGTGTGTGTGTGTGTGTGTGTGTGTGGACACAGGACGGTGTGTGTGTGTGGACACAGGACGGTGTGTGTGTGTGTGGACACAGGACGGTGTGTGTGTGTGTGGACACAGGACGGTGTGTGTGTGTGGACACAGGACGGTGTGTGTGTGTGTGTGTGTGTGTGTGTGGACACAGGACGGGTGTGTGTGTGTGTGTGTGTGGACACAGGACGGGTGTGTGTGTGTGTGTGTGGACACAGGACGGGTGTGTGTGTGTGTGTGTGGACACAGGACGGGTGTGTGTGTGTGTGTGTGGACACAGGACGGGTGTGTGTGTGTGTGTGGACACAGGACGGGTGTGTGTGTGTGTGTGGACACAGGACGGGTGTGTGTGTGTGTGTGTGTGGACACAGGACGGGTGTGTGTGTGTGTGTGTGTGTGGACACAGGACGGGTGTGTGTGTGTGGACACAGGACGGGTGTGTGTGTGTGGACACAGGACGGGTGTGTGTGTGTGTGGACACAGGACGGTGTGTGTGTGTGTGGACACAGGACGGGGTGTGTGTGTGTGTGTGGACACAGGACGGTGTGTGTGTGTGTGGACACAGGACGGTGTGTGTGTGTGTGTGTGGACACAGGACGGTGTGTGTGTGTGTGTGGACACAGGACGGTGTGTGTGTGGACACAGGACGGTGTGTGTGTGTGGACACAGGACGGTGTGTGTGTGTGTGTGTGTGTGTGTGGACACAGGACGGTGTGTGTGTGTGGACACAGGACGGTGTGTGTGTGTGTGGACACAGGACGGTGTGTGTGTGTGTGGACACAGGACGGTGTGTGTGTGTGGACACAGGACGGTGTGTGTGTGTGTGTGTGTGTGGACACAGGACGGGTGTGTGTGTGTGTGTGGACACAGGACGGGTGTGTGTGTGTGTGTGTGGACACAGGACGGGTGTGTGTGTGTGTGTGTGGACACAGGACGGGTGTGTGTGTGTGTGTGTGGACACAGGACGGGTGTGTGTGTGTGTGGACACAGGACGGGTGTGTGTGTGTGTGGACACAGGACGGGTGTGTGTGTGTGTGTGTGTGGACACAGGACGGGTGTGTGTGTGTGTGTGTGGACACAGGACGGGTGTGTGTGTGTGGACACAGGACGGGTGTGTGTGTGTGGACACAGGACGGGTGTGTGTGTGTGTGGACACAGGACGGTGTGTGTGTGTGTGGACACAGGACGGTGTGTGTGTGTGTGTGTGGACACAGGACGGTGTGTGTGTGTGGACACAGGACGGTGTGTGTGTGTGTGTGTGGACACAGGACGGTGTGTGTGTGTGTGTGTGGACACAGGACGGTGTGTGTGTGGACACAGGACGGTGTGTGTGTGTGTGTGTGGACACAGGACGGTGTGTGTGTGTGTGTGTGGACACAGGACGGTGTGTGTGTGTGTGTGTGGACACAGGACGGTGTGTGTGTGTGTGTGTGGACACAGGACGGTGTGTGTGTGTGTGTGTGGACACAGGACGGGGTGTGTGTGTGTGTGTGTGTGTGGACACAGGACGGTGTGTGTGTGTGTGTGTGGACACAGGACGGTGTGTGTGTGTGTGTGTGTGTGGACACAGGACGGTGTGTGTGTGTGTGTGTGTGTGTGTGGACACAGGACGGTGTGTGTGTGTGTGTGTGGACACAGGACGGTGTGTGTGTGTGTGTGTGTGTGGACACAGGACGGTGTGTGTGTGTGTGTGGACACAGGACGGTGTGTGTGTGTGTGTGTGTGGACACAGGACGGTGTGTGTGTGTGTGTGTGTGTGGACACAGGACGGTGTGTGTGTGGACACAGGACGGTGTGTGTGTGGGGACACAGGACGGTGTGTGTGTGGGGACACAGGACGGTGTGTGTGTGTGGACACAGGACGGGTGTGTGTGTGGACACAGGACGGGTGTGTGTGTGGACACAGGACGGGTGTGTGTGTGGACACAGGACGGGTGTGTGTGTGTGTGTGTGTGGACACAGGACGGTGTGTGTGTGTGTGTGTGTGTGGACACAGGACGGTGTGTGTGTGTGTGTGTGGACACAGGACGGTGTGTGTGTGTGGACACAGGACGGTGTGTGTGTGTGGACACAGGACGGTGTGTGTGTGTGTGTGTGTGTGGACACAGGACGGTGTGTGTGTGTGTGTGTGTGTGGACACAGGACGGTGTATGTGTGTGTGTGTGTGTGGACACAGGACGGTGTATGTGTGTGTGTGTGTGTGTGTGTGGACACAGGACGGTGTATGTGTGTGTGGACACAGGACGGTGTATGTGTGTGTGGACACAGGACGGTGTATGTGTGTGTGTGTGTGTGTGGACACAGGACGGTGTGTGTGTGTGTGTGTGGACACAGGACGGTGTGTGTGTGTGTGTGTGGACACAGGACGGTGTGTGTGTGTGTGTGTGGACACAGGACGGTGTGTGTGTGTGGACACAGGACGGTGTGTGTGTGTGGACACAGGACGGTGTGTGTGTGTGGACACAGGATGGTGTGTGTGTGTGTGTGTGTGTGTGTGTGTGTGGACACAGGACGGTGTGTGTGTGTGTGGACACAGGACGGTGTATGTGTGTGTGTGGACACAGGACGGTGTGTGTGTGTGTGGACACAGGACGGTGTGTGTGTGTGTGTGGACACAGGACGGTGTGTGTGTGTGTGTGTGTGTGTGGACACAGGACGGTGTGTGTGTGTGTGTGTGTGTGTGGACACAGGACGGTGTGTGTGTGTGTGTGGACACAGGACGGTGTGTGTGTGTGTGTGTGTGTGTGTGTGTGTGGACACAGGACGGTGTGTGTGTGTGTGGACACAGGACGGTGTGTGTGTGTGTGTGTGGACACAGGACGGTGTGTGTGTGTGTGTGTGTGTGGACACAGGACGGTGTGTGCGTGTGTGTTTGGACACAGGACGGTGTGTGCGTGTGTGTGGACACAGGACGGTGTGTGCGTGTGTGTGGACACAGGACGGTGTGTGTGTGTGTGTGTGTGGACACAGGACGGTGTGTGTGTGTGTGTGTGGACACAGGACGGTGTGTGTGTGTGTGTGTGTGTGGACACAGGACGGTGTGTGTGTGTGTGTGTGTGTACACAGGACGGTGTGTGTGTGTGTGGACACAGGACGGTGTGTGTGTGTGTGTGTGTGGACACAGGACGGTGTGTGTGTGTGTGGGGACACAGGACGGTGTGTGTGTGTGGGGACACAGGACGGTGTGTGTGTGTGGGGACACAGGACGGTGTGTGTGTGTGGGGACACAGGACGGTGTGTGTGTGTGTGGGGACACAGGACGGTGTGTGTGTGTGGGGACACAGGACGGTGTGTGTGTGTGTGGACACAGGACGGTGTGTGTGTGTGTGTGTGGACACAGGACGGTGTGTGTGTGTGTGTGTGGACACAGGACGGTGTGTGTGTGTGTGTGTGTGTGGACACAGGACGGTGTGTGTGTGTGTGTGGACACAGGACGGTGTGTGTGTGTGTGTGGACACAGGACGGTGTGTGTGTGTGTGTGGACACAGGACGGTGTGTGTGTGTGGACACAGGACGGTGTGTGTGTGTGTGTGTGTGTGTGTGTGTGTGTGGACACAGGACGGTGTGTGTGTGTGTGTGTGGACACAGGACGGTGTGTGTGTGTGGACACAGGACGGTGTGTGTGTGTGTGTGTGTGTGTGTGGACACAGGACGGGGTGTGTGTGTGTGTGTGGACACAGGACGGGGTGTTTGTGTGTGTGTGTGGACACAGGACGGGGTGTGTGTGTGTGTGGACACAGGACGGGGTGTGTGTGTGTGTGTGTGTGTGGACACAGGACGGGGTGTGTGTGTGTGTGTGTGTGTGTGTGGACACAGGACGGGGTGTGTGTGTGTGTGTGTGTGTGGACACAGGACGGGGTGTGTGTGTGTGTGTGTGGACACAGGACGGGGTGTGTGTGTGTGTGTGTGTGTGTGTGTGGACACAGGACGGGGTGTGTGTGTGTGTGTGTGTGGACACAGGACGGGGTGTGTGTGTGTGTGTGTGTGTGTGTGTGTGTGGACACAGGACGGGGTGTGTGTGTGTGTGTGTGTGTGTGTGTGGACACAGGACGGGGTGTGTGTGTGTGTGTGTGTGTGTGTGTGGACACAGGACGGGGTGTGTGTGTGTGTGTGTGTGTGTGTGTGTGTGTGTGTGTGGACACAGGACGGTGTGTGTGTGCACGTACATACACACACACACACACAGGATGTTCTTGCCTGGTGGGGTGCAATTTACGGACCAAACCAATGCATCTGAATAGCAGGCAGGCGCTAAGCGGAGAGGCACACGTAGCTGTGGATGTAACTGCTCCGATAAATTGTGCAGCCACGTGAACTTGACTGTATTGAGACTCTCCCTTGTAAAGTGTTGATGCTGGTCCTAATTCGAGAGCCCATAGTAGAGGCATCAGCGCCATTCTCTCACTAGCCCCAAACCACCTTCTGCCTGCAAGTAAAAATCACAGCCACTGGGCCAAAATCCAGCACTGACAAAAACATTTAAAAAAAAAAAAAAAAAAAAACACGGGCATCAAATGCAGAGTGACGCCCATCTAGGATACCGGACAAAAGAAGAAAAAAAAAGCAAATGCTGCTGTCAGACGCACACAGATCGCATCCAGGAACAACGGTTCAAGGGGTCATCACGCAGTCTGAAGCTAAGGGTGACAGACATAAAAGACTATAATTAACAATAATTACAGTATCAATGGTTCTAAAACACTTGGTGCCAACCCCAGTGGAAAGTGCCTCCATGTGTCGTCAACACCAGCACAGAACTCGCAGCAAATATTTACCAGATTAGCATTTCCAGCAGGGAACAAATCCATCAGATCTGTGTATACACCACACAACCAGCATGGAAAACACAACACATTTTCCCTTTCATGGCTGCAGGTTTAATCTATAAATTTCCCTATTAGATCCTATGCTTCATTTATCAAAATGGTGTAGTGCATTTAGAATATCACTGTGATACTTCTTTTTCTGCAACTTTTTTTTATTGGACAGTGTCTAGTTTTGAGTTTTCCCACAGGAGACACTTTCAAATAATGACACGTTCGCTTGTCTCCAGCCAGACATTTATCAGATCCTGAAGCAGAATTAAAGTGATCAAATATTGAACATGTGAACAGCAAAAGGGGTTTTACAATAGAAATGAACGACTTTATACAACAGAGTAGACATAACTCCATAAGGCTCCTCAATAAACTGCACACACCCCAAACTCTTGTCCCCAGAAAGTCGTGGAACCATGAAGCAATCACACTCCAAAAACAAGGTAAGAACTGAATCTGGCATTGCGGGACCAACAAAATGGACAGATTTTGCTCCAAGAGTTTACATCTTATTCCAGTTTATTACATAGTTTACATATTTGCGATAAGCGAATCAAGACTTCGCTTTGAATTCACAAAAAAATAAATTGGATTTGCCAGTACTCAATTTTTTTTTTCTTGAAGTTCAATAAAATCAAGGTTTTGTTCTTTTTTAGGTGGCCAGGTAGGAGCCAAAAAATAAAATAATTTGATTTTCTCACTTGAAAATCATCCCCTCCCCCGGTCCTAGCACTAGCAGCTTCCTGTTTGGGCCTCTGCAGACTCCTTTGCCCACCCCGGTCCTACCAGCTCCCTGCCTAGGCCTCTGCAGACTCCTTTATCCCCTCCCCTGGTCCTACCAGCTCCCTGCCTGGGCCTCTGCAGACTCCTTTATCCCCTCCCCTGGTCCTACCAGCTCCTTGCCTGGGCCTCTGCAGACTCCTTTATCCCCTCCCCTGGTCCTACCAGCTCCCTGCCTGGGCCTCTGCAGACTCCTTAATCCCCCCCCCCAGGTCCTACCAGCTCCCTGCCTGGGCCTCTGCAGACTCCTTTATCCCCCCCCCCTGGTCCTACCAGCTCCCTGCCTGGGCCTCTGCAGACTCCCTTATCCCCCCCCCCGGTCCTACCAGCTTCCCGCTTGGGCCTCTGGAGACTCCTATATCCCCCCGGTCCTACCAGCTTCCTGCTTGGGCCTCTGCAGACTCCTTTATCCCCCCCCCGGTCCAACCAGCTCCCTGCCTGGGCCTCTGCAGACTCCTTTATCCCCCCCCCCGGTCCTACCAGCTTCCTGCCCGGGCCTCTGCAGACTCCCTTCTCCCCCCCCCCCCGGTCCTACCAGCTTCCCGCTTGGGCCTCTGCAGACTCCTTTATCCCCCTGGTCCTACCAGCTTCCTGCTTGGGCCTCTGCAGACTCCTTTATCCCCCCCCCTCCCCCCGGTCCTACCAGCTTCCTGCTTGGGCCTCTGCAGACTCCTTTATCCCCCCCCCCCCCCCCCCCCCCCCCCCCCGGTCCTACCAGCTTCCTGCTTGGGCCTCTGCAGACTCCTTTATCCCCCTGGTCCTACCAGCTTCCTGCTTGGGCCTCTGCAGACTCCTTTATCCCCCCCCCCCCCCCCAGTCCTACCAGCTTTCTGCTTGGGCCTCTGCAGACTGCTTTGTCCCCCCCTATAACTCCATTCTTCATTCCTTAGTGCCTCAAGCACGACCAGGCCTGAAGAGATATTATGACACGGAGTGAGGCCTAGTGAGCGATGGGATTCGACGAAGAGTGAAGACAACTTCAACCTAGAAGAGACACCAGAGGGTTAGGAAGCGAGCCAGGGGAGGACCCAGTGTGGCGCTGTGGCACCAGGACAGATAAGGGGCTACAGGAGTATTTTTTATCTTTTAACTCCTCCTCTCATTATGCTCTGGGAGGTGTAAAGACCAAAGGAATGAATGAATGGCTTTTAGCAGCAATTTGATTCTTGCTGAATAAATCTGATGCAAATCAAAAATTTCCCTGCCGAATTTGAGCAAATCTGGAAAATAAAGTGTCAGCAGATTCACTAATTTCTAATACATGTGTATTTTTATGTTTTGCGTTACCGTAAAATGGCTCCGGAGCCCTTTTTATTTAAAAAAAACAAAAAAAAACAACTATATATTGCTGCTTTGTTATTCCTCCTAGAAGTGTACGAATACATTGACAATGCCCTCCATACTTTCTAAAGCGGTTCCTTTAGTGCTGACGGTGTCCGGCTGTGTAGGGACACTTCCCTTGGACAAAAGCTGACAATTTAGTCAGACATTTTTAGGACTAATAACAGGAATGGCACGAGACAGAATTACATGATAACTTGCTCCAGAGCTGGGAATTTATAGGGAACACTTATTTGCTAAAATAGACATGTCAGGAGACAGGTCCTCTGGTATGTGCCCCCATCAGTAATTGCTGCGGGTTTGACGTTGCATATTTAGACAGTATCAAACCCACAGAGGCCAGATGTTACAGCATAGTGGATGGGATTTCAAGTCGCCTGCGGATCACCCGCAGAGACTGATATGTGGTGTGTCTTTCCAGGCCGCAGGATGTCAGTTTCTCTTATGGAGACTCTAGTCTCTGAAACTGAAATTACATAGATCAAATATATTGAAAATCCGGCCGGTTCAATAGAAGGCAGCGCTTTGGAAATTGGATGCAACAAAAATACACTGCACCCAAAGCGCTGCTTGTTCCAGATTGTTGAAACTCTGCCTAAGACAAAAATCTGTAGAAGTTTTGATATAGAAGCACAGGGGGAAGAAAAAAAACAAAAAAAACAAATCACACTCACTGGACAAAATCATTACTTGGGCACAGAAAAATTAGCCCTATATGATAAAAGGGAATCTATCAGCAGGTTTTTGCTACATAATCTGAGAGCAGCATGATGTAGGGTCAGAGACCCAGATTCCAAGGACGCATCACTTACTAGGCTGTGTTTTGGCATTTCAATGAAATCAGTGTTTTATCAGCAGGAGATCACTACAGGACTAGGTGACTTGTGCCTTAGTCCATCCCTGTCCCCAGCACTGATTAGCAGCAGCTTTCTGTCAGGCTATGTGCAACTTTTTATGACCAACTTTTTACTATGAGGCTGCCTATGCAGCATCAGTAGTAAAAGATATAATGTTAAAAATAATAAAAAAATAGTGATATTCTCACCTTCCGGCGTCCCCCGCAGTGTTCCCGAGCCTCGCGATGCTCCCGCAAGTCCCGTTCCCAGCGATGCCTTGCAACAATGACCCCAGATGACGTAGCATCTCGCGAGACCGCTACGTCATCACAGGTCATTGTCCCAAGGCATCACTGGGAACGGGATTTGCCGGGAGCATCGCTGAGGCCTGGGGACGCTGCGTGGGACACCAGAAGGTGAGATTATCACGATTTTTTAATTTTTTTTTTTTTTCTTTTTTAACAGGGATATGGTACCCAGGGCCTGGAGGAGAATCTCCTCTCCTCCAGACCCTGGGTACCATCCGCACATTTTCCTCTTACTTTGCGAATGGTGGGCATAGCCACATGTGGAAAGTAAGCGGAACCAATGCATTCTTATGTGTGCGGAATCCCCACGATTCCGCAAAAAGAATGACCATGCTGCATATTTTTCCGTGATGCGATTCCGCCGCGGAAAAATACGCAGCATTAGCATAGCATGTGCGGAATGCCATTGAATACAATGGGTTGCTTATTGTATGCGTTTTCACGGCAAAAACGCATAAAATCCGCAGCAATTCCGCACGTGTGCACATAGCCTCAATGTAGACGACAAGCTGCCAATCAATGGTGTGGGTGGGGTTATACACAGCTCAGCATTCAGAGCTCGGCTAGATCTGCAGTAGAGAAAACGGATTGTATCACAACTGCTGCACCCAGTAAACTAAGTGATTCATTACTGGAATCAGTGTCTTAGCACCTACATCATGCTTTTGTCAGATTATTTTGAAGGACCTTCAGTTAGAAATAGGGTTTAGAAATTAGTTGCACTCCTTGAATTGACAACCACCTGATCTTTTAGGGATCAATCTGCTCATTAACAATACCCCATGTAGTCAACCCTGGTCCTACCAGGTAAATAAGACTAACAATATACAATGTGAGGCAGAGAAGGAATATCTATCAGTCCCCATACATAGACGCTGGGCCTACACCCGACAACTTCAGTTACATGATCTGCATCTTCCATGACATCTGCTGTCAGGCTATGGATAGGAGGCTCCTGTACACACGAGACAGTCAGCGGGTTTGGCCGATATCCTAATGAACACTGGCACCTTGAGGTTTACATGGATCTTGTAAAAAAGAAAAATATAAATAAATATATCTGCCAACAACTGTACGGCAATGTTACGCCTGTCCGATGCCAATAACAACCTGATTATTTGATGCCGCAGTATTGAGAAAGCCGGCTCATTTCTGCTTTTCGTCACAATAGATGGCAATTGTCGAGCGCAGGGGTATTGAGCAAGTCCTCGGCTGGGGAGGAAGGAAATATTTCCACACTGTACTGTGCAATCTCTAGAATGTGCCGCTGGACACAGGCAGATGTTTTCTCTAGATTTCTCCAAGGTGTGGAAGTCATTTACCACCAGCAACATCAGCCATTCACTTTCTGCTCGTCTTCACCTCATCTCCCTTTTCTGTGGCTAATATTTCACTCGTCATGAAGCAGCCGTGTGCCATGTTGGCAGGCAGCGTGCTTACATAGTACAATGTTTATGGAGATCTGGGCCCGGTACTGAACGCAGCAGACTCGCTCAGCCTCCGCCAGTTACCCATTACTATACTTTATTTATAAGGCCACAACACATTGCACCGAGATACCCAGCAAGACTCCAATACTTCCATTTCTAGCACAGTAGATCAGTATGCAAGATAATGGTATATATGGTGTCATCTGACATCACCTAAACTCACGGGTAAAAGCTACATGCCGCAAAGCACATCTTCAATAGTGTGAGAAAGAGTCAATATCCTCCAGATCACGTACAATCAGCACACTGTTCACACTGAATGGTATACAGGGGCAGAATTTGGTCCGTGCAAAACATCACCACAATCTCAGCTTCCATGGGAAATACATTAGTGAAGTAGGAGGTCTAGATATTGTGCTGGGATAAACCTGCCCTTTCCACTTTTGGGCCATTCCTTAGTCCGATCCAAGTGTCTGTCGGGGACAGAAAGAAATTGGCGGCTTGAAAACGCTTATTAACGTAGGGCAATTATTAGTGCCAGTCTCCCAATGTCAGCACTATTTCTGGGGCCCGAGAACTTCTACTGTGTACTAAGGGGTCTGGCATAGTTCCATAGCTTATTCAGACCCCCTTTTCATCTCACACCTGACAGAGAAAAAAAGATGGGAGACTTGCTAAATTATTTTTTTACATGAATTTCTAAAATTTTGGAAAAACGACAATGACTTTACCGTAGAATGATAACATTTGTTCACATACAGTGTTTTGGGCACAAACGTTAAGTGGAGGTGCTGAGACCCCAGAGTTGGCACACTTATTGTGCTTTTGTAAAAGGACAGTTTTCACAATATTAGAGTTATTTCCACCAAAAAACAAGTAGGGGATAGGCAATAACTATCAATGGAGTCTAACTTCTGGGACCACCCCAGTGATCCCCAAGGACTCTGAATTCTCAGCTTATGGGAGACACGGTGAAAAGCCACACTCTGTACGGGACGATTTCCGAAGTCCCTGACAATGAACGCAGAACATGCCGAACACACACAGATCCGCTCCCTACAGGAGGAGACTGCAGAGTCAGTTCTTACAGTACAAGGCACTGATCTCCTTATCCTATTGATAGGGTGACAACTTGCTTTAATTTAAAATAACCCTTTAATTTAGTTGGTGCAAACTGATTACTCACTTAGCCCATGGACAGGTTCTTGCGAATCGGTGACTGATGAATGGGATTCATGAGAACCTACATAATGACACGTGCAGCTCTTCTTTGGATTAGCTGGACTGGCGTGGAGCCTTTAAAATGTTTGTAAAGCTGCAAAGATGATGTCACGTCAGGCTGGCTAATCAAAAGTAGAGCCGCGGAAAAAGTTTGGCAAGAGGTGATTTTACAGGGCCCCAGTCCAACGGGCACAGTTTACGGAAAGGATTTGAGTTGATTAACAGAACAGAGTCCATTGGCCAACTATTACCTTTAATAAATTACCTATATAAAAAAAGTTTGAAGTATTCCTAAAAGATAAAAAAAAAAAATCATAGCATTAGAGAGAAAAAAAATACAATTTAGAGTAAATTTGAAGCTTGCATTTTGCAGCCATATCACGGCATACTGATCTGTATGAGGTAGGCAGACACTCACCGACTTGACGCCTGAGTATGACTCCCAAGTCAACCAAGACACCGGAGTCACTGTAGAAAGTATTTTTCTACTAAGGCTACAAAACAAATTTTGTATTTGGCAGAACATACCAAACGATGACGAGTTTCTCCTCCAAGTTTTACTACTCCCCGAGTCCCCCAAGTAGAACATGCTCAACCTCCTGGCATCATGACGACCAGTCATCCAGCGAGGTGGGATCACCAAGACAGGAAACTGGGGGCGGCAGACGAAGCCTGAGAAACTCACCGCAGCCAATTCATCCAGGCCTCAAATTCCATGATCGTTTATTGATTTACCTTAGAGCCAAAATCTGCAGGAATAACTTTCTCAGGCGTTTCCCAGATGCCTCCACTATTTTCCTTTACATGCGACTTCGCCACAAGCATTTCTCAGACAGTACACAGCCCCCAGCTACAACAACATGTTCCAGCCACCGAGATTCCAGCATGTGCATGCCCCGAAGGCAGGCCGGCCAAAAATAACCGCTTCACCTCTTCTCAGCTCCGCGCGCCAGAAAGTTATTAATAGAGATCAGGAATTCCATCCCAAACAAAGGGTCAATATTAATTTACATGGCTGCCAGTCTGGACTAAATTTCACATGGACTAAAGGGGAACTCAAGCATAGATTGAAAATCCCCAATAGAAAACGTCCATCGCAGCATTTTGGAAACAGATAGTGATTCTTCCTTCTGTCCTGTCCGCCCCATAGTTTTATAGCTAAATATACTTATAACCAATACACAGGATAGGTGTTAAATGTACAACCGAAGAGGGGTTCTGATGCTAAGAGTGGGGGTCCCAAAGTCTCCTGCGTGAATGGATCACTAGTCTGTATGGGAGACCATGTACTTTCATGGGACAGAGATGACGGTTGCATCAGTCCTGTACTGTATTGGCAGTAATGCATGTGTAGCAACACTCCATCCACAAAGGGGACTTTACCCCAATTCCCAGGAAAGCTGAGGGTCCTTGGTTAAACCCAAAAGGTTTCCATAGGTCTGCCCTTTTTGGAAACCCCGAGATTTACCAGTATATAATGAGTCTGTTTCACAAAGATCTATGCTCAAAACCTAAAAATGTCAGCTTGAGGTCTAAGAACCAGAGAGTTAAAAAAACAAAAAAAAAACAAAGAAGAAGTATAACAAAAGTATGGCTTGGTAATGGTTAAAAAGTCCATTATAGGGTAGTCATTGGACATTCAACAAGTAATACTACATTTGTACAGTGCACCCGCCAGCAGACAATAGTCATCTCTTTCCTACTATCAGCTCAGCATTCCTCTGCAGTGTTTTATCACCCCGTATAATAAACCGCAAATTAGGAAGAGTTCCAGAAAACTATGACTTACTACAGCCCGAGGCCCTCACCAAATCAGAGGGCTCAACTACGCGTAACCTAAGGAGGGAGGGGAGCACGGAAGTGCAATTACTGGAAATCAGAACACCACAACAGAAGGCCGACAGATCAAGGCAGACAGTAATATAACTGAAAGGACAATCAAAAATAGTTATAAAGGAAAGGGACGCTGGAGCCACAAATAAAAACTCTCCTAAGTCACATTCTTTCACTAGGTTTGATAATTAAAGAAAAAAAAGACGATCTTAGACCTGATGACGCTGTTAACTTACCATGAAAATTTATAGTTCTTTGTGGAAGAGTAATAAAATTGCTCATTTTCATTTTAGAATTGTACAATCATTCTTACATTTACAAAGTAAGCACATCAGCATCCTCCGGTCTACTTGCTGTGTGCTTCTCATTGACTGACAGTTCAGACTTGACGCATTGTACCACTGGACCAAACTCAGCTTTCCAAGCTGTAAGCAGAGGCAGTTGTGAAATCAGAGAGGATTTTAAAGAACAAGTAAACTGCAAAGCTACTTTTTTTTTTTTTTTTTTTTTTAACTGCATTATGCAAACAGCCATCGATATCACCCCATAGTCAAATCAATTTACTTTAGCATCAGCAGCACACGCATCTTTACAAGTAGCATGCCCCCTGCTGGAATAGCCTAACTATTTATATATGAGCTAATCATGAGACTCAAAGTCCTGGACATTTCCACAGTGCAGGGTCACAGGTATGGCTCCTGTGAGGCAGAAAAAGCAGATGATGAATGTATGATCAGTGAGTGCCATCCACCGAGACCCTCGGCATTCACAAGAATGGAGGTGCCAATGGCACTGTGTGAAGGATGTGTGACCAGCACCATTTACTGTGGTCACACATGCAATTGAGAGGGGGGTCATGCATGCAGACTACAGCTGTGTTCGAACCCCATATATTCGCTAACTATCCTGTGAACATGTGATAAGTGTTTTTTACGGGCCAACACCTTTAACGCTATAAATATGAGATACAAAGCAAACAATTCACTGAAAACCCAAAGCTCCGATCTCCACGAAGATATATAATAACATCAGTCAGCACAGAACACAATCTACAAACAACATTTTGTTATAAGACTGCCATGTTTTATAAAGGTTTCTTAAGAAAAAAATGAAACACACACAAGCTATGCCCTATCCCTAGGATAGAGAATTACTGGGGCCTAAGAACAGGGACCTGGGACCAGATATTGGGGCTCGGCTGCACTGTCTTGAAGGGAGCGGAGGTGCACATGTTCAATCTCTGCTCCGTTCACAGTTTATGGGTCGGCCAGAAATAGCCGAGAGCCCTACTCTGCTTTCTCCCATAGACCATGAATAGACATTGACCCAAGCCGATCTGACACTGATCGCGTATCTGCAGTATAAACCATCAAACACCGCTGGTCTTTACATAAGATGGACAAACATTTTAAGAGGTACAGAAATCAGAGGCGTATGCAGAGAGACCCAAGGTCGGTACACATAAAGCCATAGTACGGCTGTGCTGATGAGTGTGGGAGGCAGGGAAGATACTTCTGGAAACTGGTTTGAGGACATGACGTTGCAGTGTACACCCAGGAGGAATGTAAACAGATCCATCATGTGTCAGCCGCACTATTGTCCTCTCCTCTGCCCTTAGAAACAGAATGTACTTGAGAAGATCAGTAAGTTTACAAGCAGCTGTAATACTTAAGACGCTTTCAACTTCTGGACAGAGCACTTCAGGGCACAGGGAAACATTTCCAGGTAGCAACCTCACAACAAACTCAAGTAATCGGTGTGCTACGTGCCACAGTACGGCCAACCGCATTCAGTCTGGAATGGCTACCAACTATGGATGACCCTCGTGAAAAGTCACACGTTATCGGCCTCCTACACAGTGCAGCAAACCACAGCGCATTAAAATATCACACCCTGATGACAACTACTTTCCCATTTCAATTAAAATGAAAAAAGAGGTGTTCTTACCAACCGGGCGAGTTATCACCAAGCCACAGAAAAGGTAACAACTAGTTGATTGACTGTTCTCAATATTTAGCCCCTGTTGATGCCAAGAATGGGGCTTGGAAATGCCCTGGTATAATAGGGAAAAACAGAAAAAAAATGGATACAAAAATAGATGATGGTAAAAGCTCTGCTGAGTGCGACAAGAAGGCCGGGGTCACACTTGTGTGTGCAATGCGAGAAACTCGCATCAATACCCGGCACTCGGACCAGTGTGCGGCTGCATAGAAATACATGCAGCTGCACACGCCGATCCCGAGTGCCGGCGGCAGTGCCGGGTATTGATGTGCGAGTTTCTCACATCACACTCGCAAGTCTGACCCCAGCCAAAGCCAGGTAATGCATGCCTGGCCTGAGGAAGACATCAGTCTGATGGTAGAAAGTGTAGCCCCATTTTTTAATAAATTCTTATGTGGATGTTACTTGCCTTTTTGTCGCACTCAGCGGCGTTTTTATCCCCCTCTCTTACTGCGATGTAACATTTTTCTGTTCTGATAAATGGTGGTTCCCGGACTGGACCGTCATCTGGGGCAGCCGCTTCATTTTATCTTCGTCTGTGCCTGGTATGTGCACATCCCTCCAGAGTGAGCGCTCTACCATATCAGCCCTCCTCCAATCTAGTAAGGATTTCTGCAGTATGGAGCGCCCTATTTGATTTCATTATAGGATAACGGTTAAAATGGAGTGATTGCCACACAGAGATGATTGAAAACCATTCATGACTACCTCCTGCAGTCCCAAAAGTTATGAACTTTCCGGAAAGGTGGCACGCAGTGATCAGCAAGTTATTGCCAGTTTTTAAAAAAGCGGATGTGTCATAGTCATGTCTTTGGGAGAATTATTTTGCGCTATGAAGCCCCTGCAATATTCCTCCAGTGAATGAATTTGTGTGGGTTTCCTCCGGGTTCTCCGTTTTTCTCCCACACAGACATACTGACAGGGAATATAGATTGTCTTCACTGTCCCCATTGGGGCTCACAATGTAAAGTGCTGCGGAGTACGATGGTGCTAAACAAAGCATAACAATTAATAAACTGATATCTGGACATAACCAATCCCTATACAGAGCCTACCTCTACTCAGTCTAACACTGTCAAAACACCAAAATTGTGTAAGCCAAACTGTACCCATCCCAAGTACCGCACTAAAACTTACAGGGGTATTCTGGCATGAGGTCTCTAAATTGACAGAACTGTACGTACCATTGGGGTTCCCTTTCTAAAATGTCCACTACCGTAAATGGTTTCACAGTTTCTGAATTAACAAACAAAAAGAAGTAAAAATATGAATGTGCCAGAGATGGCCGAGGGCTACATAGAGCGGCATAGACGTGGCCGGCAGGCCGCAAGTTGTGCACCCCACAGAACGAGAGGATTAGGAACAGCCAGTTACAAAGTCTGACGCACTTCCAGGGACACAGTCACTGTACTGCCTCCTTACATTGTGGGCAGACGGGGATCATACACAATTCGTTACACAAAAATATCTGCCCGATCACGACACAGTTTGGGGCACATCAACTAATAAATCTGCCATCTCCGTCCTCATCTGATCTCCCTAATTAGCACGCGCTCTGTCATTTTCACTTGCAATTCTGGCCTGGCGTATTACCATTAAATGTATTCAAAAGCGAGGGTGATTGAAAATCGCAGTATCCTACTGGGATCAGAAGAGTAATTATGTGCGTCCCAGGATATGACTCGCCATTTGAATTGTAATATTCATTCAGTATTTATGATGAGCTTCCTGAATAGGATTCAATTAGTGCAGGGAGTTAAGAAAATATCATATTTAACCCGTCACATGCCAGACTCCTGGCAGGCATCCACTCAGAGGACTGGCACCATATCCGGCTGCAGCAACAGCTCTGAGGTTATAGATCTGGATAAACAATGACAAATGCGAGCCTGGCGCGTTTCCAGCCATCAAAACGAGTGGATTCACAGGATGTTGCTAATACGGAACAAAAGCTTGTAGTGACAAACAAAATATGCTTTTGCTTCGTAAACTGGCAGCAACGTAGACAAGATTTGTGCAAACAACCTGGACTTACTGGTAATTTGCCCAAATCTAAAATACATGACTATCTCTCTCTATATGAATGAGCCGGGCTGCACAAGGCAATAAAATAAGTTTATAGCAGAGATTATTGCCACCATCTGACCAAACCTCTCCCGATCCAGACAATAGGCAATAGTTTTACTTTGATGGCAGAGACGCTTTTTCTATTCTGATCCAATTTCTACATAAAGATGAGGAGCTCGGACCGACGTCTAGATAATGGAGTGGGCCCTTCACAGCTCACAGGTGCTGCAAAAATCAACAGTAACAGGGGTGACATGGAGCTTCTCTACTGTTTAGGCATTGCACGTGTCCTCAGATGACCCCAGGGGCATAAGCTACATATAGATGGAGCGCTATTACCTGTACCCCGAGAGGGCCCAATTACCTCTTGGTCACGCAAGACGACAAGATAAATAACTCACAGAAGGGTTGAGGAATCTGTTAAAAATTCTGTCTTGGGGTTTGGGCGACACATCTCGAGTTAAAATATTTCATTTCGCCACACTACTGGAGTAAACAAGGTGTTGGTGTTATTTTATTTTTTTTCCCAATAAACTTTACAAAAAGTTTTCAGGATCAAAAGCAAAATCCACAAAAAAAAAAAAAGTTTGTTGCAGGTTTTTCGTTCCATGCTGAACCATGAAATAAGCAGAGTGCCGGCGCACATTTCTGCACTGATTCCAACCAGATTATTTGTGCAGTTTGGATGGGATTTGGTAAAATCTTTCCTACATTGCTACTAACAGGCTTGGATTTTCCAATCACATATCGATATCGAAAATGTGCAACATTACCTGCCTCATGTAGACATGCCCTTAAAAGACGCCAAAGATGAGGGCCCAGAGTTCCCCTTTTTCCCCCTTTATGAAAGGGGCATGCACAGATATTTCCACAATTAGATTGATTTCCACATATTCATCTATTCTGTCATCACATTGCATTACATGCACTTTTCCCATAAGACTTTAAGGTCGGGAGGGCCATGTGCTACGGGGTCCCCAGGCCGCGTGTAATACAGCTACAAGACTAGACAGGCCCGGCACTTATGGAGGATTATAGCACACTCTAATGGTTGTCAGAAGCCGCTTACGGCCACAAAACTGTATTTTATCCTCAAAGCAATCGCATAATAGTCTGCGCGTCTATAAATAGCTGACATTAATGTATGGAAGACTGCAGAAGCAAGAGACAGTCTGCTTCATAGTGTCCTCGTCGCTGATAATGCCTGGTACCGTAGTACTGGTAAAGGGGGCAGAGCTGCCATACCAGGCACCGCACAGGAGCACAATCTGGAGCATGTAACACAAAAACATAAGTTCTGGTGCAGCGTTGAGGAAGGGCGAGCTGACATCTCATAAGTACGGTACTCCACAGACATCAGATTTCTTTTTAAATGAATCTAACTCCTAACTAATTACCGGTCAGACTCGGCCATTCATCCCAGGGGGGATGGGAACAACCCTTGGATTGGATAATATTTAAAAACAAGCACCTTTGCCATTTTCTGTCAATTAAAATTTGGAGACATTCTTTACTCAAGTTTACAGCTTGTTGCTTAGGAGACCGACCACCGCTGCTGACTAGCTTGTCAGCGCAGTGCTGAAGTTGGCCAGGATTAGATAACCGCGTGCTCCAGCGATTGCTTGTGAGCAATGCCTGTTCTGCTACTGCATCCCCCTGGCATGCGAACAACCCTTTAACATTGTATTGCAGTAGTATATGTATTTCACAGTATATGTAGTCATCATATACTGTGAAAATCACTTACATGTATTTTTCTATTAAGATGAAAAGGAAGGGGGGGGTAGACGGAAACAAGTAGGGCGCTCTGGCTCAATTTGTGACAAATAAAACTGCCTTGTACCAAAACTATTGTTTCAAAGTCGCTCATACCAGCCAAAAGCAAAGGACCATCTGTAGATAATCCTGTGTCAGGATTCTTGCTCCTAATCAGTGAAGGACTGCTTCCTGTATGGCTGAATTATTTGCCGGTGACCCAACAGAGACTCATCTTCAAGGAGATAGTCCAGGAGAGACGAAATTCCCTTTGAGCTGCGACTAAGGCATTACATGCAGCCAACAAGACCCATGCTCTGTACTGCTGAGGGGAATAACGCTGTAACAGTGCTGTCTATAAATGTGTCTTTGTTTTAGGGATTCATGCTCTCAGGTAGGCAACAAGTAGTGTTCACATGGGAACTGGATTCTTGGGTCAAAACAAGCCTTGTGACAACTAGGCACTCACTAAACAAAATAGACCCTAGGATTTGAGCAGCATGTCATACAATGAAACGCTGCTGAATTCACCTGACTGCTACAGTCAGCCAGTCATAGGCCATCTTGGTCCTGCCACATCACAGGCCGCGGTGGTCCTGCCACACCACGGGCCGCGGTGGTCCTGCCACACCACGGGCCGCGGTGGTCCTGCCACACCACGGGCCGCGGTGGTCCTGCCACACCACGGGCCGCGGTGGTCCTGCCACACCACGGGCCGCGGTGGTCCTGCCACACCACGGGCCGCGGTGGTCCTGCCACACCACGGGCCGCGGTGGTCCTGCCACACCACGGGCCGCGGTGGTCCTGCCACACCACGGGCCGCGGTGGTCCTGCCACACCACGGGCCGCGGTGGTCCTGCCACACCACGGGCCGCGGTGGTCCTGCCACACCACGGGCCGCGGTGGTCCTGCCACACCACGGGCCGCGGTGGTCCTGCCACACCACGGGCCGCGGTGGTCCTGCCACACCACGGGCCGCGGTGGTCCTGCCACACCACGGGCCGCGGTGGTCCTGCCACACCATGGGCCGCGGTGGTCCTGCCACACCATGGGCCGCGGTGGTCCTGCCACACCATGGGCCGCGGTGGTCCTGCCACACCATGGGCCGCGGTGGTCCTGCTACTGGTGGAACGGCAAAGTACTCTCTTCTTGTGTAAGAGCTGGATCTAGGTGGCTGCCATTACGGGGAGTAGTATCTTCATTTTTACTACTTCAAGCCAAGAGTGAACTTTTAATTTTTACCAGACAACCCCTTTAATGGGAGTGGATTAGTGTGGAGCGGCTGTGACAAAAAACGGTCATCAATTCAGTCAACCAAATTTTAAAAAACAAACAAATAAATCTACGGCTACACTGTCTATATATTTTGCAGTGCAAGTCTATAAGAACAAGACATCTATGTGCAAAAATTACAAAGTAGAACTATCTGAAGGCATACGAGGCCTGGTAGAACATAAAGGCAATTAATAGCCACACTAAGGATATACATTAAGAGCATGTTTCCAATTAAGCGTCCCTGGAATTATACAGGTTTTTTAGGAAGCACATTAACAGTCTGACAGAGTTTTCTTGGGTTTCCCCTTTTTAACGATGCAGCTTAATTTATAAGCTAAGTTTCTTTTTCCTTTTCCTACATTTGTGGCAGGCTGAAAAGCAATTAGTAACCCCTGAAGAAAATCAGCACCTGCAAAAGGGGGGAAGAGAATAAAAAAAAAAAAGTTTGCCTGGAAACTGAACTGTGTATTGTGACTGTATTCCTCACAATTCTCCAAACATGCGCCTTGCCCCTTCCTGGTGGAGTCGGAGAACACAGATCCCAGTGTTCCTATTAAACCCCCACAATTAAGCAGCTGAATCTGCTACATTCTTCTTCAGCCATCCTTATACCAAAGGGCCTTTGCAGAATGCTTCAAATGTAATCACATGACATCCAGATGCGCTGGGGCCTTCAGAATAATTTCATTTCTCTCAATGTCGGTCCAGATGACTTCAATTCCCGTTAATCACATGTTGAACGCCAGCGTTCCTGTACGGTGCAGGCGAGGAAGCCCTAATACCCCATCATTATGGGCATCATCACTGCAGGCATCAACCAGGGCACATCACTGCTTTCATTATGTAACCAGTATGGGGGGGGGAGCCTGAATTAAATTCTCGTTTTCTCGCTCACCTTTTTCTATTGTTCACAATTTTTTCACCATCATGCTAAAATCATCAGAAGGAAAACTCATTTTCGGGATGGCGTCTTATGCATTGCGCAGTTCCTAGTTAGGGGAGCGCTCACACAGGACGGATACACACAAACTTTTATTTGGGTTTATCGAATAGAGAATGTGCTGTACATTTATACAATCTCATCCATGTCCTGTGGAGAAAATCCGCAACGTAAATCTATAAAATTGTGTGGAAGACTTGACATCGGCAACCCGTCAGTTTACGTTATGGATGTACTCAGTAGATTTGCAAAGGGCATTGCTGCTGGTGAAACATTATAAACTTGATGCAAAATCTGCACAACTTAAGGATGAATTTGACATTGTGGATTTGCTGTGGAATATCCGCTGCTTTAATAGTGCATCCAATAGGAGTCAAATCTGCTGCAGTAATAGGCGGCCACTGTTTCGCCACCTACAAATAACCACTGACGCAGGTGTGTGAAGTCAGTAAAGCCAAGTACACACTGCATCTATGGACTTCTAAACTCATTGACATTAAATGGGTTGTCCACTACTCTGACAACCCCTTCTCAATCCCCTTTTCCCCTTTGTAAAAATTAAAACACTTAGGGTACGTGCACACGCTGCGGAATCCACTGCGGATTAATCCGCACGGATTTTGCAAAAACCGCAGATAATCCGCAGGTCCAAAGACCTGCGGATTATCTGCGGTTTTGCCTGCGGTTTGGTCCTGCGGATTCACTATCTCCACAATGGTGGAGATAAGAACCCGCAGCGGTTTCCGCAGAAAGAATTGACATGCAAATCTTTCTGCGGATTCAAAACCGCAGCAAATCCGCGCGGATTTTTCCGCAGCGTCGGCACAGCGGTTTTTTATTCCCATTCATTTGAATGGTACTGTACACCGCAGCTAAAACTGCTGCGGGTCCGCAGCGGCCAAAAACGCTGCGGAAACGCAGCGGAATCCGCAGCGTGTGCACGCAGCCTTACACTCCCCTCCGGCTGACTCTCCTGGGGATCACATGATATTGTTATGTCTCGTAATCCCTGCAAACAATCATCAATGTATTCCCTCTACCCGCTTTCGGACAAATTACATACATCTGGAGAAAAGGAAACCGGCAGCTTCCTTCTCACTTCCTCCACATGTATGTGATTCGCCCGAAGGCAGGGAAGACATCGCCAACTGACCACAGGGATGGTATGACATAATGGACTGGAAACCGGAGAATGGGTTGTTCAAGTAGTGGACAATCCCTTAAATATGGAGTTGGTCAATTTGCAGTTATTACAGCTAGTGTCTTCTGGGAACACTTTCTAAAAGATTTTGAAGGAGTCTGTGGGAATTTTTGCCCATTCACAGAGAAGAGAACTTGTGACGTCAAACACTGATGTTGAACAAGAGTGCCGGGCTCACAATCTCCGCTCTAGTTCATGCACATGGTGTTGGATGGTGATGAGGTCAGGACTCTTGGCGGATGGTCAAGGTCTTACACACCAAACTCCTCCAACCATGCATTGATGGACCTTGCTTTCTGCACTGGGGCACACACATGGGGAACAGAAAAGAGCCTAATAAAACAGTTATCGCAAAGATGGAAGCTACAAATTGTCTTGTGTGCTGATGCTGAAGCATTAAGATTTCAATTCACTGGAATTAGAAGGGCCTGTAATTTATCTCAAGGTCTCAGTTGCTAGAAGGATACACTTGACAATAGGACTGTAAGCTGGAAAGAGAATGGCTGATACTTTGGATTTTCCAGGCAGTAAATGTTATCTTTTGTAAATACAGTTGTCTGATCAGCCATCCAAGCAGAACAGCGACCATTTAAAGACCACAGATCCCTACTTACCAAAAGGAAGATCAAGATTGGCTCGGTCTGCAGTTCTTGTCACCCAATATACAAGCCTAATTTGAAATAAGCAACCGCTCAGTCAGCTGAATATAATCCACAAACATGACGTAATCCAATCCATTTAGTAATAGGACACATGTATATTTGTCACATGCTATAATATCTGCATTATCTAATATATATAGCATCCTCAATAATCAGAACCTCCCACTCCCGTCTCCAAGACTATACACGTGCTGCGCCAAATCTTTGGAATGCACTTCCCAGGTCAATACGATTAGTCCCCAATCCCCACAATTTTAAGCGTGCCCTGAAAACACATTTATTCAGACTGGCCTACCGCCTCAACACATTAACCTAATCTATCCCTGTGTGGCACAGCCAAAAGTTTTACCATAACCAGGTTCCCCGCATCATGTTCCCACATGCTTTATGCATCCATTAGCCCTCTGTGTCTGTACTGTTACACACTTAACATTATGGCTTATCCAAACAATCAAGGCAATTGTTACCACCCACCTTTCAGGTCTACCTCTTTCCTCATAGATTGTAAGCTTGCGAGCAGGGCCCTCATTCCTCTTGGTATTTGTTATAATCTATGTGATTATTGTTTTGCTGTAATGTCTCATCTGTACAAGTCTCCTCTGAAATGTAAAGTGCTGTGGAATATGTCGGCGTTATAGAAATAAAATGTATTATTATTATATATAGCAAAAGTAATTGCAGAAGGTTGTTAGTTTCAGAAAATGCACCTTTTATTTTCTCAGGTAGCGTACAACTAAAAGCTAGGTAGTATAGTGTTAATAATGCGACACTTTTGAAATAAGTTCAAAATTATGTAAAATTAAAAAAAACAAAAAAAAAACAAACATTGCTTAGGTTTAAAAAAAAACCAAAAAACTAACAAAAGTGATGTCTTAATAAACACATTCAGTTTCTGCACTGTATATTCAGAATATATAAGAAAAGAAACTCTGTACTGAAACTACTACCTAGAGAACCAGGTTTTCTGTGAACATAAGAATGAAAAATCTGTCTGGTCCGCTGATCTCCCTGCACGCTGGCAGCCTCTCAAACATCTGTTAAAGGTCAGATTTCCCCTGCATGGAACCAATCAATAGCGCTATACAACTCTACAAGAACCAAGACAAGCCTCAAACAAAGACCACTGTTTCACAAGACGGAGGAATTCTAACAAAAAAGTTCAACCCGACATCCTTTTTCCACCATCCCATCCCCCCCTCTACCGGGTTTTAAAAAGGAAAATGAAAATATAAAGATACCGCACACTTACCTCCCCATCACCTGTACACACGCCGGCCGTAGCACGCACACCTAATGCATTCCTACACTCACTTTCTTGAATGCCAACACTCTTATCTAGTCATCATCACTTCATGTAGATGAAATCCTGTAGGGTCAACACTGAATCATAACCCCCCAATGTTACATGAAGTCGCACCACCATGTCTTGAAGAATTTTCAATCCCTTTGCAAGGGAGAAGTAGAGGTATTGGCCGGCTTCACACATCTGCATTTCACAATCCATGTGGTTTTATTCATTCAGTTATGTGCCTCTGGGTCCTTGATAATCAGGAGCAGCATTTGCCTGGTTCTGACTCATTTATTTCTGCCTATGCACAGCTAAGGCATAAAGCTGCCTATCAGCCACAGGAGGCTAGGAGGGGGTCTGGAAGGAGTCAGACACTCGAGAAAACAACAACTTGCCTTTCGGCTCACACTACAGCGGAACAGAAATGCGCTCCAAGACATCCAATAAGTAAGTGGCACAGCGCTATAATCAGAGTATCATCACTACTGCATGACACCCTCTGACGTGTCCTGGTCACAGATGCTTTTTATTAAATATTCAAAGGGAGCCAGTGCTCTTAGTACTGAAGCCTCCAAAGCAACCTGATTTCCTATTGACTTGTGTGAGTGAACGCCTGAAAGATCATCCATGTTCAATAAAATGATCTGCATTATAGGGCAACGCTATATAATTTGTATGCCAAGGATAATTACATAACGTGATGAAAATGTACATCAATACCAGCACTGCGGGGGAAACAGCCTCTGTGTATAAAACAAGGTATGTGTCATAAGAAAATCATCAATTGCTCAAGATCAGGAATAATATATAATATACACATACTATGTTTTTCACATCACTATAATAAAAATTACCACTTTCTCATTGGTCACTAGGCCTAATATTAGACTTATTTTCTGCTGATAACATTGACATTAGCAGAAATAGACAGACTCAGACCCTAATGAATGCATGGAAGTATTTTGTGGGCATGCTCTCATCATGGTTTACTTTACATAGAACAAGTGCTCCGCTTCCCACTATACCATGACATGCCAGACATTTGTGTGATCATCGCTGGGACAGATCTGTATCCCAGGGAAGTTCCTAGTGGAGAGTCTCATAAGATAAGAGAGGTCACTATTGAATGACAGCAGCAAAACTAAAGGGATTTTCAAGAGTTTCCAGAGCCTCTGAGGTTCAGTGACTGGCTGCAGCGGAGAAGTGAGCTTCACCGCTATACGGAATAGACATTGCATGACAAAATAACTTTATTGCGCAGTGAACATGGCTTATATATGAAGAAAACTGATTCGTCTATTGCAGCACTGAATAACTTAATCCAAAATCCTACTGGCGATGGCGGCCTCCGGTATGCAGCTTTAAGCTCTTCTGGCGGCGTTAAAGCTTGGCCTAATTCTATAGTGCCTTTGTAGAGCAGACTGAAACACATCGGTGGGCTAGAAGACCATCCATTGGGGTGAATCATTTGCTGTCCCATCTTGACTTTGATCTTGTGACCTTCCAGCTTTTTCCCACTGAAGCCTGTGCGGCTGCACACAGTCTGTGTTTCAGAGGCCGAGTGAGTGAAGGCTTCAATTTATATACTCTCCACTCTGATATCATAAATAATATATTTTAGTCGTAGACTATAGCGCTCCTCCGGTGCCCCACAGCTCCATACCAATTTATGAAATTAAATAGACCTGAAGGGGAGCAGCTTTCCTGTAATATCATTTCGGAGATGGAAAAGTTGGAATGAGTTCATTCCCTAATGTCCTTGGAGCCATCACGTGTGCCCAGTCACACAGAGCGTGCCATATATCACAGCTGACATCAGTCTGGACACAATGAGATATCAGAGCAGCAGGACGGAGACTAGCACCACAGAGACCATCAAGCTCCTAGCTTCCTACAGAGGCTCTCCCATTACATAAATACTCTTAATAATCATAAAAAAATATTATATATCTATGCAAACTGCTGAATTAAAACAATTGCACAACTTGTAAGATGCATACATATTCCTTCCTCTGGAGAAATTTCAAGAGGTGCTTTCTGCTCCTAGTCAAGTTTTCAATACAGTTATTAAGTCCACGAGTTTACTTGCTATTGACTTCTATGGGCTCCCTGAAGTCAATGGGAGTCTATGGAGACTGCAGAGCATGTCCAGTAACTGTTATAGCAAAGTCAGGTAGATAGGACCTATAGAGCTGGGATTTAACCCAGATTAGATCACTTGGCTTAAGGGCCTTTCTCACATAGCGAGTTGGCTAGTGATAATCGCTAAAGCGTCACCGATTTTGTGACGCAACAGAGATCTCACCAGCGATCTCGCTTTGTGTGACACATAGCAGCAACCGGCTCCACCGCTGGATATCGCTGATCGTGCTCGAATGTCCCAGGCCATATTCTGATCGTTGGTGTCCCGCTGGCAGGCATGCATCGCTGTGTTCGGCATCGACTAGCGACGTCGCAGAACTCATGGACGCAGGCGGAAGTCGTCACAATCCCTGCAGTGTGACAGGTATCAGCAACCCCCGACGGATCGCTGTATCGCTGCTGCGTCGCTGGAAAGATCTACCTGTTTGGCAGCTCACTAGCGACCATTTAGCGATGCACCAGCGATCCTGACCGGGTCATATCGCTGTCGAGATTGCTGGTGCATCGATAAATGTAACAGGACCTAACCCTGCATTTAACCAGGCTAGCTGTTCTCCTTAGTCAGATAGCTCAGGGAAGCTGACCAGACTGGATGTGTCTTGGAGCACAAGACAAACAGGCCAGAATCACTCTGAAAAGTCTGTACAGGCCATGTTTAGAGAAAAATCAATTTTCAGTGATTGCTATGGACAACAGCTGTTTTGTGTATCCGAGCTGGGGCTAGCTCAGCTGTGTACGAGTAGCCAGGGTCTGTTCTGTTTAGTTAGTGCCTGGACACGGCTAGAGTTCTACGCTTAAGAGTTTGTTTTGGTGCTGGGAAACCTGTGGAAAGCAGCAAGAAAAACCTCCACGTGTTTGGATCAAATTTGCATTCCCTGTGTGAATGCTACCTAATACCGACCAGAGAGTGAATCCCTAACACTGCTCATCACAAAATACTTCTACGATGGCATTATGTCATGTAGTGATACCACAATGAACAAATCAATAATGGCCTGTCAGCTCTAGCGAGTACCGGAGCGTACAAGTATTTTTTTTTAAACAGGACTGGTCAAATCTCCCGACATGTTTTAGTAAACTGCAGTCGTTAACATTTATTGATCACCCTTTCTTCAAATTCTGCTTTGAGCCATTCCTCTATTACTCCTCCTGGAAAGTTATGAATAAACTGTCAATTGGCAGCTAATATTCCCTTTGTCAAAGGAGTGGGTGCATCCTTTAGACAGTTAGGCTGTGTGCACACGCTGCGGATTAGGTGCGGATTCATCAGCGCGGATTTTGTAAAATCTGCAGGTCAAAATACCTGCGGTTTTACCTGCGGATTGCTCTGCGGTTTTTCATCTCCTCAATGGAGGAGATGGCAAACTGCAGCAGAATCCGCAGAAAGAATTGACATGTCAATTCTTTCTGCGGATTTAAAACCACAGATAATCCGCGCGGAAAATTCCGCACCATCTGCATTGCGGTTTTTGATTCCCATAGGGAATCATAGTACTGTACACCGCAGCAAAAACTGCTGAGGGTCCGCAGCGGCCAAAACCGCTGCGGAACCGCAGCAAAATCCGCAGCGTGTGCACACAGCCTTAGCACCCCCAAAACTAGTAATACCCAGTTGTCAATTTATCCATATATATGTAGAAGGAGAGAAGGAGGAATGAGAGTAATAGGAGAAGGTGATCCCGAATGAATATGTAATGAAGAATTCAAGTTTTCCTCAGACAGGCCATGGGCGGCGTTCAAAAGACAAAATGTAAACGGAGAAAAAAGGAAGAAAAAAAGAAAAAAAAAAAAAAAAAGAGAATACCACACATCTTACAATTGTTACAGCATGACGAGTTGGATTATGAGGTGCTGGGAGTTAAGGTTTATTTGCACATGTAATGTGATAAGTTATGACCACTAGGAGCGCTATTTCACATAAAAATGTCTAAGTATTTTCTGGTTGAAAAAAACAAAAAAGTACAAAAATCTGCTGTGCGAATGCTGCAAGGTGAGAACATCAAGCTTTTCTTTTTTCCATTGACTAATGGAAAAAAAAAAATCATGGCACTAATATCCTGTACCAACAATAGACTGAGGTTACCTGCCAATTCACTGAGTTTTTTTCACCAGCAAAAAATAAATAAATAAATACACGTCAAATGTCACTTAAAGACAGATCTATAAAAGCATGCAGCGTTTAGTCTCGACTATGCCCTTAGCGGTTATCTTAGGAATTTGGGTTAGAACAACAAACTTCAACTGAAAAACTAACTAGAATAACGACACCGAAAAACAAAAAAAATGAACAGACCACAGAGATCTGCCCAAATAACGAGCGTGAAGCCCCAGTGCCATGAAAACACTACGGCTCAGTATCACACCCATCACTGACACATCAGTGAGGACGTCCACTTGTGTCACGTCAAACACCAAACAGACAACTTTCCTGTTCTCATATAACCGGCGGGTATCATCCTATGGTGTGGTGACAACACCCTATGTGAGCTAGTATTTAGGAGAATATTGGCCTGTGTGCTGTCCATGCAACACAGTAACAGAAAATAACTCGCCCTCAACGATAAAGTAAGGGTTAACAATGTTTACAAATATTTTAATACTCTATAGCCCCTTAAAGGCCCCATTGAGGGTCTTGATATCAGCACATTCACTCATACCAGGGGCTAGAAGTGCCCAGCTCATACATGAACATGCACAAAGAGGTGACTTTCCACTGGGGCTGAACACTGCGGTGCACGATCATGTGTTGATATATTTTCATTGTCAATTATATTCTGTATATATTTTTTTTCACTTACTGTTACTGATGAAGGCCAGTGAGGCCGAAACGTCGATTATTTTCTGGCTGCATTAAAAAAATCCAAACAATATTCTAGAAGCTGAGTGCCAAGTTGTCTTTATTTTTCATGTGTCAGCTCATGGTCTGTAATTTACTCTATTTAAGGGGTCTCTGAACCCAGAAACCCACCAAAGATTGCTAAAAGCACTCCGGGACTAGGACACCACCAAGCCTCCCCCCTGATCAGAGTCTCTAAAGGGATTATTTAAAGAAATCTGAATCATAAGGTATAGGCACCAATTGCTACCCATCTCCTGACCAGATCTCAACACATCTGCGGCCGGTCCGCACACAACAGTGAAGATCGGACGTGTAAAATCGGAATAACATTGAGGCTATCAAGTCACAGCTCTATCCTAACACTGCCATTAGAGTTCTCCTAGCATGGGAGCTATAGAAACGTTAGCATTTGCCATAATTTGGTAATTCTGGGATGCTGTTCCTTGGTTAAACTTTCCAGAAATAAACAGGTTGATAATACCTTCTTTATCGTCAGCGGTGTGCATTCAGGTATAGTCTGACACCATCATGGCGCCCAGAAGCATCCTATCGAGTATGGTAATGCCCAGTTCTCAATACAACTGTACATTTAGGGGCGAGGAGGAAAAGAATAGCTAGAATAGGCACTTCATTGGGAATTCACATGATTGGAGAGCTGACGGTCCATCTCGGCGTGCGGCTATGGCTATATGGACTATTGCCGTGGCAGCATGATCTCAGCGTTGTGATAGTACATCGGGGAGCGAGCGTGCACGGTCACTAGGGAAGCACAGGGGTCATCAGAAAAGCACGTCATCCATTCATTATACATTACAATCCTGCAGTTTGTAGGACTTCTAAAATGCTATGATGTACAGGTCTAATCACAGCGGCGGAGCAGCAGTACACATGATTAAAGCCACAAAACCACAAGTAAAATGTCTAGAAAAAGTAGAGAAATTCATACACAGCATTGCACAACACTCCCCGAACGTGAGAGCAACTGCTCAGGGTCTTCGTTTTTCCATGAAAGCGGAGGCTATTTTGCCATGTTACAGGCTCTGTTCCTGGTTTTCATCTCTGCTGGAGCCGGGCCAGGAAGTTTCCAGTGAACTATATAAAGCAAACCATATGTGTGAAATCACTGAGCTCAGCAGCGCCGGGGTCATCCTTGCCTTTGCCTGTGACAATGGCTGCAGATCATTTTTTACCATGTAAGCAAGTTTCATAAAAGAAGGAAAGAAACATTTTAAAGGCAGTGGCCACAGCAAGGAAGCATAGCAAAAACCACAAGTGAAGACCCCTAATATAGGGAAGAAGAACTGAACCACATAATCCTTACTGAGATTGCGTTCACTGCAGATCACAATCCACTCCCGATCACCTCCACCGCACTACATCTTCACTGCAAGTGGCCCCCAGTAAACTCATTTGATTTCAAAGCCTTGAGAGGCCCCCGAATACAGTCAGAAAGCCCTTCTGTAAAGCCACAAGAAGGGACAATGTAAAGTTACATGTCCAGGTTTTCACCCCCTACTTTATATTCGGGAGCTCTCTTTACAGTTTACACGCATCACCTACCATATACAATCACTATTGGGGTGCTGAGCCCCAATTGCTTCTGCACGATCACAGTGAATTGGGTTTTGAAAAGAGCATAATATGGGGCTGAAAAAGTCACTGCCATCCCATACACAAAGGGTGGTGGAACCCACAGGTGTCAGACATCAACCAGATCGAGCATTTATTTATGAGGCCTCCTGACCTCCCCACCAAAGGTTAGGGGAGTAAGAGGAAGGCCAGTTTCGCACATCCGGGGTTCATGGCAAGAGTGTGAAACATGATGCACAGAATAGTCTAAGCTTAAGGCTATGTGCCCACATAGCGATTTTCAAGCGATTTTTTCCTGAGCAGAAACGCATGCCCTTGCCAGGGAAATTGCATGCGCTTTGACACGATTGTCAAGCGTTTTCCCATGCATTTTTGCTCATATAATTCATGGTATGCAGAATCGTGGGCGATTCCGCAAAATTAATGAACATGCTGCGTTTTTTTTTTTTTTTACCGCTAAGCGATTCCGCAGCGGTAAAAAACACACCATTGGCACAACATGTGCGTTTTCTATTACAAATGCATGGGACGCTTATTTTAAGCGTTTCCGCGGCAGAATCGTGCGTTAAAAAACGCTGCGGAAACGCTTAAAAGTCGCTACGTGGGCATACAGCCTAACAACCTCAACTATATTTCAGGCTGCTGCGTTCGGGTGCGAAACCTGAGGCCACGCCATATATTGCAGTCCGTGCTCGAACCATGAAACACATTTGTGTGAAAATGGCCTTAAAAGGGAACCAGTCACCTATAGAAACAAAATTTACTTGCAGATATAGCGGCAGTCTGAATTCAAACCCCCCGACCCCTTTGTTCTTCTCTGGGGGGCTGTCTGGCAGAGAGACAGGAGGCGTATGATCAGCTCAAAGACCATAAATAGAGCAACGCTGTGCATGCTCCATCCAAACCAAGTGTGTGACCAGGGCTGTGGAGTCGGAGTCGTGGAGTCGGAGTCGGTGCTCATTTTGGTGGAGTTGGAGTCGGTATAAAATGGACCGACTCCGACTCCTAAAATATATAATAAGTTGGGTACAGTAATTCAATGCAGGATGTGCTGAATATTTTTTCATAGGAGTTTGGGAAAGTTATGAAATGTCCTATAAATGGCTGTTCTATTCCTGATCTAAGGCTACATTCACACACAGCGTTGTTCCTGTGTTTTTTGAGGATACGTTTTTCAGCTGCAAAAGCTGATCATCTTTTTAAAAAACCGCATCACCTGAAAGGTTTTTGAGCTCATAGATAATGTTTTCAATAGCAAAAGCAGATTAGAAATCTGCTCTATCTATCCATTTATCCATATCTGTCTATCCATATCATATCTGTACCAAAAAGAATGAAAACCGGGTAGTACACCAATATATATTCTGTTCTATCTAAATATCTTGATTATTGGATCATAAAAATGATTAAATGCCTGAGGTTCACATTGTACTACAATAAATTTTTCACTTAAATATAAGCAATATGTGTCGGAGTCGGAGTTGGAGTCGGTGTAAGGGAAATTGAGGAGTCGGAGTCGGAGTCGGAGTCGCAGGTTTGGCTTACCGACTCCACAGCCCTGTGTGTGACGTAGGGTGGTCTTGTGACCCCATTCTAGCGGTAAGTTGAGAATTTAGTGGTGGGGGTCTCCAGAGATCAGATCAGTTATAAAACCATATTCTGCATACATCAGACTGTCAATGACGGCCTTCAGCAGCAGAGACCGCGCTCTCCTCATAAACACCATCACAGAAACTAGAAATCTGGCACTTCTGATGGTAGATACGGGGCACAACACTTTACCTACCAGAGGCACACTTACATCGGGCAGCATGTTAATCTGACACATCCACTTCAACAAATAGCTACGCATGTTGTGCATAGTAACAATGGGGCTGTTCAAAACGGCCTTTTCGGTGTTGGGATACTTTCTCATGTGCAATGTGATTGCTTCCCTCCAATACAATGTCCTCCATTCATTTCACCTTGATAAGAAGCATGCATGTACTTCGACATTGGTGCGCACATGCTCGCCTTTATCTGCCTGTCGAAGCTTGTCTACAACAAAAACATAAAGTCTCATGTTCCAGTGAAAAAGCAAAAGACTCTTTAAATGTCTGAGAAAGCAAATAAGCCCTTCAGAAAATTAGATTATGTGACATAGAAGTAAAAGCTCTCATTTTACATTTTCCTGTTTTCACGACAGGAGACGGGGATGTAAAAAGTGCACCTGTCATCTACAGCACAAGTGGCGGTCAGACCACTGAGTCACCGAGGAGGCAGGTTGGATCCTGCGCCTCGCCAGCATTACTCGCTTCCCTTCACAACTGGTTCAGACTACACACCCCTAAGGGGGGGAACAAAAAAAAGTATGTATATATCTCTCTATCCATCTGTGTAAGGAGCAAATAATGTTAAAATACATAGTAAAGATTGAGAATTAAAAAGGAATACAGGCAAAATGTGTGCCGAGAGGCAAGATACCTAGATGCTGTGATAAGGTAGCAGCTGGCTACGTTACCCAACTTCTGGGTTATTCTCTAGTGATGGCGATGGAAGATTAGCCTTGTACGGTCAGTCTGCAATTATATGCCACAATTAG
Source organism: Dendrobates tinctorius (assembly GCF_039654945.1). NCBI lineage: Eukaryota > Metazoa > Chordata > Amphibia > Anura > Dendrobatidae > Dendrobates > Dendrobates tinctorius. The sequence goes on from NW_027361823.1 coordinate 29,378,247, forward strand.
GGTATATTGAGAGCCACCCAACACAGACATTCAGGAACCAGACCACAAAAAGAGGCGCCTTCTTTGTCTAACTTGGTTAGGCCACGGTTGGCCATTTTAATCCTACATAGGTTTCTTGTTGAGGACTTTGTTCATAGAGTCTTAGCAGACCCCACTCACCAGTAGAATAAAGCTGTAGTGGATACGAGGCGTGCTGCGGATTTCTGAAGCCCCACTGCTCCCCCTCCCAGATCTTTCAACGCTAAAACAATCATTGCTTTGAAAAGAGTAAAAATCTGCACCAAAATCTGCAATGAAAGTAAAGATTTCACTGTGGATTTTGAGGTGTATTTAAGGAAATACTTTGCAGTGATAATAAAAAGTTTTTAAGAATAACTTGTGCATCGAATTTTGACACTTTGCTATTACCAAATAACCTCCCACTTTCGTCTGAGCAGTATAGTAAATGCGATTACACGGATTACATTTTTTTCACATTCATTGGTTTATAACATCATTCCTTCTTTACAATTGCAAGCAGGAACGCTACAAATCCATAAAACATAATTATATATAAATAAGATGAATACACATCAATTATGCCTAAATACATAAACTGCAAGAGTAATACATATACTCATATGAGTGGCAACCAGAGTCTCCTCAGTCAGGGATAAAGAAGGGTTAGGTGATGGACCCTAGCGCGTTTCAGCCCCCTCTGGGGTCATAGCTAATACTGCAGCTCTTCCTATTCTGACCGGTGGGCCGGACACCCGCTCTGATGGTGGCTTTGTGGCGGTAAAATGGAAAATGAGCGGGTGTTTTCACGCTCGCAAGAACACCCTCTGTTGGCAGCTCCACAATTGAGACTGGGAACTTTTTACTGTAGTGTAGACCGAACATTACAACCCCGGAGTTTGGCAGAATATGTCATCTTGGTGCATTTTCCATCCAGGTTTCCAATAACTGCTCCACCCTTGTGTTTTAAAGAAGCTCAGACCAGGACATTTAACCCTTTTCTCCACTGATAAAAGGTTTTCACAGGAGTCACCATCAACATATTCATCACTCATATCCCAGCTTTATATATGGTCTGATTTACTTGACAAAAAAATAAATAAAATCCACTCACAGTTAAGGAGTTTACCACTAAGGCTGGCCATTCACATTAAACGGCTGTCAGCCGAACAATGCTTTGGCGGATCACTCAGCCGACAGCCATCTCAGATGACTCTTCCCATCAGCCGAACAATTGTTTGTGTTCCCCATTAGAAAATCACAGGCTAAAGGGCCTGTCACACTAAGCGATATAGCTAGCAATATTGTGATATTGTGACGTTATAGAAATATTGCTAGCGATATCGCTATGTGCGATACTTACCTCCGACCGGCTCCCCCGCTGATCGCTCAAGAACGGCCTGGGCCGTTTCTCGTCGTCAGCTTCCTGTGGCGACGACGACACGTGGACGCGGGCAGGAGGATGTCAGGATCGCCTCGTCTGACAGGTAAGTAACGACCCCCGACCACTGCTATGTCGCTGGTGAGATCTGCCTATGTGGCGATCTCACCGATGCACCAGTGATCCTGACCGCGTCATATCACTGGTCGGGATTGCTGGTGCATCGCTAAGTGTGACAGTACCTTAACACATCAACCGGCGACTTATCTCCGGACAAACAACGTGATCAGAAGTCTGAAATTGGACAAGCCAAATTAAAATCTGCTTTGAAGATGCTACCATACAAATCAGACTGTTGGCCGAAATCAGACATTCGAGTAAAGAAGCAACCCCCCCCCCCCCACTGGGGAATCTGAATGACCCAGGAATTAAAGAGTTGCCCACTAATTACAACTCGTATTTACTAAAAAAGAACTTTCCCTAGTATAAAATAAAAATACCAGAACCTTTCGCACCAGTAGCAATACCAGTATCGAGTCTTCTGAGGTTCGTGAGACATGGTTTTACCACGTGATCAAATCAGAGGCCACTAATGAGGTGGACTTCTCACACTCCCTTTGGACCAGCGTTGCCCAAACCCGGTCCTCACGGCCCCCCAACACTTGTTTTCATGGATTTCCATCATATTACACAGTGGAGAGAACTGTAGAAGTTTATGATGCTTTAATAATTCTTTCACCTGTACAATACTAAGGAAATCCTGAAAACATGAAGTGTTGGGGGCCGTGAGGACTGGAGTTTGGGACACACGTCTTTGCAAGGACCTACAACTGCAGCATATTAGCGGCCGCCAATATATACCAAGTGAGCAGCTCAGCAAACGTCAAGCGAGCCTAAGGCTAGGTTCACACTGCATTATGGCAGTCTGTTCAACGCATGCGGTAAACGGACTGCGCTAACGCTACTCCTTTTTTTGATCGCGTTATGCGATCACGCTAGCGCAGCTGCTCCATCTGCGCTAGCCATGACGGACCAATGAACGCTGCAGCCCGCGTCCGAGGTTCCGTCACAGCATGACGGCACATCGCTAACTCATGCCGATTATGACATGCGTTAGCGATGCGCTACGTTATGGCAGTCTATGGGTGCGTTAACGGATGCATTACATTGCGCTAATGCCGCTTTGTAACGCAATCCGTTAAACGGACTGCCATAACGCAATGTGAACCACCCTTTAGAAGATACAGTACCAACGTCGTTAGAACAATGATAGGTGAGCATCGGTCATTTTTATTTTACACTGTGGAATATAGTATTCAAGAAGGAATTGTCCATCAATGGACAACCCCTTTAAATAGTCAGTTAATGATTGCATGCGATACTACATCTCCCGTGTAGCAGCCGCTGCAAGAAAAATTAGCAGTGGACAGCAACTTCTACAGCAAAATCAGCCGTTTCCTGCAGTTGCCTCATTGCAGAGATTGTGCTGGTGCCGGTAACCTTACACAGCGCTGTACACCGGTGTCACTGGGCTGGCTGAATTTATAAGAAAGCCAAAATCTGTTAACTGGAAAATCCATCCACTGGACTTGGACAGTTAAAAGCTGCAGCATGACCGCTGCACGTGACCACTGCAGTCAATCCCTGGGTTAACAGTGATGCAGAATCGTTGTATATTACCGCTGCAGCTAGTTAATAAAGATGAGGAGCAGCATCGCGCGTGTGTGTGTGTGTGTGTGTGTGTGTGTGTGTGTGTGTGTGTGTGTGTGTGTGTGTGTGTGTGTGGGGGGGGGGGGGGGGGGGGGGGGGAGTATGGCTGACTTTATAATTTTTTTTGGTTATTTTTAGAGCAAGCTACATTCATGGAAGACCCTAACACGCTATATTTATACACGAAAACAGCAGATCAGACTAAAACAGGTTCAGACATTACACATAGTTAGGAGCCAGGACACAAAGCAGACAGACCTCTAACCCCAGGAAAATGTGAGATTAGAGATATCAGGTAAATTCTGCCTGAAGAGAAGGCTGGAAAAAAAAAATTAGAAAAAAAAAAAAAGGGGGAAGGGGCAGAGATAGCACCAAAACAGGAATGGATCTGTTTAGAGGTAATGTAGCCCCGGGGCACAGATCACTCATGTTCTGTGCTAGGCCACGGCTTTTCTCGTTTCTTTGCCCAAGATGCTTAGAATCACAGCAAAAAGATAACATTTCTGTAAAACCGGCTGTGTTTTCAGAATAACCAGAACCAATTTGTGAAAGACACGTTCTGTGAATTCACTCTAACGTTAGGTTATCTTCCGGACATGTCCGAGTTGGTGGCGACAGCTGCATGGATTTCGTGTCTGCACTCTCCATGCATGTTAGGACATGCTCTTCTACAAAGCCTTCCTACATACAGCTGAAGGCAAAAAGGACAGGTTTCTTTTACTATGAAAGAGCAGAAAAGGTGCTGTAAAATAACCAAGATGTTCTCAACTACTAAAAGCCAAGTCCATTCCAATTTGCTTCCAATTCTTGCCATCCTTCGCTGATGTGTACACAGCAATATCCTGGCACTGCGTGCTGCAATATAGGGTCACTGCACAATGGGACCCTATAATAATCATTTTGTGGAGATAAGAGGTTGGGGCACATTTTGTATGTGTGTTTTTTTTTTTTTTTTTGCCAAAACAGAAAAATCTCATCTAAAAAAAAAAAAAAAAAAAAACAATAAAAATAATAATTCACGTGACAATTGAAAGTGCAGACAATCCGGTTGTCACTTTGCATCAGCTTCTCAAAGACTGACAAATCAGTTGCCAGCCTTTCAGAAGCGCAACTATACGGACCCCTAGGCAAGTAAAGGGAATCGGTCAAGATTCATGCTGCCCGAAGCCCAAGTGGAAGATCGGGCTCCACAGCCCTGCACACTAAAGCCGGAGCATTTCAGAGTAATGCATACGCGGCTGCAATGGAGCACCCAGGCTCTGATTCACGATGCCTGTAGGTCAGACAGCACATATCTAGACACAGGTTCCTTTTATAGGTTTTTCTCAAATTCTTTCTTCTAGAGCACATCGCTCCCCTGCTTCTGCATTTCCTTCTTGACAGGAGGGGGCAGAGTACACCTTAAGATGGACAGTTCGGACCAGAGATCTGAACGGAGCACTCTCCGATCCTGTAAGAGAGCTTAAGCACTGCAAAAGCAAAAAGCTTACAAGTGCACCTCCTAGGAAACCAGTCGCCTCTGAGACTGTAGACGTGGCCGCTAGCTCAGTCATTAAACAGCAAAACTGTAGAATTTAAATCATTCTGTGGTTGAGAACAGAGAGGATTTTTAAGAAGAGGTAAAAGGCAAAATTGCTTGTTTTTGTATGCACTTTGTAATTTTACCCATTTATCAAAGCGCAAAAACCTTTTCAGAAGCCCTTTCATTGCCTTCATGAAGCTGAATTTCTAAAGACTGCCTCCTAAGGCCTTCACACATCAATCAGTCAGAGTACGGGCCGCGTCGTACGGCTACTGTGCCCGGGTCAGGAGACCAGTGGCCCGTCCTTACACAACGGTCCACACTTGCAGTGTGATACATGGATGTGCGATAACAGAATTAGTCTATGTACACTGGGGGTAGCAGATTTCCTGAATTAGGCGTCCAGTCTGTTACCGAGCAGCGTGCTCCCCCGACCTCTAGTCACTCCTCTACATAGAGAGCAGCCTGTCCATCACTGCAAGAAGCTCAGGGGAGGAAAGGGAAGTGCTCTGCTCATAAATGCAGTGTTACGGTGTATTCCTTACTCACTGATCCACTTTAATATAACTCATTGAATTTGGAATATATCCAACTTTAATAGATCACCTACCAAGACAATTGCAAATTCAGCACGTGCCCATAGCAGTCTGTGGGCACCACAATATAGATAGCACAGATCTCCAATATGGCCATTTATTTAAACACTTTAAAAAAAAAAGTACTTTGTATTTCTACACAGCATAAGAGACTGGGAAGAGTAGACCATGAGTCTCTGTAAGCTGAAGAGACTCTATAAGTGCTCAATTTCGATGATGGGCACACCTATACAAGAAAAATATACTTGATGTCAAGAATGGAGACGTATTAAAGGCACAGAGCCATCAGTCCCTTAGGTCTCCTTAGCCAGGGGCCCCTTGTTTACCCCACTATTTTATAGTATGCTCTGCATTATTAATCAGCTCCTGCCCCCTCATGAAATGTAAGACTGTTTGAGTCATTGCCCCAAGGAGCCAAACGAACCCAAACACAGAAAAACCTGCAACAGATTAGGACCACATGTTCACCCATGCTTTGTTTCTGCACATTCCTGACAGATCTGCTTGAGATATTAACACTGTAAAGCCTGCACGGTCATGGAAACCAGGGTCTGTCAAGTCTTACTGGGATCCAATCAGCCTCCAAATTTTGCTAACAAGGCAATGTCCACATATAGTATTTGCCCCTGCAAAGATATTAAGCAAATTAGCATTGCAGGAAGAAAATCTTACTAGTGATGAGCGAACGTGCTCAGATAGGTGTTATCCGAGCACGCTCGAGTGTTATTCGAGTATCTTGAGTGCACTCACATAATATGCTCGCGTGCCCCCGGCTGCATGATTCACGACTGCTAAGATAGCCGCAGCACATGCGGGGATTACCTGTCCAACAGCCACAAAACGCGCAGACGCAGGGAATCAACATATTATTCGAGCACACCCAAGATACTCGCTAACACGTTATCTCAGCACGTTTGCTCATCACCCCCTTTAAAACTACCCTTTAAAGGGGGCTCTCCAATACTGGACAATCCCTTATTGTTGGACATGGTGCAGCATAAATGTAATAAAAATATTCTTATTTGCCTCCCAAACTACGGCAGCTCCTCCATATTTCTGCCAGTCTTCACTCCGTCATGGGACCACTGCAGCCAATCAGCAGTGGCTGACCAGCTGCAGCCTACACAATTCTACCAGAGCGGAAGAACAGTGGTTCTCCTTCTAATGTAATGGAGATGTAAAGGCTGCAAGCAGCAGTGGACACAGAGCGCACTGGTACAGGGGGTATATGCTGCACACCTGGGCGATTAATAAGGGGTGGTCCAGTAGTGAACTATTCCTTTAAAGGCAATGTCTTATCAGAAATGGCTTACTGTTTACATCAGGTAACTCCGCTACATGTATTTTTTGTTGCTTATTTTTAATCACCATGCATAGATTCAGACCCTATCTAAATACAAGTATGCAAAAGGCCATTATAAACGGGGGGGGGGGGGGGGGGGGGGACTGTGGAACCACCTATTGTGAGCGGCGGATCCGGTGTATAGAAGTGTTACCTGTCATTGCAACCCTGTCTTTGATAAGGAGTCTTCTGAAAACTCTTCTAAAGCACCAGTATAAAAACAGTATGAAAATTGCAAGAAATTAACACTGTAAAGACTGCACGGTCATGTAAACCAGGGTCCGTCAAGTCTTTAATGGTATCTAATCAGCCTCCAAATTTTGCCAACAAGGCAATGTCCACATGTTAACCCCTTCACAACACGTTCCGTACTAGTACTGCGCACCTCGTGTCTCCCCCTTTGATGTGGCTCCGGCAGTGAGCCCACGTTTCCCTGAACATGTCAGCTGTTTTGAACAGCTGACTAGCCCGCAATAGCCGCGGGTGGAATCGTGATCCACTCGCGGCTATTAACCCGTTAAATGCCGCTGTCAACCTCTATGGTTGTCACTGTCAGCTTGCTGTGAGCGCCGCCCAGTGGTGAAATTCTGCTACATAAACGTGATCTGATCATCGCCTATATGTAGCAGAGCTGATTGGGATATGGCAGCTTCTAGTCTCCCATAAAGACTATTGAAGCATGCCAATAGTAAAAAAAAAAAAAAAAAAAAAAAAAAAAAAAATAATGATATAAAAGTTCAAATCACCCTCCTTTCGCCCCCTTCAAAATAAAGCAAAAAATAAATAAATAAATCATTCACATATTTGATATTTCCGCATTCAGAATCACCCGATTAAAATAATAAATAATAAAGGATTTCCCTGATTGCTAAACGGCGTAGCAAGAAAAAAAAAGTCTAAACGCCAGAATTATGTTTCTTTGGTCACTGCAACATTGCATTAAAATGCAATAACGGGCGACCAAAAGATCGTATCTGCACCAAAATGGCATCATTAAAAACGACAGCTCGGCGCACAAAAAATAAGCCCTCACCCATCCCGAGATAATGAAAACTGGAGACTCTACGGATCTCGGAAAATAGCGCAATTTAACAAACTTTGGATTGTTTTTCACTACTTAAATAAACAATAACCTAGACATGTTTGGTGTCAATGAACTCGCAATGATCTGGAGAATCAAAATCCCAGGTTAGTTTCAGCATTTAGTGACCCTAGTAAAAAAGCCAAACAAAAAAAACAAGTGTGGGACTTCACTTTTATTGCAATTTCACCGCACTTGGAATTTTTTTTTCCCCATTTTTAAGTACACAATATGGTAAAACCAATGGCGTTGTTCAAAAGTACAACTCGTCCTGCAAATAAACAAGCCCTCGCACGGCCATATTGATGGAAAAATAAAACACAGTTCTGGCTCTGGGAGGAAAGGGAGCGAAAAACAGAAACTAGAAACACAAAAACGATAAAGGGCCCCATCATGAAGGGGTTAATATCTTTGCGGGGCAAATAGTCATCAAACTAGCATTACAGGGAAAAAAAAGTCTCTCTAATAATAATATATTATTCTATTTTTGCTTCCACATTCTCATATATATGCATACATATACAATAGCCAAAATACATGACAGAAAAGAATCAGTCACTTTCTGATGACAAATTCCGTGTAAGGCCCCCCATCCATGACCGGACATTTCATCTGGCCATGTTCTTGGCTTCTTTGTTCCTTTTCATCTAGGGTTTAGCATGTTCTACCCTTCTGGAACTTAATGGGCAATAAATGCTATGCAAAAATTAGGAGAAGGGGAAAGGGAGCCTAGTAAATCTCCCATTTCCCCTGCTATTGCCCCTCCACCCAGACACTTCATTAAAGGAGAAACCTGCAGGGAATACGAACACGTTGTAATGAATCGCTGGAATTTCACAATGACTGATGTCACAGCCGTTTTGCTGACTCACACGTTTGCCCAGGATTGTGCACATCTGTATTTCAGATTACACAATCCTATTCCAGATGTGACAAATATACCAAAATTCCTTATAATGAACGGTCGGCGCTCCCAATACTTCGCACGAGCGACAATTTACCTAATTCTATTTTTTAAAGCTGGAAATGGATTTTGCATTGACATAAAAATCAACGTCTTGTAGAGGCAGTAAAGTCTAGAATTGTATCTGCCAATTACCTAGCGCCCAATAAGTTAAAAAAAAATAAAAATCATAAAACATGCGCTTGTTTACGTGTTCAGACGGGTCCGGCGTACAGTCGATTCATCACTCGGATAATATCCACGTCCATTCCAGGCAGCACAGTCATGTTTAATATGGATGAGGAGGGACGCATTGCTGAATATTCAGACAAGCCACAAAGGCTTCAATGGTTTCCTTACAGGCTATTTGTACATAGTTGTGTCCGATCTATGAAGCAGTTAAAACAAAAGAGTAAATTGATGCCAAGACTTTTGTTTTTTTTCTTAAGGAGCAGTGGCTGCCAACAAGAAATGTAGGAGGGGGGAGCTGCATCCTGCTGTAAGACATGGGGGCTCTCAGTGATGGGGGAAGAAAATAAACAAGCCTGAGGAATGACCAAATGAGGCCCAGATGTCCGATAGCGAGCAATGTCACCGGAGGAGCATCCTTGTATGGCTCAAGGAGGGGGCGCAGGATGGATTTTGAATCCACCAGAAAGTGAAGACGTCCTGAAAAGGGCAATTACAGGACACCGATCCACATGAAACTCTGTTTACTATAATTTATAGGTATTGCTTTATTATAAGTGATAAAACTCTTATAACATTTAAGAAGGACTTGGCACCAGGGCAAACAGTCATTTTTTTCCCCCTCTTATTTTATGCCCGCTGCTTCCCCGATTATGCCGTCTCTTTATTCTTCTGTTTTAGAAGTCCCTCATATGGTACCAGAGATATGGGCCTTTTTATTTAATGATAATTTTTATGGGGGTGACGCTCACAGGGAAATTTTGCAACGCATCCTAAACACAAGAAAATCCAGGAACAGTGTATAAAATAGTAATAAATAAAAATACAACCATATGGCGGATAAGGGCTGTGTGCACGCAGAAAACACAGCTGGTTTTTTTACAGCGGATTTGATGCGGTTTTTGTAAGCTAAATAAAGATGTTATTTAACAAAATAAAAAAACAACGATTTGTGATGTCATTTCTGTCCAACCCACACTCCATTACACAGAAGATAGATAGATTAATAGATAGTTAGATATAGATATATGGATAGATACACAAATATGGGATAGATATATAGTTAGATATATCACCATATATTTAAGGAAAAAAAATGGCGTGGGCTCCCGCGCAACTTTCTGCGCGCCAGAGGGGTGAAGCCGACGACCAGGGGCCAATATTTGTAGCCTGGGAAGGGGGTAATACCCATAGCCCCTTTCCAGGCTAGGAATATCATCCAGCAGCTGTCTGCATAGCCTTTACTGGCTATTACAACAGGGGGACCCCCCCAAAAAAATGACGTGGGGTCCCCCTATATTTTATAGCCAGAAAGGCTACGCAGACAGCTGAGGCCTGATATACATAGCCTAGGAAGGGGCCATGTATATAGCTCCCCCTCCCCGGCTACAAATACCAGCCCGCAGCCGCCCCAGAAATGGCGCATCTCTAACGTGCGCCAATTCTGGCACTTAGCCCCTCTCTTCCCACTCCCGTGTAGCGGTGGGATATGGGGTAATAAGGGGTTAATGTCACCTTGCTATTGGAAGGTGACATTAAGTCCGGTTAATAATGGAGCGGCGTCAATAAGACACCGATCCATTAGTAATCTTATAATAAAGGGTTAAAAAAAACACATAATAAATTCTTTTAATTAAAAAAAAAAAAAAAAAAAAACACAACACAACACGGTTTTCATATTTTTATTGTACTCCCAGATCCAAGCGACGCCCTCGTCTCCTAAAAAAAAGCGAAAAATAATAAACCAACCGTATACTCCCTGTCCGACAAAGTCCAATTAATAACGAGTGTCCCACGACGATCTCCCCTATAGAACAGTGACAACAGGTGAGGTCACATCTCTATGGGGCCTCCCCGTAATGAACTGACAGGAGACAATGCCTCCTGTAGTCCATCACTGAGGTTACCGAAGTACAGAGTCTCACTTTACAGCACTGCTGCATGAGAATTAGGGTTAGGGCTAGGGTTAGGGTTATGGGACCTCTTTCCCAGAGGAGCGATACACAGAGGAGGATTACCTCCGACTGTCATTTCATTGCTGGAGCCCCTGGAGAGCGGTCGCATCAGCTGATGAGCTGTTCTCCACGGGAGATCGTCGTGGGACCCTCGATATTAATTGGACTACGGCGGAAAGGTAGTGTATAGGTTGCTTTATTATTTTATTTTTATTACAGGTGATCGATGACCTCGGGGAATTAGGTGTGTGCGGTGAGTATGTACTCTATGTTATGTGTTGTATGTTATATGCATGTTCTGTATGTTATATGTTTTTTTTTCTTTACATTCAACACATTAGCCGGATGATGGGACTACTACTGTTTCATCATTGGCTAATGGTGTCAATCACTGTCAGGTTTGCAGGCATAGCCCAATGGGACTTTTAGTCCCATCGGACGATGCCCACATACATACAACCGCAGACCCTCCCCCCCACACACACACCTGCCAGACAGACCGATGACCCTCGGACAGCCCCGCAGCCCCCCCAACAGCCCGATGAGCCCTGCAGACTCCCCAACACACACACACACACACACAGCCCGCACACACATACACTCCCAGTCACCTCACACATCACCGCCCACACACTTCCTCTGCTGCGTTTTTGACACCCAAAACTGCACTAAATCCGCAGCAAATTTGCAGATATTTTTTACATTTGCGGTTTTACTGCGGATTTGCCTGACACAATGGAAGTCAATGGTTGCAGAAACGCTGCAGATCCGCAGAAAAGAAGTGATATGCTGCAGAAAATAAAACGCTACGTTTCTGTGCAGATTTTTCCGCAGCATGTGCACATCAAGTCTGCGGTTCCCACAGATTAACATTGGTTGTGCACTACACTGCGGATTTGATGCAATTCCGTGCGGAAAAAAATTCTGCGAATCCGCAATTGAATCCGCAGCGTGTGCAAATAGCCAAAAAAAAATTATATATAGTGAGCAGCAGGAATAAATTAAGAGGGGAAAAATGGTCACAGTAAGGCTGTGTTCACACACAGCATTTTTTTTGCGTTTTTTCCAGCGGATTTGCCAAAAAATCAGCGGGAAAAACGCAAAAAAGAAGCTTCCCATTCATTTCTATGCATTTCGCACTTTTTGTGCATATTGATGCGCTTTTTTCCGCAAAAAAAACGCATTGTGGTAAAAACGCAGCATGCTCATTAATTTTGCGGAAAAATCCGCATTTCTAGCCATTTGCTATGAGACTGGGGACGCGCGGAAAACACGCAAAAAACGAGCAGAAAAAAAACGAGCGTTTTCTGGGAAGGAGTCCGATTTTCATGCAGAAATTTTCTGCATACGTGGGTACATTGACTAAATATACCGGGGTAATTTTCAGGCTAACAATTAATTACGGTAACTCACCCATAATGTGACGATTGGAGCTGCTTCTCCATCACTGGGGGATATATATATCACAGGTGGTAGGATATACAGTACTCGGGGGGGGATATACAGCACTTTCGGGGTAAATGCAGCAGCTGTGGGGGGATATATAGCACTGTGGGGGGTGGGGTGGGGGGGACAGGGATCGTCGGGGAGGCTCATAGATCACCGGGGGGACAGATCACAGAGGGGTGAAACGAAGATCACAGGGGTGCATATAGCATTGGGTGACTGATCACAAGGGGCACATGGGACCACAAACATCACAGTGGGTACATAGCAGGTGGGCACATAGATAACATGGGGCACAAAGCTGGGAGCCACAGATATCACAGGGGTGCACATAGCTGGGGGCACAGAGATCACGGGGGGCATATAGCTGGAGATCACAGGGGGCATAGATATCACATGGGGAAACAGCTGGGGGGGCACATAGATGGAGGGCACAGATCACATGTGGAAACATAGCTGGAGGGCACTGATCACGGGGTATACATAGGTGGGGGGCACAGATCACGGGGTATATATAGGTGGGGGCACAGATCACATGTGGAAACAGCTGGGGGCACAGAGATCATGGAGGGCACATAGCTGGAGGGCACAGATCCCCAGGGAGGCACAGAACTGCAGGCATGCACTCACAGAGATCGCTGACTCTCTGACAGCATCTCCTCTTCTGGGGCATGTGGACGGGAGAGCATTGGGTGCTAAACCCGCCCACCCAGACGACGTCATCATCATGAGTAGGGCAGGTAGCATTTTGTAATGAACGCTGCGTGCCCGTGCACTTCGGGGTTAAACGGCTGGCAGCTGACAGGATACAGCTGCCGCCCGAGCATTGGGGACTCCAGGGACCTACCCACGGGCCGCATGCGGCCCGGAGGTTCCCCACCCCCGCTTTAAGTCAAAGGGCCTATAAATGGCGGCTTTCAACCATAAATGAACATGCATTCGATGGAATTGAAGTAGGAAAAATCGTTCCACGGAAGGCACACTGCAATTGTCGGAAACAAAAGTTTTCCGGTTGGATACAACAATGATCATTCCCTAAGGGTATGTGCACACGTTGCGGATTTGCTGCAGATCCGCAAGTGATTCACAGTACAATATTATTCTATGGGGAAAACAAATTTGCTGTGCACATGCTGCGGAAAAATCGGCGCGGAAAAGCAGCATTTTTTTCCGCACCATGTCAACTCGTTGTGCGGATTCCGCAGCGTTTTTACACCCATTCCATTATCGGAAACCGCAGGTGTAAAAACGTAGGCCAAATCCGCACAAAATCCACATAAAAAACGTGCAGATTTTGACCTGCGGATTCTGCCAAGAGATGCCGATTACGCGCAGAAAATTCCGCACAACAATCTGCAACCTGTGCACATACCCTAACAGTCCATCTATTACCAACATCGCTTTCAGTAACACTTAGGCCAGGTTCACATAGCACTGACGAGCTGCGATAAGAGTTATGCTATACCGCTAGCACAGATGCTCCATCTGCGCTAGCGGAGACGGAGCCTCAGACGCTGCAGCCGGGGTCCGAGGCTCAGTCACTGAATGACTGCACATCGCGAACGTGTGCCGCTTTACGGCATGCGTCGCGAAGCGCCAAACAATGGAGGGCAATGGCAGCGTTAACGCAGTCCGTCTAATGGACTGCCGAGACATAATGTGAACCCAGCCTTAGGGTGTGTGCACACGTTGCGGAATCTGCTGTGGATTTTTCCGTGCGGATTTGCCTAAATTCACAGGTAAATCCGCATGTCAAAAGACCTGTGTTTTACCTACGGAGCCTGCGGTTTTCCTCTGCGGTTTGACACCTGATCATGGAGCAGGTGTCAAACCGCTGCAGAATCTGCACAAAGAAGTGACATGCTGCGGATTTAAAACTGCAGCAAATCCGCTCCGGAAAATCCGCATCATGTGCACAACATTTATTGTTTTGCATTGAGTATAATGGTGCAGAGCCAAAACTGCTGCGGATCCGCAGCAGAATCTGCAACACGTGCACACACTCTTAGCACTATGGATACTTCTTGGTGTGAAAATCCACAATATAAATTGACAAGCAGGCCAATTTGGCTGCAGATTTCCTCCCCAGCACGTGGATGAGACTTTGTACAATGCTGGTACTGTAAAGCGCTGCAAGATTTTCCACCTGGACAGTCGGCACTGGAAATCCAGTGCAGAAATATACCCCAAATGCTCCAAGTACTCTTCTGGAAAGACTGTAGACCGAGCACATGACATGACACTACCTCACAGTCTGAAAAACACTGGCTCTGAGTGCAGCAAAACAAATAGGGGTAGCAGGAAAGGCTCTGTACTCCAAGTAAAATGGGATTTTACAGTGTGTCTTTAAATTATCCTGTGGTTGCTGGCAGGGAGGCTGAAGGAAAGAGAATTTCCCCTTGCAGCAATATTCTATTTTCAGATGGCTCCCGCTGATACCGGGAACAATTCTGTTAATATATCAGGGAATTGCTTCATTTATTTAACGCAAGGCCTCTTCTTGGCCAGTATAACACACAGCCCAACACCCTACGAATAGTAGTTTGTTGGGGAACCATCCGCATAGCAACCCTAAGCTCACAGCCGTGCAACAAACTCAAAAAAAGACTAAACCTGCCCATCCACAAAACAAAGCTGGCGGAAATGGACAATTTGTATTTCAGGTGACCAGCGCTTTAAAATTACACATGGTTTGTGATGGACGACTACAGTCTGCCAAAAAAACTGATCTGGTATGTAGGAATTCTTTGAACAGAAATTCGATGTCAGCCCTACTAATTGATATTTGTGGGAACACAAATTTATATACGGTAATATCTCAAATAGAAGAATACATATACATGTAACCGCACAGGAACAAAGTGGACAGGAACAAAGCAAGGGCTCCGACTACACACATACATCCATCATGTGATACATAAGGGGCATGTATCACATCAAACTAGCAGTCTGACAAAATATACAGCTGGCCCTGATGCAATCACCAAAGCGTGCCCGTTTCCTCATCCCTAGAGTTATTCCTGTCTGCCACGAAGGCAAGGAAATGCATCCCTGACAGCAGCCTGTGTGCACCGCCATCTCCACAGTGAGCTCTGCAGCTGCATCTGTCACTGACAACCTCTCCAGGGAGCAGTGGAAGGTGACAGGAAGGCAGCAAGGAACCAGAGCCAGGAAGATGTGCAATGGGTCTATTGTGCAACTGCAGAGTCTCTAATAACATGTGCCAATTCCACACTTACTCATTAGATCACTTGAAAGCGGCCCGGTCACCTCTCTGGGCATGTGTCTCATACAAGGCTGCATTGTGCTGTTCCTCAGTTTACTCATACATTTCTAAGAGGCAAAACAAACAGCTGGGTGTCATCAGTTGGGAGGTAGGGAAGGACCCCTAAGGGTATGTGCACACGTTGCCGATTGCTGTGTGGAATTTTCGGTGCGGAATCTGCATCTCTTGGCAGAATCCGCAGGTCAAAATCTGTGCGTTTTTTATGCGGATTTGGCATGCGTTTTTTACACCTGCGGATTCCTATAATGGAATGGGTGTAAAAACGCTGCGGAATCCACACAAAGAATTGACATGCTGCGGGGGGAAAAAAACGCTGCGCTTCTGCGCTGATTTTTCCGCAGCATGTGGACAGCATTTTTTTTTCCCCATAGAATAACACTGTACTGTAAATAACTTGCGAATCTGCAGCAAATCTGCAACATGTGCACATACCCTAAACAGTCGGACACTGTCCAATCAGTGACTGCAAGTTCCAGACTGTAAGGAAACACCCCTTTGGCAACATAAACGCCAACAACATGCAGTAACCACAGATCCACCAAACCGCTGCACAACCAGCTCTGCCCTCACCTACTGTATCCTCACCCAGCCCTTGTAGATTGTGAGCCCTAGCAGGCAGGGTCCTCTGTCCTCCTGTACCAGTTGATACCTGTGTTGTTTAAGATTACTGTACTTTTTTTTATTATTATATACACCCCTCCTCACATGTAAAGCGCCATGGAATAAATGGAGCTAAAAAAAATGAACAACAACAAGGTGTCAATTTATTACATGCATTTCTAAGCGGAACAATCACTATTTTTATTTCTGCTCCCGACATACACAGCATATTATATCCAGTGATGGCAGAGAACAATGCCACCTCTGCACCGTTCCACTACAACAGGCACAAACCCCAGATACCGTCATATCCCGGCTAATTCACTGTCTGAGCACGTAAGCGTAAGGGCCAAACTACAGCCGCTAACATCACCATGGCAACTGCCAATGTACGATCTTCAAGAAGGTAGCCATGTTCAAAGCCACAAATTATTATTACATACAATTATTAATCGCTAGCACAAAAAAAAAATTGAGGCAAAAACAGCAATAAATGTTATATACAGCACCCTAAATAATTCAAGTTCCGTTGTTGCAGGAGCTTCACCATCAGTCCACAAACATACCAAGATTTCTTACTCGGGTCTGCTACATCTGTACGTGAACTGTGGAAATATCTTCAATATAAACGCATATGAATTACACAAGGACGGCATGGCCAACATATTGCAAGAAAATAAAAATTTTAAAAAAGGAAAGGAAGAAAAAAAAAAAATACATCTCTGAACTCGTCTTCTACCGGTTCAGACAGAACGAATCAGGGCTGTTTATGGAGGCACAAAGACAGGAGAGGTCATCCAGTAATTTACTACTACACACAATCTGAAGTTGAGACATTAAATTTGGCAATCTCCTCCAGCTGAGGAGGATGGGTGCGCACGGCGAGGAGATGCCAGCTGTACAGAATTTCCTTCCAGCTGTTTGGCCTCTCTCCATACCAAGACGGAGAGGAGCTGCTGGCAGAGACTGAATGACGACAGAGAAGATGCAGAATAGCATTAGGGAAAACAAAGGGCGACCAGTGGAACAGGGCCAAACCCCCTCATGTGCCAGCAAACGCACCCAAACCTCGTGCTACTTACAGGAGTGTGATAGAACTCAAGGAAAGTAGAGGAATGGAAAGGACCAGGAAAATGCACAATGCATGCAGTCTATGTGCAAGTCATTTAAAGGCCACTTGCACTGCACATGCATCAGATATACAGTATGTTGTACAGTACTAAGTGATCCTCCTGGGGTACAGCTTAAAAAAAAAAAAAAAAAAAAAGAGGGCAATTTCTTGGCGTCTATAACGAGTGGTCACTTTCCTTATAAACCTTCAATAAGGCTCTGCTCACAGATTATGTTGGAGACATAAATCAGGAAATCGTATATCTCAGATGAAACTCTGCGAAGTATCCCACCACACTGCTTGAGAGTGGGATACGATACTAAACCACTGGGCATTTAATGGCGTTATACATTTGTTTGCCTAATACAGTACTACTTACTGTAAAGATGGAAAGAAAAACAAAGCCTTGCTAGACATGGCTCTTAGCCACCATATACATAACAGCGCCACTCTTGCCAATGGTCTGTGTCAGACATAGCAGCTCAGACTATTCAGCGATGAGCCCAGACCACGGTGATATTGGAGAATAAAAGTGGCCACGCTTCGACCATCTTATACAACCCCCTTATATTGCCGGTGTCATTTACACATGGATGGATATTATTTTTGCAGAAAAACTAGGTCTGACTTAAAGACTAATAACCTCCTTTTTACTAGGTCTATACATGTGTGGTTACATCAGTAGAGAAGGAGTTAAACCCTTTTCCCATATAACAATATTTCCTAGGGATGCCTTGTTCCTGTGTGAGCACAGTACTACACAATGTGAAGGAAGTCTGCTGACCTCAATGAACCCTTGCACATGCTGGGGGAAGGGAGCGATGTCTGGGCTCTATGATATGGGGCCTTGTCCCAGCCAGGCAAATGACAGTCGGTCCAGAAAAAGGGGGAAATGATTCCCACTTCAATGCAGTGAGCAGCGGTGGTTCCTACATTCCTACACCCCTTATAATAACAGTCCGGAGCGGGCCCCAGTTGCAGGGGAACAGGCACAGCCGCTGCCTGGAGATCACACTTTTTTCTCTTTTCCATTCCATCCCTTCCTACGAGCTTTTCCAGGGCTGTAAGACCCCCTTGAGAGATGGAGATGTAAAGCACTGGACAAGCAGAAACTACAGTAAATCACATGAAAATGGATGGGGGGAGGGCTGCACGCCACAAGCCGGGGAGGCACATCTGTAGCCAGGCATCCCCTTCTCAGATTGTTCCTATTAAGTGGGGGGTAATATATCACCACCAGGGCTACTCGGGGGCCCTTCTGGAATTGAAAAGGAGGCTGTTTTATGATCAAACATACTGACACTTAACCCCATCATTCCCACCAAGAAGCCTAGGAAGGAAATTTCCTATACTGTTATACAAAAGAAAAGTGTGGGGGGAGGGCAATAGGAAATGAAAATCTGTAATGTCAAGTACACAGCAAACAAGGGGAGATCAGACCGGACCGTCACTCTCGATCCCTGGAAAGCTGCTCCCCTAAATCACAAGGGTATTCAGCTTACATCTCAAGCCTTTCACCATCCAGAATGTCATATATTCAGCCAGCACCCCAAGAATACATTGTGTGAAAAGGTCAATTACAGGGCTACATTATTCATAGATCCACATGCTATGCAAACCCCAATATCCTACCCCCGCAAGCATCTATAAGCTCTAGCTGCACCCCAAGCCACAGATCAAAAAGCAATGAAAATCTGACACTGCACACTCAAATAATAATGTCCTACACTGCTAGTACGAGGTTACATAAGCTCCAGCAGCACCCCAAGAGATATGCACCAGCATCGCAGATCACCCACGCACAAAGCACACCCCATTATGTCCCAAAACCCCTGTAATAGCCTTCTATAAATTCTACTGGCCCAAAAAAATATGCAAGCAACCCAGATAACATAATGACAAATCTCATATTAATAATCTCCTACACCCCAATAATTCTATTAACTCTAGCTGATACCAAAAACATAGATCCCTATATACTGAAAGCCCCAACATTACTTATGTCCAAATCGTGGGACTGACCTCATGAGCTCCCTTAGGACCCCAAAACACATCAGTACACATCGCAGATCCCCCATATAGTGAAAACCCCAATATTATTAATGCCCAGCACCCCCCGGTACATGCCTTCATAAGATCTAGCCGACAAAACAGAGCTACAAACCGCAGATCCCCCCTATACCGCAAGACCCAATATTACATCTTACAGCTCTAATATAGGCTTCTATAATCTGTAACAGCTCCCCAAAACATCTGCAAGCCCCCATACTCCAGTACACTACAAACCCCAATATTATGCCATAGTATATGCTCACAAACTCTAGCAGCACCCCTAAGCAGATCTACAAGCATCACATATCCCTCACATTGAAACCCCCAACATTTTGGCTGTCTAAAACCCCCATTAGAGACCACAATGACCTCCGACAGCCAGAACACATGTGCCAGCACCCCAGACCCCCATACAAAGATATCGCCAGTGTTTATATTCTCCAGCTCCCCCCCACCCCCGGTATTCGCTCCATAAGCTGCGAACACATCTGTAATATCCCCAGATCCCCCACGGATGGATCCCTTCTCACTTTCCAGTCTCCTCTCCATAAACTCCCAGTGTCAGAGCCGCTCCTCGCAGCCGCAGGCTGGGACACACGGGGCAGCTCCTCGCAGCCGCAGGCTGGGACACACGGGGCAGCTCCTCGCAGCCGCAGGCTGGGACACACGGGGCAGCTCCTCGCAGCCGCAGGCTGGGACACACGGGGCAGCTCCTCGCAGCCGCAGGCTGGGACACACGGGGCAGCTCCTCGCAGCCGCAGGCTGGGACACACGGGGCAGCTCCTCGCAGCCGCAGGCTGGGACACACGGAGCAGCTCCTCGCAGCCGCAGGCTGGGACACACGGAGCAGCTCCTCGCAGCCGCAGGCTGGGACACACGGAGCAGCTCCTCGCAGCCGCAGGCTGGGACACACGGAGCAGCTCCTCGCAGCCGCAGGCTGGGACACACGGAGCAGCTCCTCGCAGCCGCAGGCTGGGACACACGGAGCAGCTCCTCGCAGCCGCAGGCTGGGACACACGGAGCAGCTCCTCGCAGCCGCAGGCTGGGACACACGGAGCAGCTCCTCGCAGCCGCAGGCTGGGACACACGGAGCAGCTCCTCGCAGCCGCAGGCTGGGACACACGGAGCAGCTCCTCGCAGCCGCAGGCTGGGACACACGGAGCAGCTCCTCGCAGCCGCAGGCTGGGACACACGGAGCAGCTCCTCGCAGCCGCAGGCTGGGACACACGGGGCAGCTCCTCGCAGCCGCAGGCTGGGACACACGGAGCAGCTCCTCGCAGCCGCAGGCTGGGACACACGGAGCAGCTCCTCGCAGCCGCAGGCTGGGACACACGGAGCAGCTCCTCGCAGCCGCAGGCTGGGACACACGGAGCAGCTCCTCGCAGCCGCAGGCTGGGACACACGGGGCAGCTCCTCGCAGCCGCAGGCTGGGACACACGGGGCAGCTCCTCGCAGCCGCAGGCTGGGACACACGGGGCAGCTCCTCGCAGCCGCAGGCTGGGACACACGGGGCAGCTCCTCGCAGCCGCAGGCTGGGACACACGGAGCAGCTCCTCGCAGCCGCAGGCTGGGACACACGGAGCAGCTCCTCGCAGCCGCAGGCTGGGACACACGGAGCAGCTCCTCGCAGCCGCAGGCTGGGACACACGGAGCAGCTCCTCGCAGCCGCAGGCTGGGACACACGGGGCAGCTCCTCGCAGCCGCAGGCTGGGACACACGGAGCAGCTCCTCGCAGCCGCAGGCTGGGACACACGGAGCAGCTCCTCGCAGCCGCAGGCTGGGACACACGGGGCAGCTCCTCGCAGCCGCAGGCTGGGACACACGGGGCAGCTCCTCGCAGCCGCAGGCTGGGACACACGGAGCAGCTCCTCGCAGCCGCAGGCTGGGACACACGGGGCAGCTCCTCGCAGCCGCAGGCTGGGACACACGGGGCAGCTCCTCGCAGCCGCAGGCTGGGACACACGGGGCAGCTCCTCGCAGCCGCAGGCTGGGACACACGGGGCAGCTCCTCGCAGCCGCAGGCTGGGACACACGGGGCAGCTCCTCGCAGCCGCAGGCTGGGACACACGGGGCAGCTCCTCGCAGCCGCAGGCTGGGACACACGGAGCAGCTCCTCGCAGCCGCAGGCTGGGACACATGCTTTACTAGACAGGAAAGAAAACAAGGAACGTAAACAATGCGAGAGACGAGCTGCCCAAGATGTGAGCCAAGACCACCAGAAGGATCAGCAAGACCCCCAACTACAGCCCAAGAGCGAGGCCCTGCACATCTGCAGGGGGGACTTTACACCAGAGCTGCTATTTAGGAATAGGAAACCCCCAAAACACAGGGGGCACCCCAAATCATCAGGACGAACCCCAGCAGCTTCAGGGCCATAAACACGTGGAGGGGCAATGCTGGCATCACACTACAGTTTGGGCCCCCCCCCCCTTGCCATTTTTGGCCTCTTCTACATCCCCACAGTGGGAAGCCCCCTGCAGTAGCAGAATAAAGCCCCTCTACCCACCATAAGTACAGGGGCCCCTGGGGCCAGTAGCGTGACCACAGACACTGGAAGAGCCGCCCGTGGAATGGGACCCTATTAAAGGGCCAGTCCCCCAGAAAGGCAGCGAGGGATCCATGCAAGAAGTAATGGGAGCAACAGTTGAAGTAAGTGAC
This sequence comes from Dendrobates tinctorius, assembly GCF_039654945.1. NCBI lineage: Eukaryota > Metazoa > Chordata > Amphibia > Anura > Dendrobatidae > Dendrobates > Dendrobates tinctorius. Next base: position 29,400,116 of record NW_027361823.1, read on the forward strand.
AAGAAAGTGCAGAGCCGTCAGACGGCAGGATGTGATGGAGCCATGTGCGGAGCTCCTGAGCAGCAGCCCTGCACACTATGTACTGTGTGGCCCCTGGAGAGCCCGCGGGGGCCCCCGTGCTGGCAGAGGAGCTCCTGCCTCAGCAGAGCCCGCAGCCCCGGGGCAGGATGCCGCCACACAAGCCGGCTCTCTTACCGATAGTTCGGGGTTGCTGTTGTCCCGGTGAGACACGGCTCGTATGACTCCGGCTCGCCAACCCCATCGGCCGATCTGCCCGATCTCCCCGAGCTCCGGCGGCTCCTCTCCTCCTCGGACCACACACACGAATCGCTTCCCAACCAGCTCCGGCCGCGCTCCCAGCGCCATGGCCTCCAGTCCCGGGAAGAATAGAGCGGAGGCTCCAGTGAGACTGATTAGCGGCGGCCGCGCATAGTGACGCCCCGGCTCGGAGGAGACAGGACGGTGAACTCTGTGCCGGCTCCAGCCGCCGCCGCCGCTGCCGTGTCCCCCTCACAGCCCGAGGCAGCCTGACATTGAGCGCCGGCTGTTCTACACACACTGGTACCGCTCCGCCCGTGTCAGATGTACGAGACTCACGGCGCAGACTGTGTCCTTCCGCCAGACTTCACTAGGGCTTTCAAAAGAGTACTCCGAAATTTTCCCCGGTGCCCCGTGCCCGGAGCCCCGCACAGTCACGTCTGTGTCACGTCAGCCCGCACCCAATCATGAGCTGTATTATCACAGCGGCCAATGGCTGGCGGAGTGCGGGAGGCAGATGTGGGAAATAGTCATTACTTTCCCTTGAAAGACCTCGGTTACCCTGAGAGAGGTGAAGGCAGCGGTGCAGCCAGTCACTGGCGCTGCTGCCGGTCATCACCGCGGGAGGGGACGGCAGCCTGCTGCCTCTGGGCTGTGTGTGAAGAGCTGCCCACACTGAGGGGTCCCCCAAAACTATGAGACTTGTTGGCCCCAAGTCATCATGTGTGGGGTGGGAGCGCACTCCTCGTTTGTCGTGAGGTATTCCTTGCTGTCTTTTTGCGTCAAATTTTACAAAACGGAGCCCGCGCGTCCTCAGTTATGCGTCAAGTCAGAAAAAGGTCTTTATTTTTCGTTTTTTAACTCTTTTTCAGCAAAAAAAAGTTCGCAATTTTGGAAATTATCACAAAAATTGCACCAATAAACATGGAGAACTCTGTAATACCCCAGTGGGAGCGGAGCGGAGGCGACATGAATTTTTTGCAACTTTATTTTTTATTAAAAGAATCACTCAAAAACATTCGGAATCACTAAACTTAACCCAGAAAGAAGAAAAAAAAGAAGACAAGAGGGCAAAATAGATCTGAAAAGAGGTGTAAAGAGAATAATGATTTGGGACCAAAGCGAAAAAAGGTGGAAAACACAAAACTAGAAAAAATCAGGAGCAAAGGCAATGATGAATAGGGGGTGATAATGTGCTAACGTGGCCAGGAGCACAATCCCCCAAAACTGCACCGGCGGTCCCCAATCTCATCCCAAACCCCAGTAGGTTCATATTAAGCCCCTAAAAAAAAGGAAAGAAAGATCCGGATCCGAAACTCAAATTGAAAACCTTTAATTAGATTCAAGTTTTTCACTTTTTTTTATATTGCAAACAATAATTCTACCTAAAGGGAATTTGTGATCCGGATTTCACCCCTAAAATAATGTACGACGACATCGGAAGTCTATAGGACAGCTATGGGCAAATCAACAATGAAGTCACCGGACAAGGTCCTCTAATCAAGGAAATGTAGATAACGGGGGGCAGAGGGTGCTGTCACCCTGGGCCCCGCGCACAGAGGGGCCCAGCCGGAGCGACGCTATGTGCACAGCTTGCCTATAAGGTCTGAGGTAGAGCAGGGAGACACAACATGTCCCGGCCCCATCGCTCTCAGGCAGGATAATGCAATGGTTGAGGCACTGTCAGAGTCCTGGCACATGTGACGTCCTGTGACAGCACCGACGCCTCAGCAATTACATCATCCTACTGTGGCTGACAGTGGTAGTGAGGGAACGTCACTGTAGATCTGCCCGGTGGACTCGTCAGGATCCTGGATTAGGTGAGTATATGACGTTTTGTTATTTTAAAAGTTTTTGTGGGTGCATCATACATTCAGGGGGGCTCTCATTCATTTAAGGGGCTTCTGTGTGGGTGCCATCATACAATACGGTGGCTAATGTGGGGGCCAATGTACAATTTGGGGACTAATGTGGGGGTCAACATATAGTGTGGGGACTATTGTGGGGGCCCTCGTACAGTATGGGAGCTAATGTGGGGGCCCTTAAAGTGGGACTAATATGGGGGGCAATCATAAATTGTGGGGACTACAGAGGAAGTCTTCATACAGTGTGAGGGGCAGTATACAATTTGGGGCCACCATACAGCATCAGGACTACAGTGAGGAGCATTATCCTCTGTTTTAGTGGAGCAGTGAGGACATCATATTATAGGGAGCTGTAGGCCTACCATACTGTGTATGGGGGAGCTATACATTGGGGGGACTCAGGGCATATTAAAGTGATTTTCCACTACTAATTTCATCCCAGCATATTAGTCCTAACTCTTCCTAACTAATAATTTTCTGATGCACTTTTAGAACCTCTCCTGCTCCTGTAAGCTCATCATTCTGTGGGTCATATATACTTCTGTTTTGAAACTGGCTCTGCTACTTCGGATCTGAGGCCGGAATTGGATTAACAGAGCAGGGCACGTCACTGGTGGGGGCAGGGCTACATTTTGGTGAGTGACAGCAGTCTGACCACACATGCTCAAATCAGACCTCACTCCCCTCTCTGCTTGGATGCTGCCGTCCGGATAAAGTGACAAGCGCTGAAATGTGCTGATCATCATAAAGTATATCACATGGCTTGTCAGCTGAAGAGACGTAACTTGTGAGATCAGTCATGCTTGGTGCCAACTGTGTCTGCTAATACTTTCAAGTGTCGTCTCCAAGCAGGAGAAGGCTGCACTGGGTGGAGAATAGAGCTGGAGTGACAGAGGCTTCAGATCTACCATAGTCATTTACATATCAATTCAAACGCTGATTTCTCAGTAATGGAGGGACAGACTAGTCATGTAAATGTATTACTGGACTTGTTTTTAAAAAAACTACATGAACATATAAACAGCTTGAGGTGTGAACTCCGCACAGATTCCCTTGAAAGTGTTTTTCACCTGTTTTCTTTAAATTAACTTATTGCCTGAGTGTGCTATATAAAACACACGCCTACAGTTCTGCTATTCACCAGAGCTGTCACTCAAGGAGGAGAGATCACCCTGCTAAAAACCAGGGGATAAAGAAACTAAGGAGAATGCATTGCGGGCTGCTCAAGAGATGACTTGAGAATACCCCTTTAAATGGGAAAATCAAAATAAAATAGAAAAACATTGTTGGATTGTTGGTGACTAGTGATTAGCAAGTATACTCGTTGCTTGGTTTTTCCCGAGCATTGCTCAAGTGATCTCCGAGTATTTTGGTGTGCTCGGAGGTTTAGTGTTTAGCAATGCAGCTGCATGATTTGCGGCTGCTAGACAGCCTGAATACATGTGTGGATTGCCTGTTTGTTAGGAATTCCACACATGTATTCAGCCTGCATGCTCAGGAAAACCCAAGCAGCGAGTATACTCGCTCATCACCATTGGGGACGTAACTGCAGATAACCAGCAAATCTACACAAAAATGAACTCTAAAAAAGGGAAACACTTTTGTAAAGTAAAAAAAATATATTCACCGTCTCTAGAGTTTCCAATCCTTTCTTATCTATTTCTATGCTGCTCTAACAACTCTGTCATCATTTGCAATACACTGGCATGCACAGTAGGAGGAAGGAATTAGCAGTCACAGGCACGCAGGTGACATTGCTGAATACTGTAAGTGTATTTGTGTGACAAATAGCTATGTATTTCCATGTGGAAATTATGTGTAAGGCTATGTTCACATTTCCAGTTTGACATTCTGTTTGACTGTTCTGTTTTTTTGGAATAGACAAACTGAATGTCAAACCCAGATAATTTTAATGCAGGTGCCTGGGTTCCGCTATATGTTTGTTTTTAGAACAGAAAAGACAGAACATCGTGCAGAATGTTTTCCTCCATTCAAAAAACTGATTCATAACGTTGCCAAAACAGATAAATGGATTGTCAAAATGGAAATGTGAACGTAGCTTTATATTGCAGGATATACACATTGCCATGATCCAGAACGGGTTTTGAGTCCTGTCTTTCCATGTTCCTGGTCTGGTCCTTTCAGGTTTTCACTTTTCCCAGCCTCAGTCTGGTCCCAGGTTTCCATTTAGCTCCGCTGCATCATGCAGGCTGTGTCGTCAGCTATAGTTCTGCCTTCGGCGTGTGTATCTGACTCTGGTATACCCTGATTTGTCCTGCTGTGATCCCTGTCTTGCCCTGTGTGTTTTTTCCCTCTGTCTGTCCCCTGTAAGTTTGTTAACTCCGTGGTTTAGAACTGGCTTGCATTCAGATCTGCTCCTGCCTTTTGTCTTTGTCTTGTCCGCTTTTGACCGTTGCTGATCCCCTGGCTTGTTTCTGACTAGGTGTACTGCTGTGACCTCTCGTACTTCTGCTCCTGTTTGTGACTCGGCTTGTCTGACCACTCTTTCGCCACCTGGTGGTGCTTGTGCTGCTGCTCAGTGTTGCTACGCGGTGTGTGCAACCTCTCTTCCCTCACCAGCACCCCCTGGTGGAGGTTGCACTATACTGCACTGCAGTAGCATGACACACATCACACATTTGATTAACAAGCTATAATAACTCAATTTACAACTGGCATACAGATACAAACTGAGGGTCCAAAAGGCCCCCTCCCTCCATTATAATGCTGGGTTTGTTACCCAGGACATATGTCAATGTTTCCCTCTTTCTTTGACCCTTTGGACAAATTTCACCCCTTTCTTTAAGAAAGATGCAATTCCTCAGCAGCTGGGAGTCCTGTACAGGTTTTTGGCCCATTCTTCCAAGGCCCCACAGCAGCCCCATAGTCTGCCTCTGCACCCTCCTGCAGGTTGCACATACAGTTGTGCTCAAAAGTTTACATACCCCACCAAAATCTTTGCTTTATTGGCCTTTTTTCAGAGAATATGAATGATAACAGCAAAACTTGCTTCCTCCACTCATGGTTAGTGATTGGGTGAAGCCATTTATTGTCAAACTAATGTGTTTTCTTTTTTTAAATCATAATTATAATCCAAATGACCATGATCAAAAGTTTACATACCCTGGTGATTTTCGCCGGATAACTTGAACACAAATGGGTTTGAATGGCTACTAAAGGTAACATCCTTACCTGTGACCTGTTTGCTTGTAATCAGTGTGTGTGCATAAAAGCTGTGTGAGTTTCTCGTATCCAGACTCTTGAATCGTTTATCCAGCCACTGACGTTTCTGGTGTAACGAGTGGAAGCGGAGGCACAGATGGTGATGTGCGCATTCATTTATTGCTATTTTGGTGGAACCACTGGACCACGGTCCAAGGGGCTCCGAAGGGGGCTTGACTATGCGAACCCCTGACACCTGTAGTAAGACCCTTCACACAGGATCAGAGAGGAATGTCAGAGGGACACAGGTGCTACCTCCAGTTAGACCCCGGACACTTGGAAGCTGGCCCACCGAAACAGGTGCTCAAACAAGGATAACAGACAGTGTAGAACTTGACAGGTGGGATGCGGCTGGCCGGGACTGAGCTGGCAGGCAGTACTGACGTCATTGTAGGTAACGGGGAGATGGACATCTGAGCCTGATGGAACTTGCACAGGTAGTACTAGTGTCGTCCCGAAGATGGAGTAGCAAGCCGCAGATAATCTGAGAAGACAAGCAGTATTAGCTGGGTACCTGCAGGACACAGGCAAAGCACAACAGATCAGAGGAACGTCAGATCACTGAACCGGAAACTAGCAACAGGAAACACTTGTTGCTCTGGCACCCTCTCTATGGGAGTGGGGCCAGAAATAACACACACAAGAATACTATTGGTTAACAACATTTTTGAAAAATGCACTCTGTCTCTTTGAGAGACCAGGAGCGCGTGCGTGACCTCAGCCTCATACCCGGTGATGTGCTGGCCACGCGCCAGGAAGCAGAAACAGGAGAGAGAGCAAGAGGCAAGGTGGCAGGGAGCAGACAGAGCGAGGACCCCGACGGGTGCTCCGCGGCGGTACAGGCGCCACAGCGAGGGACAGGGATCCCGCGAGGGCACAGGTGTTACATCTGGATTGTGAGTCATGGGGAAAGCAAAAGAATTGTCAACTGATTTACGGGAAAAGTTAGTTGAACTGTATAAAATAGGAAAGGGATACAAAAAGTTATCCAAGGAATTGATAATGTCAGTCAACAACATTCAAACTGTGATTAACAAATGGAAAATCAGGGGCTCTGTAAAAACAAAACCACCGTCAGGTAGACCAACAAAAATGTCATACCCAACTGTCAGGAAAATTGTTCGGGATGCTAAGAAAAACCCACAAATAACATTAGCTGAAATACTGGACTTTCTGAAATCTAGCGGTGTGACTGTTTCAAGATGCACAATAAGGAGGCACTTGAAGAAAAATGGGCTGCATGGTCGAGTTGCCAGAAGAAAGCCATTCCAGTGCAAATGACGCAAAGTGTCTCGCCTACAATACACAAAACAGCAAAAGGGACAAACCTCAAAACTTCTAGAACAAGGTAATTTGGAGCGATGAGACCAAATTCAAACTTTTTGCCCACAACAGTTACAATTGGAGAGAGGTCAGCAAGGCCTATGATGAAAGAAACACCATTCCTACTGTAAAGCACAGAGGTGGATCGCTGTTGTTTTGGGGATGTGTGAGCTACAAAGGCAAAGGAAACTTTGTCAAAGTTGAAGGAAAGATGAATGCAGCACATTATCAGCAAATACTGAAGGCAAATTTGCACTCAGCAGCCCGGAAGCTACGCATGGGACGAACTTGGACGTTCAAACATGACAACGATCCAAAGCACAAGGCCAATTTGACCTGTCATTGGCTACAGCAGAACAACGTGAAGGTTCTGGAGTGGCCATCTCAGTCTCCTGACCTCAATATCATTGAGCCACTCTGCGGAGATCTCAAGCGCGCAGTTCATGCTAGACAGCCCAGGCAGAATGATGGTTTGACCAAACCTTCATCTCACAGCTTTGTCATATGCGTCTCTAAGGGTGCTTTCATATTGCGCTCCGGCACCCACTCAGTGGCCCCGTCGGGGCTTACCTATGAACCGCCGCAAAATGGGATTTGGACGCATGCGTCAATGGGGCCATAGACTATAATGGTGCAGACGGAGCGAATGTGTGCACTGTTGTGCATAATTTTTTAATGTATATGCCTACTTGAAGCGAACACTCAGATGCAGTCTACTACGTCTGAGTCCGCCTCCAGTAGGTGTACAAGCTCAAAAATAAAGCACGGCAGAGCGCAAGTGACAGAACGCATTGTGAATGCACCCTTAAGGGCCTGTCACACTAAGCCATATTGCTAGCGATATCGCTATGTCTGATACTTACGTCCGACCGGCTCCCCCGCTGGCTATCGCTTATCGCGCGAGAACGTCCTGGGCCGTTTCTCGTCGTCAGCTTCCTGCTGGGCTTCCTGTGGCGCCGACGAGCGACGCGTGGACGCGGGCGGGAGGACATCAGGATCGCCTCGTCTGACAGGTAAGTAGCAACCCCCGACCGCTGCTATGTCGCTGGTGAGATCTGCCTGTGTGGCAGCTCACTAGTGACTACTTAGCAATGCACCAGCAATCCTGACCGTGTTATATCGCTGGTCGGGATCGCTGGTGCATCGCTAAGTGTGACAGTACCTTTATACACAGGAGTTTTCACTCCTTCAGTACTCCTGTGTTCTCTGTAAGGGTGGTGGATTATCTGTAGATAACAAAAGGATTCACAGTCTCAAATCAGACATGCCAAGTTCTTTAACTTCACCCAAGACAATCATTTGCAAGTAATGCAATAACACATTCTGCCATCAGTGGTTTGTTCTAAAGTCTACACTGCTATCATTCAATTTACACATAGAGATAACAAACACACAGCTCTGTTCAGTAAAGGTACTGTCACACTTAGCGATGCACCAGCGATCCCGACCAGCGATATGACGCGGTCAGGATCGCTGGTGCATCTCTAAGTGGTCGCTAGTGAGCTGCCAAACAGGCAGATCTCACCAGCGACATCGCTGGGGTCGGGGGTCGCTACTTACCTGTCACACTAGGCGATCCTGACGTCCTCCCGACCGGCTCCACGCTCGTCGCTCGTCTCTCCACAGGAAGCGCCGCAGGAAGGAAGCTGACGACGAGAAGCGTCCAGGACGTTCTCGCGCGATCAGCGATAACCAGCAGGTGAGCGGTCGGAGGTAAGTATCACACACAGCGATATCGCTAGCAATATCGCTATAACGTCACAAGTTATAGCGATATTGCTAGCGATATAGCTTAGTGTGACAGGCCCTTGAGAGCAGAGAACTGTGATTAGCTTACCTGCTCTGAAAACTTTGGGGTTGTGATTTATAGATGCATCTCTTCAGAAAATGAGAGGAAGGGAGGGGGAGGTGAGCAACTAACTGCTGTATAGAAAACAATGGGCAGATGAGAGTTGACTGGGTGTTAGGAGTTAACTCCTCTCCTGGCATGTAACTACTGTGCATACTCCCAGAGGCTACTAAAAGAAGCTGGGCAATGTAAAAGATAAAAAATGGAATTGAAGGAGATTTACAGCAGATAGAAGAAGCAAGTAAATTGAAAACTTGCTTATATTCATGCTGTCTAACCAATTTAAGAAGTTGAGAATACCCCTTTAACTCAGTGCCAAAAAATTCAACTGGTCCACAAAATAAAGTGACCTGTGGTATGGATTTAAAGGAGATCTGTCACCTTCAAAATCCTATTTACCTGCACCTGTATTGGTAATCTGCAGGTAAATAGTATTTAAAGGGGATCTGTCACCCCATTTTTCGCCTATCAGCTGCCAGCACCGACATCAGGGGCTTATCTATAGAATTCTGTAATGCTGTAGATAAGCCCCCGATGTAACCTGAAAGATAAGAAAAAAAAGAGTTAGATTATACTCACCCTAGCGTTCGGTCCGGTCCGATGGGTGTCGCCGTCCCATCCGGCACCTCCCATCTTCATACGATGATGTCCTCCTACTTGCCTCTTCCTCGGCTCCTGCACACGCGTATTGAGGGCAGAGCAGAATACAGCATGGCGCAGGCGCCGGACCTCTAATAATAATAATAATAATCTTTATTTTTATATAGCGCTAACATATTCCGCAGCGCTTTACAATTTGCACATATTATCATCACTGTCCCCAATGGGGCTCACAATCTAAATTCCCTATCAGTATGTCTTTAGAATGTGGGAGGAAACCGGAGTGCCCGGAGGAAACCCACGCAAACACGGGGAGAACATACAAACTCCTTGCAGATGTTGTCCTTGGTGGGATTTGAACCCAGGACCCCAGCGCTGCAAGGCTGCAGCGCTAACCACTGAGCCACCGTGCCGCCCTGTCTGACCTTTCCCGGCGCCTGCGCACTGCAATACTTTACTCTGCCCTCAACAGGGCAGATAAAGTACGCCTGCGTAGGAGTCGAGGCAGAAGTAAGGAAGAGGACGTCATCGTATGAAGATAGGAAGCGCCGGACCCCGACAACCACCGCACCCGCCCCCCCGGTGAGTATAATCCAACTTGTTTTTCTTCTCTTTCAGGTTTCATCGGAGGCTTATCTACAGCATTACAGAATGCTGTAGATAAACCCCTGATGGCGGTGGCTGCAGTTTATAGGCCGAAAATGGAGTGACAGATTCCCTTTAAAACACATGTATCCGGGTTACTGGACAAGCAGCTACAAGAAGAAAATTAAGTTGCATTCTCCCAGCAGCCACTCTCTTCCAGTCATCTGTTGGTGCAGGGAGAGGTCACAGTCACTGCTCACAAGTGAGCACACTAATCTCTCCCACAGCACACAGATTGACCCCTACTCTGCAGTATATCCACACCATGTGAATATACACTAATTTTTCTAAATGGTCAGATAATTATTTTTGACTCTCCCTTAGAGAATTACTCTAGTGTGACCTATTGGATGCAGCAACTCTTAAAGTCAATATCGATCCTTTATCAAGCCTTGCCATATGACTTAGGATAAGAAGCCAAACTTGATACTCCATTGGCAGACACATATTTCGGTCTGTTTGCCCCTCATCAGTGCAAATTTATAAATTCTATTGCATTGCATGGCCTATAAGTCTTGTTATGCCAGCTTGGTATTTTACACAAGGAGAAATGCTCCCCTTAGATTCCCAGTTAGAGGCCTCTCACTCAGCCAATTAAGACCTCCTGCTTTGCATTAATGAAGGAGAAATGTTCCAAAACTCGTGTCTGGTTTGGTTTGTTGTACTAAGTAATGTGGCAAGGCCCTTTAAAGGATTTATATTGATTTTAAGGATTGCTACATCCAATAGGTATCACTGTGCTTCAAGTCCTCTTCTTCTTTGTAGAGGATATTTGCAGAACATTTAGGGAAAACAATTTTTTTTTCTAAATAGGCTTGTCAGGAGTGTTGACAGGACCTCTTTAATAAAGGTGAGGAAGTCACGCAGGTACTCACTTTGGTTGAGACAGAATTTTCATTATATAAGTTACTGAACATAGTTTCTTAGGAATCATAGATTATACCAATACAAGGCAAAGCATTTATCTTTGTTTTGGAACAATTTCAAGATCCAAACAAGAAAATGACATTTGGACATATTTCCCAAATTGTTCCTGGTTAAAATCCATCATTGATTTCTGCAATTTCTAAATGTTCGAACATTAGACAAAAATGACTCTGTTGAACAACTTAAAGGGGTTGTTCACTACTATGACAACCCCTTCTTAAACTAAATGTTTGGCACTGATAAAATAATAAAGCCTATACTCACCTCCCGTACTGGCTCTGTTCCCGTAGTGCCAGCACTTGTGGTCCCAGGGCTGTGATGTGGTGGAATGGCGCTTGAGCCCGGCGCCCAATCATCACTGGCGTCACTGTCTCTGCCTTCGGACAAACGGAACACAAAGAGGAAGTCCGGGATCAGCTGCAGCTGGACCGCCTCATGTTCAGTTTGTCCGAAGGCGGAGACAATGACGCCATCGGTGATTGGGCGCCGGGCTCAAGTGTCATTCCACCGCATCACAGCCCCGGGACCGCAAGTGCGGACACCGTGGGAATGGCACCGTCACAGGAGGTGAGAATTGGCTTTATTATTTTATCGGGGCCGAACATTTATTTTTAAAAGGAGTTGTCCTAGAAGTGGACAATCCCTTTAACATTCTGCCATTGGTGCGTCCTCAGACGATGTCTCACATTAGTCAGCTGCAACAAGACACAGCTACATCTTTAAAATAAATCCTGGAGTTTGTACATCAGGTTCAAATAACATTCAAGATATTACAAAAACAGAACAACCTTTCTTCTCTTAAAATCCAAGTATATGAAAGATATAATGTGGGACTTCGGTGAGCAGCCGGGAAAAGACAGATGTTCTGGATCACATGGTTCTTCATTTTCAGTGACAAACCAAACATTTCTAAACAATGTAAGAAGATGCACAAATGATGCCAGGCCCACACAGAGACTGAATTCATCTCCGTTCATTCAATTTCCACTCTGGTTTTAAGAAGAGATCATAGTTTGTTTTTGGATAGTTAAAATGATGAGGATAGTTATTATTGTTATTTTTTATGTGGTACATTTTCCCCCAAAATGTGCCTACAGTTTTGTCGTATCCAATGCTTGAGGACAAAGGGGCACTTCCAGTTGGTGTCACCTAGGTATATATTTAGAGATTTTGTGCTATAGCCACACACACATTCATGTATATATATTACATAGTCTTCCATATTATGTATATTGCTGTCCCTTATTATACAGTGCCCTCTCTTGTTATGTACAGTACCATCCCTTAGATATTGGATTATACAGAGCCCTGTTTTTTCTTACTGTACATACCGTCCTGTCTTGTTAGCTGTATAAGGCTGATGGAGCATGGGAAAGCTTCTTTTCTAATGGAGGAGCTGATGGACTGGTAGTCTGGTCACCGGCTCCTCCATCAGCAGTCATTTTATATCTAAAAAGAGAGGGGACTGTGTAATAAAAGAGAGCGCTGTGAATAACAAAATTAACAGGAATACACTATGTAAGAGACAGTACTGTACATAACAGCAGAAGAAGCTATATAATAAGGGATGGCATCATACAGTGCCTTGCGAAAGTATTCGGCTCCCTGGAACTTTTCAACCTTTTTCCACATGTCATACTTCAAACATAAAAGGTATCAAATGTAAATTTTTGGTGAAGAATCAACAAGTGGGACACAATTGTGAAGTTGAACGAAATTTATTGGTTATTTTTAATTTTTGTGGAAATTCAAAAAACTGAAAAGTGGGGCGTGCAATTTTATTCGGCCCTTTAACTTAATACTTTGTTGCACCACCTTTTGCTGCGATTACAGCTGCAAGTCTCTTGGGGTATGTCTCTATCAGTTTTGTACATGGAGAGACTGAAATTCTTGCCCATTCTTCCTTGGCAAACAGCTCGAGCTCAGTGAGGTTGGATGGAGATCGTTTGTGAACAGCAGTTTTCAGCTCTTTCCACAGATTCTCGATTGGATCAGGGCCGGCCCGAGAGATTACGGCGCCCTAGGCGAAACTATTTTGTTGCGCCCCTACTATTCTTGGCAGTAGATGAAAACTTGGGATACAAATTTAGGAGCAAAATAAACCACAACAACAATGATTAATTAACTCTCTCCTAACTCTTTAATCTTCTGAGAAGTTGTATAGGACAAATACACTCACTGGCCACTTTATTAGGTACACCTGTCCAACTGTGTGTTAAGACTTAATTTCTAATCAGCCAATCACATGGCGGCAACTCAGTGCATTTAGGCATGTAGACATGGTCAAGACAATCTCCTGCAGTTCAAACCGAGCATCAGTATGGGGAAGAAAGGTGATTTGAGTGCCTTTGAACGTGGCATGATTGTTGGTGCCAGAAGGGCTGGTCTGAGAATTTCAGAAACTGCTGATCTACTGGGATTTTCACGCACAACCATCTCTAGGGTTTACAGAGAATGGTCCGAAAAAGAAAAAAAATCCAGTGAGCGGCAGTTCTGTGGCCGGAAATGCCATGTTGATGCCAGAGGTCAGAGGAGAATGGGCAGACTGGTTCGAGCTGATAGAAAGGCAACAGTGACTCAAATTGCCACCCGTTACAACCAAGGTAGGCAGAAGAGCATCTCTGAACGCACAGTGCGTCGAACTTTGAGGCAGATGGGCTACAGCAGCAGAAGACCACACTGGGTACCACTCCTCTCAGCTAAGAACAGGAAACTGAGGCTACAATTTGCACAAGCTCATCGAAATTGGACAGTAGAAGATTGGAAAAACGTTGCCTGGTCTGATGAGTCTCGATTTCTGCTGCGACATTCGGATGGTAGGGTCAGAATTTGGCGTAAACAACATGAAAGCATGGATCCATCCTGCCTTGTATCAACGGTTCAGGCTGGTGGTGGTGGTGTCATGGTGTGGGGAATTTTTTCTGGGCACTCTTTGGGCCCCTTGGTACCAATTGAGCATCGTTGCAACGCCACAGCCTACCTGAGTATTGTTGCTGACCATGTCCATCCCTTTATGACCACAATGTACCCAACATCTGATGGCTACTTTCAGCAGGATAATGCGCCATGTCATAAAGCTCGAATCATCTCAGATTGGTTTCTTGAACATGACAATGAGTTTACTGTACTCAAATGGCCTCCTCAGTCACCAGATCTCAATCCAATAGAGCATCTTTGGGATGTGGTGGAACGGGAGATTCGCATCAGGGATGTGCAGCCGACAAATCTGCGCCAACTGTGTGATGCCATCATGTCAATATGGTCCAAAATCTCTGAGGAATGCTTCCAGCACCTTGTTGAATCTCTGCCACGAAGAATTGAGGCAGTTCTGAAGGCAAAAGGGGGTCCAACCCCTTACTAGCATGGTGTACCTAATAAAGTGGCCAGTGAGTGTATATACAAAGTAATCAAAATCGAAAATATTATAATCACGCGCGCCGATATGCAAAAAACGTAGATACTATCTATCTCCCTTGCCTTAACTGGCCTGACTGGCAGTCCAGCCAGGCAGTCTACGCCAATGCGTCAAAACAGACTCCTCCCACTAGCCGCATTGACTGCTGATGACATCTATCAATATAATCGCCAACTAGTACCTAGTACCTAAAGTCCAAACTACGTATAAATAGGCCATATGGTACACCTACCCTCCGTCAGGAACAATATTCGCACTAACTCGTAATGGAACAATGTGCCTGTTAGGCACAGGCTAGAAAAATGCCTAGAATATCTAATTTTCTCAATTTCAGTGATCTAAAAGTGATCAGAGACCTTCATAGGGATGTAATAAAAGAGACTACACATTATCAGGTGCAAAACAAACCCATTTACTCAACATAAAAGTAATCTGAAGCAAGAAAGAGAATATGCATTAGGGAACAATGTGCCTGAGAAGCACACTTTCATTTGTAAGAAAATCTGCCTTATTTATATGGAATATATCCACAAACCTTCCTCTATCCATTCATAAAACAAGCTAAAGAAACAATAGTAATGACTAAAAACATTAAATACCTACCTTATAAAGTGTGATGTGTTCGGGACCAATGAGCCTGAGAAGCCAGCACACAGCTATATCTTCCTTCCTGAAGCTCTGCTCTGCAGACCAACTGTGGTATCAGGTTTCACACAGCAGCTAGAGCCAGGAGACTAGAGGGAGGGGGTTTCCTGAAAATCTGGTGAGAAGGGAGAAATGAAAGTAGAAGAGCTGCGCCTGTCAGATCCATTGTTCCTCACGGAGGGTTACGTATACGTATTTTTTTCTCTCGGGCGCCCCCTTAGTGTAGCGTGTGCTAAGTGTGCATTTTTGGTTGTTTGCTTTGCTTTGCCAACATTTGAAAACTTAGGAGCAAAATAAACGCGCGGGATCAAACACCTGTCAGCAAACGATGCAAACGACTCACGTCCGTAGTTTGGCGTCTCCTTTCCGTGCGTAAATTGAGGCTCAACGGTTTTTCTTTTAAATTTATGGTAAAAAAATTTATGTACACTTTTCTTTCCATCCCTAAAACTTTTTGCCTTTTGAAAAGATTTTTTATAATTTTTTCTATTTTTTCTCTGGCGCCCCCTTTGGGTCGGCGCCCTAGGCGGCCGCCTAGTTCGCCTATACGCTCGGGCCGGCCCTGGATTGGATTCAGGTCTGGACTTTGACTTGGCCATTCTAACACCTGGATACGTTTATTTGTGAACCATTCCTTTGTAAATTTTGCTTTATTTTTGGGATCATTGTCTTGTTGGAAGACAAATCTCCGTCCCAGTCTCAGGTCTTTTACAGACTCCAACAGGTTTTCTTCAAGAATGGTCCTATATTTGGCTCCATCCATCTTCCCATCAATGTTAACCATCTTCTCTGTCGCTGCTGAAGAAAAGCAGGCCCAAACCATGATTGTTAGGGACGGCGGAACGCACTAAATAATAAATAATACTAAGTGCTTTGGCCACCCGGGGTCCACTGTGCAGAGGTGTTACGCTGCTGCTACGTAATGGCAGACGCTCAGGCTACTTTCACACTTGCGTTTTTTTGCTGTGCGTTTTTTGTGCACACAAACGCATGAAAAAAATGCATCATGCGTTTGTGTGCGTTTTTTTGCGGGTTTTGGTGTGCATACGTGCGCATTGTAATGCGCACGTATGTGCACCCATAGACTATAATGGGTATTTTGCTGTAAAAAAACGCATTGCGTGCGCATGCGTTTTTTGGGGGCAAGTTGGACGCACAAAAAATGCACCAGGATGCATTTTCTGCGCCTGAGCGCACACTACAAAAAACGCATGCGCATACAAACGCGTACAAACGCATGTGTATGCGCACCCATGTAAAAGATAGGGGGGAAAAAATTCATGTTTTTTTTGCGCAAAAAAACAGCGCAAAAAAACGCAAGTGTGAAACCAGCCTTAATATGGCGGTATGACACACGGGAGTTGAACGTCACCCGGTGTGCACTGGGCGGACTCTGTTACTTCACAGAGGCGCCGAAGCGTTAAACACAAATGCCGAGCCTGTTGAACTCACAGGTCTGAGTGGAATGCATGCACTGTATATGGTCACAGGACTCGGGCCCAAGACACAGGGTCAGCGTCCTTCTAGACCTACCGTGTGTGCGGCATCGCAACCATGGATGCCATTAAGCACTGCTGACTGCAGCACGATGACAGACACTGCCGCTGTACGACAATGCCCGGTAGCAGGCACACAGTCGGACGCTAGTACCGTGGATGATATGCACTGTGGCCTGTAGCTTGCCACTGACTGGCGCTGACTCTATCACTATTTCCCTATCCACACACGTAATATCAGAGGAAGGGGGATCTTAATGAGTCATTTGCAAGTCCATGCATCCGTCATCATTCACACAGGTAGCAACTAGAGTCTATACTAGCGCATGGCCGAACGGCCATGCAAACCTTTTATAGCCGGGACCTTCCGGAAGCTTCCAGATCCCTGAGATGGACCAATCAGATCTGGAGAAGGACCTGTGCATGTGACTCCCGATCTCCAATGGGAGATCGTCTCGTGAGCATGCTCAGTGGAGCGACGGAAGGACTTAGCCTCTGGAGTGGCTTGCTGCTGAACAGCCTGCATTGCTATTGCTGTCCCAGAGGTTGCTTGGAGAATTCCCATTCAAAAATAAAACATAACCTTTAATAATTCATTAAAACCTGAGACATCACATAAACAACACATAAACAGACATAATAGTGCTCGTGCGTATCAGTGCTCATTTAAAAAATGGTTTGGTCTCACCATTGCTCATGGACATAGACACCCCGGCGTATTTTTCAGAGGTCCCCTGCCGGGTATTCGGGTCCATATAGCAGCACAAGACAGTGTGTGGAAAAGGAGGTTAAAGGTTTACAGGTGTGCAGTTTTCCCTATCCTCCCTGTCGTGCCCAGGTATTACTCCTGCCCTTACAAGGACAGGCCCCAAATGAACCCTATAGTGTCACCCCCAATCGTCAGAAGGCGTATTTGCTCCCTACGCGTTTCCTCCCCAATAACGGGGATTCATCAGGGGAGTTATACAAATAGATATAAGGGGGTTTAAATATATTTGTCCATAAAGAAAAAGAGAAGGCCCCGCAATGGCTGTGTTGTGAGTTCATTTTCCCCTTCGTCACTGAGGTCTGGTGAACTCCCTATTCTGGTAATGGAAGGTAATGAGCCTGATTATCAGGCACCTGAGCCTGATGATGATGACTGGCTGAGTGGAGTCACGGACTGGATATAAGGCTGCCGACGCCCTTCTGCCCTGCGGGTGATTTCTCTGTGGACTTCTAGGAAACCAGTCTGATTCCTGCTCCTCTAAAGCTAAGTTTTCTGCTTTGCCTGTTAGCATTTGTGTTTTATTTTTGTTTGTCTTGCTTTTCTGGATTCTGCCATTCCCTGCTGGGGTGAGCTGAATCTCCATTTGCCGGTTGCTCTGTCTTCAGAATATTCCTGAGTACTGACATAGCTTTTTGAAGCCTAGCATCTTCACTGTCAGTTTGTTGGCTCTTATTTTCATAGGGTTTTTCACGGATTGCAGACAGCAGCCTTCCTGTCCTTTCCTACCTAGTTAGCTTGGGCCCCGTCTTTGCTCAGTCTATCTTTCTGTCTGTGTTAGTGTTCTTTCTTCTTGCTTCACTGTCATTATATGTTGGGGGCTGCCTTTTGCTTTGGGGTCTGCTCTGGGGCAGTTTAGATTTCCCTTTCTGTCTTTAGGCTATAGTCCTCCGGCTGTGATCGAGGGGTCTAGGGCATCGTAGGAACCCCCCACGGCTACTGCTAGTTGTGTTGATAGGTTCAGGGGTCTGCAATCCGATAGCTGCCAACTTCTCTGGTTTTCTGGACTTAGCTAACAGTGACTCATTCATAACAGAATCACCCACCCTACCGCAGATCCTAGGGTACTCAATAGCAGGAAAGAATTGTGTTTAAAAAAAAAAAATAAAAAAAAGAGTGTGTATATTCTTTCCTCTATATCTCTGAGGCCGTAGGGGGAATTTTTTTTTTTCTCTCAATGGAGATAAAGCAATTGTCTGATCATGTGGAGCAGCTCGCTGCGGAAGTGCGGGGAATTTCCGCCTACCTTGCTCGTTCGCATGCTGTTGAACCAAAGATCCCTACACCTGATGTATTTTTTGGGGATCGATCTAAATTTTTGAGTTTCAAAAATAACTGTAAATTATTTTTTGCCTTGAAGCCTAACTCGTCAGGGAGCTCTGCGCAGCAGGTTAAAATTGTCATCTCTTTGCTGCGTGGCGATCCCCAGGATTGGGCGTTTTCTTTGAATCCAGATGATCCTATTCTGACTAATGTGAAAGCATTCTTTCAAGCCTTGGGGTTGTTGTATGACGAACCTAATGCTATTGATCAGGCTGAAAAGACCCTGTTGGCATTGAACCGGGGTCGAGATTCTGCAGAGTTGTACTGTCAAAAGTTCCGAAAGTGGGCGCTCCTTACTACCTGGAATGATAATGCCTTGGCTGCTCTCTTTCGGAAGGGTTTGTCAGAAGCCGTAAAAGATACTATGGTGGGATTTCCTGTTCCCTCTGGTCTGGACGATTCTATGTCATTAGCCATTCAGGTTGATCAGCGTTTACGTGAACGCAGGATTGCACGAGAGGTGTTGCCACCAGTTGAACAGACGTCTGAACCTATGCAATGTGATAGAGTTTTGTCTAGGGCGCAACGTCAGGAGGTCAGAAGGCGTAATAAGCTGTGTTTTTTCTGTGGAGATGCCTCGCATATTATTTCTGTTTGTCCTAAACGGGAGAAACGCTTTGCACACACGTTTTCTGTTGGTGGTGTTCAACCTAAGTTTCTTCTGGCAATTACTCTGATCTGCTCCCTGTCCACATTTTCCGCCAAGGCATTTGTGGATTCAGGAGCAGCGCTAAACCTAATGGACTTGGATTTTGCTAAACGTTGTGGATTTCCGATAACACCTCTGCAGATGCCTATCCCTTTGAGGGGGATTGATGCTACTCCTTTGGCGAAAAATAAACCTCAGTTTTGGACCCAGGTGGTCATGCGGGTTGCCCCAGACCATCAAGAAAATTGCAGATTTTTTGGTGTTGCATGCTCTGCATGATGCCGTTGTTCTGGGGTTTCCCTGGTTGCAAATTCATAATCCAGTTTTGGATTGGAAATCTGTGTCTGTGGTGAGTTGGGGTTGTCGGTGTGCCTTTAGTGAGGCTCCGTTTTTTTCCACCTCTCCTCAGTCGCATGATGTTCCTGACTATTTGGCGGACTTTTATGATGTATTTAGTGAGAATGAGTCTGCATCTTTGCCTCCTCATAGGAGTTATGACTGTGCAATTGAACTGAGCCCGGGGTGTAAATTTCCCAAGGGTCGGCTCTTCAATTTATCTGTACCCGAGCACGAGGCTATGCGATCCTATATTAAGGAGGCGTTGGAGAAGGGTCATATTAGACCATCCTCTTCACCCTTAGGTGCCGTTTTTTTTTTTTGTGGCCAAAACGGATGGTTCTTTAAGGCCTTGTATTGATTATCGTGCCCTCAACAAAATTACTATTAAATATCAGTATACGTTACCCCTGATTTCGGATCTATTCTCTAGAGTTAGAGGTGCTTGCTGGTTTACCAAGCTTGACCTCAGGGGGCGTATAATCTTATCCGCATTAAGCAGGGGGATGAATGGAAGACGGCGTTTAATACTCCGGAGGGCCATTTTGAGTACCTGGTGATGCCTTTTGGGCTCACTAATGCCCCTTCTGTCTTCCAGTGCTTCATGAACGATATTTTCCGAGACTTTGTCGATAGATTTTTGATTATCTATCTGGATGATATTTTGATCTTCTCCAAGGATTGGGATTCTCATGTGGAACATGTTCGGACTGTGTTCCGGATCTTGAGGGAGAATTCCCTGTATGTCAAAGGATCGAAATGCCTTTTTGGAGTACAGAGGATTTCATTTTTGGGATTTATTTTGTCTCCGTCAACTATTGAAATGGACCCGGCCAAGGTACAGGCCATTTATGATTGGGTTCAGCCCACTTCTTTGAAGGCCCTCCAGAAGTTTTTGGGTTTTGCTAATTTTTATCGGAAATTTATAGCAAAATTTTCTAGTATTGCCAAGCCATTGACTGATCTGACTAAGAAGGGTGCTGATGTGTTGAATTGGTCTCCGGAGGCTGTTGCTTCCTTTCAGGAGCTGAAGCGAAGATTTACCTCCGCCCCAGTTTTGCGGCAACCTGATGTCTCACTCCCGTTCCAGGTAGAGGTGGATGCTTCTGAGATTGGTGCAGGAGCTGTTTTGTCCCAAAAGGATCCTGTAACATCTAAAATGAATCCCTGTGCTTCCTTTTCCCGAAAGTTCTCTCCATCTGAACGTAACTATGATGTGGGGAATCGGGAACTGTTGGCCATGAAATGGGCATTTGAGGAGTGGAGACATTGGTTGGAGGGAGCTAAACATCAAGTTGTGGTCCTCACTGACCACAAGAATTTGATTTACCTAGAGTCGGCTAAACGCTTGAACCCTAGACAGGCTAGGTGGGCCTTGTTTTTTACACGTTTTGATTTTGTTGTCTCTTTTCTTCCTGGAACTAAGAATGTCAAGGCAGACGCCCTCTCTAGGAGCTTCTTTGCTGATTCTCCTGTGGTGACCAAGCCTGCTACCATCTTAGGCGAAGAGGTAGTTCTTTCTGCCATCTCGCCCGATTTGAGACTTGCTCTGCAAGAGTTCCAGGAGGACAAGCCTGAGCGTTGTCCCAGTGGAAAGTTGTATGTTCCTGACCAGTGGAAGAAGAGAGTGATGTCTGAAGTTCATTGCTCTGCATTGGCTGGTCATCCAGGTATTTTTGGTACTAGAGATCTTGTGAGTCGCTCTTTTTGGTGGCCCACCTTGTCTCATGATGTCAGGAATTTTGTGCAGTCCTGTGGAACTTGCTCCCGGTCTAAATCTTGTTCTCACTCTAGTGGGTTGTTGATGCCTTTGCCGGTCCCCAGGAGGCCATGGACCCATATTTCTATGGATTTCATCTCTGATATGCCGGTCTCTCAAAGAATGACTGTTATTTGGGTGATTTGTGATAGGTTCTCTACGATGGTTCATCTTGTACCACTCCCTAAGTTGCCATCTTCCTCTGAGTTGGTGCCCCTGTTTTTGCAACAGGTGGTTCGCTTGCACGGGATTCCTGAGAACATTGTATCTGACAGAGGAGTTCAGTTTGTGTCTAGATTTTGGAGGACTTTCTGTTCCAAGCTGGGAATTCAGTTGTCCTTCTCCTCTACTTTTCACCCTCAGACCAATGGGCAGACAGAGAGAACAAACCAGACCTTGGAGTCGTATTTGAGATGTTTTATTTCCGCTGATCAGGATGACTGGGTTTTATTTTTGGCCTTGGCCGAATTTGCTTTAAATAATAGAGCTAGTTCTGCCACTTTGATGTCACCTTTTTTTGTAACTTTGGGTTTCATCCTCGATTTTCCTCAGGGCAGGTGGAGCCTTCTGCCTGCCCAGGTGTTGACACTGTGGTGGAGAGAATGCATCAGATCTGGGACCAAGTGGTGGATAAGTTATCTCTCTCCCAGGAAAAGGCCCAGCGGTTTTCCAATCGACATAGGACCATTGGTCCCCAGTTTAAGATTGGTGATATGGTGTGGTTATCATCAAAAAATATTGCTATGAAGGTGGCTTCTCCTAAGTTTAAGCCTAGATTTATTGGACCTTACAAGATTTTGGAGATTATTAATCCGGTCTCTTTTCGTTTGGCTCTTCCTGTCACATTTAAGATCCATAATGTGTTCCATAAGTCCTTGTTGAAGAGGTTTGTTGAACCAGTTGTTCCTGGGGTGGCACCTCCGGACCCTGTATTGGTTGAAGGTAACATGGAATATGAGGTAGAGAAAATACTGGATTCCCGTCTGGCTAGACGGAGACTCCAGTATTTGGTTAAGTGGAAGGGTTATGGTCAGGAGGATAATTCCTGGGTCTCTGCCTCTGATATTCATGCCAAAAGATTGGTGCGTGCCTTTCATCAGGCTCACCCTGATCGCCCTGGTGGCGTGGTTGAGGGTTCGGTGACCCCTCCTCAAGGGGGAGGTACTGTTGTGAGTTCATTTTCCCCTTCGTCACTGAGGTCTGGTGAACTCCCTATTCTGGTAAAGGAAGGTAATGAGCCTGATTATCAGGCACCTGAGCCTGATGATGATGACTGGCTGAGTGGAGTCACGGACTGGATATAAGGCTGCCGACGCCCTTCTGCCCTGCGGGTGATTTCTCTGTGGACTTCTAGGAAACCAGTCTGATTCCTGCTCCTCTAAAGCTAAGTTTTCTGCTTTGCCTGTTAGCATTTGTGTTTTGTTTTTGTTTGCCTTGCTTTTCTGGATTCTGCCATTCCCTGCTGGGGTGAGCTGAATCTCCTTTTGCCGGTTGCTCTGTCTTCAGAATATTCCTGAGTACTGACATAGCTTTTTGAAGCCTAGCGTCTTCAGGGCCTTTTTCACTGTCAGTTTGTTGGCTCTTATTTTCATAGGGTTTTTCACGGATTGCAGACAGCAGCCTTCCTGTCCTTTCCTATCTAGTTAGCTTGGGCCCCGTCTTTGCTCAGTCTATCTTTCTGTCTGTGTTAGTGTTCTTTCTTCTTGCTTCACCGTCATTACATGTTGGGGGCTGCCTTTTGCTTTGGGGTCTGCTCTGGGGCAGTTTAGATTTCCCTTTCTGTCTTTAGGCTATATAGTCCTCCGGCTGTGATCGAGGGGTCTAGGGCATCGTAGGAACCCCCCACGGCTACTGCTAGTTGTGTTGATAGGTTCAGGGGTCTGCAATCCGATAGCTGCCAACTTCTCTGGTTTTCTGGACTTAGCTAGCATTTCTGTTTTTGCCTCCTACGGTGACTCATTCATAACAGGCTGGGTGCCTCAACTAGCAGAGTGACTGTCCATATCACTGCCAAAAAGTAAATTACTGATACGCACGAGCACTATTATTTCTGTTTATGTGTTGTTTATGTGATGTCTCAGGTTTTAATGAATTATTAAAGGTTATGTTTTATTTTTGAATGGGAATCCTCCAAGCTACTGACATTTAACCCCTGAGGGTTGTACATGTGGTATTAAGCATTCTTTGCCACAGCTGATCTTGTTTTTCTGGCCCAGAGGTGGCAGCAACAGCCATACCCACAGAGCTGTTCTGAGCAGAGCGTCGGGAACGACGGGACTGCTGAGCAGGCTCCTCTGCGGCCGATGGGGAATGAGAGACCGCTGAATGCAAGGCTCTGGATTCCTGCTGTGCAGTTGCAGGAACCCGACACCTAACATTGATGGTGCCACCACCATGTTTGACAGTGGGGATGGTGTGTTCAGTGTGATGAGCTGTGTTGCCTTTACGCCAAACATATCGCTTGGCATTATTGCCAAAAAGTTCGATTTTGGTTTCATCCGATCAGAGCACCTTCTTCCACATGTTTGGTGTGTCTCCCAGGTGGCTTGTTGCAAACTTTAAATGACACTTTTTATGGATATCTTTGAGAAATTGCTTTCTTCTTGCCACTCTTCCATAAAGGCCAGATTTGTGCAGTGTACAACTGATTGTTGTCCTATGGACAGACTGTCCCTCCTCAGCTGTAAATATCTGCAGTTCATTCAGAGTGATCGTGGACCACTTGGCTGTATCTCTGATCAGTCTTCTCCTTGTTTGAGATGAAAGTTTAGAGGGATGGCCGGGTCTTGGTAGATTTGCAGTGGTATGATACTCCTTCCATTTCCGCGGCCCTTAGAAACCCGATGTTTACGTTGGTAACCAGCATGCAGCATCGCTCATCGCTGACTCCCACTGCCACACACAGCTATGCACGCTGGCCAGCGGGAGACCAGCGATGAAAAAACGGGTCAGGACGAACCAGCACGATCAGCCGATCGCTGCTGGATGTCACACACAGCGATCTCGCTGGAGAGATTGCTGATGTGTCACAAAATCAGCGAGATCGCTGTGTGTAAGGGCCCTTAAGATTTGAGGCTCAGCAAATGCTGCAGCTTGTCATTAATTTGATAAGCGGGGTTGCCACGCCCTGTGCCATCCCATCTTCCCCCACTTGGTGGGAGCTGGAGCGAAAATAGCGAGAAAACTTTTCAAAGCTTATTTCGCCAGAATTCTGGCGAAAATGTTTTGATGGATTGATCCCTATCTATGTCTCTACATTTGTATAGTCTCAAGAAATATGCTTGTAAGCACTGTATTTGTTCGCCATGGTTGCAGACAGGAATGGTGGCTGGTAACCGAAGCAGTGAACAGCAAGCAATACTAGATGTGTATTTTCTGAAGGAAGTAGAGATAGTGCTTTGAAATGGTGCCCGGGCTGCCCCTTTAAGAGAGACTTGCCTGCTGCCCCTGCTAGACTTTCAACTCAGGATCCATTTTAACTGTGGGTGCCTCTCAGGGGCCACTTTGGCCTGTGTGGCCCCTCAGGGTCTGATTTAGTGGGTGGGGCCCCACAGGATCCGATTCGGTGGCCTGGGCTCCTCAGGGCTTGATTTGGTGGATGGGATCCCTCAGGGTCCAATTTTGTGGGTGGGGCCCCTCAGGGTCCGATTTGGTGGGCGGGGCCCCTCAGGGTCCGATTTGGTGGGCGGGGCCCCTCTGGGTCCGACTTGGTGGGCGGGGTCCCTCTGGGTCCGATTTGGTGGACGGGATCCCTCAGGGTCCGATTTTGTGGCCGGGGCCCCTCAGGGTCTCATTTGGTGGGCGGAGCCCCTCTGGGTCCGATTTCGTGGGCGGGAACCCTCAGCGTCCGATTTGGTAGGTGGGGCCACACGGGGTCTGATTTGGTGGGCGGGGCCCCTCAGGGTCCGATTTGGTGGGCGGGGCCCCTCAGGGTCCGATTTGGAGGCCTGGGTGGCTCAGCCTCCGATTTGTAGGCCAGGGTCGATCAGATTTGCATTTGTGCTTTGGGTTTCACTTTAAGAGCTGATATTATCTGGCAGAAACTCTGTCCTGCTGGGGTCATGTAAGGTTCGTAGGCGTTGGCATAGTAACTGGGTGTGCCTGCGCATATCAATGAGCTTAACTGCCACCTCACAACAGCCCCATGTTTCCCTATGGCAAAATTTTCCCATTGAAATGCATTGAGACAATTCATTCCAATGACGGGAAAATGTTTTTTTCAAATGCAAATTGCGCAAAAACTACAAATCCAATCGACACGAAAAATACTTAGCACACCACTCGTGGACGCTGGCTTTGAAACGACGCCTCAACGGAGTCGGTGCGTGTAGCGGTTCGGGCCGCATTAATTGCGGAAATCAACTGAATAATAAGGCCAAGTACACACGTAGCAGAAAATTTCTGCTGAAAAACCTGACTCCCTTCCCAGAAACCGTGTTTTTTTCTGCGCGCTTTTTGCGCAGAAAACATGATTTTTATGCGTTTTTTACGTGCGTTTTCAAAACGCATAGAAAGAGCCAGAAAAATCCGCGAAATTAATGAGCATGCTGCGTTTTTTATCGCGATGCGTTTTTTTCGCGGTAAAAAACGCAACAGTATGCACAAAAAGTGCATAATGCATAGAAATGAATGGGAAGCTTATTTTTAGCGGTTTTATTGGAAAAACCGCTAAAAATACCGCTAAAAAAACGCTGTGTGTGGAAGAAGAAGAAGAAGACGTTAGCAGCGTTCGGATTACAAGATAGTACTTTCTTCAAAGCACTATAAAAAAAATACAATTCTAACCACTGAGGGAGGCGAGGGGCTTTAATAAACTGCTAATAGGACAGTTGCTTGTTTTTCCAAGCGCTTTGTAATTATACCCATCTTTGAAGATGGGAATAACTCTTTAATTGCTCATATTTGTAAATCAGATCATATGATAAGAAATGCATTGTCAAATATAAGAAAATGGAATTCTACATAACTTTACTGCATGGTTAACAGGATACAGACTGCTATATGAACAGTCTACTCTGCACTCTGCACATTACTGACTGCTGTCTATAATGTGCTGATATACTGTAGTGCAATTGCGAATAATTTGACTTTCTTGCAACTACCTTTCTGCAGCTTTAGACTATTAGGCTACGTTCACACAATAAACATTTGGTGCCTTTTTTATGTTGCAGCATATCTGCACCAATTCATTAAATTAAGTTACTGTTGTTTTTTTCATTGCATTTTTTATGAGGTTAATGTAAACCCATATGGGCAGCACGGTGGTTCAGTGGATGGCACTGCAGCCTTGCAGCGCTGGAGTCCTGGGTTCAAATCCCACCAAGGACAACATCTGCAAGGAGTTTGTATGTTCTCCCCGTGTTTGCGTGGGCTTCCTCCGGGCACTCCGGTTTCCTCCCACACTAACATCTGCAAGGAGTTTGTATGTTCTCCCCGTGTTTGCGTGGGTTTCCTCCGGGCACTCCGGTTTCCTCCCACACTCCAAAGACATACAGATAGGGAATATAGATTGTGAGCCCCATCGGGGACAGTGATGAAAATGTGTGCAAACTGTAAAGCGCTGCGGAATATGTTAGCGCTATATAAAAATAAAGATTATTATTATTATAACCCATAGACATTGAATGGAGCAACAATCCTATTTAAATGAATTGAAACGTGCTGAAACCTTTTTTTTTTTAAGTAACAGGATAGAAGGATAGAGAAAATCTAGTGTGTCTCAAGACCTAAGCTTATATTGAACTACTTCTAACCGTTTTTTACTTGTTCTTCATATCTAAGAAAAGAGGTAGCTGACAGCACTCACTAGGATGGATGCTCGTTCAAAATTCCAAGGAACCCACTTGGAGGAACAGCAGCATAAAGGTAAGTAGACAGCATCCAAGCCAGCGTGATTAGTTCCAAAAGTCAAAGTTTATTCTGCCATCGCATAACAACGTTTCAACCTATTGTAAGTCTTTATCAAGTACAAACAATGACACACATGGCTGGCTTATACAGTGTGACTTACACACATACAGCAATCACCATAAAGACCAAAGCCACTTATATAAAATACATTCATTACAAAAACATCAATACAAGGGGTATGATCCCATATGGGAATGATATCAAACAGACCAAACTAACAAAATGGTTCCGTGATGTTGAGGATTTTAAAACAGGTCGTATATTTAATTGGCAATTAGGAAATCAGCTGCATTTTAACAACAAAAAGGGTAAATTTGCTCAAGTAGGAAGACAACATTAACCTCAGAGGAGAAATTTGCACGATTTTGACGTTACAAATTGCCGATTCAGAATCAACAGATGATTCAAGTATGGGACCTTCCAGTTCTACATATTTTTAGGAAAAAGAAAGGTGTATAAAACAACACATGTAGGAGGCGCCGCAGAGGTGGTTGGAAACACAAGAGGAAGAGGACGGCACGAGAACAGAGGACGATAAGACTTACTACAGTGAAGACAAGAACAATGGAGGGGAGACAGAAGGATGCTTGAATAAGGGCTCTTTCACATGTCCTGATATTTCCAGTACTGGAAAAAACAGTACCGGAGATATCCGTGTCGGTGTGTCCGTGTGTCCCCGTGTTTGATACATGTGGCATATGTGTGGAAACCATGTGCTACCCATGTTCCGCATGAGTATCACACATACCGTCGCCTGGGAATCAGCAGTACTGTTCACACTATTCCCTGGTGCTGAAGACAGCTCACATCATTGTCCCTAAGGGTACCGTTACACTTAGCGATGCACCAGCGATCCCGACAACGATATGGATCACTGGTGCATCGCTAAGTGGTCGCTAGTGAGCTGCCACACAGTTAGATCTCACCAGCGACATAGCAGGGGTCGGGGGTCGCTACTTACCTGTCAGATGCGGCGATCCTGGCGTCCTCCCGCCTGCCTCCACGCCTCGCTCGTCGGCGCCACAGGAAGCGCAGCAGGAAGCTGACGACGAGAAATGATCTAGGACGTTCTCGCGCGACCAGCGTTGAGCAGCGGGGGATCGGGTCGTAGGTAAGTATCAGACATAGCGACATCGCTAGCAATATCGCTATAACGTCACAAAATCGGTGACTTTACAGCGATATTGCTAGCGATATCGCAGTGTGTAACGGGGACTTTACTCTGCCTGCGATCAGTGGGGGAGGACAATGTTGAGACCTGTATTCAACTGATAATAGTGAGAGTGGGCGGCGGCTGATGCAGTATTCATCAGCCTCCGCCTGCACTATAAATAAATAAATAAATAAATAAAAAAAATGGCATGGAGTTCCCCTGTATTTTTGATAACGAGGGAGGCCATACTGACAGCTGTGGACTTGAACCCTCATTTGTCAGCTTTAGCAAGGCTGGCTATCAAGAATAGAGGGGTCCCATGCTGTTTTTTTCAATTATTTAAAATTGGGGCCCACTCCATTTTTTACAACCAGCCAAGCTAAAGCAGACAGCGGGGGGCCAGAATTCTCAGGCTGGTAATGGGCGATGGATATTGCCCCCAGCCTAAAAATAGCAGCCTCAGAAAAGACACATCTAAGTGGGGTTCATATCTGTGGGTTTGATGTGACCTTTGTATTGTCTGGAGCCATCAAGCCCACAGGTTAGTAGTGGAGAGGCATTTTAAGACGCTATCCATTAGTAATCCTAGTAATATTGTAAATAAACACACAGCAAGTATGAAATCCTTTATTTTAAATAAAAACAAAAAATTAAAATTTAATTATTAAAATTAAAAATTAAATTATTAAATTAAAAATTAAAGATGTGTCTGACAGGATATCAGGACTCTTCAGACCTACAGATGACTACCCATTCCTGCTACTACATGTGGGGACAAATGACACCGCAAGAAACGACCTGGAAACCATCTGCAGAGACTTTGAAAACTTAGGCAAGAAAGTGAAAGAACTGGGAGCGCAGGTGGTCTTCTCTTCCATCCTCCCAGTGGATGGGCATGGAACAAGGAGGTGGAATAAGATTCTGCAGGTGAACAACTGGCTACGTCGATGGTGCCGTCAGCAACGATTTGGATTTCTGGATCACGGAGTGAATTACCTATACGATGGACTACTTGCTAGAGATGGGGTGCACCTTACTAAGACTGGAAAACAAGTATTTGTAAGTCGCCTTGCTACACTTGTAAGGAGAGCTTTAAACTAGAACAACGTGGGAAGGGAAGCAAAAGATCAGAAAAACCCATACACCGGACAAATGCTATTGAGAACTCTGCTATTAGAAGTGGAAAGGAAGAACAAAGACAAAAGAATCTAAATAATACAAATATTGGAGAAAGAGAAAACAAACTAAAATGTTTCTATACTAATGCACAAAGCATGGGCAACAAACAAGGAGAATTGGAACTACTAACACAGGAAAAGAAATATGATGTCATTGGAATCACTGAAACTTGGTGGGACAATACACATGATTGGAATACAAGACTAGAAGGATACAACTTATTTTCAAAAAACAGACTTGATAAACGAGGAGGGGGTGTCGCATTGTATGTTAGAAACGCATATATCTGCACAGAGATTGAAGCTTCAGAGACTGGGAGTTCTGTGGAAACTGTTTGGGTAAGAGTACAAGGACAGAACAATGGAAAGGACACCATTGTAGGCATTTACTACAGGCCGCCTGTGCAAGCTGAAGATATGGATGAACTCTTTATGCATCAAATGGCCAAGTTCTCCAAAAAATATGACATAGTTGTCATGGGAGATTTCAACTATCCAGACATTTGTTGGGAATCTCTCTCAGGCAAAACTGACAGGTCAAGGAAATTCTTATCCTCTCTTGCTGACAACTTTATCTTCCAAAAGGTAGGGGAGAAAACAAGGGGAACTGCTACCTTGGATCTAATCCTTATACACAGGGAGGAAATGGTTGAGGAGGTAAAAGTGGCTGGGACCCTAGGAGGTAGCGACCATGCTATTTTAGAATTTTGGATAACTAGAGGAGGAAGACCTGTGAAGACTCAGACTTCAAGGTTAGATTTCAGAAAGGCAGATTTTAAGGGATTCAGAAAGAGAATTGGAGGGATCCAATGGCTGGATATCCTTAAGGACACAATTGTTAACAATTCCGAAAAGAGGGAAGAATAGGAAGCATTTAAGGAAACCAGGATGGATGAACACAGAACTTAAGCACATGCTAAAAAGGAAGAAAGAAATGTTTTTAAAATGGAAAGAGGGAGGCACATTTAAAGAAGAATATAATGCTGTCTGCAGAACTTGCAGGGCACAAATCAGATTATCTAAAGCTGACAATGAATTGAGGCTTGCAAGAGATGTCAAAAGCAATAATAAAGGATTTTGGGGATATGTCAAAAGTAAAAGAAAAGTCAAAGATGCTATAGGATTTTTACAGGATGAAAATGATGAAATGGTAAGACAGGATGTTGAGAAGGCCGAACTTTTAAATTCCTATTTTGCATCTGTTTTCTCTCAGAAAGGAAATGTAACATCAGCTGTTCTTCACTGTCCTATTAAGGGAATAAAAAAATCCAGGATATCTATAAACAGAAATATAGTGAGGAAACACTTAGCTAACCTAAATGAATTCAAGTCTCCAGGTCCAGATGAATTACACCCCAGAGTACTGAAGGAGATAGCAGAAGAAATTTTTGAACCCCTCTCCATAATCTTTGAAAATTCTTGGAGAACAGGAGAAGTCCCAGAAGACTGGAGAAGAGCAAATGTAGTTCCTATCTTCAAAAAGGGGAAGAAGGTGGACCCAGGCAACTATAGGCCGGTGAGTCTCACTTCTATACCAGGAAAGATCTTTGAACAAATTATTAACAACATGTATGTCAGTACCTGGATAAGAATGAAGTTATTAAACAGAGTCAGCATGGGTTTGTAACTAATAAGTCATGTGAGACTAACTTAATTTCCTTCTATGATGGAATCACTGATTGGGTGGATCAAGGAAATGCTATAGATATAGTATATCTTGACTTTAGCAAAGCATTTGACAAAGTATCTCATACAATCCTTATTGAAAAAATGACTAAGTATGTAATGGACAAGGCAACTGTTAGGTGGATTCATAACTGGCTTAGTGATCGGACCCAAAGAGTGGTCGTAAATGGCTGCACATCCAGTTGGAAGAATGTCTCAAGTGGGGTACCACAGGGCTCTGTCCTGGCCCCTGTATTGTTCAACATCTTTATCAACGATTTAGAAGAAGGAATTGAGGGTAAACTGATTAAATTTGCTGATGACACAAAGCTAGGAGGGATAGCTAATACTAGAGAAGAGAGAGAGAGGATTCAAAAAGATATAAATAAACTGGAGCAGTGGGCAGCAACTAACAGAATGGTTTTTAACAGGGAACAATACAAAGTACTACATCTGGGCAATAAAAATGAAAAAAACATGTACAGAATGGGAGGAATAGGGCTAAGCAACAGCACATGTGAAAAAGACTTGGGTATACTAATAGATCACAGACTGAATATGAGTCAACAGTGTGATGCAGCAGCAAAAAAGACAAATGCAATTCTAGGATGTATTAACAGAAGCATACAGTCTAGATCACGTGAAGTCATTATTGCCATCTACTCCTCTTTGGTCAGACCTCATCTGGAATATTGTGTCCAGTTTTGGGCACCACATTTTAAAAAAGACATCAACAAACTGGAGCAAGTTCAGAAAAGAGCGACCAGAATGGTGACCGGTCTGCAAACCCTGTCTTATGAGGAAAGGTTGCAGGATTTGGGAATGTTTAGTTTGCAAATGAGAAGACTGAGAGGAGACTTAATAGCTGTCTACAAATATCTCAAGGGCTGTCACATTGTAGAAGGATCATCTTTATTCTCATTTGCACAAGGAAAGACTAGAAGCAATGGGATGAAACTGAATGGGAGGAGACACAGATTAGATATTAGAAAAAACTTTTTGACAGTTAGAGTGATCAATGAGTGGAACAGGCTGCCATGAGAAGAGGCGAGTTCTCCTTCAATGGAAGTCTTCAAACAAAGGCTGGACAGACATCTGACTGGGATGATTTAGCGAATCCTGCTTTGAGCAGGGGGTTGGACCAGATGGCCCAGGAGGTCCCTTCCAACTCTACGATTCCATGATTCCATGATTCACACTTATGCTTTTTTAGTTAAAAAAGACAAACACAGTTATACCACACTTAACGCCCATTCCATTGAAGCCATTGTCTCCTGTAATAAAACAAAAATAAAATATAATCATATCCCTCACCTGTCCATCATTCTGGCCTACACTGTAATCCATGTCTGCAATAAATAGTTTTCAACCTGGACAGTGCCAAGATGTGACCGTCCAGGCTGAAAACCACTGGAGATAGAGCTGCTGGGCATGGGACAGAATGTCGGACAGGTGAGGGATAAGGTTGTTTTTTATTTTTGTTTTATTACAATTTAAACTAAAAATGTTTGCCAAAAATATTCTTCCTATTTCAATGAACGATCATCAGTGCTATATATAAAAACATATTAATTTGATATTGTTGTTAGTAACTCTTATGGCTTGAACAGCATTAGCATATCTTAGAAAACAAAGGATGAAAATTGATCCTGCATTTCAAATACTGATGTTTCACCAAGCACATAACACTATACCACTATGGTTACAAATCATCATGATACAGGTGCATCAATAATACAGACAATGGTCTGCCAACAGCATTGTGTCTGAGCTGTTCCCTTTGAAAAAGATAATATTGAGACCTAGACAGAATGTTCTAAATCAGGAGACGTACAGGAGAAAAAAGAAGATACACGTCTCATATATACAGTATATGTATTCATAAGACATAGCAGATGAACACACTCAGCACAGGCTTAGATGTTTGTATCCTCATGAACCAAGAATATATTTATGATGCCTTGTAAGAAAAGCAGTTTACTTCTATTTATTGCATGTTTATTGTACATACCATTCCTTTATGTCTTTTGATATAACAAACATTTATTTAAACTCACCAAGCTATTCTATAGCCTAATAAAAGTAAGGGAGCACTCTAAAGCCAGACATACACAGTACAGTATATGGCTGTCGGCTGAACGATGGTTTAGTGGTTGGTTTGGCCGGCGGCCGGCCCTGCCGATTTCTCTCATACACAGGAAAGCAAATTCGGTAGAGTGCTCTTGTCTTCTCTATGAGAGGGATCATCGCCAGATATCTCGGCTGGAAACTTAATTCTTGGAGAATAAAAAGGTTGGCAGTCTGATATTGGTCATACCCGATCAACATGTCCCCCGACATACAGAGACAGATTCGGCAGATATTAGTCTAATATGTATGAGGACTTTAAGTGAGCGTGCCTTGTATACTAATTTGTTTGCTTTTACCTTAAAGGATCACTAAACACAAACATTTATTTGATAAAAAATGTATTCCAATAATCTCTTTTCAGGCTAGGGCTACACGGTGGCTTTGCCGGCAACACCTATTGTACAACCACAGTTCACTTAGTGCTACTGCTATTTGCATCACAATACAAGTGAATGGGGTTACTTTGCAATCTCAAGGGTACACTACAAGCAAGTCCAACCTTAAGACTTGCTTGTCGCAGTACCATTGGGGTCACAATGCGACTCAATTTACTCGTATACCAGCGGCACCAAGCAAATCTTAGTTGTGCTGATTAGAGATGAGCGACTTTACCTTTTTTAGGGTCGAGTCGGGTTTCATGAAACCCGACTTTCTCAAAAGGCGAGTCGAACGAAATCGTCTGACTATAGTGAAAAGTCCGTCTGAAACACGAAACACAATGCAAGTCAATGGGGAAGCAAAGTTGGCAGGGAGTGGAGGACAGTAAACACACCTACAGTGCCCATTTCACTGCCAACAACATCAATTCTTATTACTTAAGCTTGTCAACCTTAATTTACTTTATAATAATAGTTACGCATTGAAAACTGGGGGTTATTTGGCTAAAGTTGTGGGGGGGGTAGGGCTGGCTCCAGGTTTTTGTGTGCCCCGGGCCAAAGAGTGTTGTCAGTGCGCCCCTTTAACACATACCACAATCCATGATGCTCTGATACAGCACAGAAATATAGGTATAGTACAATGAAAAATACTTCACTTCTTACATGACATGACTGATATCTATTTTAAATTTTACAATAGCTCAAAAAACGGACAGTATATTACTCCATACAGTATTATGGCCACCACATGGTGCGCCATACAGAATAATGAGCCCCATATAATGTTCCATACAGTATATGATGAGCTCCACATAATGCTACAGTATATGATGGTCTCCATGGATGATGCTCCAGTGTGTTATGGGCCCAAATAATGCTCCATATATAATGAGCCCCATTTCTAATGCTCCAGTGTATAATGGGCCCCGTAAATGCTGCTCCAGTGTCTGATGTCCCCCATTTGGAATGCTCCAGTATATGATGGGCTTCATGGATGATGCTCCAGTATCTTATGGGCCAAAATAATGCTCCATATATAATGAGCCCCATTTCTAATGCTCCAGTGTATAACAGGCCCCGTAAAGGCTGCTCCAGTGTCTGATGTCCCCCATTTGGAATGCTCCAGTTTATGATGGGCCTCATGGATGATGCTCCAGTGTATGATGGGCCCAAATAATGCTCCATATATAATGTTCCCCATTTAGAATGAACCCAGGCATGGTATGTGAAAAGAGCTCCATGGAGTAATCTGAAGTGTGGGCTGCCACATCATTCACTTTTGGTGTGGGTGAAGGACCCAAAGAAAGGGGTTGCTCCTGGCCAGAAGCCTGCACTGACTCAGTGCTGGCATTTTTTGAAACTTCCGAAGAGGAGGCGATAGAGCTGTAGGCTGTTTCAGCAATGTACGGCAAAACCATTTCCTGATGCTCCAGTTTTAAAAGCAGTTTACCTACTCCCAGAAAAGGGAGCCTTACAGGCCTTCCGGAGCCAGACCATGGCACAGGCTCAACGCCTCCTGCCTTAGCTGCTATTGTGCTTTTGGCACTACCAGCAGATGCACCACCACCACCATCAGTACCAGCTGGCCCCCCACGCCCACGTCCGCGGCCTCTTCCACCATACTTACTAATTTTTGTGAAAATGTACCCAAAATACCAGCAGATACATGGTACTGTATCAGAAGTGTACAGCTCTATACAGTCTAGGGATAATTGTAAATCTCCGTATATATTTCATGAGTCATACACAGACGCTCACAGGCTCAGTATGGATTACACAATAATATAAAAAGTTGAAAAAGGGTACGGTATCACCAGATACAAGGTATATATAGTATAGTTTAAACATTCTGAATCTCCGTATATAGTTTAGGAGGCAGACACAAACGCTCTCAAGCCCAGTATAGATTAGATAAGAATATAAAAAGCAGTAAATGGGTAATGTACACAAGCGTACAGCTGTATACAGTGTTGGTGTAATGTTAAATCTCCAAATATATTTCCGGAGTAACAGACAGACGTTCACAGGCTCATTATGGATTACACCAGAATCAAAATAGCAAAAAAGGTACTGTATCAGAAGCGTCCTGATGTATACAGTGTTGGGCTAAATTTAAATCTCGGTATATATTTCCGGGGTCACCCTCAGACGCTCACTCAGTCTGGATTTGACCATAATACAAAATGTTGAAAAAAAGGTTCTGGATAACAAGATGGCAAGTATATAAATATTATAGGGTACAATTTAAATATCCGTATAGATATTCCCGTAGTTACCCTCAGACGCTTTCTCAGTATGGATTTAACCGTAATACTAAATGTCGAACAAAGGTACTGTATAACAAGATAGAAGCTGTATATAGTATAGGGTAAAATTTTTATCTCCATATATATATATAGAAGGAGGAAACCACACACGCTCACTCAGTATGGATTATACCGTAATAAAAAAATTTAGAACAAAGGTACTGTATCAGCAGATACCTGGTGTATCCAGTCTAGAGGTAATTGTAAATTTCCGTCTTTATTTCCGGAGTCAGACACAGACACACAGGCTCAGTATGGATTACACCAGAATATAAAAAGTAGAAAAAAGGAAATGTGTTATGAATGGGTCACCGAGGAGGAAAAAACCTAAACATGCTAAGCCCAGAAAAACCAGAGAGGTTGGTAACTATGCAGATTGCAGATCCCTGATCCTACCACACAACTAGCAGCAGCCGTGGAGAGTGCCTACGATGAACCTAGACGCCTCGTCACGGCCGGAGGACTAAATAAGCCTAAAGCAAGAAAAGGGAAAACTAACTGCCCCAGAGCAGACCCCAAAGGAATAGATAGCCCTCACACATGTATTGACGGTGAAACAAGATGAAAACACAAACACAGGTAGGAAAATAGGCTGAGCACACGATGGGGCCCAAACTAACTAGAGAGGATAGGAAAGGAAAGACACTGTCTGCAATCTGCCCAAAACCCTACAAAATAATGTCCAACACTTCTGATAGCAAAATTAACCCTGAAGTCACTAGACTTCTCCCACTATATCAGCACTCTTAAATATTCTGAGACAGAGCAAAAAGAGGCCACTCTAATAAGGGACAAAAAGCAAATTGGCAAATACAGATAAATAAGAGTGGAAATTCAGCACAGCCCAAGCCGGGGCTGGCTGACCACACAAAAAACTGAATAGAACAACAAAATCAAGTGTGAACATTAGCAGAGAACTTAGCTTGAGCTGACTGGAACAGAGCTGAGAACCAAGACCTGACAAGCAGAAGGAATCACCAGCAACTGAATAGGGCGTCGGCTGTCTTAAATCCAATCTGAGCCTCCTGAGGTCCAATCGTCATCCTCATTCTCAGGTGTCTGATCTCCACCGATCAAATCAGCCTCACTACCTCCTGTTACCACCAGAGGGAGTCTGGAAGGAGAACTCACAACTGGTGAACCAGAGAATGAACTCACAACAGAAATGTATTTGAAGCGTACACCAGTATACATTGTTGGGGTACTTTTAAATCTTCGTATATATATTTCAGTTTCAGTAAGCCAGTCCAGACTCTCCGCTACTGGAAACTAGATGGATTCAAGTACAGACGGGAAAACGTCCCGGTAGATTTTACAGAGGCGATGCTGACCCTCAATTACTTTGTCTGTGGAGACAGCGAAAACTGTTATTTGTGAAGAAAGGATTGCTGTATCGCAGTAGTGTGGATCCCATCACCGTTACTCGTCTCCATCAAATTGTGATCACAGGGAGAGATGGAGACATGGTCCTCACTGCCTATCATGATGTGTCTGGTCACTTTGGAGTGCAAAAGACAGAAGCCACAGGCCGTAGGCGATTCTATTGGATTGGCATTAGAGGAGACATTGAAAAATGGTGGCAGGAATGTCACACGTCTATGACTGGGAAAACTGTGAAAGCTGATCATAAAGCATCACTGCATCCGATTGTGAGTTGACGCCCATTGCAAATGGTAGCCATTGATCATCTGAAGGTAGAGGCCAGCAGGACAGGCCATAATTACATCTTAACCATCATCAATCAGTTCACCAAATTTGTAGTGGCTGTTCCTGTGAAGGATTTAACTGCCCATACTACACAGCGGTGGAGCAGGGAGAGGTAAGTATTGCAACTTGCAAGTGCTGTGGCCATGAGCAAGCAGGGGGGGCCCACTCGTGGGCGACGGTACTGGCACTGGGCCCCTCATAGTATGCCGGTGTGTCTGACGGCGAGTGGGCCCCCTCACCATCAGAGACACTGTATTGTACTATGAGGGGCCCTGTGCCAGTGCCGTCGGCCAAGATTGGGCCCACCCACCTGTTCAGAGCAATGGCACTTGCCCGGGTGCACCAGGTGGTGACCCCAGCCCTTGGGGGGAGCAGCCCAGTTAGGGAGGTTTAAAAAAGGGGCATATGTTGATGTGTAGGCTGTACATTCAGCAACTGCAAATGGAGGAATTTGACAAGTAAAAGGAAGAGGAGGACAAAAGTGAGCCAAATTTCTGGCAACCTATGTGTCATCAGGGGAAGGTGGGACAAAATCCTTTGAAACCCATGCTTGGTTCATTTTAATGAAGGCTAGATCATCAACATTTTGGGTCGACAGACGGGTCCTTTTTTCTGTCAGGATTGATCCAGCAGCACTGAAGACTCTTTCAGATAGCACACTAGCAGC
Source organism: Dendrobates tinctorius (assembly GCF_039654945.1). Lineage (NCBI taxonomy): Eukaryota > Metazoa > Chordata > Amphibia > Anura > Dendrobatidae > Dendrobates > Dendrobates tinctorius. The sequence continues at coordinate 29,438,287 of NW_027361823.1, forward strand.
AGGGCACGCGAGCTCCTGTAAGGCATATTGTGCCAATTCAGGCCAGGTGTCCCTTTTACAGGCCCAATAGTCAAAGGGGAATGACCTGTGAGGGATAACATCGATATGGAAGGAGAAGTAGTTTGTAACCATAGTTGACAACTGCTGTCTCCTGTCACTTGCAATCGATGTAGTACAGTCGGGTGAGCGGTACCTGAGAAATCAGTCCACAACATGGTCATGAAACCCCTGTCTCCAACGCCACTTCGGCTGTGTGCACCACGTACACCTCTTCCATTTTGCCCACTTCGGCTCGTGGGAGAACCAGCATCGCTGCTGTGTGTTGGGAATGCCTCAAACAAACGGTTCACCAGAGTTACTTGTGTTTGTTAGCCAATATTATCTCTAGGTTCTCCTGTGGCATGATTTTGTGTAATTTGCCTTTATAGCGTGGATTGAGGATGCTGGCCAACCAGTAGTCATCATCCTTCATCATTTTGGCAACGCGGAGGGGGTCCCTTTTTAGGATCTGCAAGGCATAATCATACATGTGGGCCAATGTTCCAGGTGTCAATGATGCACTGGCAGTGGTGGGTGGAGGAGCACTTTCTGGCAAATCCACATCCCTCCTGTCACGCACAAACCCTGTACCTGACCTTGTCACGCCAACTTTTTCTCTTGCCCCCAGAGAAGCATCCTCCTCCCCAAAATAATCATCCCCCTCATCCTCCTCCTCTTCCTCTTCTTCCTTCACCTCGTCCAGGACAGTTCCCTGACCAGACAATGGCTGACTGTCATCAAGGCTTCCCTCCTCCTGTTCCTCCTCCGCTGCAGATGCTTGATCCTTAATGTGCGTCAAACTTTGCATGAGCAAATGCATTAGTGGGATGATCATGCTTATGATGTCGTCATCTGCGCTTACCAGCCGTGTGCATTCCTCAAAACACTGAAGGACTTTACAGAGGTCTTTCAGATTTGACCACTGCACACCCGACAACTCCATGTCTGCCCTCAAACTGCCTGACTGTGTATCCTCCCACAAATGCATTACAGCCTGCCTCTGTTCGCACAGCCTCTCAACCATGTGCAGGGTGGAGTTCCACCTTGTTGCAACGTCTATGATTAGGCGGTGCTTGGGGAGGTGGAGCAATCGCTGCAGCTTCTGCATACGACTGGAGTGTACGGGCGAGCGACGGATGTACGAGCACAGTCTTCGCACCTTTTGGAGCAGGGCTGTTAACTCCGGATAATTATTTAGGAAGCACTGCACCACCAGTTTCAAAGTGTGAGCCAGGCAAGGTATGTGTGTGAGTTTTGCAAGGGCGATGAGTTATGATTGAGTCACCGAGGAGGAAAAAACAAAACACAAGCTCAGCCCAGAAAATCAGAGAGGTTGGAAACTAGCGGATTGCAGACCCCTAATCCTATCACACAACTAGCAGTAGCCGTGGAGTGTTCCTACGGTGATCCTAGACACCTCGTCACAGCCGGAGATCTACATAAGCCTAAAGAGAGAAAAGGGAAAAACTGACTGCCCCAGAGCAGACCCCAAAGCAATAGGCAGCCCCCAACATATAATGACGGTGAAGCAAGATGAAAACACTAACACAGATAGAAAGATAGGTTGAGCAAACAATGGGGCCCAAGCTAACTAAAAAGGACAGGACAGAAAAGCTGCTGTCTGCAATCCGAGAAAACCCTGCTAAAAATATTACCAACACAACTGATAAGCAAAAAGGACCCTGAAGTCACTAGACTTCCGGCTGGGGATGGCTGAACTCCAAAAACAAAGTAAACAAAACCAAAACTAATAAGTTCAATAGCAGAGCAAAAACTTATCTTTGGGAAGCAGGAATCAGACTGGTCTCCAAGAATCCAGCAGAGAATTAACCAGCGACTCAGAAGGGCGTCGGCTGCCTTATATCCAGTCTGAAGTTCCCGTTACCCAGTCACCATCCACCTGATCAGGTGTTTGGTTTCTTTCATCTAAATCAGCCTCACTACCTTCCTTCACCAGAAGAGGGAGATCCTCGGACACAAAAGATGAATGAACGGATGAGCTCACAACAGCGATGGCTGCCACAAAATTCCGGCCGTTATCACTGACTACCTTGCCTGGCTCAAGATGTAGACTGCCCAGCCATGACTCAGTTTGTCGCTGCAAGTAGTCGGCCAGGACCTCCACGGTGTGTCTGTTGTCGCCCAAAGACATCATCTTTAAAACAGCCTGCTGCCACATACCACTAGCTGTTCGATAGTGGGACACCTCGAGTGCAACACTGGCAGCTGCGGATGGAGTGCTCATGCGACTGCGCTCTGTGGATGAGCTTTCGCTTCTGGAGGAGGAGGAGGGTCGAACGCCTACAGCCAACTGTTTCCTATACCGTGGATTAGGCAGCACTGTTCCACTGCCGCTATCCCCTGTGGAGCCTGCATCCACCACATTAACCCAGTGCACAGTGATGGACACGTAGCGGCCCTGGCCATGCCTACTGGACCATGCATCTGTTGTGAGGTGCACTGTTATGAATGGGTCACCGAGGAGGAAAAAAGGAACACACGCTAAGTCTCAGAAACCCAGAGAGGTTGGTAACTATGCAGACTGCAGAGCCCTGATCTTAACACACAACTAGAAGCAGTCGTGGAGCGTGCCTACGGTGGCCCTGGACGCCTCGTCACAACCGGAGAGCTAAATAAACCTAAAGTAAGAAAAGAGGAGAACTAACTCCCCAGAGCAGACCCCAAAGGAAAGACAGCCCCCCACATGTATTGACGGTGAAGCAAGATGAAAACACAAACAAAGGCAGAAAAATAGGCTGAGCAAACGATGGGGCCAAACTAACTTGAAAGAACAGGAAAGGAAAGATACTGTCTTCAATCTGCCAAAAAACCCTACCAAAAATAATGTCCAAAGCTTCTGATAACAAAATTACCCTGAAGTCACTAGACTTCTCCCACTATATCAGCTCTCTGGAATATTCTGAGACAGAGCAAAAAGAGGGCAATCTAATAAAGGACAAATAGGCAAATTGGCAAATACAGATAAATAAGAGTGGAAATTCAGCACAGCCCAGCCGGGCTGGCTGACCACACAAAAACTGAGTTGACCAACAAGAGCAAGTGTGAACATTAGCAAAAAACAAACTTAACTTGAGATGACTGGAGCAGAGCTGAAGTCCAAGACCTGAGAAACAGACTGAATCACAAGCAACAGGATAGGGCGTCGGCTGTCTTATATCCAGTCTGATACTCCAGAAATCCAATCACTATCCTCCTCGTCAGGTGGCAGACCATTAGCAATTAAACTAACCTCACTACCTCCTGTCACTACCAGAGGGAGAACGGAAGGAGAACTCCCAGCTGGTGGAGCAGAAAATGAGCTCATAACAGTGCACCTTTCCACTCACTGATTGTTTGAGTGCATGGACAATGCGGTCTTTCACATGCAGGTGGAGGGCAGGGATGGCTTTTTGAGAAAAGAAGTGCCGACTGGGTAGGTCATAGCATGGGACAGCGTAGGCCATGAGCTCTCGGAAAGCTTCGCTTTCAACCAAACGGAAGGACATCATCTCTAATGAGATCAGTTTGGCAATGTAGGCATTCAAAGCCAGTGTACTGGGATGAGAGGATGAGTACTTTCTTGTCCTACTCAGAGTGTCTACTAGGGTGAGCTGGACTTGAGAGCTGCATATGGGGGAACTACACAAAAATTGAGCTTGGTTTGAGTTGGTACACATGGAGCATATAAATGCATGTTCACATGGCCAAAAAGCATACAAAACTGTTGTGAGTTCATTTTTCCCTTCACCATTGAGGTCTGATGAACTCCCTCCTCTGGTGAAGGAAGGTAGTGAGGCTGATTATCAAACACCTGGGAAGCTAGATGATGACTGGGTGGCTGGAATTGAGGACTGGATATAAGGCTGCTGACGCCCTTCTTCCTGGCTGGTGATTTTCCTGCTGGATTCTTGGAGACCAGTCTGATTCCTGCTTCTCAAAGCTAAGTTTTTCTGCTCTGCTTTGTACTCTTCAGTTTTGTTTTTGTTTTGCCTGGTTTTTTGGGAGTTCTGCCATCCCCGGCCGGGGGTGAGCTGAATTCCATTTTTGTCTCTGATCTGTTGATCTTTTGCTCTGTCTTCAGAATATACCTGAGTGCTGATATAGTCTTTTGAAGCCTAGTGACTTCAGGGCCTGTTTTTCCTATCAGTCGGTTGGCTCATTTTGATAGGGTTTTTGCGGATGGCAGACAGCAGCTTTCCTATCCTGTCCTATGTAGTTAGCTTGGGCACCATCATTTGCTCAACCTATCTTTCTATCTGTGTTAGTGTTTTCATCTTGCTTCACCGTCATTATATGTTGGGGGCTGCCTATTGCTTTGGGGTCTGCTCTGGGGCAGTTTAGTTTTCCCCTTTCTGTCTTTAGGCTATCTAGTTCTCCGGCTGTGATCGAGGGGTCTAGGGCACCGTAGGAACCCCCCCACGGCTACTGCTAGTTGTTGTGGATAGGTCCAGGGGTCTGCAATCCGATAGCTGCCAACCTCTCTGGTTTTTCTGGACTTAGCTGGTATTTTGTTTTTTCCTTCTTCGGTGACTCATCATAACAGAATCACCAGCCATACTGCAGATCCTAGGGTACTCAATAGCAGGAGAGAATTGTAAAAAAAAAAAAAAAAAAAAAAGGGGAAAAAAAAAAAAGTGTCAGAATTTTTTTTTTTTGTGTGCATATTTTTTCCTCTATATCTCTGAGGCCGTAGGGGGAATTTTTCTCTCAATGGAGATGAAGCAATTGTCTGATCGTGTGGAGCAGCTCGCTGCTGAAGTGCGGGGAATTTCCGCCTATCTTGCTCATTCACATGCGGCTGAACCAAAGATTCCCACTCCTGATGTGTTTTTTGGGGATCGGTCTAAATTCTTGAATTTCAAGAATAATTCTAAATTATTTTTTGCCTTGAAGCCTAACTCGTCGGGGAACTCCGCACAGCAGGTTAAAATTGTCATCTCTTTGCTGCGCGGCGATCCCCAGGATTGGGCGTTTTCTTTGAAACCTGATAATCCTATTCTGAATAATGTGAATGCATTTTTTCAAGCCTTGGGGTTGTTGTATGATGAACCTAATGCTATTGATCAGGCTGAAAAGACCCTGTTGGCATTAAGCCAGGGTCGGGATTCGGCAGAGTTGTACTGTCAAAAATTCCGAAAGTGGGCGGTCCTTACTACCTGGAATGATGGTGCCTTGGCAGCCCTCTTTCGGAAGGGTTTGTCAGAAACTGTAAAAGATACTATGGTGGGATTTCCTGTTCCCTCTGGTCTTGACGATTCTATGTCATTAGCCATTCAGGTGGATCGGCGTTTACGTGAAAGCAAAACTACACGAGAGATGTTGCCACCTGTTGAACAAATGTCTGAACCTATGCAATGTGATAGAGTTTTGTCTAGGGCGCAACGTCAGGAGTTCAGAAGGCGTAATAAGCTGTGTTTTTTTTGTGGAGATGCCTCGCATATTATTTCTGTCTGCCCTAAATGAGAGAAACGTTGTGCACACACGTTTTCTGTGGGTGGTGTTCAACCTAAGTTTCTTCTGGCAATTACTCTGATCTGCTCCCTGTCCACATTTTCTGCAAAGGCTTTTGTGGATCCGGGAGCAGCCCTGAACCTAATGGACTTGGATTTTGCTAAACGTTGTGGATTTCCTATGACACCCCTGCGGACGCCTATCCCTTTGAGGGCTATTGATGCTACTCCTTTGGCGAAGAATAAACCTCAGTTTTGGACCCAGGTGGTAATGCGGGTCGCCCCAGACCATCAAGAAAATTGCAGATTTTCGGTGTTGCATAATTTGCATGATACCATTGTTCTGGGGTTTCCCTGGTTGCAAATCCATAATCCAGTTCTGGATTGGAAATCTTTGTCTGGGGTGAGTTGGGGTTGTCGGTGTGCCCATAGTGATGCTCCTGTTTTCTCCACCTCTCCCCAGTCGCATGATGTTCCTGACTATTTGGCTGACTTTTATGATGTATTTAGTGAGAATGAGTCTGCGTCTTTGCATCCTCATAGGAGTTATGACTGTGCAATTGAGCTGAACCCGGGGTGTAAATTCCCCAAGGGTCGGCTTTTCAATTTATCTGTACCCGAGCACGAGGCTATGCGATCCTATATTAAGGAGGCATTGGAGAAGGGTCATATTAGACCATCCTCTTCACCCTTAGGTGCTGGTTTTTTTTTCGTGGCTAAAAAGGATGGTTCATTAAGGCCTTGTATTGACTATGGTGCCCTCAACAAAATTACTGTTAAATATCAGTATCCGTTACCCCTGATTTCTGACCTATTCTCCAGAGTTAAAGGTGCTTTCTGGTTTACCAAGCTTGACCTCAGGGGGGCGTATAATCTTATTCGCATTAAGCATGGGGATGAATGGAAGACGGCGTTTAATACTCCGGAGGGACATTTTGAGTACCTGGTGATGCCTTTTGGGCTCACTAATGCCCCTTCTGTCTTCCAGTGCTTCATGAACGATATATTCCGAGACTTTGTGAATAAATTTTTGATTTTCTATCTGGATGATATTTTGATCTTCTCCAAGAATTGGGTCTCTCATGTGGAACATGTTCGGACTGTGTTCCGGATTTTGAGGGAGAATTCCCTGTATGTCAAGGGATCGAAATGCCTTTTTGAGGTACAGAGTATTTCATTTTTGGGATTTATTTTGTCTCTGTCAACTATTGAAATGGACCCGGCCAAGGTACAGGCCATTTATGATTGGGTTCAGCCCACTTCTTTGAAGGCCCTCCAGAAGTTTTTGGGTTTTGCTAATTTTTATCGGAAATTTATAGCTAATTTTTCTGGTATTGCCAAGCCATTGACGGATTTGACTAGGAAGGGTGCTAATGTGCTGAATTGGTCTCCGGAGGCTGTTTCTTCCTTTCAGGAGCTGAAGCGAAGATTCACTTCTGCTCCGGTTTTGCGGCAACCTGATGTCTCACTCCCTTTTCAGGTGGAGGTGGACGCTTCTGAGATTGGTGCAGGAGCGGTGTTGTCCCAAAAAGATCCTGTGACATCTAAAATGAATCTTTGTGCTTTCTTTTCCCGAAAGTTCTCCCCATCCGAACGTAACTATGATGTGGGGAATCGGGAACTGTTGGCCATGAAATGGGCATTTGAGGAGTGGAGACATTGGTTGGAGGGAGCCAAACACCAAGTCGTGGTCCTTACTGACCACAAGAATTTGATTTACCTGGAGTCGGTCAAGCGCTTGATTCCTAGACAGGCTAGGTGGGCCTTGTTTTTCACACGTTTTGATTTTGTGGTCTCTTTTCTTCCGGGCACTAAGAATGTCAAGGCAGACGCCCTCTCTAGGAGTTTCCTTGCTGATTCTCCTGTTGTAACTAAGCCTGCTACCATCTTAGGCGAGGGGGTAGTTCTTTCTGCCATCTCGCCCGATTTGAGACGTGCTCTGGAAGAGTTTCAGGAGGACAAACCTGAGCGTTGTCCCAGTGGAAAGTTGTATGTTCCTGACCAGTGGAGGAAGAGAGTGATGTCTGAAGTTCATTGCTCTGCATTGGCTGGTCATCCAGGTATTTTTGGTACTAGAGATCTGGTGAGTCGGTCTTTTTGGTGGCCCGCCTTGTCTCATGATGTCAGGAATTTTGTGCAGTCCTGTGGGACTTGCTCCCGGTCTAAACCTTGTTCTCGCTCTAGTGGCTTATTGATGCCTTTGCCGGTGCCCAGGAGGCCATGGACCAATATTTCAATGGATTTTATCTCTGATATGCCTGTCTCTCAGAGAATGACTGTTATTTGGGTGATTTGTGATAGATTCTCTAAGATGGTCCATCTTGTACCACTCCCTAAGTTGCCATCTTCCTCTGAGTTGGTGCCCTTGTTTTTGTAACAGGTGGTTCGCTTGCACGGGATTCCTGAGAACATTGTATCTGACAGAGGAGTTCAGTTTGTGTCTAGATTTTGGAGGACTTTCTGTTCCAAGCTGGGAATTCAGTTGTCCTTCTCCTCTGCGTTTCACCCTCAGACCAATGGGCAGACGGAGAGAACAAACCAGACCTTGGAGTCGTATTTGAGATGTTTTATTTCCGCTGATCAGGATGATTGGGTTTCATTTTTGCCCTTGGCCGAATTTGCTTTAAATAATAGAGCTAGTTCTGCCACTTTGATGTCACCTTTTTTTTGTAACTTTGGTTTTCACCCTCGATTTTCTTCAGGGCAGGTGGAGCCTTCTGCCTGCCCAGGTGTTGACACTGTGGTGGAGAGAATGCACCAGATCTGGGACCAAGTAGCGATAAGTTGTCTCTCTCCCAGGAAAAGGCCCAGCGGTTTTCCAACCGGCGTAGGACCGTTGGTCCCCAGTTTAAGGTGGGCGATATGGTTTGGTTGTCATCAAAAAATATCGCTATGAAGGTGGCTTCTCCTAAGTTTAAGCCTAGATTTATTGGACCTTACAAGATTTTGGAGATTATTAATCCGGTCTCTTTTCGGTTGGCTCTTCCTGTCACATTTAAAATTCATAATGTGTTTCATAAGTCATTGTTGAAGAGGTTTGTTGAACCAGTAGTTCCTGTGGTGGCACCTCCTGACCCTATATTGGTTGAAGGTAACATGGAATTTGAGGTAGAGAAGATACTGGATTCCCGTCTGGCTAGACGGAGACTCCAGTATTTGGTTAAGTGGAAGGGTTATGGTCAGGAGGATAATTCCTGGGTCTCTGCCTCTGATATTCATGCCGAAAGATTGGTGCGTGCCTTTCATCGGGGTCACCCTGATCACCCTGGTGGCATGGATGAGGGTTCAGTGACCCCTCCTCAAGGGGGAGGTACTGTTGTGAGTTCATTTTTCCCTTCAGCATTGAGGTCTGATGAACTCCCTCCTCTGGTGAAGGAAGGTAATGAGGCTGATTATCAAACACCTGGGCAGCTAGATGATGACTGGGTGGCTGGAATTGAGGACTTGATATAAGGCTGCCGACGCCCTTCTTCCTGGCTGGTGATTTTCCTGCTGGATTCTTGGAGACCAGTCTGATTCCTGCTTCTCAAAGCTAAGTTTTTCTGCTCTGCTTTGTACTCTTCAGTTTTGTTTTTGTTTTGCCTTGTTTTTTGGGAGTTCTGCCATCCCCGGCCGGGGGTGAGCTGAATTCCATTTTTGTCTCTGATCTGTTGATCTTTTTGCTCTGTCTTCAGAATATACCTGAGAGCTGATATAGTCTTTTGAAGCCTAGCGACTTCAGGGCCTGTTTTTCCTATCAGTCGGTTGGCTCATTTTGATAGGGTTTTTGCGGATGGCAGACAGCAGCTTTCCTATCCTGTCCTATGTAGTTAGCTTGGGCACCATCATTTGCTCAACCTATCTTTCTATCTGTGTTAGTGTTTTCATCTTGCTTCACCGTCATTATATGTTGGGGGCTGCCTATTGCTTTGGGGTCTGCTCTGGGGCAGTTTAGTTTTTCCCCTTTCTGTCTTTAGGCTATCTAGTTCTTCGGCTGTGATCGAGGGGTCTAGGGCACCGTAGGAACCCCCCACGGCTACTGCTAGTTGTTGTGGATAGGTCCAGGGGTCTGCAATCCGATAGCTGCCAACCTCTCTGGTTTTTCTGGACTTAGCTGGTATTTAGTTTTTTCCTCCTTCGGTGACTCATCATAACACAAAACCTACAAAAAACAATGGGGGAACTAGCGGTGGACTGGACGGACTGAGAGGGGGTTGGTGATGGTGTTGGTGGTGATGGCCTAGATTCAGTGTTTCTGTCAGGATCCCCGCACTGCACTTGCTCACTGTGCGTGTGTCCTGAGAACGAAAACAGTGCTCAAAGATACCTGTGGAGCAGGGCAGCAGCGGTGACGATGCATGCTTCAGAGTATCAGGACCTGAAGCACATGACTACTGGGGGCGTGGCCTAAGCTCCACAGAGCTAGGAGCTGCAGAGAAACTCCTAGAAAGGTAACTACAGGACAATGTTACCAAGGGGCATAGACAGAGACAGAAACCAGATGAAGCCGGGGTCAAAGCACAAGATAGCAATACAGTACCAAAGGGTTAGACAGAATGGATAGTCAGGACGTAGCAATAGATTAAAAAACCAGAACGGGCAATAGACGGTACAATAGGGACAAACTGTAATGGAGTAACAATAGCCAAGCCAGGAGGTCAGAACCAGAAAAGACAATAGTACCAAAACGAGAGACGGAGTACAGAGTGAGGGAACAGACCGGGTCATACACGGGAAGCAAACAAGCAACGCAGAATACACGCACACCAGGGTACAGACACACCAGAACAACAGTATAGCTGACAGAGAACCCTGGTAAAGAGTGAGTATAAATACCCCTCCCAGATCCAGAAAGAGGCCACGAACACTTAGCCCTGTGAGTTCAGGGCAAGAACCCTGTTCAAACCATGACAGTTTCGTTGCAAAACCATTGTGATTCCCTGACTGCTTTGGCCTTGCGACGACACCTCAACATATATTGCTGGTGGTGTGCTTACCGGTGGAGGTGGTCTTACAGTGGGGGAAGCAATGGAGCGTTGCTGGCTACCTTCAGTCGGAGCAGGTGCACATGTGGTACCTGAGGTTTTGTAGTCCGTCCACGCTTGCAAGTGCATGGTGGTTAAATGTCTAAGCATGCAACTGGTATTCAAATTTCTAAGATTTTTCCCTCGGCTAAAGGCCCTTCCGCACTTCTTACAGATAACCTTTGCCTCATCAGTAGTATTTTGGACAAAGAATTGCCACACTGCACTCTTCCTACTATGGAATAAATTTTCAGGGCTTGCACGCTATGCTAATTTGACGGTGTGGCCAAGCTGTCCTGCACCTCTTTTGGTTTTTATACGACGTTTTTGGACAGCTACGGGCCTGCCAGATAACCTCTGCTGCGATGTCGATGCCTGCTGCGCATCCTTCTCCTCATCTGAGCTATTGACAGCGGCACCCTCTTCCCCCAACGGATGCCAATCTGGGTCAACAACTGGGTCATCCATCACCTCTTCAATTTCATCTGCACCTTCCTCTGTGTCACCGTGTAAGGTGGTATAGTATGCGGGAAGGGGCACCTGAGTTTCATCAGGGTCAGATTCTGACTCAGTAGACTGTGAGGGCAATGTAGTGCTGTGGGTTAATGTACCAGCAGAATCATATCATCTAGCAGTAGCTGTGCATCAGTGCACTCCATGTCAGATTCATTCTGGACTGGGAAATTCAGGATTTGACTGGATAACCCAGGCATGGTATGTGAAAAGGGCTCCATGGAGTAATCTGAAGTTCGGGCTGCCGCATCCTTCACTTTTGGTGGGGGAAAAGGTCACAAGGAAAGGTGTTTTTCCTGACCAGAACCCTGCACTGATGACTCAGTGCTTGCAGGTTTTGAAAGTTCAGAAGAGGAGGCAATAGAGCTGGTGGCTGTTTCGGCATTGTAAGCCAAAACCTGTTCCTGATGCTCCGGCTTTAAAAGCGGTTTTCCTACTCCCAGAAAAGGGAACCTTACAGGCCTTCTTGTGCCAGTGATGACGCAGGTTCAACACCTCCTGCCTTAGCTGCTATTGTGCTTTTGGCATAACCAGCAGATGCACCACCACCATCAGTACCAGCTGCCCCCCCGCCCACGTTCGCGGCCTCTTCCACCATACTTCCTCATGTTTGTGAAAATGTAACAAAAATACCAGCAGATATATGGTACTGTATGAGGAGTGTACAGATGTATAAGGTGTAGGTAAAAATTTAAATCTCCGTATATATTTCCTTAATCACTGATGCTCTCACAGTATGTATTTGACCGTAATCCAACCAGCAGATAAACGGTACTGTATCAGAAGTGGACAGCTCTATATGGTGTATGTATGGAAAAATGAAATTCTCCGTCTATTTTTTTTACGGAGTCACATACAGATAGCATGTATTTGTCCATTATACCAGCCGGTACATGGTAGTGTGTGAGTAGCGTACAGCTCTATATGGTGTATGTATGGAAATTTTTAAATCTGTTTTTTTACGGAGTCACACACGCTGTCTCTGTATAGATTTGACCGTAATCAAACAGCAGATATACGATACTGTTTGACAAGTGGACAGCTCTATACGGTGTATGTATGGAAAATTTTAAATCTCTGTCTATTTTTTTACGGAGTCAACAGCAGATATACAATACTGTTAGAGAAGCGGACAGCTCTATACGGTGTATGGAATAATGGAAATGTCCGTCTATGTATTTACGCACTCACACACACACACGTGCTGTCTCTGTATAGATTGGACCGTTATCCAAACAGCAGATATACGATACTGTTTGAGAAGCGGACAGCTGTATATGGTGTATGTATGAAAAATCTTAAATCTCCGTCTATTTTTTTATGGAGTCACACACACTGTCTCTGTATAGATTTGACTGTAATCAAACAGCAGATATACGATACTGTTTGACAAGTGGACAGCTCTATACGGTGTATGGAAAAATTGAAATGTCCGTATATATATTTATGGAGTCTCTCACACACACACACACACACACACACACACACGCTGTCTCTGTATAGATTTGACCGCAATACAAACAGCAGATATGCGATACTGTTTGAGAAGCGGACAGCTCTATACGGTGTATGTGTGGAAAATTTAAAATCTCCGTCTATTTTTTTACGGAGTCACACACAGATAGCATGTATATGTCCGTGATACCAGCCGGTACACGGTAGTGTGTGAGGAGCGTACACCTCTATACGGTGTGTGAAAAAATGAACGCTCTGTAACTGTGCAGAAAATCAGAATAAAAGTTTTTTTGCTTTTAAAAAAGCAGTCTGCACAGCAGTGTGCACACAGCAATGCAGCTATCAGGTAGCCTTATAAGGCAGCATAATAACCACCAGCGCTGCTGCACACACAAAAATCCTCCCCTATCACTGCACACTAACTGTACAGTTGAAATTGCTATCAGAAGAAGCAGAGGTTTTTTTTCTTTGTTGCCTAACGCTCTCCCTATTTAGAATCAGTAGCAGTAACCTCTCCCTATGCTAAGATCGGCAGAAATAAATTGGCGTTCGGCGGTAAGGGCTTTTATAGCCACTGTGACGCCACACAAAGCAAGCCAATCACACGAATGCACTTCTCTAAGATGGTGGTGGCTGCTGCCGATGTCATCGCGTTGTCCACAGTGAGCATCCTTGATGATTGGCTGAGAAAAGGTGCTGTTAGCATCATGGGAAACGCGACTTTGGCACGCGGGTCGGCGACCTCATGGCTGACCTCACGCTATGGTCGGGTTTCGATCGGTGAAACCCGACTTTAGAGAAAGTCGGCGACTTATCAATTTGACCGACCCGTTTCGCTCAACTCTAGTGCTGATAAAATCAGCCGTCAAGTATCAGGATCCTGTCAGTGCCGGCGAACTGCCACGGCTGAGCAGGGTGACTCACCCACACTGCAGGAGGGCACGGGGTCCGATACTGCAGGGAAAGTTCAGGCAGACAAGACCTGCGACGCTGAAGGTAATAAAAAGTACAAGGACCTACGATCATGTGACCGCAGGGGACAGGGCTTAGCATCCTACTGCTGGAGATGATTGTAGGATACTTACTACAGGGATTCTGTAGTAGAGGAAAGGGAAACTCAGGTCAGACAAGCAGAGGTCATATACGGAGAGGGTGGCTCGGTACCAGAGGGACGAGCAGAGAGTAGTCAGACCGTAAGCAATGAGTCATACACGGAGATAGCTGCACAGTACAAGAGGGGCAATCAGAGAATAGTCAGGTCACAGGCAATGAGTCATACCCAGGCAGAACTCGTAACAGGGATGGAACCGGATCAAAACCAAACAAGCATAAAGTATCACAGGCACAAAGCACACCAGGGTCACACACACTTGGCCAAGGGTCTGAGTATAAGCGACGAGGAATGAGCCCACAACGAGGCTATAAAAAGCCTCCCAGAATCTCAGTGAGGCTGTCAAGATTAACCTCTGACCTACCTAATCCCACAAACTAAGCAGATCATGACATCATGTGACTTTAACAGCCATAGGTGGATCAGAGCTCCACCCTCAGCTGTTAACCAGTTAAATCTCGATGTCAGTCTCTGAAAGCAGGACTTAACGAGCACCAGCCATTAACGTGATGAGATGGGTTGCCATGACAGTTGGGGGTCTACAGTAGACCCCTGTTCCAGTCATTACGATACTTCTGTGAACTCCGGCGCGAGGCTGGTGTTCATAGAAAATTGTGATTTCTGCTATACAAAGTAGTGCTATCAGAAGATCACAGCTTCAAGTATCCTAAGGAGACTATTAAATAAATAAAAAAGTGAAAAACAATTTAAAAAATATGAAAAAAAAATAAAAAAATCTAAAAGATCAAATCACCCCCCTTTTTGGCTAATTGAAATTTAAACAAGAATAATAAAAAATTACACATATTTGGTATTGCTGCGTTCGGAAATGTCTGATCTATTAAAACATAAAGTAAATTAATCAGATAGGTAAACGGCGTAAAGAGAAAGAAATAGGAATATCAGAAAGTTTTTTTTTGTCCACCACAACATTGCAATAAAATGCAATCAAAGGCGATTAAAACATTGTATCTACCCCAAAATGGTGTGAATAAAAACATCAGCTCAGGGCACAAAAAATAAGTCATCACCCAACCCCAGATTCTGAAAAATTATAACGTTATGGGTCTCGGATAATGGCGTCAAACGCAAAAACTTTTTTTCCATACAAATTTCTGATTTTTTTTCACCTCTTAAGTAAAAAATAAACTATACATGTTTGGTATCTGTGTACTCATAGTGTCCTGTGTAATAATATTGCCAGGTCAGTTTTACCATATAGTGAACATGGTAACTAAAAAACAAAAAACGATGGTGGAATTGCACTTTTTTGCAATTTCATTGCACTTGGAATTTTTTCCAATTTTCCAGTACATTGTATGGTAAAATCAATGGTTCCATTCAAAAGCACAACTCATCCTGGGAAAAAAAGCCCTCATACGGCCATGTTAAAGGGAAGGTGCCGTGTTTTTTCATAATTTAATGTAAAAAAGAAAATAGTATAAAAAGATATTGTCCCCTAAGCTTGGCTCAGTGGTGTGTATCGTTTTTGTTTTTTTACTGTATTAATGCAGCCACTGGGGGCTGCCATCTTACCTTTCTGGCTGCTGAACGACACTTTCCATGCTCATTTACGGCAGTCCCTGGGCATAAGACATAGCAGTCAGCTCCCGACCTTATCTCTTGCATTGCAGCTGCATCAGGAGTGAACTGGGCACGCCTCTGTGGGCAGCTCAATTCACAGCTGTAGGTGTAGCCAGACGCCATCTTATTAGAGCCCAGTGCTTTCCTTTTAGCTCCATTTACACTATATTGCAAGCCCTGGATGCTGTACTGTTCCAGCATAACGGCTTCGATATTCACGCTGCCCATACCAGCTGCAGGAGAGGAACCAGGACGAGCTCCTGGAGACCGAGCTGCTCTTTCCAAAACACCCGACCAGCTGCAGCCCCTGCTCTTGCAAAACATAGGAGGAGATGCTCCCTGCTGTTTCAAAACACTTGGCAATCTGCTGGACATCTAATCCTCTCCTGTGTGATACTGACTGCTGAGCTGTGTATCTAATCCTATCCTGTGTGATTCTCACAGCTGAGCTATGTATCTAATCCTGACAGGCCTAAATGCATCTGCACTAATGCAGGGTGCAGCAGACCAAAGTAAAATGGCAGCTGCACAGGTGCATAAATACCAAATGAAGGACTTAGCCTCCGGAGAGAGTTGCTGCAAGGCAATCTCCTCTGCAATATCTTCTGCAGTAGACAATGAGCAGGAGACTGCAGAATGTGAGGGTCTAGATTCCTGCATAGTACGAGCAGAAATCTGACTCCTAACACAGCCTACAATCAGGGATTGGCCGTGTGGTACACCAGTGCAGAAGAAATAATCCGCTGCACTGGTGTACCACACGGCCAATCCCTGATTGTAGGCTGGCTGTTTCATTTGCTATTTATGCACCTGTGCAGCTGCCATTTTACTTGGGTCTGCTGCATCCTGGATTAGTGCAGATGCATTTAGGCCTGTCTGGTTTGTATCTGAATTTTTTTGGAGGATTTTTTCCTCTTTTTGAGGTTTCCATGTATCTAATCCTCTCTTGTGTGATACTGTCTGCTGAGCCGTGTATCTAATCCTATCCTGTGTGATACAGTCTGCTGAGCCGTGTATCTAATCCTATCCCGTGTGATACTGACTGCTGAGCCGTGTATCTAATCATATCCTGTGTGATACTGACAGCTGAGCCGTGTATCTAATCCTATCCCGTGTGATACTGACTGCTGAGCCGTGTATCTAATCCTATCCTGTGTGATACTGACAGCTGAGCCGTGTATCTAATCCTCTCTTGTGTGATACTGTCTGCTGAGCTGTGTATCTAATCCTATCCTGTGTGATACTGTCTGCTGAGCCGTGTATCTAATCCTCTCTTGTGTGATACTGTCTGCTGAGCTGTGTATCTAATCCTATCCTGTGTGATACTGCCTGCTGAGCTGTGTATCTAATCCTATCCTGTGTGATACTGCCTGCTGAGCCGTGTATCTAATCCTATCCTGTGTGATACTGCCTGCTGAGCCATGTGCCTAATCCTCTCCTGTGTGATACTGACTGCTGAGTTGTGTATCTAATCCTATCCCGTGTGATACTGACTGCTGAGCCGTGTATCTAATCATATCCCGTGTGATACTGCTCTCCTGAAATACTCTGTGCTGCTGTCACCCTGCTGGTTTTATGTGTGCTCTACATGGTGGTATTGTGTATGATCTATATGGCGGTATTATGTGTGAAGTATATGGCGGTATTATGTGAGAACACTATGGCAGTATTATCTGCTAAAAGGGGACCCATTCTAGGGTGGTTCTGACTGAGCACCTGCACACGGGTCAGAGGTAATAGTTAGGTGCAGTCAGGAAAGGGCTGGTGAGGCAGCTGAAGAGAGGGGTCTAATTTTAATCGTTACTGTATGGCTCTATTTCCCCCATCCTGCTTTCCAGCGTCACCCCGGACTGCACCTGTCGCCTCGCTTTCACACATCGCCAGGACAGGATCTGAGGAGGGGAATGGGGTCTTTGCATGCAAAGTCTGGATCTGAACAGGCCATCAATCAGCAGAAATGTTTCCTGGATTTCTGTGCTGCTGTCTCCCTGCTCCTCTGTCAGGACTCTGGACACTTTTGCTATGTTCTGGAATTTTGCCCTTCTCCAAGATGGTGGTCTGGCCTTCATGTGTTCCTGTCTGCTGCCTTTAAGACTCCACCCCAGTCATTAATCAATGCTGGTGTATTCTGCCTGTGTTCCTTTGAGTACTGGGTTGTCCTGGCTTCACAGCTGCTGTAGCTTGCTGAGGTTGTTCCATTCGTGGTTGCTTCAAGAGACTATACTGCACACCTCTGCTGCTGCCCGCTCCACAGCCGCTGGCTGTCTCCGCTGCTCTGCTGTCCTGTTACCTGCTGCCACCTGATTGGTGAGACTTACTGTTTGCTCCGTCCTAAAGAATCTACCGTGTGCTTGCTACTTGTGGTTCTGCGATTCCGGCTGACTCAGCGGCCCTGCCGTGCCCTAACCGGACCAGGGTTAGGGTACCCACTGGATAGACTTTCTGAGAACTATACCGTACTGATAACGGCATCTGTTTCCATAGTGGCCGGCTATAACGTTCTGGACTTTGTTTCTAAACTATGCTCCAAGCATTCGGTACTTTGAAAGGCGTATACCCTGCAACTGGCCGCTGACCTCTAGCGGCAGTTTATTGACTTTTGTGTTTGCCTTGTTCACACTGTGCACGCATGGTTTTGCTGTGTTCTTATATAAACTCGATTCACTTAACTATGGACTCTGCTGTGATTGTGCTTCTTGCCAAGAAACCCCTGTAGTATCCACTATAATTGTTACATCCTCCTCCATATATCTCCCTCTGTGCCCCCCATAGACCAGCACCCTGCTCTCCTGAAATACTCTGTGCTGCTTTCACCCTGCTCCCAGAATCCTTGCTGCCTGCCATCCTCAGTGACCGAAGACCCCATTCCTCTCCTCAGATCCTGTCCTGGCGATGTGTGAAAGCGAGGCGATAGGGGCCTGATGTATGGTGGAAGGAGCAGGGTGACAGCAGCACAGAGTATTTCATGATAGCAGTGTGCTGGTCTATGGGGGCACCCTGTTCGGTGCCAGGGATTGTACATAGAGCGCTGTGTTTTATACACATGGATGAACTGTCTGCTTGTCTGCTCCACAGAAATCCAGGAAACATTTCTGCTGATTGATGACCTGTTCTGATCCAGACTTTACATGCAAAGACAGTCAGTAACTTTGCAGGCCCCATCAAAATGACAGCTCACTGTGTTCCTAGATGTCATCCTCTCTTTTCCCTTAGCACACACCCAGAAGGGGAGGAGAGGAGTGACACCACACCCATGTCAGCAGATTCCGCCCATAATTACTGCAGGGCAGTAATATGAGCTAGTTGTACACTAGGTTTTTGTGCCAAATTTCGGTAGCTGCTCCCCCTAGTGTTAACAAGTGGAAATGCCAAACTTTTTAAAATTATTTTTCATATTTTGCAAAATTAAAAAACAAATGATAATATTTAAGAAAATGTAAACATTAATTCTTTACATTTTTTCAATTGCTGAAAATTTTTTTTTTTGGATGGCACCTTCCCTTTAACCCCTTCACTACCAAGGGTGGTTTGCACGCTAACTCCTGGGCCAATTTTTACAATTCTGACCACTGTCCCTTTATGAGGTAATAACTCTGAAACGCTTCCATGGATCTCGGTGATTCTGACATTGTTTTCTCGTGACATATTGTACTTCATGTTAGTGGTAAAACTTCATTCAAATAACTTGTGTGTATTTGTGAAAAAAACAGAAATTTGGCGAAAATTCCGCAATTTTCCAACTTTTAATTTTTATGCCCTTAAATCACAGAGATATGGCACACAAACTTAATAAGAAACATTTCCCACTTGATTACTTTACATCAGCACAATTTTGGAACCAAAATTTTTTTTTGTTAGGAAGTTAAAAGGGTTAAAAGTTGACCAGCGATTTCTCCTTTTTACAACACCATTTATTTTTACGGACCACATCACATTTGAAGCCTCTTTGAGGGGTCTATATGATAGAAAATACCCCAAAGTGACACCATTCTAAAAACTGCACCCCTTAAGGTGCTCAAAACCACATTCAAGAAGTTTATTAACCCTTCAGGTGCTTCACAGGAATTTTTTGAATATTTAAAAAAAAAATGAACATTTAACTTTTTTTCACAAAAAAATACTTCAGGTTCAATTTTTGTTATTTTACCAAGGGTAACAGGAGAAATTGGGCTGCAAAAATTATTGTGCAATTTGTCCTGAGTACGCTGATACCTGATATGTGGGGGGAACCACTGTTTCGGCGCATGGCAGAGCTCAGAAGGAAAGGAGCGCCGTTTGACTTTTTCAATGCAAAATTGGCTGGAATTCAGATCGGACGCCATGTCACGTTTGGAGAGCCCCTGATGTACCTAAACAGTGGAAACCCCCCACAAGTGACCCCATTTTGGAAACTAGACCCCCCAAGGAACTTATGTGGTGAGAACTTTGAACCCACAAGGGCTTCACAGAAGTTTATAACGTACAGCGGTACAATTAAAAAATCATATTTTTTCCACAAAAATGATCTTTTCACACCCAATTTTTATTTTCCCAAAGGTAACAGGACTCTAAAAGTTATTGCACAATTTGCCCTGAGTATGCTGATACCCCATATGTGGGTGTAAACGACTATTTGGGCGCATGGCAGAGCTCGGAAGGGAAGCAGCGCCATTTGACTTTTCTGGCTGGAATTGAGATCGGACACCATGTTGCGTTTGGAAAGCCCCTGATGTACCAAAACAGTGGAAATCCCCCAATTCTAATTCTAACAAGTGACCCCATTTTGGAAACTAGACCCCCCCCAAGGAACTTATCTAGATGTGTGGTGAGAACTTTGAACCCTCAAGGACTTCACAGAAGTTTATCATGCCCGGGCGTGAAAATAAAAAACCTCATTTTTTTCCATAAAAATGATATTTTTGCCCCCAATTTTTTATTTTCCTAAGGTTAACAGGAGAAAATGGACCCCAAAAGTTGTTTTGCAATTTGTCCTGAGTAGGCGGATACCCCATATGTGGGGGTAAAACACTGTTTGGGCGCATGGCAGAGCTTGGAAGGGAAGGAGCACCATTTGATTTTTTCAACGCTGAATTGGCTGGAATTGAGATCAGACGCCATGTTGCGTTTGGAGAGCACCTGATGTGCCCAAACAGTGGAAACCCCCCAATTCTAACTCCAACCCTAACCACAACACACCCCTAACCCTAGCCCTAACCCTAGCCCTAGCCCTAACGGGAAAATGGAAATAAATACATTTTTTTAATTTTATTATTTTTCCATTACTAAGGGGGTGGTAACGGGGGGTTTGATTTACTATTTATGGCGGTTTTTATGTTTGGCAGCTGTCACACGCTAAAAGACGCTTTTTATTGTAAAAATAGTTTTTGCATCACCACATACTGAGAGCTATAATTTTTCCATATTTTGATTCACTGAGTCATGTGAGGTCTTATTTTTTGTGGGACGAGTTGACGTTTTTATTGGTATCATTTTCGGGCACGTGACATCTTTTGATCGCTTTTTATTCCAATTTTTGGGACGCAGAATGAACAAAAAACAGTGATTCATGAATTTCTTTTTGGGGGGTGCGGTTACACCGTTCTGCGTGAGGTAAAATTGATAAAGTGGTTTTATTCTTCGGGTCAGTACGTTTACAGCGATACCTCATTTGTCTTTTTTTATGTTTTGGCGCTTTTATGCAATGAAAACAATTTTATATAAAAAATAATTATTTTTGCATCGCTTTATTCTGCGAGCTATAACTTTTATTTTTTCGCTGATGATGCTGTGTGGCGGCTCGTTTTTTGCTGGACAAGATGACGTTTTCAGCGGTACCATGGATATTTATCTGCGTCTTTTTGATCGTGCGTTATTGCACTTTTTGTTCGGCAGTATGATAATAAATCATTATTTTCTGTTTCATTTTTTATTTTTATTTTTTAAGGGGTTCGCTAAAGGGGTTAACTAATGGGACAGTTTTATAGGGCGGGTCGTTACGGACGCGGCGATACCAAATGTGTACTTTTGTTTGCTTTTTTATTTCCAAAAAATGAATTTATTAGGGATTTTTTTTACAATTTATTTAGCAATTTTTTTAAAAATTAATTTTACTTTTTTTTTTTTACTTTATTACATTGTCCCAGGTGGGACATCACTGCCCTGTGACAGATCGCTGATCTGTCACATCACAGATTGATGTGACAGACAGGCACTACACAGGCTTCCTCCTTGCCTGCGCTTTGCAGGCATGAGGAAGCCAGCTCCCTGCAGGCCCCCGAAGGTCCCCGCCGCCATATTGGATCCGGGCACCTGCAGGGAAGGAGACCCCCACAGCAACGCTGCACATTGCGCTGCTGTGGGGGGCTCAGGGAAGCACAGAGGGAGCCCCCTCCCTGCTGATGCTTCCCTTTAACCCCCGGTACACCGCGATCGTGTTTGATCGCGGTGTGCCAGGGGTTAACGTGTCGGGAGCGGTCCGTGACCGCCCCTGACACATTGTGCCGTTGTCAGCTGTGATAATCAGCTGACACCCGGCCGCTGATAGCTATGACGTAATATTCCGTCCATGGGAATTAGGTCCCAGGTCACATGGATGGAATATTACGTCCATTATAGGAAAGGGGTTAGTAAAAAAAAATAAAAATGTTATGGCTCTTGGAAGAAGGGGAGGAAAAAAAGAAAAATGGACATGGCCTGAAGGAATTAATCTTTTTTTCTTTGATCCTATTTTGTCTCATAATACAGTTAAAATCGAGAACTATAGAGGAAAACTTCTCTGTGTCACAGGGGCTCAGCCATGTCGCCTCCTCTTCACTGTTCTGTTTCTAGCTGTGACACAACTGACTGCAGCAGAAAACACCTTTCTGCGCCTTTCCTGCAATAATATAAAAGATCACAACGTTCTGACCCTGGGCTAAGATGGAAGTGATTAGCAGGAGGTTAACCCTTTCATTTTTTGCAGGATTTCTACAGGACTGAGTTATTTAGGATCATGCAGAAAATTCTTCTAAATAACAGTGAAGGCAACTACATGCATGGTCAAAAAAATGTTGTACCCATTTCATAAAGTAAGAAAACCCACAAAGGTCACTGAAATAACTTGAAACTGGCAAAAGCAATTTTCTATTTAAAATAGTAATTACACCGCGCTATACTGGGAATGACAAGGGTTAATATTAGACTACTCACTTGATAATGTATTGAAAAAACAAGATGTCCTGGTGGCTGGTTGCCTGGTCTTGGAAATATAGATAGCTGGCACAAAAAGTGGGATGAAAGAATGAATAAATAAATAAAGCCTATTTTTTTTTGTTTTAGAAAATTGTTAGTGTATAGAAAAAACGCAATGTCCTTAAGGCTGATCGCTTTGTCTTGAAAATGTAAGTAGCTGCCAATAAAGTGAATGAATAAATAAACAAGTAGAGTACGCTTATCTTACAAAAAGGGGGGGGGCAACCCCTTAAGGGTTAAAAGAGATTCTGCTAGACTTACTTATTAATAAATCCGACCATAAGTGCATCCAACCTTGGAACTGTTACTGGGATATTGGCTGGCACATGTCCCCTAATCCTGGTTTAAATATAATTACTAATAAAAAAATTTGAATATCAGAAAAAAAGCCAAAAGGTACCAAGGAATAAAGATAGATGGTTCGGGTGGAGGCTGAGGCTAACCTTGCCGAATGCTTGTGGCTGAATATCCTTAGATAAATCAAGAGCACCTGGTACTAGACTGTTATATGCAGAGGCAGACCTGTGACATAGATGAGGGTTAGAGGAGGCTTGTGCTCGCTGGTATAGTGCAGGGAGGGGTGGCACTTACTTGGAAGCTGGTGGTCAGTGGTGCACAAAACCAACGGTTTTGTGCCATTAGCCAGCCACCGTCCTTTCCCAGTGTGACGTCACGCTACACCCTGCCCCCACCACACGCCGACCTCCTCAGCGTCGCTCACGGCCGGAGCACGCGAAGTAGCGGCGATCTGCACTGCTTCACTGCCCAGCAGCAGCGGTCATCACCCACCCCATCTAGCACTCTTGACTGCACCACCGACCACCAGCTTCCAAGTATTTATTCATTCACTTTATTGGCAGCTACTTACATTTTCAAGACAAAGCGATCAGCCTTAAGGACATTGCGTTTTTTCTATACACTAACAAGTGAGTAGCTTATTTTCTAAAACAAAAAAACAAAAAACAAAAACAAAAAAATAGGCTTTATTTATTTATTTATTCATTCATTCATTTATTCAACCCACTTTTTGTGCCAGCTATCCATATTTCCAAAACCAGGCAACCAGCCTCCAGGACATCTTGTTTTTTCTATACATTATCAAGTGAGTAGTCTAATATTAACCCTTGTCTTTCCCAGTATAGCGCGGTGTAATTACTATTTTAAGCTTGTCTCTTTTTAGCAGGTATTAGCACAGAACCTGTCAAGCACCAGCAGCATCTGGGAACACCCAATTTTTTCTTCCGGGCCAAGTGGACTAGCGCCAGTGTGTCACTCTATTATTTAAAATTTTCTATTTAAATTTATTGAATTTAAATGTATTGAATATTAACTAATGAGAATCGGACATTGCTTTTGAATTGTGGTTCAACAGAAAAAAAAAAGATAAACTAATGAAAATGTTCCAGACAAAAGTGGTGGTTCCTCTAGAAATCATTGAACATAATTTAACCATAGGGACCTGTTATACTAAGGTGTGTCCTTCTAATTAGTATCACAGGTGTCTAAAAACATGTAATCAGTCAGTCTGCCTATCTAAAGGGTGAAAAGTAGTCACTGTGCTGTTTGGCATCATGATGTACTGTATAACACACTAAGCATGGACCAACGAAAGCTAAGGAGAGAGTTGTCTCAGGAGACTAGAAAAACAATAACAGATAAACATATTAAAGGTGAAGGTTGTAAGACCTTCCTTAAACAGCTTGATGTTCCTGTTACTAGAGTTGCATATATTATTCAGAAGTTTAAGATCTATGGGACTCTAGCCGACCTCCCTGGACGTGGCCGCAGGAGGAAAATCGATGACAAATTGAAGAGCCGGATAACTTGAATGGTAACTAAAGAGCCCAGAACAACTTCAAAAGAGATTAGGGGTGAACTCTACGGTCAAGGTACATCAGTATCAGATCCCACTGTCCGTCGGTGTCTTGGCCAAGTGGACTTCATGGAATACGACCGAGGAGGAAACCACTGTTGAAAGCAAATCATAAAAAGCGTACTAGAATTTGCCAAAATGCATATTAAAAGCTGCAAAGCTTCTGGGAGAATGTCATTTTAAACAGATGAGACAAAACTGGAGCTTTTTTGCACATCACATCAGCTCTATGTTCACAGATGCAAAAATGAAGCATACAAAGAAAAGAACACTGTCCCTATTGTGAAACATGGGAGGAAGCCCGGTTATGTTTTGGGACGGTTTTGCTGCATTTGGCATAGGGTGTCTTGATTCTGTGCAAGGTACAATGAAATCTCAAGACTGCCAAGTCATTCTTGAGAAAAATGTGCTGCCCAGTGTCAGAAAGCTTAGTCTGAGTCACAGGTTATGGGTCGTCCAAATGAATAATAACCCAAAAGACATAGCTGAAAGCTTTCAAGAATGTCTAATAGCAAAGAATTGGACTATTCTGAAGTGTCTTCTATGAGCCCTGATCTAAATCCTATTGATCACCTGTACAAGGATCTGAAATCTGCAGTTTGGAGAAGGCACCTTCACACCTGAGACAACTGGAGCAACAGGCGCAGAAGTCTCATCGCGAGTTACAGAAATAATTTGTTTGCAGTCATCGCCTAAAAAGTTGGTCTAACCAATTATTAAGTATAGAGTGCCATCAATTTGCCAAGACCCGTTTCATTATTATTATTGTTATTGTTTCATTTTTTAAAAGCAATGTCTTATTTTCCTTAGTTGATATTCAGAAATTTAAATTGAAAATTACTTTTGTCAGTTTCAAGTTATTTCTGTGATCCTTGTGGGTTTTTCACACTTTAATAGAAGGGTACCAACAATTTTGTCCATGTGTGTACATTAATGGTTAAATTTAACGTTGATTTCTAGGCTTAATGTTCCTTTAACAATCAGGAAGAATTTATTGACGGAGCTACATGAATACTCTTAGACAATCAGTCAGAAAAAAATATGAAATGAATACTGTATATACTAATCTCAGCTTTTCAGGGAACTATCTAAAATCAGGAAGACTTGTCATGTGGCCAACGATTTGTTCAGTTGACAACCCTGACCTTGTCAGATGTAGTAATTGCAGATACGCAGGATGCAGTGACGAGTCGCGAGACAATTTGGTGCTTTCTATAATAACATTTATAAGACTAGAGGGAACATTCCTCAGTCACGGCTTGATCACCAAAAGGGGTAACACGGGTTGCCCTTGCAGGGGCTCTAAAACAAGCAAACACAAACGGGTAGAACACGACTACTTCTGGCAATAGCCGGTCACTATAGGGCCGCGGTATGGCCGACTACGGGTCCGTAAATATATAGTCAACTTAGCCATCCAGATGTCCCTCGCCGTTCGGGATGGTGGTCTTTCGGCGTAGTAGTCGCTGGGCCCAGTTGCTGAGGCGTTGGCGAAGTCTTTGCGTGCTCCGGCACGCTGATGACACTGAAGCCCCACAGGCCCCGGCGGAGTCCTTGGACGGGTGGGCCGCAGTCCCCGGACTGGGGCAAGTAGCAGCGATGTAGGGTGTCGAATCACAGACCACCTGCGCAGCTAACGGCTGCGATGGGGAGTCCGCGGCCAGTAGAGGCGCGGACCGGAGCGGGACAGTGGTGGCCAGCGGCGGCACTGTACATGCCGCGGCCACTGGTGAGAGCAGGGCGGCTGCGGGTGGCGGGGAACAGGCCACAGCTGCGGGCTGGGGCGAGATGGCCGCGGGCTACCGCGGGTAGTCCGCAGCCGTGGGCTGGAGCGAGATGGCAGCGGCCGTGGGCGACCGCGGGTAGGCCGCAGCCGCGGGCAGAGGTGAAACGGCAGCGGCCGCAGATCGAACTGGGGCCGCAGTGGCCGCGGGCTGGAGCGGGGAAGCAAATCTCGGATGATCACCCTGGCGCCGTCCCTCTGGAGTCCTCAGTCGGCGTCTTCCCTGGCACTGGTAGGTCGCTCTATCTTGCAGTTGCTCCCACAATCTCCTGCTGCCTCTGTCCCGGTCTACTGACTCATCGTCCCGGGGATTCCCCGCCTCCTTTATAATGGTTCCTCCCCCAGCCCATCTGTCTGTCACAACGGTCCGTCCTCAAACTCTGTCCCCCGGGGACAGTTTCCCCCGGAACCCAGATTCCGGCCCGGACACTCGACGGGGGCCGTTCCTCCCACACAGACAGCACGCAAAAAAACAAATATGCAGTCATGCGACCACCCACTCGCGATGCGAATAGAGTGTAATCATGAGAGTTTACACATTGCTCACTGTCACAATTTGTCATAGAGTGACTGCAGACTTTTTTTTTTCAGCTCAAGAAACTGGTTTAATATTAATAATAATAATAATAATAATAATAATAAAAAGTTTACAAGACAATGTAAAAAATCTGTCCGTATATTATGTTTTCCTATGTTGGTGCAGTACATTATAGGTTACAGGTTCTTGAACTTCGTTGGAAACATTACAAAAATGCCAAAAACAGAAATGTTTTCCAGTCATCAGCTGGAGTACATATCTGCTATAATTTTTTTTTTGGTGCAGAATTACTACGTTAGATACGTCAGAAATCTGGATTTGCACCAAAAATCTGCTGTGCATGACTAGCACCATATTTATAATGTTTTTAGACACGTTCAACACATGTCTGATAAGAAGGTGTGGCTCGCCCCAAAAGGGCATGGTTTTCCTTGAAGGGGAAGGGGCTTAATAGGCAAAACTGTGCTAACCTTCCTATTAGCCTGCCTACTTTTCATAAAACCACTGGAGCTGATGTAAAACAATAATCTCAAATTTTTGCTCAAGTACAAATTGTTAAAGAATTCCAACTTTTATATGACTTTATGTTTCCTGGCATAAAAATTTTGATAAATACCCCCCTCAAAGTTCTGTGTATTTTCCTGACTGCCATGTATGCATGTATTCACAGCAGCATGTCAGTCTGTGCAAATAGCTCTTTTCTCATAAATACGCCTTAGAATCAAGTGAAAAACCCTACATGGCCAGTTTATGCACAATCAGTCTACACTTGACAATTAATTGCACATAATTCACGTCTTGGAATAGGTAACATTTCCAGTCCTTGTAAATAGAAATCAAAAAAGATGGAGGCAGCACACCATATGAAATTTTAGAAAGAAGTGTTATTTAATAGCCCATATGACGACGTTTCGGTCTTGAGTGCAGAAAGGTCTGCACTCAAGACCGAAACGTCGCCATATGGGCTATTAAATAACACTTGTTTCTAAAATTTCATATGGTGTGCTGCCTCCATCTTTTATGATTTCTATATATATATATATATATCTATATATATATACAGTATATATATATATCCTGCTCAAAAAATTAAAGGGAACACTATTCCAGTTGCAAATTTCTATTCATTACATAGTGGAATGTCTTGAGAACAATAAAACATAAAAATGATCAAGGTAAATCAACATTAATATCCCATGGAGTTTTGGATTTTGAATAATACTCCAAATAAAAGTAGAAAATCAATTAACAGGCTGTTTGTGTTCCCTTTATTTCTTTGAGCAGTGTAGCAGTGTGCGTGTATGTATATATATGTATGCATGTGTGTGTATATATATATATATATATATATATATATATTGTGACGACCCTCCCATGGCGAGCTGACCTAGTGAGGACCACCCCCTATACAGGGAGTGTCAGGGGCAAGCCTAAGGGGGTAAGGTACCACAACTGCTGGAACCATGTGGCTGGCTCACAGGAGACATGGGAGAGTTTGTCTGCAGGATGCAACTGAGAGTGTACAGAGAGCAGGAGTGTGCAAAGCGTGAACACAGGGGTACGCAAGGTACAGAACAATACAGGGTGAGAGTATGGAGGTACGGAGGGTACAGGACAATACAAGGCGTGTACATGGGAGTGCGCTAGATACAGGACAGTGCAAGGCGAGTACTCCGGAGCACCTATGGAGCGTGCTGGCAAACGCGCCCGGGTGCGGGCGAAGCAAAGCGCGTGCAACGGAGCATGCTAGAGCACGGGGTTAGGCAGAGTGCATGCTGGGAAGCACGGCAAGACAGTACAGGAGCGGAGCATAAAGGCAGAGTACAGGAACAGAGCATGTGCTAGGAGCACGGCAAGGCAGAGTACAGGCACGGAGCACAAGGCCAAGTACAGGCACAGAACACAAGGCAGAGGACCCGAGTACAGCATGCAGCCAAGCAAGGACCAAACAGACCAAGCTAGGAAGCACAACAATAATCAGGCACCTCCCATAGGAAGAGGTAGCCTGATACAGGGCAAGAGCGCAGGGACTTCCGGGTCAGGTCCTAGCAACATTGAGCAACCATGGAACTAGATGCGAGAGGTGCGCATGCACACCAGACGGGACTCCTGGAGCGGCTGCGGCACCGGAAGTGGTGACGCCGGGCGCGGGGTCCCGCCCCCAGGTGAGAGCGGTGTGACAGGCGGCGTGACATATATATTATATATATATATGTTTATTTATTTAAGGAATCTTACTTTTTCTGGGGTAATAATTTGGTTGATGCAGTAGGTTAGCAATGTATAAATTGATACAAATATGCAGAGGAACTTTCCGAAGACCAACTGGAAACCGAATAAACATCAACATTCTGCGTGTAAGAATGACCAAGGAGCCCGTCTGGCAGAGTGGCATAACTCTGTAAATGTTATTATAATTCTTTCACTTGCCACATCAATGAAGAGACTGCAGGAAAACAGGAGCAGCAATTCCCAGGCACTGACAAGAATTGCAGGGACTAGATGTGCGTTAATGGAATCGTTATTCATACAACGCATTTCAGAATCCGGTCACCTCCTTCTCCAGGTAATGCCTAGGTGCTGCTAATAAAGGAAAGGTTTGGATATGCGTTAATGGAATCTTTACTCATACAATGCATTTCGAAATCCTGTCACCTCCTTCTCCAGGCAGTGCCCAGGTGCTGCCAAGAAGTGCAGGGATTGGATGTGCGTTAATGGAATCTTTAGTCATACAATGCGTTTCGGAATCTGGTCACCTCCTTCTCCAGGCAGTGCCCAGGCACTATCAAGAAGTGCAGCGATTGTGTCTGGATCCTGTCAGCGCCGGCGAACTGCCATGGCTGTACAGGGAGACTCACCCACACTGCGGGAGGGCCCGGGGTCCGATGCTGCAAGGAAAGTTAAGGCAGACAGGACCTGCGATGCTGAATGTAGTAAACAGTACAAGGATCTACGATCATGTGACCGCAAGTGGCAGGGCTTAGCGTCCTACTGCTGGAGATGATGTAATATACTTACTACAGGGATACTGTAGTAGAGGAGAGGGAAACTCAGGTCAGACAAGCAGAGGTCATACACGGAGAGGGCGACACGGTACCAGAGGGACGAGCAGAGAGTAGTCAGAACGTAAGCAATGAGTCATACACGGAGATAGCTGAACAGTACAAAAGGGGCAATCAGAGAATAGTCAGGTCACAGGCAGTGAGTCATACACAGAGAAGGTAGCGCAGTACAAAAGGAACAGGCAGAACTCTTAACAGGGACGGAACCAGATCAAAACCAAACAAGCAACAAGTTATCAGGCACAAGGCACACGTACGCAAGGGTCAACTAACTCAGCTGGGGGCAGGAGTATAACTGACACCGGACCTAGGTCGAGTGGTCACTAAACAGCCGCCATCTGCCAGAGAGAGGCAGAAACAATTAACTCCTGTCTGACCAGGACTGGCCAAAGAGAAAACCCCGTCCTGGATCATGACAGTACCCCCCTCTCAACGGGGGGCCACTGGACCCTCGGGTCTATCAGGATACCTGGCATGAAAGGCCCGGACCAACTGATCCGCATGAACCGATCGGGCAGGAACCCACGACCGGTCCTCCGGACCGTAGCCTTTCCAATGCACAAGATATTGAAGAGCACGACAGACCAACCTAGAGTCAACAATTCGTTCCACCTCGTACTCAAGACAATGATCCCTCCCCACAGGAACCCACAGGTTTCAAAAGGCCCCTATGGAAAACATTGGGGATCCGTAGAGACGGCGGGAGACGCAACCGAAAAGCCAGCGGGTTAACCGCTTCGGTAATTTCATAGGGACCAATAAATTTAGGTCCAAGCTTAGCAAAGGGGACCTTGAGCCTTACGCTCTTAGAAGACAACCATACCTTATCCCCAACCTGGAACACCGGCCCCACGGACCGTTTTTTGTCTGCAAAAAATTTATATTTAGTCTGAGCCTTCTTAATGTTCCTTTGGACCTCCCGCCATACCTCCCCCAACCACTGGATAGTCTCATCCACCCCAGGACGCCCAGAGTCCAAGCAGGAGAACTCTCCAAAATGTGGATGAAACCCATAGTTGCAGAAAAAGGGGGATGTGCCCGTAGACTGGTTAATACCGTTGTTAAACGTAAACTCGGCCAAAGGTAACGCAGTACACCAATCATCCTGTCGGGCTGAGGTCAGGAATTTGCTCCAGAGACTGATTGGTCCGCTCAGTCTGCCCATTAGTCTCTGGATGATAAGCGGAAGAAAAAGACAGACCAATTCTCAACTTACAAAATGCCCTCCAAAATCTGGAAACAAACTGTACCCCCCCATCAGACACCACATTCAAGGGTACCCCATGCAACCGCACCACATGCTCAAAAAACAATCTGGACAACGTTTTCGCATTAGGTAAAGCCGCCAAGGGTACAAAATGTGCCTGCTTACTAAACCTGTCCACCACTACCCAAATGACGGTATTACCCTTGGAAGGGGGAAGATTGGTGATGAAATCCATGGAAAAATGGGTCCATGGTCTATCAAAAATTGGCAGTGGCACCAATTCCCCGGCCGGTTATGGGGGGTTTCGCACGGGCACATACACAAATTCCCCAACATCAGAGGCTAAAGACCACCAGAATATCCTAGCGATGGCCTTCCGGGTAGCCGAGATCCCTGGATGTCCCCCCAGAACTGAGTCGTGGAACTCCCGAAGGACCCTGAGATGAAATTGAACTGGTACAAAAAGTTTATCCACCGGCTTAGCCGGAGGGGCAAGAGACTGAGCTTACCAAATCTCCCGCTCCAACACAGTAGAAATACCTGCCACCACCACCCCAGGATGAAGAATGGAAGATGGAAGTACAGGGGAGACACCGGATCCAGACTGCGTGACAAGGCATCAGCCCTGACACTTTTGGATCCTGGCCGAAAAGTGATGGAGAACTGGAATCGGGAAAAAAAAGTGACCATCTAGCCTGTCTAGGAGTCAACCTTTTGCTGACTCAAAGTAAGCTAGGTTCTTGTGGTCCGTAACCACGGTAATAGGATGGACAGCCCCCTCCAAAAAATGCCTTCATTCTTCAAAGGCCAACTTCACAGCCAGAAGTTCTCGATTCCCAACATCATAGTTTCTCTCCGCAGGGGAGAATGTCTTAGAAAAAAAGGCACAGAGTCTCAAATTAGTCAAAGTGGCGGGTCCCTGGGACAACACCACCCCCACCCCCACCTCCGAGGCGTTCACCTCAACAATGAATGTTTCAGACGGGACCGGTTGAATAAGAACCGGAGCAGACATGAAACTTTTTTTAAAAACTGAAACGCTGCCATCGCTGCGGCTGACCAATTCTTGATATCAGCCCCCTTTTGAGTCAGATCTGTGAGAGATTTAACTACCTGTGAGAACCCCCTTATAAACTTGCGATAATAATTAGCGAATCCTAAGAAACGCCGCAGAGCCTTCAAATCACAAGGTTGAACCCAATCGACAATGGCCTGCGCCTTATTAGGATCCATGCGATACCCCTCAGCAGACACAATGAACCCCAGAAAAGACAGTTCCTGAACAAAAAATGAACATTTCTCTAGCTTAGCAAAGAGACAGTTCTCCCGGAGCCTTTGGAGAACTGCCCGAATATGACCAATGTGAGCCTGTTTATCAGGCGAGTAGATAAGTATGTCATCCAAATACACAACCATAAAACGCCCAATAAAATCAGAGAACACATGATTGATGAAATTTTGGAAGACTGCTGTAGCGTTGGTCAGACCGAAAGGCATGACCAAGTTCTCAAACAACCCTTCAGTAGTGAGAAAAGCAGTTTTCCACTCATCTCCCTCCAGGACCCGGATAAGGTTATATGCTCCCCGTAGATCCAATTTCGAAAACCACTTAGCCCCAGACAACTGGTTGTACAAATCAGGAATAAGTGGGAGGGGGTAAGTATTTCTCACAGTTATCTTATTTAACTCTCGAAAATCGAGGCATGGGCGCAAACCACCATCTTTTTTCTTTACGAAAGAGAACCCCGCTGCCACGGGAGAGACAAAAGGACGAATGTGTCCTTTACGAAGACTCTCGGAAATGTATTCTTTCATAGCAGCCCGCTCAGGACCCGAGAGGTTATACAAGTGGGCCTTGGGCAATTTAGCACCTGGAGCCAGGTCAATGGCACAATCAAATGGGCGGTGTGGTGGTAAAACTTCAGCCTCTTTTTCGGAGAGAAAGTCCGTATAGTCCTTCAGGTACTCCGGAATACCTTCCAGACCAACGGACGACACAGACACAGTAGCAAGACATCTTTCAGAACAATTAGGTGCCCATTTAACAATATCCCGGGAACCCCAGTCAATAATCGGGTTATGCCGTTGCAACCAGGGAAACCCTAACACCAGGCCAGCAGAGAGGTTATCCAAAACAAAACATGACATATGCTCCTGGTGAAGGGCCCCCACCCTGAGGGTGAATTCTTCAGAAACAAAATGCAGACCGTCCTTGGCGAGAGGTGTAGAATCAATGGCCATTATTTTTATAGGAGTCTCCAACCTAACTGTCCCTAATCTACAGCTGGCCACCAGCTTAGAGTCAATCAGGTTCAAGGATGACCCACAGTCCACAAAAGCCGAAGTAGGGAAAAAGCAGTTCTTAACACCAAGTTCCACCTTTAACAGTATCTTAGAAAATGAAGAAAGGGGTACCTGAGAGTCTGAGTGACCTCCAAGATGATCACGCAGACTCAGCCACTTGTTAGTCGGTGGGCAGGATGGACAGTCCTTTTTCCAATGTCCAGAATCACCGCAGTAAAAACACAGTTTTCCTAAGAGCCGCCGTCTCCTTTCTTTCTCTTTGAGGTCGATGGTTCCCATCTCCATGGTCTCCAATGTAGGACTGGCTCCCCTTCCTCGGGAGAATAATGGGGTCTCAATCTGCATCACACCTCTCGCCCGTAGCCTGCAATCTATTCAGACGGCCTGTGTGTGGCATCCTCCAGAGAATCAGGTGGAGGGTGAAGTGCCAAGGCATCTTTCAGACGTTCAGACACAAGCCTCTACGGAACAAGCCCCGGAGGGCGGCATCATCCCAAAAGACCTCAGCAGCCCAGCGTCTGAACTCTGAGCAAAACCACTCGGCTGAGTGCTTCCCCTGACATACACTCATCACCATGTCCTCAGCCATACACACCTGATCAGGCTCATCCTAAATATGCCCCAGGGCCTCAAAAAATGCATCCACAGTCATACGCTCAGGGGCAGTGGAAGGAAGGGAGAAAGCCCAAGCCTGGGGGGCTCCCCTTAACAGAGACATAATGACCCCCCACCCTCTGACTTTCATCCCCAGAAGAGTGCGGTCTTAATGAGAAGAAAAGCTTACAGCCCTCCTTGAAATCATTAAATTCCTTTTTATCTCCAGAAAAGGTATCCGGCAATTTAACTGGGGACTCAGGGGAAACTAATGTAACATCTTGAACCCCCGATGATAAAGCCCCCTGCACAGAGTCAGCGATCAGCTGCTGAGACTGAGCCAGAACTCGTTCCCTAATGAGTTTCTGAGACATCTGAGTCAGGTGCTTTACCTGCACAGAAAGAGCGTGCATAGGATTCATCACACACACACACACAGGAAAGAAAAAAAAAAGGTAAAGGTTAGTTATAATGTCAGGATCCGGTCAGCGCCGGCGAACTGCCACGGCTGCACAGGGAGACTCACCCACACTGCGGGAGGGCCCGTGGTCTGATGCTGCAGGGAAAGTTCAGGCAGACAGGACCTGAAGGTAGTAAACAGTACAAGGACCTACGATCATGTGACCGCAGGGGGCGGGGCTTAGCATTCTACTGCTGGAGATGATGTAATATACTTACTACAGGGATACTGTAGCAGAGGAGAGGGAAACTCAGGTCAGACAAGCAGAGGTCATACACGGAGAGGGCGACGCGGTACCAGAGGGACGAGCAGAGAGTAGTCAGAACGTAAGCAATGAGTCATACACGGAGATAGCTGAACAGTACAAGATGGGCAATCAGAGAATAGTCAGGTCACAGGCAGTGAGTCATACACAGAGAGGGTAGCGCAGTACAAGAGGAACAGGCAGAACTCTTAACAGGGACGGAACCGGATCAAAACCAAACAAGCAACAAGTTATCAGGCACAAGGCACACGTACGCAAGGGGTCAACTAACTCAGCCGAGGGCAGTAGTATAACTGACACCGGACCTAGGTCGAGTGGTCACTAAATAGCCGCCATCTGCCAGAGAGAGGCAGAAACAATTAACCCCTGTCTGACCAGGACGGGCCAAAGAGAAATCACCGTCCTGGATCATGACAGTTTGGATGTGCGTTAATGGAATCTTTATTAATTCAACGCGTTTCAGAATCTGGTCACTTCATTCTCTAGGTAATGCCCAGGTGCAATCAAGAAGTGCAGCGATTGGATGTACGTTAATGGAATCTTGAGTCATAGAATGCGTTTCGCAATCAAGTCGCCTCCTGTTGCTGCTTTTTTTTTCCTGAAATCTCTTCATTTCTCATGCCATCAGAGAGTGGGTCAGCGGCTGGAGCATCAGCCTATCTGTTTGCCCTATAAGCAATGGAGTTGTACCGGATCAGAACTAACTCAGCTGAGAGAACATCTCCGTTTCCTTTTTTCACTCCTCCTTGTGATAACCCACTTGCAGTGCCTGAATCATATGTGCAAGAACCTCAAAGGAGTGTGTGAGTACTGGCAAGAAAACCAGCAGCAGGCAGAACATAACAGTATTTTAGTTTCCAGGGCAAATTTCCCATATTGTTTCGGTTGCAGTGATAGTAAGAAGCTGTTTCACATGCAAGACTTATATAACTCAGCTGTTAGTTGGAATTCTGCATATGTAGCTGTCCTAGAGCAAAAAGGAGCATTTGATGATATTGATGTGTGTGTCCATCCCACACATTCACATCCCGGATAGCTACAAATCAAATATGCCATGTGGATGCCAAGGGTGGCATCTGGATCCTTTGCATATTTCTGTGGCAGCTGTTGGCAGCACTGGAACTGGATATGATGCTGTCATGGGGTAAAGCTGCAGATGGTCTACGTTTTTGCT
Organism: Dendrobates tinctorius; assembly: GCF_039654945.1. Classification (NCBI taxonomy): domain Eukaryota; kingdom Metazoa; phylum Chordata; class Amphibia; order Anura; family Dendrobatidae; genus Dendrobates; species Dendrobates tinctorius. The sequence goes on from NW_027361823.1 coordinate 29,473,911, forward strand.
TTGGAATAATTTTGATTGAAGTTTCTTTGAAAAAAAAAATATGTTACATTCTGATTATCCTTTGTATTGTTCCTCCTCTTTTATACTATATTTCCTGACTATACACTTATTAACTAGAAAAACTATCACAAAACGTTTGGACATCCCAGACCTTTTGCATACGGACGTGTGCACTTCTATACGGCGTATAATATGGATCAATATTACTCATTGCTTTTAAGGCCCCTTAGTTTCATTTGAGGTTTCGTGTTTGTGTTTCTCCCACATAAATATGAATTTCCAGAGGAGAAATCGATGTGATCGACAGCATAAAAATTTAAACTTTTTATATCTAATTTATACTTTACTGCTTAGAGCAAGATTAGTCCGAAAACCCATTTTGACCTGTGTCTTCTGCCAAAAGCTTCTTTGAAAAAAAGGACCTGGTCTGATAAATCCCATTTCTGTCTAGATGGCCATGTGTGTGTCACTTACCTGCGAATTAAATTTCACCAAGATGCATTATTGGAAGAAGTCAAGCCAACAGAAGAAGAGGGATGCTCTGGGCAATAGTCGGCTGGGAATCCTTGGGGAGTAGCATCAAGGTGGATGCTACTTTGACATGTAACATCTAGAAAAACATTTTTTCAGACCAAATGCACACCTTCTTTGCAGCAGGTATTCCCTAATGGTAGCAACCATTCAACAAAATATTACACCCTGTCACACTGAAGACAGAAATGGACTGAGTAAAATGACAAAGAGTTCAAGGTGATGGCTTGGTCTCCAAACTTGCTAAATCTCACATCAAAGACCCGATCCATGGTTGGCCCAGCTCACAATGTACAGGACTCAATGGCTATCAACACTTTTGGTATGGAATAAAATTATTTTTCCATATTGTAGTAATTACCTTTAGTAAAGTTTCAGTCTGCAATCTTTAGGCTATGTGCACACGTGCGGATTTGCCGCGGAAATTTCCGCCGCAATTCCGCAACTCCCTGCCGCGGGGAATCTGCATGCGGAATTCCTGAGAAAAACTAGCGTTTTGCAAGCATAATTAGCTTGCAGAATGCTAGCGTTTTCCAAGCGATCTGTAGCATTGCTTGGAAAATTGATTGACAGGTTGGTCACACTCATCAAACATAGTGTTTAACAAGTGTGACCAACTTTTTACTATTGAGGCTGCCTATGCAGCATCAGTAGTAAAAAGATATAATGTTAAAAATAATTAAAAAAATTAAAAATCGTGATATTCTCACCTTCCGGCGTCCCCCACAGTGTTCCCAGGCCTCAGCGATGCTCCCGACAAGTCCCGTTCCCAACGATGCCTTGCGACAATGGCGACAATGACTCCAGATGATGTAGCATCTCGCAAGACCGCTGTCATCACAGGTCATTGTTGTAAGGCATCACTGGAAGCAGGACTTGCCGGGAGCATTGCTGAGGCCTGGCAACGCTGCGGGGGACGCCTGAAGGTGAGAATATCACAATTTTTTATTTTAATTATTTTTTTAACAAAAAAAAACCACGGCAAAAACGCATAAAATCCGTTGCAATTCCGCACGTGTGCATATAGCCTTATTCTTTAGTTCATTTTCATTTTAATTCATTTTCAGGCATCCGATATACAATTTGCAGCCTGATGCACACTTTTGATTTATTTTTCCAGTAATATAGTAAGATGTGAGGTCTTTGTGTATCCAAGGTGCTGCTGTCTTTATAAGATTATGTTTCAGCACAACATGTATCCTACATTTATTTTTCCTTTATGTGATTTCCTTTTTATCTTTAGTCTATTTTCTCAGCCCTGAGACTGTACATGCTTCCTCCCCTGTCCACTTTGTGGAGATCTGTGTACAACGCCCTCACCTTCCATGCTGCTATCTCTAGTACAATCTCTAGTTTTTTTCACATAATTCAGCAAGATAAAGGACTTACATATTCACAGCAGCAGCAAATTGGTAGAATTTGTTTTCAATAAAGACGTTCAATAAAGTTGCTTAACTTTGCATTTAAGAAGCAAATAAACAATACAACAAAATCTGTACAAACATGTACAAAGTCTTTATAGCATCAGCTGCCAACATCTTTGTGGCAATTACGACAGAACACAGATACCACACTGAACAGATAAGGTGCTGCAGAATTGTCATTTATTAAGCTATGTTCACACTTTGCATTTTTTGCTGCTTTTTTTAATGCAAATTTTAAGTACCAGCAAAAGCTATGAGATTTCAGTAATCTCATAAATACACAGTGTTCCCCCCAACTGAATTAGAAAACTGCAGCATGTCACTTCTTTCAGCGTTTTTGCAGCGGTTTTTTTTTCACCCATAGAAAGCAATGAGTAAGTGCAAAAACGCAAGTATTAGGTTTTGCGGTGTTTTCAGTGAAAAAAAGCAGGTACAGCTGTATGTGAAATCCATTTATTTATGTGATTTTCCCAACTTTAAATCACAATGTCTTGGTGACCTAACCTGAGATGGCATTTAGGATTAGTACAATTTAATTAAATTAGTGATGTATTGATGTATGTAAAGTAAACACTGACTGACCAAAGTGTGAGACTGAACAATACCTGAAAAACTCAAGGGCTGACCAAAGTGTGAAAGTAAACAGTGTCCTACAAACTCAATGCTCTGCCAATGTCTTAGGTAAATTATTCCAAGACCCATTGAAGTGCAATCAGGGCGAAACGGCCATTGTCCGTTTAGCCTGCTCTCCACATTTCTCCCCAGCTGAAATAAAAGTATTTTAAGAGCAAGGGTAAGTGCTGCCTTCTTTTTCTCCTTTTCATGAACTATTATCATGTGTTTTTCAAGGTGTGCCACCTGTCCCTTGTACATACAGGTGTGAACCCATCTGACTGCACAGGAACTTATATAGCAATATTTGATGTTAGTGATGGATTTTTTTCCCCCTTTCCTTATACACATTATTCCAGACCAATACAACTGTTACATTTATAATGGAGTATTTTTTTTATGAATACCTGAACTTTTTTGTTTAGAACATTCACTATTTTTATCAGACATATCAATCTTTTTCCATTAAATAATTTGAACAAATTTCCCTTTTTTCCAAAATGTTTTTATGGTTTGGCATAGGTCACCAGTGCAAGACATACTTGCATACTTCTGTAGTACAACCCCTGGCAAAAATTATGGAATCACCGGCCTTGGAGGATGTTCATTCAGTTGTTTAATTTTGTAGAAAAAAAGCAGATCACCGACATGTCACAAAACTAAAATCAATTCAAATGGCAACTTTCTGGCGTTAAGAAACACTAAAAGAAATCAAGAACAAAAAAATGTGGTAGTCAGTAATGGTTACTTTTTTAAACCAAGCATAGGGAAAAAATTATGGAACCACTCAATTCTGAGGAAAAAATTATGGAATCATGAAAAACAAACCATCAAAAAAACACTCGAACACATCACTAGTATTTTGTTGCACCACCTCTGGCTTTTATAACAGCTTGCAGTCTCTAAAGTATGGATGTAATGAGTGTCAAACAGCACTCTTCATCAATCTGGCTCCAACTTTCTCTGACTGCTGTTGCCAGATCAGCTTTGCAGGTTGGAGCCTTGTCATGGACCATTTTCTTCAACTTCCACTGGATTGAGATCCGGACTATTTGCAGGCCATGACATTGACCTTATGTGTCTTTTTTCAAGGAATGTTTTCACAGTTTTTGCTCTATGGCAGGGTGCATTATCATCTTGAAAAATGATTTCATCATCCCGAAACATCCTTTCAATTGATGGGATAATAAAAGTGTCAATAATATTAACATAAACTTGTGTATTTATTGAAGATGTAATGACAGCCATCTCCCCAGTGCCTTTACCTGACATGCAGCCCCATATTATCAATGACTGTGGAAATTTGCATGTTCTCTTCAGGCAGTCATCTTTATAAATCTCATTGGAACGGCACCAATCAAAATTTCCAGCATCATCACCTTGCCCAATGCAGATTCGCGATTCATCACTGAATATGACTTTCATCCAGTCATCCACAGTCCACGATTGCTTTTCCTTAGCCCATTGTAACCTTGTTTTTTTTCTGTTTAGGCGTTAATGATGGCTTTTGTTTAGCTTTTTTTGTATGTAAATCCCATTTCCTTTAGGCGGTTTCTCACAGTTCGGTCACAGACATTGAATCCAGTTTCCTCCCATTCGTTCCTCATTTGTTTTGTTGTGCATTTCCTGTTTTGGAGACATGTTGCTTTAAGTTTCCAGTCTTGACACTTTGAGGTCTTCCTTGGTCTACCAGTATGTTTGCCTTTACCAACCTTCCCATGTTGTTTGTATTTGGTCCAGATTTTAGACACAGCTGAGTGTGAACAACCAATATCTTTTGAAACATTGCGTGATGATTTACCCTCTTTTAAAAGTTTGATAATCCTTTCCTTTGTTTCAATTGACATCTCTCATGTTGGAGCCATGATTTATGTCAGGCCACTTGGTGCAACAGCTCTCCAAGGTGTGCTCACTCCTTTTTAGATGCAGACTAACGAGCAGATCTAATTTGATGCAGGTGTTAGTTTTGGGAATGAAAATTTACAGGGTGATTCCATAATTTTTTCCTCAGAATTGAGTGATTCCATAATTTTTCCCTATGCTTGGTTTAAAAAAGTAACCATTACTGACTACCACATTTTTTGTTCTTGATTTCTTTTAGTGTTTCTTAAAGCCAGAAAGTTGCCATTTGAATTGACTTTAATTTTGTGCCCTGTCTGTGATCTGCTTTTTTTCTACAAAATTAAACAACTGAATGAACATCCTCCAAGGCTGGTAATTCCATAATTTTTGCCAGGGGTGGTAGAAGCAAAGCTAGGCTTTGGGATCCTGAAAAAAAACACAGCAAAAGGGGAACAAAAGCAGCTTCTGTAAGCAGTTTATTACTGCCAAAAGAGCAGGTTTTTCCTGCAGAAACAAAAAGTTAGCAAAAACGCAACATGTGAACATAGCCTTATAATAGTATTAAGTGTAACTTGAGACCTAGCAAAAGCTCTGTACAGCAACTGACCTGACCATGTATCTGCATTGTAAACCAAAAAGAAAACAACCCTTAAAATTTAACTTTTAATACTCAATGTTATTAAAAACAAAAAAATGTTTATTTTTTTAAATACACATAGCAGTAGCACCTTCCAGGTCCTTGAAATAGGGGGATATTATCCATAGATTGAGCAGGGAGTCAAAATGCAGTGTAGTGTAGCAATCCTACACTGACCCTAAGGGGTCAATTATACACTGACAACCTACCTAGCGGCGGAGCTTGGCACCCTAAAATTTGATATGGCGCCCCCGTTCAACGTCGGCAGTCCTTAAAGATCCCTGCAAATTCCTATTGTAGACCCGTACCCATAAACTAACATACACACAGTATACAGCTTGTTGCCTGTGATGTTGCTGGGCTGGGTATATAGGAATAATGTCTCTGGTATTAAGAAGCCAAAAGCCGGGGGTTAATGTTACTGTAGATAACCCCTCTAGCTAGTTAACTGAATACCTCTAGAGCTAGATCACAGCTGATGTCATCATAGGTTGCAAGCCCCGCCGCTCATTATGATGTCATAATGGTTGACTATGGGATGGACGATGTGTGATGGGTATATGGGCACTGGACTATGGGATGGAGGATATGTATGACGGGTATATGGGCACGGAACTATGGGATGATGTGTGATGGGTATATGGGCACTGGACTATGGGATGGAGGATGTGTGATGGGTATATGGGCACTCGACTATGGGATGGCGAATATGTATGATGGGTATATTGGCATGGGACTATGGGATGGAGAATATGTGTGATGGGTATATTGGCATGGGACTATGGGATGGAGAATATGTGTGATGGGTATATTGGCATGGGACTATGGGATGGCGAATATGTATGATGGGTATATGGGCACGGGACTATGGGATGGAGAATATGTATGATGGGTATATGGGCACGGGACTATGGGATGGAGGATGTGTGACGGGTCTATGGGCACGGGCCTATGGGATGGAGGATAATTATAATTTGCTATAACTAACCACAGTTAGTTACTATGCCCGGGCAGCGCCGGGCCCTTCAGCTAGTATAGATATAAAAAACGATCACAATGGATCACTTAGCTGGTTGTGGTAACTTCCAGTATTGATGTCCCTTGTCACTACGCGTTTCGCCCCCTCCTGTTTTTGGGGTTCATCAGGGGACTACAAATAGGAGTGTGCCATAATAGGGGAAAAGAAGAAATTATTATTATGACACACTCCTATTTGTGGTCCCCTGATGGTTTACGTAAAATCACACCCATATATATTGTTTTTTGGTTCTGCACATGAATCTGCATCCACAGATGTCCCGTGACAGAGTCTCTTTACAACTAGAGGTTACTGATCAAAATAAAAAGGCCAGTCTAATAGGAGGCTGCATCTACCAGGGTCACTAAAAGGGCTCATAAATAGATATTTGTCCAATAGGGTAATTATCATGTAAGATCTGTAGTACCAAATGAGAAAATAAAACACTTTTTTAATATAGTGACAAAAAATATACATCTGACAGCCATTATACCTCATAACAGCAGTGAAATTATTACTTAAGACATATCAGGTAACCTGCTGTCACTTTGGATAATAATATAAGAAACACGTCATAAAATATCACAGTATTTTATTTATTTTTTGGCTTCTATAAACCTAAATTTAAAATCACCCCTCCCCCCACTTAAAAAGCAGTACTTAAAAAAGGAATAATTTGGTTAAAAAAATATATATTTTCTAGTAGTCCATATGATAAGGATGTGGTGAAAGTTAATCCTCATTAGTCATGTGCAATAACACACAGACTAATAGTGTAAATCCACCCGCTGATTATAGACGTGCCAGGTAGGGGAGCAGTTCTGGAGAGGCACTACAGCCCCACCTACTGGACACAATAACAGTAATCCATTTATGATTGACTGTTCTATAGTGTGTTCCTGCCATTATTTCCTATAAACCAATATCATAACATGCTGCCTATCAAGGAACTGTAAAGACTGTATGAGACAATGACATAAATAATAGAATCATAAAATATATCTAAAACACTAGCAAGCTAAAGAACAGCCAAAAAGTGTAATATAGGTTTGGTGGTAGTCATTTTATCTCTATTCCAAGGTGTTATTCAAATTAATTCTTAACATATATGTGGACAGCATAAAGACAACTGGAGGAAAATTTTATATTCAGCACAGAAAATAGAGATTATAATAATCAATTGATAGTTGCAACATCAGCAAATTGTTTGTGGTTTCCATTAGAACCAGTGTCAGACTGGGTAAGCAAAGGCCCACCAGTTTCTTTGATTCTCGGGGCCCACTGTTCAGCTACATCCAAAAGTTG